>NC_047140.1:16568262-17768262 GCF_009829125.3 Periophthalmus magnuspinnatus
TGGAAATTCCAGGGCTGAAATTATCCAAATGATTATGTTTGTGATGAGGAAGCAACATTATAACATAGATCAGACAATAGCGTAATATGAGCCCTTTAAACTTGAAGTAAAAACACAAGCAAATAAAATGAAATATGAAAAGAGTTGAACAGAACAGCAAACGCATAATCTTGATGGAGAACGTGCATTGTCCTCCTGACTGTTTTTAAGGCCGCTCTGAGCCTAGGGCCGCCCTCAGGTAATGCTATTGACACAGACTGAGACACGAGGGCAGGGGAAAGTATAGCACTTACAAACACTGAGTACTGTTTGATAACTCAAAAATGCTGTTGGATTTTTGTGTCAGAATTTTGGCCTTTTAACCATGCGGGCCAGGTTAGTACTGTGATAGACCACTGAGAATACCACGTGTTGTAGTAGGGCAGCAGTGGCTCTAGTGGAAACTGTTGTTGTGTCCTTAGGCCAAATACTCACACACATTGCTCCGGTATCATGGATGAGGTGGTCAGAGGGGTGCAAATTGACAGCTTTGCTCCTGTCGATCTACCCCAAGGCAGCTGGCTACAGAAGTACGTTGCTGGATATATTAGAGAATTATAGAGCAGTATGCAGAATTAACCAATCGTATAGTATTTCATGTGACAATGCTGTTTCCTCTTTAAAGAAGGCTTATTGTGCTTGTGTTTGCTTATAATCTATGACACCCAAGGATCATTATGTCTAAAACAACTTAATAAAAAAATAAAAACAAGTTTACATTGCCCAATGGGAGCTGGTGTCGCCGTAAACGTCATCAAATTAAAGAGAAAAAGTAGCGGCCTGCCCCGCCAATGGACAGCTGCAGATCACACTAGGGAGTAGCTAGAGTTTTTTTTTTTTTTCATTTGTACCAAAATGACTACGCAACCCTGTTGAATATATATATATATATATATATATATATATATATATATATATATATATATATATATATATATATATATATATATATATATATATATATATATAGAGAGAGAGAGAGAGAGAGAGAGAGAGAGAGAGAGAGAGAGAGAGAGAGAGAGAGAGAGAGAGAGAGAGAGAGAGAGAGAGAGAGAGAGAGAGAGAGAGAGAGAGAGAGAGAGAGAGAGAGAGAGAGAGAGAGAGAGAGAGAGAGAGAGAGAGAGAGAGAGAGAGAGAGAGAAGTGGGCAAATGCCAGTAGAGGTAAAATAGTAGGCAATATGGCGTCTTGATAATAAGTGGTTAAAAATTGCACGAATAACTCCAAAACCAACTTTGAGGGGGTAAATGAGAAGGGGAGTGTTATGAAGAACCAACAGTGAGAATACAAGTGTGCTAATATCTACACTCTTTAGGCATTAGTAAAGTACCAAAGACAAGCCTACAAGAGTTCATTGAGATGCACTTTAATCTTTGTAGTGGTGATGGGTCTTACCTGTGGTGCACTATGTAGGTGATGATGGAGGCGAAGAGGCAGAGAAGCATGACCGCAGTGCAGGCATACACGACCGGGTGAAGGAACTCCCCGGGGTACTGCGGGAATGACAGCACCTTCTTCAGATCCTGGGTACAGAGAGATAGAGAGGAGGGGGGAAGGAAGGAGAGGGGGAGAGAAAGAGAAATAGATCAGAGAAATGCCATCTGGACACAGGTTTAACCTGCGGCTCGACATAAAGAGAGGACATAAAGGACCATGCTCCGCTCGCTATAGGTTACAGTTTATGGGTGAGGCCACTATGCTGGACAAGAGATGTATTTACCCAGCCCCTCTGGGGAACGACTATGTCTTCAAACTGTAGCAGAGATGAATATCAATGAAATTATTGTCTATATGTTTTGCATTTAAAATATTTCATGTATTAGGGCAAAACAGTCTTTGGCTGAGGATTGGTTGTGGCAGACAACTCAAAACTTGATTAGTACCAGATATTTTGATTGTTAAAATCACATGTAAATAGCTAAATTTGATGGGAGTAATCTCATTTCTTTCTGATTATGGTCCCTGACTTTATTTACCACATATTTTTGTGTTTGCATTTCATTTAAATGATCTTAAAGGTCTTGATATCAGTCGAGAATCAGATGTGCATTTGAACAAACCCACTGTCTGCTTCATGCTCCTATTCACTCGTGTTGTCTCAGTTGTATTTTTGCTGAAATACATTATTGAAATTGCTTGGATGAATAAAACAAATGAAATGAAAAACTCTTCAAATAGGTTTTCTTCTTTGCTTACAGGTTTAATTATCATTTGTTTGTTTGGCACAGATACAGTTGTAGCTTCATTCACACAGACACACATAGGTGACTCCAGATACAACGCACATCGTCTTACACAAGAACACAACAGTACAACATTTATGTATTTTTATGTATACATATATGTACGTATATGTGTGTGTGTATTGGGGCAAAATAGTCTGAGGCTGAGGATGTGGGAATGACAGCACACACACACACACACCTTTAAATGCAACTCAAATAATGCCTCTTTTTCTCAAGTAACTTAAAAAAATCATGATTTCTACTTGTGTTGTATTCACTGACATATTCATGGGTTTCAACTTCGTGTTTATAGGTGAATTTTGCCCATTCAAAAGATATATTTAGTTTCAAATTATTCATTGCTATGGCGACGCTACAAGATTTTCATCACTAAGAACCCCATGGATTCCTGTTTGCGCTGATTCAGCCATGGCGTGATCCTTATTTACTATCATAAATACTATATTTGTCTTATGAATGCTCATGATCCTACTTTAACTGAGGTTTGGTACCAGCCTTTTGGTACTATTGAAATTATATAGTCTAGGAAAATCACTTTCCATTGCATATTTGCTCATTTCACCCTTCAAACATATTATGGACATAGAGGTTAAGCTTAGTGAAAGTCTTGATTAACACTTATCAAATACTAGGCAACATTTTGAAGTAAACAGTAGCTTAATAATAGCTCAAAACTCTTTTCAACCAACTGATGTCATGGTGTCAAGTTTTTAAAAGTGCATAATCGTCCACCACCTGCTTGTCTCCAATGATGTTGTTGCTTTGACTGGAACGTTCCACAATTTTTGCATTAAACTCCTCTATCTCCAGAGAATCAGGTAATGCCACCAAGCCAAGTTACATGTCAGATCTGTGTAGCAGCGACTCTTTTTTTGTACAGTTAAAACACATGCAATTGAATAAATACAAGCTAGATAACTTTAATCCCATACTACGGAACATCCCAGGCAAAGCAACAACAGGGAAACTAAGAAAAGTTACATAGTGCAGCTTTAAAATCCACTTCACTATAAAGCAAGTTTTTCTAATCTCATCTTAAAAAAGTAACATACAAATGCAGAGGATGTCTCGAGTATTTTAACTAGCCTGAAAAAGCATTCTATAGGAGGCCTGTAAGCTGCGCAGTGGTACAGACCCAGCATGAGGCACAAATACAAACTGAAAAGTCTGGTCCCAAATCAGCAGAAATAGTCCTCTGCTTTGACGCATTTGCACATTTACATTTGAGGCGTTTAGCTGACACGCCGAGCCGACAGGATGAGCTCAACAATAGCTTAAGCCTCCTTCACTGCCAACAGAAAGGGACAATCAAAACAAAAATGGAGAGAAGCTGAGTGAGACGCAGGAATGAAAGAAAGTTAAGACGCTTTCTGTGGCTTAAAGGACACACTGTTCACTAAGGCTCATTAAGCTCCTATCAAAATCACAATGTGGGGTTGGTGTTTTGTGACAGGTTAAATTTCAAAATACAGGGTTTGACTATGTACTTTATTAACTCAAATATTCAAGAAAAAAATCAACTGCAGTTCAAGGTGTTAATGGGTTAAGTACTAGCATGAATTTTATTGTATATTTTGTGATGGAGAAGATACTAAGGAAACTACAGCTTTGTTAGTGAATGGTAAATGGACACATTTTCATATAGCACTTTTCCATCTTCAAGACTCAAAGCACTTTAGATGAAGGAACCACTCACCCAGTCACACACACATTCAGCAATGTATGGAGACACTGGGGGCGAGATGGGTTATGTGTCTTGCCCAAGGACACAACCTGCAGGTCAGTGGATCTGACCTCTCTACCAATGATGTTGATGTCAAGAACAAAGTTTTAACTGCCAATCTATGGATCAATGAACTTTCACCTTCTAGTTCAAATGCCTTTCACTCTAAACAGTGTATTGTAAATAATGCTATTTGCAGGGGGAAATTTTGGGCATTTTGATGGAAAAGAATCACAACAAAACAAGAAAGCAACTGCCAGGGACAATTTTATCTGTTCAAAGATATTGTCAGATAAAAATAAATAAATAAATAAATAAATAAATAACTATCTATCTATCTATCTATCTATCTATCTATCTATCTATCTATCTATCTATCTATATCTATATCTATATCTATATATATATATATATATATATATAAATAAAAACTACCTGCCACTAGCTTTGCCAGTTGGAAAGACTAAATGACTAAATGGGAGGGGATAACAGTTAATTATAAAACATGTTCATCAGTAATGACTCAGAATGAAGTAAGGCTGTTCATCAGACTCCATTTCAATCATGGTAAATGGTAAACTGTCACATTTTTATATAGCGCCACCTACTAAGCACTTTGTTACCATTTGATGTAAAGAAGAGTCATCGTGTGTCCTGCCTTTGTCGAGGACACACTGTTGTTGTGTCCTTGCCAAAGGACATGACAGCAGTGTGTCCACAGTGTCCTTTGGCAACTAAGCACCGTCCCGTAATGAAATGCCAAAGATTTTGTGAGTCTCTTGTCTTTCCCGACTTGAGTTCTTGACTTCATGCTTGTTGTGATGTCATATGTTTGTCATGTTTCTAAATACAGCAGCATCTTATCTCCATGACCCTGCCCTGTCCGACTGCATCAGCATCTACTCCTCTGACCCCCTGAGCAGAGGTGCGATGGAGCCTGTCCACCAGAGGGGGTGCCACCTACACTCCACACTTATAAATGTACTGGTGAAACACTGCGTAATGAAAACAGAAGGGCCAGATCGGGACAGAACAAGAGGAGATGGAGCAGTGCAGGTAAGAGTAACTGCACAGAGGATTCATCTGAACGAGCGTTTAAATACTGCAGTCAAGTGGTCTCCTTTGTAAGAGAATTTAAGGAGACTGGTTTGACAAAAGGAAAGTTAACCTTTACATTTACAATAGTAGTTGTCAAGTGCTATACTTTTCGTCCTTCAGTAAAGTACTTGAGTATCAACTGAACGACTTGAATAATTTCTCGGACCACTACTATATGATTTTGAAGTGATTGTAGTCTTATTGGAGTACTTTTTAAACTCTACCCTCTTCTGACTGTTTTTTTATTCCAGTGTGAAAATAATTATTTAAAACATGAATACATACATAAAATAAACTAGAAAGTGAATTTACACATTTGCTTGGAGCTCTCTTAATCTGTGAAAGTATTGTTGTCAGTAGCTCAGAGTGTGGTTGGTTGAGTGTTCAGATCCCACAGCTGTCGTTGTGTCCTTGGGCAAGACACTTAACTCAGCTCACCCCCAGTGTCTGCATAGACTGTTGTGTGTATGTGTGTGCGCCTGCTATGGATTAAAATGTGGGATTTCTATGCTAAAGTAAGCAGTAGCATAGAAAGTTAGCAATTAGCTTACAGAGTACAAGGTTCTGCATTTAGATTTGTTACTGCAAGCCCTGTTTCATCCATTGCTTACAGTGGGAATGAATTACAGCAAACGTAACACATCTGGCTTCATCACAAATTCAAAAAGTTGAGGGGAAAAGATTTATCTGCAATTAGTCGAAACCCATAAAATGCCCCCCCTCCTTTAGAATCAAAGCAGCAAACACTTTTCAAAACATCTCCGGAAGAAAGCAGTCCTTGAAGCGAGAGTCGAACATGCGGTTAAAATGTAAACATGGCCGCTTAATTTGTTGGTTACAGCTTTACAGCAAATTATGGAGTTTATTTGCGCGCCCGGAGAGATGTCACAGAAGGACAATGTAAACCGAGGCTAATTACAACTCAGTGAATCAATGCGGCCAACTCCAAGTAAAGTACATGTCCCCAAGCTTTCTGCACCAAATCCTGCTCAAGAGAAGCTTTTAAGTCACTAATCTGCTTCATACATGCAAATAAATAAGACTTCATACTGCATCAGATCTGGCAACATAACCCCAATAAATATCAACAAATAAAAGGTCAAGTGAAGAGGGGATAAGCTAGCACACTGCAAAAAGTTCAAGTTCTCATGTTTACATTTGGACAGTGAATTTTTATAGTAGTCGGTTCCATCTTTCCTTCTGGCCACCATTAATCACTCAAAAAACACATCCATAGACTGGCAAGGTGGGTGAAGTGTCTTGCCCAAGGACTAGGGTTGTATAATTAATCAAAATTGAATTGAAAATGCATTTTGAATGGACACAATTAGTAAACCGCAAAGGCTGCACTTTTACAACAAAATATCCTGTCTTATTCTGCATAAAAAACTGCTAACCCTGTAGTTTCGGTCAGCACAAACACAAATGTGATTCATGAGTTTGTCAGTTCATATTTCAGGCTTTTTGTCAAATCATCTGGACCTGTTTAAAATGTGAACTTTGGTGTATGAATGTGAGTGTCAATTGGTGAGTGGATATCGTATGCCTTGAGTACCTGGAGGCTAGATAAACCCAATATAAAAAATGTACTGGTCAAAGTTTGGACATTGAACTGCTGACTGCTATTGATGACAAGAGCAAATATCTTTAAACAAGCCAAATAATTAGGTATTCAAACAAAACAAACTCCCTTCATTCTGTATAGGACTTGATTTGTTGAAAGTGGAAACTGTCTCAAATCACATAGTCCTGACCTAAGGGGTGCCCCAGGGGTCAATCCTGGGACCCCTTTTGTTTAATCTGTACATGCTGCCGTTAAGCCATTTAATATACTGCAATAATGTGTTCTACCACAACTATGCAGATGACACACTGTCTCACTGGCAGCAGGTGAATATGGACCAGTAGATTCACACTGCCACTGCAAATCAAAGGTACACTGTATAAACCAGACCTGGAGACTTATCCATGGCTCTAGTACGCATGATTTTTATGTGTGTCTTGTTCTGTAAAGCACTTTGAATTACTTTGTGTATGAATTGTGTTATACAAATAAACTTGCATTGCCCAATATTAAGAAAGGGACAACACAGAGTGAGACTGAGAAAAATTGACACACTTTAATAGATTGCTTTTGAAAATCTGTGGATACTGCAGAGAAGTAGTTATAACCAAAACAATTATAATTTTGAATAGAATGATGAAGGCAAAGTATCATGTTGCCTCTACAATTCATTTTGAAGCTGGGGCTGCCATACAAGCTCAGTAAATCCCCATTTAATTACTTATGATTGAACAGCTTAGTGTACCAAATGTAATACAACATGATTTTACAGTTAACCATTATGTCAATGTTTTCCAGTCTGTAAATAGCCATGTTCATTATACGTCCCCTGGTATCACTTTAACACCAAATACACTGTTTAAATATGCTTTTGATACTGTTTTCAATTTACCAGTTCATGCACAATATTCCTCCAGTTTAATAGGAATCCAATACAAATCTGATGTGGTAATGTTATTGTTAGCAGCTGTAGTTTATTTCTATTCCCTGCTGCCAAAATGAATGATGTCCTTGGGAACACTGACTCAAGCAGACAGTTTCAGATGAGAAGAGCAGTGCAATAGCAGTATTACAAACATATGGCAAAAATAACATAGATGAAGTGACAGGAATGCAACAGATTTTTGACAGCTATTGAAAACTGCATATGTAGTGTGAAAAAAAGAAACTCAGTCTGGTAAACACAAGTGGCTGAGGTTGAAAGGACAAATGTTTCTCTCTTTAATACTCATTTATCAACACTTTCAAATATTGTATTGGATTTATATAGCACTTTTTTGGACACTCAGACGCTTTACAGTGCATTGTTCATTCACTCCACATTCAGTGATGGTAAGCTACTACTGCCACCACAGCTGCCCTGAGGCAGACTGACAGAAGCAAGGCTGCCAATTTGCACCATCTGCTCCTCCAACCACCAGAAAAATTAAAATAACATTACAGTATTTTGTATTTATATTTATTATATATACACATACTTATTTTAAAGGTCCAATTAGTTATGCACTTTCAAAGTCAATGGACCTGTTTCTATCATTAAGCAGCTTTAGATCAATATTATGGTTTACAATGATCACATGGAGTCTAAAAATGCTATAATTAAATAATAAATAACTCCAAAAAGCGTAATATGCCTTCTTATTCATTTAAAATGCTCTTCATATAAAATGTAACACAAAAAAACAATCATTCATGCCCTTCCACCCAACCACCGTACCCCCACAACTGCCCGGCCCCACATCATACAACTCACAGACACATACACACACACACAAACACACACACATACGCCCATGCATACACACTCTCACACACATGGAACCATTTTGTCACAGTGTACAAATAAAACCCCAATAACCCAACCAAATGGTCAGGTACTTAACTATGATGAATGTAAGCCAGTACACAATAGGGTCATAACCGCCCATAATCATGTTAGTCAGTAAACCAAGGTGGGGCAGTTTCTCTCTAAAAACCCTTTGGGGCTGGACTTAGTTAACTCAGAGTAAGATAAACCCAGAGCATCAAGCCAGTACCATCAAACTGAAAAATGCTTCTGCATGGGAGAATAAACATCTATAAAAACAGTATACAGATGACCCCTGTTGAAATCTTCTCTACCTGATTAGTATTGCTGCTAAGAAAAACTCAGGAAAACAGATTGGCCTAATTGACCTTAGTCACATAGGGACAATAGATTAGGTAAAGTTAAGCAACAGAGAATTCAAGCCAATGCTCTCTCAAGTTCTGTTAACTAAGAAACACTTAATGATACTCTTTCAATGTTAGTGATGCTACATAAAATTATGTAGTGACACTATTTTTTACATTTAGGTTACTCTGTCAATTTTGCTTTTGTAAAACCGTTATATTAGTGCCATTACTGCACATTTTAGGCTAAAAAGGAGACACAAACACAACAAAATGTTTGTGGAGTCTGCAACATAAAAGCCCTATATGTTTATCATTCACTTTTAACATACATATTTAGATTAAAGGGCCTATAGTGAGCTATTTTCTGATCTATGTTATAAATACCTGGAGATGTGTTTTTCCTTCATTCACAAACCCTGCATATTTAGAGTTCTTCTCTCACACTGATAACCCTCTGTTCCACCTTGTGATGTCATGTGGTAATTCAGGAAGTGCTCAATTATGTTTTTAAACCAGACACACCTTCACTAGAATCATTTGGATGATTTCAGTCCTGGAATTGCCAATCTGTAAATGACCACTTCACGACATCACAAGGTGGAACACAGCATTTTGAGCTTTGGAGATGTCGACACAATAGTAATGGATCACTCAAATATGTGTGAATGAAACAAAACACAACTCCAAGTTACTGATGATGTAGCAACATTATAACACAAGAATCCATTTTGTGTTATATAGGACTTTTAAAGATAAAGTCATAAAAAGTGTGCCAGCCCATAACAGTCCTCGGTGTGACAGTTTGTAGAGTCCTCACTACCACGCTCCGAGTTTCTTATTATCGGCTGGATGCAGTGCCATTTGGAGTTTACTTGAGTTGCCATAACAAAATCTTTTGTTTTGTACCATGCAATATACTTAAAGAGGGGGTATTATGCAAAATCGATTTATTTTATTGTGCTCCCACACAGCAATTTTTCATAAATACACAAAAACATGATAAAAAAATGTACACAGCAACTTGACAAATCCAATATACAGTAGTTTTCATTAGCGGGATGCATGCTGATTGTGTTGTGATAGTGGTCTGAAGGGAGGTGAGACTCAGAGCGTCAAAAACAACAGTTACATCTATAAAACATGTTAATACGTTGTCTTTGGCCAACATAACATTTTTAAAACAATAAAAGGTAACATGGTAATCTAAATATGTAACGTGTTAGCAGTTAATACCCCACAGAAGTAAAATACCACCTCTTTATGTGTACCAGGTGACGGACATACATTTTGTCCCCACAGATGAGGATCCTGCACAAGGCCCATACAATTTCCACATTGTGCGCTGGTTTGGCTCCTTTCAATATTCAGGACAGGCCCAGCTTCTGACCCAGAGTTCCTATAGAAGTCTGAGGCTGCGAGAGATCTGACCAACCTCCTGCAAGGTCCTGCACCACACTTTGATAAGCCTGCTCTACTGTATGATACTCTGAACTGTACACTAAACTAGTACTAATTCTGACCACTGTACTAAAACCATACTCTAATCTGTAGTACTAACTCTGACACACACCACTGTTTGAGAAGTGATTATAATATAATATAAATGTATGATAAATGATATCATGATATTGTACTAACGCCTGGCTTGTTTGCAGATGGCAGTATGTAAAGTAAAGTAGGCATCATGCATTATGACCTGAAACCAGAGAACATTATGATGATCGAGCAGGTAAAGCAGCCACTCATAGAGTTTGGCTTAGCATGTTCAGTGAGAGGCACCAGGCAGGACGTGGAGAGGTGGACACTTTGGTACAGGTACGTGAATATACAAGGGAAGTACTTTACTCAAGTACAAGCACATATAGTATAGTTTAACATACCGCTGGGGTACAGGTATGTGACTTCACAGGGAAAGTACTTTGGTACAGTCACTATACGACACTGTACACGTATTTGAGGTATATGTAGAGTGTAGTATAGTAACCATACACAAGGGCAGAAGTCCTATAACATAGTACTAATTCATGTCTGTTCTAACTATGATTAATGGGTTTAAAGTCTTTTAAGCTATTGTTCGAAATAATTGATAAATATGGGTGGGTTATATATTTAATTTACTATTTTACATATCCATCTATTATGGAATATTAAAACAAAAGCTCAGTGAAAAATAGGATATGGTAGGTAGGACTTGGTTGCAAATACACTTTACTCGTAACAGACTGTAAAATGTGCTTGTTTGCAGAGCTCCAGAGAGCCTCCTCCGGGTCCCTGTTCATGAGGCCATAGACATGTGGTACGTGGGCTGTATTACTGCTCAGATGTTCCTGGACGCTCCTCTGTTTCTGGCCAAAGATGAGGAGGACATGACGAAGTTGACAGTGGAAACTGTGGGGCACCCTCCCAAGTCCTGCCTGGACCAGGGCCTGCTGACCACACGGTTCTACAGCAGGTCGACAGACAAGTGGACATATAAAGTACGTACAGGTCCTTTTGTTCACACCTATAATGATGTATATATGTGTGTGCGATTGTGACGCTTGTGCCCTTGTTTCTGCTCAGTTCTCTGGATCTTGCTCGCCGCAGGATTACACAGCTGGACCATATTTATGAGGTGAGAACAGATCTCATTTTTAATTAAGTAACGGATTATGTCGTAAACTGCCTCAAAACAATGCTTATTGGTGTTTTTTTTTTGTGTGTGTGATATAAAACCTTAACTAAAGCATTAGCATGATTTAGTTAAGGTTTACACTTGCCCAAGTGTATAGCGTTGTTGTGCTCCTGGGCAAGGCACATCCACCCCCTTCAATCACAGTCATATTACTGATAGATTCTCCTCTCACATAGTTGGGGGCAGTTGATTTCAGACTTGTGATTGTAACATTGCAAAGTTATTTTACAGGTGTAGATGTGACCCTGTGCGTGTTTCAGAGAGATCCCCGAGGCCTGCAGTCCTCTTCTAACCTCAAAGAGAAGTACAACATTGTGGTCTTTGTGCGCCTGCTCAAACTCATGCTGGACCTCAACCCCCGAGCCCAGGATCTGCCCCGAGGAGCCCCCCAGGGCTCACCAGTCCCCAAGGAGGGGAAAAAAGAGAATCAGAGACACCTCTTTGACCTCTGCTTCCAAAAGGAGAAGAAGCAGCCTCTATCACCAGGGCCACCAAGCTCGTCAGTGCTGCCAGGCTTTGCAACGCCAGAAAGCTCTGCAATGCCGCCAAGCTCGACAACGTCACCAGGCTCACCATTGCAGCAAGGGCCATCAGGCTCCCCAGGGCCACCAGGATCTCCAAGCTCCCCAGGGACAACAGTCCCACCAAGCTCCCACCAGGGTCTCCAGGTTCCCAATGAGGTGACAAAGAGACCCAGAGACACCTCTTTGAGCTTTGCTTTTGAAAGGAGAAGAAGCCCCAGCTCCTGTCAGGCTCACCAATGCCGCCAGGGCTGTCAGGCTTCCCAGGGCCACCAGGCTCCTTAAGCTCTCCAGGACCACGAGCTTCCACATGATCACCAGGCTCCTCAGGGCCACCAGACTCAGAGACACGTCTGGGAGCACTGCTCCCAACAGGGGAGGAAGCTCCAGTCTCAACAACAGCAACCACCAGGCTCAAAAATGCTGCCAGGCTTGCCTGGTCCATCAGGCTCCCCAAAATTCCCAGAGCCAGGGTGAAGCATCAGATTCATTCTGTTATTAAAGAATATTAAACACTTATTAGCATCCTTTCTTTGTTTCATGACTTTGTTTTCCAGATATTAAGCAGCATCAATCAGTGAATCAGTGAATGTCTTTTGCCATGAGGAACCAGCAGCTCACGTCACACACACTCTCTCTCTCTCACACACACACACACACGTGCACACTAAAATACATAAGGCTCGGTGCAGATAAGTGAGGCTGAGTACAGACGAGTACCAATGGAATAAATCTACTCAAATCAAGACAGTAATTAGTTCATTACCGATTAATGACTTTTTGAAGCTTGGGCTAACATTCCTGCTACAACATGCAGCTTTATAGGGCAGTGTCAGTGTTGGATAAAAGCAGAAGAGAAGGGCATGGCAGAGAAAGCGCATGCCTGGTCAGCACTATCCTGTCCTGGACAAATAAAAGGACAGAAGGAC
Organism: Periophthalmus magnuspinnatus; assembly: GCF_009829125.3. Lineage (NCBI taxonomy): Eukaryota > Metazoa > Chordata > Actinopteri > Gobiiformes > Gobiidae > Periophthalmus > Periophthalmus magnuspinnatus. Next base: position 16,581,210 of record NC_047140.1, read on the forward strand.
CTTGGACACAGGCAGCAGGCTCCAGGCTGAGGCACCAAAGATAAACTGGGACTGTCCTGAGCCCCAGATGGATGGGCCTAAAGAAAAATGAAGGTGCACACGGCGAGATGCCCCGAACAAATCGCTCATACAGCCCCAAGGAGCAGAGGATGCGATGCTTCTACTGTTACTGCTGTTACTGCCACTGCTCCTGCTCCGGGTTGAGGGGGCAGGAGACATGGTGGCCAGAGGAGAGGGGAAAGTAGTTTGATGAAATTCAGTTTCTTCTTGGGGGTGAAGTGCCCAGTGCGAGGTGACAATATACAAAGCTCGGGACTATGTTGTTACTTTTGTCAAAAGTATCAAAAATCAGATACTAATCAATATTAAAACTACTATAGAAGCTGGATACTCATTTAAGCAAGTATCGATGAAAAAAATCACATCACTGAATATAATTTGACTTTTTCTGAAAAGTTTGATCTTGAGTTTTATCCGAACTAGTGCAAAACCACAAGTCTTCTGAGTCTTCTTTGGTCTAAATCAAGTGAACATCAGAATTTTCAGATAATGTTAGACCAATGGAGATTTTAAGATGCTAAATACACAATTTAATGTTTCTTTAAAGGTATTCTGATACTTTATAGGGATAAATGTGTTCAGCAGTAGAGACTGAGCAGCTTATTTGGTTTATTTACCTTTTGAACATTGAACTGCTCCCAAAACCTTGGCAGATTTCCATGCTAATGGTTGTTTTTTTTGACTTTCCATACTTGGGAGGGAATGGAACTAGCAACCTCACAGTTTAAAGTTGAAAGCTTTAGTCAATACAACACTGCCACAAATCTTGAATACAAATTCTATTCACAAAATACATTCCCACAAACAAGGCGGTTGAAGTGTCTTGCCCGAGCACACAACAATAATATGCAATGCTCCTGGATTGGGTTAGTGATTGCAGATTTCCACAGGCTTATCTACTGCTGTAATTAACTAAGTCTGACATGACAAATTAAAATGCAGTAGGTTCAGTCCAATTCATCAAATTTTACCCAAGATTCAGTCATGTCTAATATGTGATAATCAGCTTGGGTCTTTTAATACACAGGAGTCAATGAAAACATATGGTCTGGAGCAAAGTTAAGACTATGGAGGATATTTAACTTTTGTGGTAAATTGTTTTTGTCCAAGAATTTAATTTTGACTTGACTTTTTTTTATACCACTGTGAATACCATGTGCTACAGTGAAGCACAGTTCTGTTGTTATGTCCTCAGGGAAGACACTTCACACACATTGCCTAGTATGAAAGTGGTGTGTGCATGAGTGTTGGTGGTGATCAGAGGGGCTGATGGCACAGATTGGCAGCCTCTCTTCTGTCAGTCTGTCCCAGGGCAGATAGAAGCTTATCACCACCGAGTGTGGACTGAATGAATAATGCACTGTAAAGACTTTGGGTGTCTTGAAAGGCACTATATAAATCCAATGTTTGATTCAATAATTGCATTTATTTAATAATGAATGAAGTAAGTAATTGGTTGGATTACCTGATATGGGATAAACAATAACAGAAAACAAAAAGTGCTACAAGGGATGCAGGAAATGAGGTCATCTCACTGATTCAAATTCATATATATCCAAAGAACACCACTAAAGTTCTGTGAAATGCCCCCATTCTGTTTAAGATGTGACACTAAAATGTCTCCTCTGGCTGTGCATTCTGAGCTTGAGGGACCCAAAATAGTCAGTCAAGACTTTGTCTGAAGTGACCTGTACTCATGTTTCGATATCTGTCTTTATGCCAATACTTTGTGTCCACAATAAATTAATACCCTGTCTGTGATTATTCAAGTTGCATTCAGTTCTATTTTAATTGAATAATCCTGTATCTTGAGGGCTTTGAAAAACTCTGTCTTCACCAACCCTCTATGCCCACCCACTTGTTTATACTTACTTTTATTTGATACACTCTGACTCTAGTTCATGGAAGATCAAACGTGTTGCAGAGCCTTTTTAACAATAATGTAAATGAAGTCCATTAAATATTGCAGAACTGATTGGCCTCACACCCTCACCCACCCTGTTGCAAGTAGTGGGAAGTCAAAGGACCAGTAATATTATCAAGCCACAATATAGCATTTTAAAATTAACAAAATGCAAATGAATGATTTATGCATGCCATAGTTTAATAAATACTGCAAAAAGCATAACATATCTTATCTTGTCCATTCTCCTGTCTGTGCCGTTTTGCTGCAGTCACATACTATAAGGCCGTATACAGAGTCCAGCATGCCTTAAATACAGACGAGCTGAACTGTGCGAACCTGACTGGTGTTGGCCGCTTCATGTTTAACAGGCCATCGGCGTAGCTCACAGCACGCTCTCCACACCTCTCTCTACCTCTACCTCTAAAGCAGCAGCAGAATGTAAAGCAGGGACAGAGCTAGGGACTATTTCAATACTACAGGGTTTCCTAATGTACTGCTATTTGTGGAATACAGGAAGGACTTTTCTGGTTTAACTTAGAAATCAATTGATTTAAAGTGCAAACTTGGTCCTGAATTAAATGATTTCATAAACATGACATATTTGTATCCCTAGATACAAAGTAAACATATAGCTGATTTATTCTTAATAATAATAATAATAATAATAATAATAATAATAATAATAATAATAATAATAATAATAAAAAAACATTGCCCAAGTTGTTTGTTATAAATTGGTGTTTTGGTTCTGAAGAGAATTATCCAATCAGAAAGCAGAATAAGCCTCACATGAGTCTCTCATTTGGGTTGCCTGTTTCAATTCTGAAATCCAGTTGATTTAGACCTAAAATAACTTTCTCTGATCTGAATCGTCACTACCTAAACCCCAGCACCTCCAGACAATCATGAATCAGTGCTAGTGCAGCCTCTGCAGCTCAGTGAGTGAATTCTGGAGTTTCTGAGCTTTCACATGAGGGATTCCCTGTTCATGTCCTGAGAAAAACTTGTATGTGTGTTTTATCAGCAAATTTAGGCACTGACAACCCAAGTTCATGATCGTATTACCTTTTTAAAAGTCACAGTTTTGACTAGTTCGACATTAGTCCTGGTTTGCCATAGTTTCATAGTCATTTTAATAGCTTTGGGCAGGACACTGTGAAATGATTGACTGTCAAAGTTAAGTCCAAACACTCTTGTCCTGCAGTGTCTTTTTGCTGATCCGCTGTTTATGTTGTTGTTACAAGTTTAATCCACAATCCACTGCCTCTATGCACAATCAGATTAGGAACTCAATTAAAGTTTGTGTAATCTGGGTTTACCGGGACAATGGGCACAATGTTATCGGCACAGCAAAACAAAACTCCACAAAACTTCATTCTCCTGAAATGATAAGCAACAAAATGACAGAACACAACACACTAATTGGGCGTAGAAAATTGGTTACTAGGATACAAATTGTTGCCTAGTTTATCTTTTTGGTAAAACTGGACCGTAGCACTGCTTTACAATAAAAAAGAAAACAATGAAAAACTAACACTTGCATTGTTCAGCAAAGCAAAAAGAAGTCACTGGACTCTTTACCGTTTTATATTGCAATTGTAATTTGTTGAATCTGGTGTAGGCCTGGGAAAATTTCGGAAAAAAAAAAAAATCTGATTGCAAGTGGCTTCCTTGATGTGAAGCACTAACAAACTGATATAAGAACTAGGCCTGTCACGATAAATACTATATGGACTTATCGTTCAGTATATATATTAGATGGAGCAATCATTTTTGGGGGTCAATATGTATCATGGGAACTTTTTATTAGTACTAATTAGTTTTTGTTATTTTTCTTGTTTTATTATTAGATTTGAGCTGTGGAGAGTTGAGTAAATAACTTCTATGACTCATTATATATACAAACTAACTACTAAAGTGTTTCAATTTGCTGTTTATTTATTGCAGTTTGTGTTTTAACCATATTACACATTTAGAATACTTTTTTGAGGGTAATTCTACTTGAGGCTTATTGTGTCAATGGCATAAACTTGCTTCAATATTATCATTTATCATCTATATTTTCTTCAGCAATATATCATGCTTCAACAAGAATTACATTTCAGAACATGTTTGTGCCGATTACTACAGGGTTAGTAGTTTTTTATGCAGAATATTTTGTTGTTTGTGAAGGTAATTGTGGAACTTCACAGCCTTTGCGATTTGGTAATTGTGTCTGATTTCAATTACAGCCCTAATCTGGAGCCTTTTGTCGATTTGGAATTATTAGATTATCGATGTTAATTATTCTAGTTCTTGTCATATTGTAATCTGTTTCATAAAGTACAATTATATATATATATATATATATATATATATATATATATATATATATATATATATATATATATATATATATATATATATATATATATATATAAATAAATAAAATATATACTCAACATTGGTAAATTTCCACATTAAACACATTTATTTGGAGTTTATCGTGTCTATTGAAGACTTGAGTTAAACAATTTGGAGAATGGCATTGAAGTTTTATTTCAAATACTTGCTTGAAAATGGTAGAATTTCTATCATATGATCCACACAACTGCTCCACTTTCCCTGTTGTAATCACACTCCACATGGATGAACAAGCAAACTCAGAGGAGAGATGGGAGAGGAGGGAGTGATGAGGGAGATGGAGAGAGAATGAGACAGAGTGAGAAAAAGACAGGGAGGGAGAGAGAGAAAGAAACTCAGAGGAGAGATGGAAAAGAAAGAAGTGATGAGGCTGAGAGAAAGAGAGAAAGAGAGAGGACGAAGAATGAAAATGAAAATCCTCTAGTGAACAGCCCTGAGGTCCCTGCTCCACATGCAGCACTGTGTTTTATCATACATGAGCGACCAAGGAGAGAGAGAGAAAGAGAGAGAGAGAGAAGACACAGAGAGAAAGCCAAAACAAGCTTTAAATAAATAAATGCATGTGGTTCCTTCTACACAAACATTCGACACATCTGTCACTAGACGCTGTGGTAAGAGCTCTGAACCAACAATAATTTCAGCTGTATCCAAAAATATGATTTTCACAATATGATGCTGTATATTATATAGAAAGAAAATGTGTATTTGTATGAACAATCATTTATAAATATATATCCTGCTACTATGCCACTGTATACAGTTACTACAAGACTATCTGACTCCATGGAAACAGAACATTAAAACCATATTTTGCAACATTCTCCATGGATATAGATACATTTTATGCCATACTGTGAAAGACTTGAGCAACAACATTTTCAACAACAAAGCGTTGTATCATTCAATATATGAAAGCTGAAACAATATATTTTTAGGGTCAATATTTATCGTGTGAACATTTTCTTTGCACCACTGGGACATTTTTGGTTATTTTTACTAATGTAATAGTAATAAGTTGAATTAATAACTTCCATGACTCATTACAGATGCAAACTTAGTACTAAAGTGTTTCATTCTGCTGTTTATTTATTGTAGCTCATGATTTTTAACAGTATTGTAGATACAGAATGTTTTTTGTGATTTAAATCTGCTCTTGGGTTTTTGCATCCGTGTCATAAATTAGTTTCAAATTATCGTTTATTCTCTATCTTTACTTTAGCAATATATCAAACTTCAAAATTTGTTATTGTGACAGGCCTATGTGATGTATTTTAGTCTACTTTTTGGGCGAAAAAGTTACATACTGTGACTTTAGGCCATTAGTTGGATGACATAATCATTTCTTTAGACCACTGGATGGAATAATAACTATGAAATTGCTCTGTTAGCCAGTTTATTAACAAACAGAAGATTTTGAGAAGCCAACCATGTCCAGTTTTGATTCAATTCATCAGCTTTCATTAAATGAGATAATTAAGAAGTACAATTATCACAGCTGTAGTCACTGGCCCTGGCTGTCATTTTGATTGCCTTTTTGAATCTGCATCTGAGGCTTAACCAGACCCACTGTGACACACCATCTCATCATATTACATACAGAGCACACACAGGGACATAACAGAAGGAAGCAAAGTCATTCTATATGATTATTTTACTAAACAACTACTTTCTAGGCTTTTTCTAGGGCTTATAAAGCGTTTGAATGTCCGATAATCAGGAAATGTGCAATAGTGTGCCACTCTTGGTCTCTGAAAGTTGCGAAATGTGCTTATAAACTCATCGTGGTGAATAATTACTATGCTCTGAGTGCCTAAGGTAAGTGAGGAATAACTCTGGACCACTGCAAACTGTTTAAAATGAATTAGTTCTGTATTATTCTCTATTTAATCTTTGGATGATTTTATTGTGTTACTCAATGACACAAAGTTACCTGCTTACACTGAAATAAATAACTTGAATAACTTATACCCACTAAAAAGTAAAAGTCACATTTTTGTTCAAATTTGAATCATTAAATATCCCCTGCAGCTATAATACAATAATAATATATGTAGGCTGCACTGAATAACAATTTGAGAGGAGAGTGGTTTTCTGGCATTAAAAATGTATTACAAGTCAGCTCATCCACCTCCCTAAGCGACTTCTGCACAATATGTAAATTCTCTTCATTTTGTCGACAAGACCAGTGGACACAGAGGCTTTGTGCTACATTTCAGGCCAATAATGAGACTGTCCATTTATCAGGACATTATATATTCTATACTTTATATTGGAGAAGACTGTATGTTTTCTAAGGCTATAGGTCACATGGTATTTAATCTCCTCTGTATTTGAAGTTGAAAATGGTCTGTTGAAATGAGAAGTGTACTGTTGATATTGAGATTAAAAGATAGTAGGGATAGAGTGAAGGGAAAAAAAAAACTTGAGATTTTACATTCCAAGTGACACTGAAATGAACCTAAATAGCTCTTGTTCAACAGGTTATATCAAGATAGGGGTAGCATTTAAAACGGCCGCAGTTTATTTGTATAGCACAAAGTAATTCAAAATGCTTTACAAAATAAGAAAGACATTAAAATGACAATACAAAATAATCAAAACATAAATAGAGATATTCATAGAAGAAAAGAGTGCAGATCTCTCAGTCATGTCCACAGCTAAACAAAACCATTTTCAGCCTGGATTTAAACATTGTCAAAGTAGAGGCCTGTCTCACATCTTCAGGAAGATTGTTCCAGGCTTTAGCTGCATAAAACTCAAGCCGATTCCCCATGTTTAGTCCTGACTCTGGGCACCAGCAGGAGGCCGGCCCCTGAGGTCCTCAGAGTGTGAGATGGTTCATATGGCACTAACATGTCAGAGATGGAGACTTTGGTGCTGGTCCATGGAGAGACTTGTACACAAGCAGAGCTGCTTTAAAGTCTGTTCTCTGAGCCATTGGAACTGCAGCAGGCCAGTGAACAGGCAGTTATAGTAGTCTTACTTGAGACAACTGCATGAAGTCTGTCCAACGCTGGTAAAAAAGATGCAGATGTTATTGATTTGATGTGGCTGTTAAAGTTCAAGTCTGAGTCCATTATTACCCTTAAATTTCATGCTTGATTTGAAGGTTTTAACCAGCTTCAATGCAAGATCAAGCCAGAAACCAACTTGTCTTTATGAGGATGTTATTGCTTGGTCAGTATGGCACTGAACCTATCCAACACCATGGAGACAAACAGGTCAGATCTGTGGAGAGATGACCCCACTCAATGCATATATTCAAGGTATTCTGAAACAATAAAATTAAAATGTGCAAAACCAATCGATTTAATATCATAATAAGGAATATTCCAGGCAGAGCAATAATATCTTCATGGAGACAAGCTGGTGGTACACCCTCTATCTGAAAAGTAACATAGTACTAGTAGTTTTGGTAAGGATTTAGCCAGAGAAGAAAAAACAGATCTAAGGGTGTGTTCACATTTGCACTGTTTTGATCCTGGTCTAATCCTGATTTAGTCTTGATTTAGTTCCATATTTAGTCCCAGTTTAGTCCAGGAGGCTAGATCATGGCTAATACTGAGCTACACCAGTTTTAAGCAGAACTCAACTAGATGCAAACCATGAAGGAACCACAAAAGAACCAGAACTAAGCTATGAGTAAATACTGACTGAACCAGGGCAAAAACCCACACAACAAGGTCTACAGCACCTAGATAAATCCAGACTAAACCAGTTCTAAACCAGGACTAAACTGCATCTTATCAAGTCCATGATTTTCACTTCTTCACCTCACCTATAGAGCATCCGGGGTTTTGTGAGGTTAACTGGGTAATTTGCTCATTTTGCCTTGACTTTATTGACTAGATCTGTCTCAGTGCAAAACCCCATTACACTGTGTTACAACAGAGCAATGTTCCCTTTCAACAAATGATCTCTGGTGCTATAAAAGCATTAGGATTGAGCGTCCATGCTTTTCTATTAGACAACAAACAGCATTCAGAAGTCATTGTACTGCCTGAAATGTGGTACCAGTTTGCCAGGAATAAATTATAGTAGCATGTTATGTCATTATGCAGGCAATTTAGGATACAAGAGATTACGAGGAGGAAATTCTATTTAAAATCTTATCAACAAGAAATTATGACAGTGTTTTACATCTTAAACATTGATAGTATCACATTTCCAATAATTTAAATTTAAAGGAGGGCAGTGTAGCTTTTCTAATGGACTCCATGTTGCCTCCATGTACGCCATAATGTTCCACAGTATGGCATTCAAGCAGACCTATTATGCAAAATCGACTTTTCAGAGCTTTTAACCATGTTATAGTTGTTTCCCTTTCTCATTTACCCTCTCAAAGTTGTTTTTGGGGTGATTTGTGCATGTTTGAACAATCTTTAAATGCATATTGCCGATCAATCCCTGTTTTCACCGCCACTGGTACACGCCCACTACTTTGTACTTACTTCATTCTTCAATTTTATTTTCTTAATTGATGATACACATAGGATTTGGCAATGTTCTGTAGTCATTTTGGTACAAATCTGAAAGAAAATCTGCTACTTGCTATCCGTTGGAAGGGCTGACAGCTACACAGCACTTTGTTATGATGACGTTTCGGCTCACATTAGGCCGAAACTGCAGTTTTCTAATGACATCAGCAGACTTATTTCTTTTATTAAGTTGTTTTAGATGAATATTGTGATTTTAAATGTGCAAATTATAACACAATGATCCACGGGTGTCATAGATTATAACTATAGAGCAAACACAAGCACAATAGGTGTACTTTAAACATATCACTCTATGGAGACAACCAGGTTGCACCACCACGCTAAGGTACAGGTCTGATCTATGGAAAGGTGACCCCGCTCCTAGTAACAATGTATGCTTTTTTTTTTTTTTTAGCAAAGTAATAACATCTTCAAGGAGACAAGCAGGTAGCAGACTCTACACCACAAAAGTTACATAGAACACCTTTAACACCTCAAAGCTAACACTAAAGGGCTGCAGTTTTTCATAATATTTCAATGAAACAGCTCACTAGTTCCGTCGCACGCACAGGTTGTCACGGTTTCTGTTACTAAATGGTCCAACATGAAGTGAGTTTCCAGGAGAGCAGCCCCGGGGCTCCATTTAAAAACAAAGCAGCGATAATACAGTAGTGGAGTTATTAAATATTGTATTGCCTTTATGTGCCCCATTCTATCTCAGTAACAGGGAGTGCAATTTGTCTGTGCGCACGCTGAAATGAGCAGCAGATGTCTTAGATTTTAGGTTATACATCAAATTCTTTCCTAAGCATCTTCCACATTACCACAGTAGGGAAATGTGCAGGATACTTAGCAAAGAAAAACAACATTAGCTTGGATGGCAGGGAGGAGGTTTTTCACATGTGCATTTGACATTCATCCAAATAATATGTATTCTTCAAAAAGGAGGACTGATCTATACGGGCAGTTTACTACTTGAAACTATTTGCCAGGTAAATCCAGAATAATACCTCTGTACTTTTTATACACAGATAATATCAGTCTGTCGTACCTTGTCCAGAACCAAACATGATCGTGCGCTTAGATTTGTTTATTTCAGTGATACATGTGAAACGAAGGATCTCACTGGTCACTTGGATCAGTGCTTCACTCCCTGATTCTGCAGAAACCTCTGATATTTTTCCTATCTTTTTTCCTCGTAAGCAGCCATATATGGTTTTAAGTGGGCACACCATGTGTGTCCCCGATTAGCGAATCCATCTGTTAATCACGCCCATGTGAACCTAATGAGATTCACCCGTGACCAGACGCACATCTTAAATATAAAATAAAAATAAATTGTAAATCAAGTTACTGTTATTGTCAAAGGGGCATGCATCTTTCAATCTCAATGAAACACTGCTGGGGAACTGTAGAAGTCATCAAGAGTTCACACTTTCAAATTTGTCAACACAAAACCAGAACTAGAACAGGACCAAACCCAGTCTGGATCAGGACTAAAATGGGCCTGAAATAAGTGATGCAGACCTTAACTACATAGTATTTGCCCTAAAATAGCCATATTCATTAACTATTACGTATGCATTATGTCAAACAATATACACATCTATTTATCTATATTTACCTAAGAAGATAAACCTTTATTGTCCCACTATGAGGAAATTACAGTTTAGCAATGCAAAGGTCAAAAGCAGCAGGAGAATAGGAGCATGCAATCAAAATCAAGATCGAGATACATTATACTATAAAGATTTACAATCCAGACAGAGCAGTGCCTACAGTTTGTATTACTCCCAGGGAATGTTGATGGTATTAGCTGGAAAGTATCAATAGACGTGAACGAACACAACGCTGTGTCAGCATCTATCCATCTAATGCCACTATAGACCACATACACCACACTATTCCATAAAACTTTCCACACATTTGTAGCATCTAGTACATTGGGATCAGGCTTTAACTGCTCCCTGGACGAGTTAAAGAGTTTTCACCTGCATTTTACTGGACTGCAGCATCACAACAGTCTGTACTCAAAGGCTGTTAGATAACTGTGCTCCTCCAGTCTGCCGGCGTAAATCAATAAAAACAAAGGTGCAGGAAGATTGCTTTAAAACTCAAGTCGGGGCTGAGGCAACAGGCAGTGCAAGGCATTTTAAAGTGAAAATCCAAAATGGTGCTGAGGACGTCATGATGTGCAGGGAGATAGTTGTGTTGTTTAGAACGATGAGTCATCTCTACGGAGTGAGGTGAATGCAGGGTGAATACAGGGTGAATACATCAGTGTAGAGCAGGGCGATATGGCGCTCTCTATTGATTTTATGAACATAAACAAGACAGACTTTTTAACACAACATCGCGTGCTGGACTTCGCAATTATGGAAAAACAATTAATTGCAATTGTGATTTGATTTGCGATTTATGTTTTGTGGTAGCATTGTGTTCAAAGTTCACATTTTAATCACATCCAAAAGACTGAAATATGAACGGACAAATCAAATTTCAGAACATGCTTTTATTGACTGGATTGGCTGTAATTTTCTTGATAAAAAAAAAAAAAAGCAAGCTAGACAATTAGCAATTAAAACATGATTTAAATTGTACTAAATGGCCAACCCTACACTGCGGTCAAGTAAAAGTATCACATGAAAAAAAATCTACTTAGACAGTGCTCCTTTACAAGTATTTCATCTAATAAAGCTACTTTGCATCCTTCTGCCTATGCATGCACTGATTATAGTCATGGCACATGTCGGCAGCCACACTTCTGTCAGTTTGTTCCAAGGCAACAAAGAAAAGTATTTATCATTTATGAAAAATGCATAAACTGTATGACTTAAATAATCTGTTGTATGTTGGATGAATATTTGTGTTTTCACAATTCTAAAAGGACAAAGGCTTGATACTTGATACCAATTTCAATTTATGGGATTCAAGCTCTGATGCCCTCCACTGTTATAGCAATTAAGAAACAAATCAAATCAAAATAACATGCTCTAACTGGGGAAAGGTCCTCATAAAAACCTAGAGATCCAATAGGAATCCTTTGCCTGAAATCCATCAATACCACAATGATTATAAAAAACATTTTTAAACAACATAATGACATTCTCACTACATAATAATAAATAGTTTCTGTAATATTACCACGTTGTCCAATACAACTCATGATGTATATCAAGAAAGAAAAGATCAGAAAAAGATCTCATAGTCCAGTTGGCATGTTGGTATTTTGTGTTTAGTGCTGATGTAAAGATACAAGGAGCTTATTCACAAACTGACGTGATGGTATTTCACATATGATTTCTATTGAGGAATCTAAGAAAATCCATATTTTCAATTTCACATAGTTTAGCTTGGTCACACAGAATAATACAACAGCGGCAGCTGTCGACCATTTTCAATTTCTCTGTCTATCTGCAGTACATGGCTCTCTTAATGTCAGCCATCTCCATCACCATAGAAACACACACTTTTGGGGAAGAGAAAGGGATTTCCGCCAAGATAAAGCCATTAAAAATTGATGGCAATTTTACTTCGGGGGAATCAATTTGAAAAAGTCAGGCAGTGTCAAAACTCTGGGCAAACAGAGCACAGAGGAGTTGGATATGACCAGAGGAGACACAGAGAGGCTGCTTTAGAGACCAACAAAAGGGTCAACGTGTCCTAGTGGTACTCACATCTCTTATTAATTATTCTATTTGGAAATGAAAGGACAAGACCTTATAACCAATGGGGACTGAAGTAGTAATTCAGCAAGATAAATCATAATCAAATCAAAATCGTAATTTGAATTAACACAATTAACAAATTGCAAAGGCTGCAATTTTTGAAGTACCACAAACCACAACACAAACAAAGACATCCTGTCTTATTCTGCTTATAAACGGCTATCCCTGTAGTTTAGATCTGTACATGTTCGGAAATGTGATTTTTTCAGTCAGAATTTCAGACTTTTTATCAGTTCTTCTGGATGAGTTTAAAATGTGAACTGTGAAAAGATTCCTATTATTAAAACATAAATTGCAAACCTAATCATAATGATAATGCTTGACAGCAATAAAATCAATAAAATAGCAATTTTCTACCTCCATTGTGTGCTCAGAGCTCAAAGCGTCAAGCAACCAGGCGTCAATTAACAACCTAGTACTAGATAAAGTAGTGTATTCTTAAACTGGATACAACAATCGGACCTCAGTCAATTTTTGCACATGAGCTATAAGTGAGAGAAAGTCTGTTAATAACATACAACCAACTAAATGCCCAAGGATTACAATAAAAATATCTATGAATGGACAATAGATCTCTGGAGAGTTTTTCAATGTATTTCAAAGCAATAAAAGGCACCTTTAATAAAAAAAGCACAATACACAAGTTTAATATCATGCAATGGATCATTCTAAGAAAAACAAAACTATCTCTATGAAGACTAGTAGGTAGCAGACCCCCAAAGAAAAAAGTTACATAGTTACATAGTTTCATAAACTAATAAACTAATCATGGTGAATAATTAGAATGCTCAGAATCCATAAGTTAAGTGAGGAATAACTTTGGACCACTGCAAACCGTTTCAAATGAACTAATTCTGTGTTTATGTTTTTAAGACAGTACAAATAGAAATCAAGCACTGCACCTTTACAGACTGATAGACTTATTTTAAAACTCATCATTCTTTGTCTTCCAAAATCTACCAAATTTTAACATTCATAGTAGTGTTGTTTAGCTGTAATTATCTGACACTGTGTGATATTTTGTAACAGGCAAACTTTGTTCATAAACATCCCAGCCCGTCATCCCTCCAGTCCCTGTCTACAATACACAAGTAATGACTCTGTGTGAGTTATGAATCACATTTACCACAGTCACACAGGGAGACCAGGACTTCACTGCTGCAGGGAGGAGAGCTGGTGAGCTGCTGGTCGATACTAAAGATAATAACATCTATCATAATTCAACATAGGGTAGTACACTCATGTTGCCTCTAGGGTCAATGTGCACTTTTAAAAGATATTAAGGAGTTAGTATGTTGTATTAGACACATAGACTGTATAAAGAAGTGGACTGAGGGTGTGATGTCAACCATAGTGTTCAGCTGCAGTCAAGTGAAGCTCATCGAAGCTGGCAGTTATAAGGAAGGATTTGGAGCCAAGTTACATATTTGGAATTCTGACTGTGAGTATCATAATAACCAAAGAAGCAATCTGGAGTGAGGATGTTGAAGGTAATGCTCCTTCCTGCTGCTTTATCAGGGGTCTTAGCAACATTGTCAATGGAACCTGTTGCTAAATCTAGTGGAAGTGATCTCAGGGTAAGAAGGCGCCTGATTTGTCTGTTATTTATATTCATATCTTGATTTACGAACATAACCGCGAAATAAAAACCAGGATCTTGTAGAGCGGGTTAATATGAAAATTTTAGGACCAGCTGACGGAGTCGGAAGTGCGCCCATTATCGCTTCCTATTTGGAATGCGGCGGCTACAAGGTTAGCTTTTTCCATTTATATATGCAGTCTATGATTAGGCAAAATGGAAGCTTTTCAAGGAACCCAAGCATGCATGAAAAAGGCATAACAAATCAAATTCACTCCACAGTTTGGACTAACTCAAGACTTCACTGAATACACTTTATATTGATTGGTTATAATTCATGGTCATTATAATTAGAGCTGAAGCCTTTAGACGTTTAGCCAATTAATCGGTCCCCTTAATTGACCATATTTTATTAGTCAAGTGATTCTTTTCTGGGGATTAGAACAAGTTTACAATGACCAAAGGAGAAGGGGGACGGCATGAATGAGATAGCCAGAGATTTGGGAATTAATGCAGAATTTTGCCTTTTTACATACAAATAATGTAATAGTACTTTTGCTATTTACTTTTAGTTAAGGGCTTTTGCTAATTTTACTCCCTATTCAGTCAACAAAGCCTGCCTTAATAATAATGTAAATTGCAGTTCTGTACCATTTGAAGATGTTTTTCTATTATTTTCCTTAACATATTGCTACTGTTATCTCTAATTTAAAGATTTTATTTTACAATTCACCTGTAGTGCAGTGTAAAGCTGTAAGCGTCCATGCACAAGCTGATTTATATGATCAAGAAGAATAAATGAGCGATGCTGCTTACATGTATTCTGCTCATGTGTCTAATCGATCTACTGAACTGTCTGACAAAAGCAATACGCCACTCATTGCTCAGCCCAGACAAGCAATCATTGCCTTTGACTATTGGGAATTGCATCAAAGTAGTATATTGATAGATTCCCCCATAGCGTTAAAAACATGGCACTAACTATGCACTGACTGAAAAGACTCTACTTTAACAAAAATGCATAAGCAGTATGATAAATATTTACTGACTATGTTTACCCAACCAAAAATTTCATCTTTATCCATTCAGATTTTTTATATGTCAAGTAAATATTTAGTGAGTAATCTGATTTATTTCTGATTGTTCAAGATAACGCAAAACAAAGCAAGCCAATGCAGCAAAGACAAAAATAAAACATGTTAAAGACCCTGCACATGATTTTTTTCTCCATGTATTTGAGCAAAACTCTTCTTTCCCCAGTACAGATACACTGTCTGGCCAAAGAAAAAAAAAAAGTCAGCACCTGGATTTAACTAAGCAAATAGGTACGAGCCTCCTCCAGTTGGTCCGGTCTAGGTTCAGCAACAGTCTGTGCGCAAAGAATGAGGTCAGCTGACACCTGAATATACTGAATGACCAGGTTATTCCATCAATGGATTTTTTCTTCCCTGATGGCACGGGCATATTCCAAGATGACAATGCCAGGATTCATCGGGCTCAAATTGTGAAAGAGTGGTTCAGGAGCATGAGACATCATTTTCACACATGGATTGTCCACCACAGAGTCCAGACCTTAACCCCATTGAGAATCTTTGGGATGAGCTGGAGAAGGCTTTGTGCAGTGGTCAGACTTTACCATCATCAATGCAAGATCTTGGTGAAAAAATAATGCAACACTGGATGGAAATAAATCTTGTGACACTGCAGAAGCTTATCAAAACAATGCCACAGTGAATGCATGCTGTAATCAAAGCTAAAGGCGCTCCTCTTTGTGGCGACTTTTTTATTGTCCAGGCAGTGTATATTGTATAAACAGTCCTTGAGGTCAAAATAGGTCCGCTGTGTATTATCTGCATCTAAATATAAAGCACTTTATTGTCCGATAATCAGGAAGTGCCCTGTTGGCTTGCTAGTTGTTAGCGTTACACTCACGGTGAACTCGGCTCTGGCCTCTGCTCAGAAAGTTGTGAAAAAGCACTTGTAAACTCATCGAGGTGAATAATTAGAAAGCTCAGAATACATAATGTAAGTGAGGAATAACTTTGGACAACTGCAAGCTGTTTCATGCTTTTTAAGGCAGTAAAAGACAGTACTGCAGCTTTAAAGATTGAAAGACTTATTTTAAAATACATTGTCCTTTGCCGTCCAAAATCAGCCTAAGAGTTGGGTTATATGATTATTCGTTTTGGGTTTTTTTGGCCATGTAAAAGCACCCCATGTCAATCACGTGTTCCAAGTTTAGATCTCTTTAGCCTCATTTGTAAAGGAAAACTGTTTGGACAAGTGAAGGAAAATGGCATTGGTTTGGGGGTTTCCTAGATTAGCTTTCATTCACCATATTTGCAACCATCCTTCATACGTCGCAATGGGATTTAAACGGCTTGGAAAATGGAAGGTTTAGGGCCCACAATATCACATCTGTGGAGAGGGGAGCGTGATATGTAATTCATGATGACATACATTCACAAAATCTGACATATTTTGGCATGAGCTTGAATAGGCGCAGACAGGGAGCAGCGGAGACAACATCCAATGGGAAATGCCGTCTTTAAGCAGAGGAATACAAATCAGGGCAACATTACAGCGACATACACCATCAAAGCTTCGTATAGAGAGATATCTTTGATCAGATTCCCATCACTGACTCTGAGCCAAATGGTATGGGAAAAATACATATAGCTTATCAGGTTTATTAAAGACATGGATCGCTATTTAATTCATATGATCTTCTTTGCTGTAATGTATAATGTATTGTATGGGAATATTTCAAAATGTGAATATGATGCTGATAGCTTGTCTGATGGGCCGTCAAGACTGGTGTTTGAATGGTCCTGGTTACAGTATATTGGTGAGTAAAAGGTACAAATGGGACTATAACCAGCATCAGATCTGTCATGGCAGCTCTTGAGATCAATAAGTACGTTGTGTGCTGTCTGCATTTGGTTGTTGAGTGTTTTATTGTCAGGAAGTGCACAGTTAGCCTGCTAGATGTTGTTAGCGGTACCATGACAGCAACACTCTGATCTGGTGTCTCAGAATTGACAATAATGTGCTTTCACACAGAGTCCTGGGAAAGGGAATGGGATGTCACTATGAGCTCATTATTGGAGATTTTAAAAAAATAAATAAATAAATAAATATGATTTTTGTTATTATACAAATAAATACATTGATTGCAAAAAAAAGTGCCTTTTCTGTTTTTTTCTGTTTCTGTTAAAGGAGATAACAGTAATATTAAAGACTATATTAAGATTATGATTATGTTAACATTACATTACTACACATACAACATTGACCTTTGCCTAACCTAAATGAGGCACATCTCTAAAGGACAGAATGTATTTGTTATGCATTTATTCAATAACCACACAGAACATTATCATATAGAGCCAGGGGTGATGTGTTTAGAATAGCTGCCCACTGCCTCATACTGATATTAACAGTCTATCTATTCATTTTAATAGGACGGGAAAATCAAACCATTCATTTTGATGTTTATCGACAGTGCAGACAAATGGTTGTGGTGCGTATGTTCGTTTCACTAGCCAATATCTAACTTCCAGCTCCTATTTCAAAAGTTCATGTTTGCAGGATTTGTAGTGCGTGCAAAATTGTATTGTCAAACTATGATCTGCTATATTTTTGGTGCATAACGCTAGATTTAAGAAATGCTTATTATGTGGTCGTTGGCATGTATGCAAGTGTTAATAATTTACGCAAAACAGTGCTACATGTGGTAATGTTTTCTAATGAGGGTCTGAAGTTGTTAAAAATGTATTGGAGCCAATTTATGGAAGGATGCCAGTGTGTGGAATGCGGGTGTTCAGTTTATAAACACTTGAAGGGTCTATAAGAAAATTAATCAACCCACTAAATAGAATTGCTTTTAATATTATAATTGTATTAGTTTGTGTTCAAGTTGGATTTTGCAATAATCATCCCTATATTTCTAAATGTATTTCACATTAAGTCGTCCTCCAGAATGACAATTGTGACAATGGTACGAATCCTATTCACCACCCTATTATCCCACATCCCATTGTCTGGAGCAGGGTGCAGGATCTTGTTTTGCCAAATGCAGTGTTTATATTTTGGCTCATCTCTCCTCATTCAGTGTCTGCTGTCCCCTGTGCGTTCTGCCTATTCACACTGTGAGGAAATGAACCGCGAGCCCCCTCATGAGCTGCAGCAGTGATTAAAGAATGGCCTTGTCATCCTAAAACGTTAATTCAGGCATCAGACACATTAGTCGATATAACAACCATGTAATAGGACTGTGTTGTGCCCTACTTAGTTGAATGGGAATTTGTTTTGTAATCTGGACCATATCCGATGAAACAGTAGAGCGAGAGTGGCTTAGTTGTAGTGGTGGAAAAGTATGGACAATATGTACTCACGTAAAATATCACTAAAATTGTACATGTACTGCTGGCAAATTGGACTTAAATGTAAGTACAAAGTATTAATGGAACACGCTAATGTTATTTTTATAATTGAACAGTTAAAAGCTGAATGTTTTCAATCAGAGGAGGCGATGCAGTGCTCTTATGTGCAACATCCATACGCCCGAAGGACAAATTTACCTACGCTATGGGCCAATAAAGTCTATACAATCAACACTTTAAATACTTGTTACTATCCTTCTGTGTGAGCAAGCTGACTGAGCAAGAAGGAGTCAACGCTAATGCAAATCACCTTTTTTGGGTTGGTTTTTTTACGTTTTTGTTTTACTCTAGGGAAAGTCAGGTATAATCCATAGCGAAAGAAAAAAAATACATTATGTCATTCTGGCAAAATAGGTGGGTTGGTTTCAGTGTAGTTACTGTAGCTCCTCTCTTCAGATAAATATAAGGCAGTGTTCACCAGCAGTCTGACCAGAACTGGATGAGCAGCAAAATGCCTTCACCATAGACTGTATAAAGAAGGGGACTAAGTAAGTGCAATGATACCCATAGCTCCAGACAAATGAAGTTCATCATATTTGGAGTTCCGACCAAGAATAGCATCGTAACCAAAGTAGCTGTTGAAGGTAAGGCCCCTTCCTGCCCGCACCGCTGGTTTGGCAGGGGGCGGGCACTTACCAACGTTGTCAATCAAACCTGTTGCTAATGTCTCTTATTAATGTTCATATCTTGAGTTATGGACACAATAGCAAAATAAAAACACCAGGATCATGTAGAGTGGGTCAATTTGGTCAAAACCAAAACGACGGGCCAGGCAGCAGCATTTACAGAAGAGAGGGGCGACAAATTATCAAATGTAAAGTTAATTGGATGTTGATGGAGCCGGAAGCGCGCCCATGATCGTGTCCTATTTGGAACGTGGCAGCTAGCAGGTTAGCAATGTCCATTTATATATACAGTCTATGATCTTCACTCTAAAACGTTTGTCCAGTTGACAGAATAGAATTTTTCTTTCACTTTACTCAAGGGACAAAGCAAACTTCATTTAACTTACTGAAATGTATACCCTCACGACCAGAACGTGGCTTGTTACCTCCCACTCCCCACTGACTCTATGGGAAATGAAAATGATTACAAAGCTTTCAAATCAATCCGATCCTCATGTGCCTCCCTAAAGTTTTCATTTGATACAAGGCAAACAAGCTTATCATAAAAGTCCAAAGTTAAATTCGTATAGTAAATCTTACTTTGGCGTTTAAATGTAATGAAATCTCTCAGACCATACAAGAGCATTTGGCAGAAAATTGCTACTCTCACACCACCACCGCTCTCAAACGCTCTTCAGACACAAGATGGTAATATGTAAGTACTGAAAGAATTGGGGAATTTAAAATAATTATTATATTGAGTTAGTATTAGCAGCACAAAATTCAAGTTAAGAATAGGTTTAATACTTTATTTTATATACTTGGATCTTATAGCTGCTAATTTTCATTGTAAGCGGCTAATTTGATGAACACTTTCCTATTAAGTAACAAAAGTACTTCATCCATCACTGGTTAAAGAGCATATATCTGATTTTACAAATATACTGTATACGCAGCTCTTGAGGTCAAAGTAAGTCAGCTGGTCTCTGGCAGTTATGAAAAGCACTTATAAACTCATCATGGTGAATAATAGAATGGTCTGAATGCATAAGGTCAGTGAAGAATAACTTTGAACCACTGCAAACCGTTTAAAAGTAACTAGTTGTGTTGTTTCTTTAAAGTGTGAGCTGTAAAGTGTTGCCGGAATAGGAGTGAGTAATGTGATCATTGATGTATCAGGATGCTGTGAGGTCATGTGAAAACCAGCATTAGCAGCACTAGCCTTAGCATTAGCACAGCCCCAGACGCTGCGGTAGATAATAAAAAGAAGAGACAGCAGGCCAAAGCTCAATGGCCTTTGTGCACTCCAGCAAAGCACTGTGGGTAAAAGGACGCAGTAATGGTGATTAGAAGTGTTGGAAAGGTCACGCTGCATAATAAAGCACTAATTTGAAAAGTCTGTTATGAAAATGAACCTTTTCACCTGGTCATTCTGCAGGTTACATAAATCAAAGCCAGTGGGAGGAGAAGTAGGACGGAGGTGAGATAAATGGTGGCTTTGCACATAACTGGAGGTACGAAATTAGCCTTGGAGCAAAAAATATACTAAAATGCATTAAAATAACCAATCTCGGTAAATTGTCAATGGCAAAAGGTCACAGGTTTTTATGTAGCGCTTTTCCACCTTCAAGGCACTCAAAGCACTTTACCTCAAGGAACCACTCGCGTATTCGTACACCATTTTACGCAGACGCTGGGGGCAAGGTGGGGTAAGTGTCTTGCTCAAGGACACAATGTAAAAGCATGTATGTGTAAAAATACTATAATTGTGATAAATGCAATGTTGGGTAAGTACAAGGGAACCACATCATATAAGCATAAATATTTAAATTATGTGGTCCTTTTAATTTAAAATAAAAAATTAAGTGGCTAGCAGCTACAACCTCTTTCATTCACCATCACTTGTCTACAGGTTCATTTTCCTTTATCCACAATACCTTGTTTACCTTCAAACAAACAGCAAACATACAGAAATGATTGAAATCCCCGATGCCCAGTCCCTCACTGAGAACCCCTGAGGAAGTGACCGGAGCTGAGGGTCAGACCATGTAAACAGACTGGACCTCTCCTCTCACTGCTGCCCTGGTTTAAGACACTGGATGTTCATTGTCTAGCTGCACTTACCCAATATATACAAGTCATTTATACAACCCAGTTTCAATACTATCATGTTCAAATGTGATTCTGCATGTAGGTATGTCGACTCTGCTATTCGGATGGTACATTTTAGTGATCACGCAGCTTGTGATGTTTCCTGAACTTGCAAGGTAAATCAGCTAATTATGACAGATGGGCTTCATATTGCAAAGTCTTGGTAACATTCGCTATACACGTTTTGTTTATTTTTTGACTATATGATGAGATCTAAGCCGTAAAAGTTTGAATTCATGACTTCTATGTTTCATTCTGCTGTATTCTTTATTTATGGCAGCTCATGTTTTTGTTTTTTTTTGTTTTTTTTTTGTTTTTTTAATAATATTGCACATTAAGATTCGTTTTTGTGGTTTATTTCTTGTGTTATTGTGTCAGTGGCATAAATTAGTTTCAGTATTATCGTTTATCGCCTATATTTACTTCAGAAATATATCAAACTTCAAAATATACTATCATGACAGGCCTAACTATGCTCAACTATGCTCACTCAAAACAAGCTCTTCGGATACAAAAGATCAATATATAAGTGCACAAAAAAATGGGGGTTTATAGTCGAGTTTTGTTAACACCTACTCCAGTGTTTCTATCCATAAAAAAGTCCATGTTTTACTATATTTACAACTCCAGGTCTTTCATTTAAGCCTTGTTTCCATGACAACAGAAACTGCAGGGTCACAGAGCCCTGTTATTAAATAATGTGCAATTAACACCAGCAGCAAATGACCTGTTTAACACTGAAATCACTGTAGACTATTTGTAAAGAAATACAAAGCGGCTGTTTTTGTCCAACTATAAAAAGAACCCATTGTAAAACATGGAGCACTTAAAATGGAGACTTTAAATAGACTGAATGGGCACTTTTAGCTCACATTGTACCAAAAAGAAATCAGAAACAGAATTATTCATTTTTATAGAAGATAATTGAATTCAGGTATCAAAACAAACAGCAAAATATGTGACTTTTCCAATGAACTACGTATTATTCTAATGGACCCAGTGTATTTCTTTCATGTATACAGCTTTGACAAATGTGCTCAAATTCAACCATGAAAGGAAATGGATATTTTAAAATCACAATATGTGGATTATATGGTGAATGGTCAGATTTATATAACACTTTAGTCCCTTCCCACACACACACACACTCAAACACCAGTGTACACAGACACGGGGGTTAAGTGTGTTGCCCAAGGACACAACGGCAGTATTCAAAAACCTTCAGAACAATGACTGAACAACTTAGCCACAGCAGCATGCCAAGGTCAAGGTTTATTTATTTGTGTAGCACATTTAAAAACAAAAACTACTGCCCCGGAGTAGATGTGCTAAAACAACAAGGTTAAAAACACCAATTATAAAACTAAAACTAAAGAAAATCAGTTTCAATTAAAAGCTAGAGTAAAAATGTGTGTTTCCTGTGCTAATTAAAGTTTATGATCTTCTCATTTCAATTAACAAACGAACCAATAAAAAAACATTTCATAGCAACACAGTGTTGTTTTAGTGCTCCCTAGTAGTGTTGTTGCATTACTAAAAACTCAAACTGTCAGGATTTTTGGGTTTTCTATGCTGTTTTCCCCCCTGCTTTCTGTGTTCTTGCCTGGAGCTGGGCGGAGACTCTGGCACCACCCGCTACACACCTGTACCCATCAGATCGTCTGTGTTTCCACTGTGTATCTTCCATGGTATAGTTCTGCTTAGCTCAGTCTAGTTTTCGTGATTATGGTCACAGTATTCAGCAGTTTTTTTTCATTTTTCACCAGATCCCGCTTCTTGGAACTACTACCCTGCACCTCAGCCTCCGACCCAGCTCTCCACGACCGGTACAAACACCTCAGCCTCCGACCCAGCTTCCTACGACCGGTTCGAAGACGTCAGCCTAATACCCCGCTCTCTACTACCTGCTCTGTCAACCAACATTCACATTTCCCCGTCAGGAATAAACTGTGTCAAGCTTTTACCTCGAGTCTGTATCTTTGATCCCCCAGACGTTACGACACAAACGCAATTTCAATACTAAGGAATACTCAACGCCGACGATGATAGTAAAAAACACTCTTTATTTAGATGATACAATGTTATTTTCTACATTAAATAGCAATGAAAAAGCTATTCAGGAAAGGTTCATTTCTGTACCTGTGAATGTGACTTTTTTAGTATCGATACTTGCTCAAATGAGTATCTGATTTCAATTCTAGTTTTAGTAACAATTAGTATCAATTTTCCGATACTTTTGACAACCCTACTCCCTATACTTTTGCTTTACAATATGTTCTTTTGTTATATTACAAAAAAAAAAAACCTGCTCTTCTTGTGATGCTCAAAAAAGAAACACATTTTCGCAAGGTACAAATCTTCCTTTTGAACCGACTGACTTAATAAAAATGTGGGGGAGAGTGTTTTGTTTTGCTGAGTAACTGCTATGAGAGCCCCATGATTCACAGTGCTCAGATGGCCTGTGTCAGAACACTGGACCTGTTTCATTTGAATCATTTGTGATAGACTGTGGACACTGTGCCGCCCGGTCAAACCTCAAAGTTTTGCATCAATAAACTCTCAAAGAAAATTAAAAGACTAATGACATGTTTTTAAAGAGACTGTGGTAAATAGCATGGAGCTGTGTGATGACAAGTCCATTGAGAAAATAGTGGGGAAAAAAGTTTAAAACGAATTATGGACCAAGTCTGTTTCATAAAATTACATGAATGAATGTGACTTTTTACCAATAAACAAGACTTCAGGAGACTGATTTATGTATTTATTTAACTATGCCTTGATGTAATGGTACAAAAATGGCATTTTTTTAAGGGTCCCATATTACGCTATTTACTGATCGATAATGTAATGTTATAATGTTGTTTCCCGGAGTTTTGTTTCACATTTTCACATGTTTAACACACAAACCCTGCATATTTAGGCTGAGTTCTTCTGTCAAACGGAAAACACTCTGTTCCACGTTGTGATGTCATGCAGTAATACAGGAAGTGCTCTACTGTGTTTTTAAACTCTATACACCTTCACTAGAATCATTTGGATGATTTCAGTAGTGGAATTGCCAATCTCTAAGGTAAAAAGTAGCTGTTAACTTGAAAAATACCACTATATGACATCACAAAGTGGAACAGAGCATTTTGAGCTTTAGACAGGCTAATAATAAAGGGTTAATCAAACATGTGTGAATGAAACAAAACACAACTCCAACGACATTATAACATGGCTTAAAACTTACAATAATGTATTTGCATAATATAGGACCTTTAATGTTCTAAAAGCTATGGGGAGCTATGGAAGCAAATCTCCACCAGAAAAGTTACTCAGTGCAGCTTTAAAACACAGAGACAATCCAAAAGCCCTTGATGTCTTCACACATACACATTGAATTTCAACAGCAGCATGAAGCCCTATTGTTATCTGCCACACTTCAGCCCGGAAGCATGAATAATTTCCCTAATGCAATCCAGTCTCCACACCGCTCACTGTTATGTAACTTATTTCATGCTTCCAGGTCAAATTATATACAATGTGTACATTTGAGAAATACACGGCACATTGTACTTTTGCATTACATTGTATAAGACTGGATAAGTTGTGAGGTTAGATGTGAGACTCAGGTGAGCGCAGAGACTGTGTCCTCTGCCAAAGTCAATCTTTCATTAAAAGAAGGTGATTGGTCTGAGTAAGCCAAAAGGAGAGGCATTAGCGAATAGGCTATTAATCATCTTTTGTACTCATATTCCATTAGATAATGTACGACCCCTGCTTTACATTTTTGGAACAAGTGTCATTTTAATCTTTAAACCTATCACTTGTCCAATCTTGAAACCACACTTCTTTGTTTTCTTTGAGGTAATATGCCGAGGACAATGCTTTTGGCCACATTATCTGGCAACCCAAACTGAACAGTTTATTCAAGGAACTCTGAGTAGCCTGTGTGTTTTAAGGGACCACATTCACAACTGAAGCTTTTTCTCTTTCTCACTATTGACCTTATTCTGCCCCGCCCACTTTTGCCTTTAAATCCTATTACCATCGCGCTGTAGTGGCATCTCTGGTTAAGCGGGAGTCCCATTCAATTAAATGGAGAAAGTTTTGCGATATAAAGTAGTTTCATTTGTGTAAGATGTTCACAAGTCAACAATGCACAAATTCTTTGAGACTAAAATGGCTTTGTGGTCCGTATAGAACTTATTTGCTGCCATGATCAGCTACCCCATGCAAAATAATACAACTGGATGATGGTGGCGCCCACTGCAACTTCTAGAACAAGGTGAATACGAACAGCATACTGTTATTCCGCTCTGTCCACTTTTGTCGTAAATGCAACTAAACCGCAGTTTCTTTGTTGCAGCATTTCCAATTTGTGGCCATCCCATTCATTTCAACTGAGAAATTGGGAATGCTTCGCCACTAAAATATGATATAAAGTAGGTTGATTTGTGTCAAATGTTCAATATTCATGTAACTAACAGGTCAACAATACACCTATTCTCTGGGAGGCTTGGAAACAGCTTTGTAGTCCAGATATAACTTATTTGCTGACAAGATTGGCAGCCCATGCAAAATAATACAACCTGAGTAGTGATGGCAGCGCCCACAGCAGCTTCTGGAATAAGGTGCAGCAGCAGAGGCACTGATTCATGACTGGCTGCAGGTGCTGGGGTTCAGGTAGTGTGGATTTAGGTCAGAGAGAGTTTTTTTTAGGGTTAAACCAACTGAATTTTGCCATTAAAAACACCCAACTACTGAGGTGAACATATTAGGAATGAAATTACCGGACCCTCCTCTTGTAACCCTGTCTATATCCATTCTTTATTCTGCAAACACAGGGTTACCTCCGAACACAACCCCAAACGCGCCCATGTGCTCAACTAATCAAGCCTGAGATTACATTTAAACTAATGTTACAGATGGAACATGGTGCATTTATCAAATATTAAGCACAATAGAAAACCTCAGTCATGTGCAGTGAGTTCTTCCTCTATTTGCCTTACAGCTGAACAGTCGGCGGGTTTACTGAATGAGCAGCCGATGAACAGGAAGTAAAGACGGTAACCAAGGACACACAACCTCATCTGACCACTCTGGCATTGTGGGTAAAGTTCAGCCCAGGCAAAGACACAGAAAGGAAGAAAAACTAATAAATAGATTGTGAAAAATGTAATATATTAAGATAAAATAAGAGAAGCTTTATTTGTTTTCTACACACAGTTTAAGAACAGCATGAGAACAGAAACTGGTACTCAAAAACTAAAGACAAATCTGCAAAAGCTGAATTATTAATTACTAATTAAAATACACTTTTTGCACAAATGTAGTAGTAAGGGTTTATCCATGCTTGGAGTTTGCACACAATGTTGCATTTGAGTGTCGGATATTGGAACTTTGATATAATTACTAGAATTAATTACTGATTTTTTCACTGCCTTAAAAAAAAAAAAAAAAGAAGTAAATAAAATTATTATTATTAGTAGTAGTAGTAGTAGTAGTAGTAGTAGTAGTAGTAGTAGTAGTAGTAGTAGTAGTAGTAGTAGTAGTAGTAGTAGTAGTAGTAGTAGTAGTAGTAGTAGTAGTAGTAGTAGTAGTAGTAGTAGTAGTAGTAGTAGTAATAATGTTTGTTGGTTGTTTTTTTTTTAAAGAAAGCTATTGAACATTTTATTTGTACAATTAACAAATAAATAGTTCATTACAATGTCTGCTTTATATGTTAGTTAGTTTTATTCAGACACACACAGAAAATAAATAAAACATTGTCACAGTCACATACACATATAAAACTTATAAAAGGCAGATTTGTCTTTTCAGTGGCAAATGTGAACGAAGGAACTCATTGGTCATTCTTTCCTTTTTTTTCCCTTGTATGCAGCTATATTTGTTTTGATACGGATGGACCATGCGTGTCTCTCATTGGCTAATCCACCTGTCAATCACACCATCTGAACTCAGGGAGATTCACCGGTGACCAAACTCACATCTTCGTTAAGTATTGAAGAAGCGTGTACTTTGGATCCCATGCAATGCCAACCATAAACCTGTTCAAAAAATCTACAATCCGACAGTTAAAAAGCAAATTCCACCACTGATTTCTGACCTGTCCTCCAGCTCAGTTTTACAATGTCACATCAACGCAACCTATTCCATACATTATTACACATAATGACTACAGTGACAACTCCATATCTTAGCTCCGCCATCTTGTTTAATGTCAGCCATGCCTCTTGTTTAAGTCCAGAACTCCACTCTATAAACTGTATCATTATGACACTAGTTCTCTGACCTCCAGCTGCAGTAACTACCATCACAGTGCTCTATACAACGGGCTTTGTACAGTGTCTCATATGAAACATGAAACATGAGGCAAACCCAGGCATCGTCTTCTGTTCGCGTTTCATCCTCTGTGAAGTGTTCCTCTTTGTACTCCAGTAATAAGGCCTTCTATATCAGCAATTATCTTAGCTGTGCTGCCTAGGCCGCGGCACCATTTTATCTGAGCCAGTCCCATTCATTATAGGCAGCTCTGTGTACATAGGGCTACTGTATATGCAAGGAAATATAAAGGAGTGAGAACTTTGAAAAAAAAATGTATTTGATAATAACGATATGATTCTCAAAAGGTGGTGCATGTACAACTGCAGTAATCCTCATTTCGAACTAGTTATTTTAGGATTACGCTGCACCACCTGCTTATCTTCATGGGGATGTTCACAGTATGGCATTAAACCAGGCATGCCCAAACTGTGGCCCGCGGGCAAAATGCGGCCCTCAGACCAATTTTTCTTGGCCCTCAAGCTTTCAGGTGAATTGGCCCATGTTACCTTAAACAGTAGTTTTTAGTGTATATTTCTGAAAATCTACTTTAACAAGCCCATATGAAATATTTAATGTGTCCCACTGAGGATGTAAGCATGAATAAAGGTCTAGTGGTTCAGTTGTAATAATGCAGATTTTAAGTATTCACTGTACTGATGACCAGTCCATGGCCATTAATCGGCCCTCAGGTTTGTCTGTATTTTTATATGCGGCCCTTAATGAGAAAAGGTTGGACACCCCTGCATTAAACATACCTATGTTCATGAAGACACAAGGCCAGGGTACAAGTCATGATCTGAGAAGAGGCGACCCCACTCACAGTAACAATCTGTTTTTAAAGGTATTTTAATAGTGAAAAACCAAAGCAAAAAACACTTGATTAATTAATTGGGGAAAAAACACAACATAAATTGGTTTAATGCCGTAATGTGGAACTTTTCAGGCAAAGCAAAGGTGGCGAACAGACGACCAGACTTTTAAATGAGTTTGATGTAACATGGACTAAACCCACATGCACACTATTGGGCCATCTTAGTGTAGTCGTGTTCAAGACCTTGTTTAGTCCTGTCTTCGATGACATCACTTTTCTGATATGTTTGTACATTTTCAAAACCAAGTAAGCAAAAATATATAGTAGCAGTGCAGTTTTGAACATTAAAGAAGCATCATGCATAACTGTCCTAGTGGAGGATATGTCACTTCCTTGTCTCCATGGAGATAGGATGGCTTTCAGTATTCTGCAGTATGAAATTAAACATGTGAAGTAATTGTTGCAACCTGCTTTTCTCGAAGTTTAATGCCATACTTTGGAGCACTGTAGTCAAAACAACAGTTTCTATGGAGCTGAACAGTTGGCCAGCACTCTACAAGAAAAGTTACACAGTGAATCTTTAAAAACCTATGCATTACCATTAAATGACATTCTTTACTAACACCACAGAAATGTAACACAGACAGTGCACCGACATGTCAAAAATCATAGCATTTGTTTAGATGCTAGTAATCCGCATATAGCGTTAGCTGCTACCAAATAAATTGATTTCACACAGTATTGCAGAGCTTAATGAACCATGTATTCTGACTCAGACACATGTCGCAGGAGGCTGCAGAGGTGAGGCCCGTTCTGGCTTCTCCAATACCAAAGCTCTGTATTTTAATCCACTCTCCAGAAAACACACAAAGCAACAAGCACAGACCTCTGTTGATATCTCCTCCTGTCATCGCTCTAGTCCCCTGTCTCCAATTCATGTCATCACCAGCGGCAACAAGAGCAGAGGAGGAGGAGGAGGAGGAGGCGAGGGGGGTCTAAACAGAGTATCAGCTTTATCATTGTGGATCTCCTCAAAGCAAGGTTTCTAATAAATATCAAATATATTTCAAAGAGGGGGTATTTTACTTATATGGGGTATTAATTGCTAACACATAACATATTTAGATCACCATGTTACCGTTTATCGTATTAACATGTTTAACAAGTTACACTTCACACACTTCCCTACTGCACATCGCATCAGGTTTGTGAAGTTGTAGTGTATTGTTTTGTGTCATGATTTTGTACATTTATGTAGCCTTGTCGTGTGGGAGCATGGGTGACGTAGGTTTGTGGGCTGAGCATTGACTAACAGAATCCTCCTGCTAACCATAAGGAAGGTTTGAATCGTGCCTGGGAGAGACTGCGAGATTATTCAAACATGCATGGATGACATATAAAACCTCTTCAGGCATGTTTGTGATGAGAGAATGTTATAACATAATAGAAAGCTCCAAAAAAGCCAATTCTGCATAATACCCACTCTTTAAATAAACCCTCTAAGAAATAAATTGCAAATCCAATCATGATTCAGTATATGTTTTGACATCATCCAGCCTCAAAAAGTGTCATTTTTTTTTGTAAACCCTTAATACGTCACGTTTGATCCTGAAACGCAAATGACAAGGCCTGGAGCAAATGATGTTTTTAGAAGAACTAGGATATTTCTTTGTGATGCTAATAGACACAAGTTTGATATTTTCGGTTGATATTTTGCCTGTCATAACCGGTCCCTTGTCTCCAGCTACATGTCATCACCCACGGCAACAACAGCAGAGGAGATGGGCGAGCCAAACAAGGCCTAAGGCTGATAACGGCAGACCTCTTCAGTGAAAGTCAACGCTGAGAGATATATAGGCTGCTTTATGTTATGCCCCTATAGTTATTTAACAAGCCGAGATCTGAGGTTTTTTTAATACAGATAAATATGTACAAAACCAATCACATATATCCGTGTTTGATCCTGCAGGGACATGAACAAAAGAAAGAGCGACAGTAGCTCAGTTGGTAGAATGGTTGTCCACCAATCTGAAGGATGATGGTTCGAATCCCTGCGCTTAACAAATGATGAGCGCAGGGACATAAAGATTATTGGTTGACGGTGCGATTCCAGCTCCCACAGACGAATGCTGTTGTTCACGCTTCACCCATCTTGCCCCTAGTGTCTGCGTACACTGGTGTATGAATCTGTGTGTGAATGGGTGAGTGGTTCCTTGATGTAAAGCGCTTGGAGTGACTTGAAAGTGGAAAAGTGCTATGTTAAAATATGACCATTTACCATTTTACCAGAGAGTAGTCTTCCTCTACAAACCTTACACACCTGAAATTCACTATATGAGGGGAAAAAACAAACAAACAAACAACTGACAATTAATTTATTTTAGTAGTAAATCTGGGACTATAAATTAGTTCAGATCAGAAGACTTTTATTGCCATTATCAGTGAACACAACTCACAAACTAGGAACTTTCTTTGGTGATAAAAAGCAACATAAAACACTGGATAATAATAATAATAATAATAATAATAATAATAATAATAATAATAATAATAATAATAATAATAATAATAATAATAATAATAATAATAATAATATATAAGTTAAAAAAGATATGTGTTTATTATACTATAAATGAATATTCTAAATGTACAGTGCATTCTTACATGTGGACAAGGTCACCTCTCCAAGGTCGCCGCTCCCTGACTGAAGTTTAACGCTATAGTGTGGAGCATTCCAGGCAAAGCAATAGCATCACCATGGAAACAAGCATGTGGCACACCCTTAGGCCTATCATGATAATTACTGTACTGACTTATCGCTCAATATATAAAAGATTAAACAGCATATTTTTGTGGTCAGTATTTATCGTGTGCACTACTTGGGAATTTGTGGTTAGGTTGAATGAATAACTTTTATGACTCATTACAGATGCAAAATAAGTACTAAAGTGTTTCATTCTGCTGTTTATTTATTTATTGCAGCGTATAATTTTTAACAATATTGTATTTAGAGTAGTTTTTCTGGTTTAAACCTGCTCTTGGGTTTTTGTGTCAGTGGCATAAATTAGTTTCAGTATTATCATTTATCATCTATATCTTCTTACACAGCAATTTATCGCACTTCAAAATGTGTTATTGTGACAGGGCTACACACCCTCCATCAGGAAAGCTACATAACGCACCTTTAATCCCAACCTATTACAGATAAACATATATTCAAAAAAAAAAAAAAAAAAAAAATACAACTTCTGTCCTTGCCAATTTCAACAGAATAATCAGAAAAAAATAAATGCGAGGGAGAAGTCTGCAAAAGCATCCTTACAGGAGAGAGAGGGTTTGCATTATTTTGATTACATAACCGCACATCTTAAAACACTATATATAGCCTGTTACAATACAGAAGCTCTGTGTCTCTGATTGGAAATGTTGAACACAAACGTAGGCATGTTTAGATGTGGGACTGAGAGATTAGCCACCTCTGATCCTGAGTTACAGAAGGCTCATTTCTTTAAAGCCTACACAACGCCTTTCTCTGGCACTGGATCAGTAATGAGAACTGTCTTTGTGCTTAGGCTCAAATGAAGCTGGGAAAAGAGGGCGAGAAAGTTCAGAAGTTAAAAAAAAAACAACTAAAACAGCTATAAATAAAAAAATAATTGGTAAATGATCAAATAAGTTGAATACATTTTCTGGAGCGACGGTACTAATGCTCAAGCCACTATTGTAATAATTGAGGTCTTATTACCAAAGGTGTGGACAACAATATGGAAATACTCATATAATATTTGCCATCCATCAGGCATGTGCTAAAAAGGGTAATGAGGAACCTTCACAGACCTCCTGGGACTGATGAATAGTAGTAAATATAGGAAGCTCTTCGGTCAAGAGGCTGTCAATGTGCATGAATATATATGAGATATATATGATATATATGAGATATATATATATATATATATATATATATATATGAGATATATATATATATATATATATATATATATATATATATATATATATATATATATATATATATATATATATATATATGAAAAAGGCTACTCATAATGTGCTAGAATGTGCCTATAAATGTCTTGTTGTTTAAAGTTCAAGCAAAAAGTGAATACATATAAACACACAAGTACATGAATATTGATTTAACCTTGTTTGGAAGGTTACATTTCTATAAGTATTTTGGCAATATTTTGACAATTTTCATACAATATGCTCAACATTTTAATTATTCCTATGTTATTTTGTTGACAATATAATACCTACATCCCTTATAGTTATTCACCTTATTCCACCTTTCCCACTTTTGACTCTAAATGCTACTAAACTGTTTCTTTGTGGTGGCACTTCAGGTTAAGTTGGAATACCATTCATTTCAACTGACAATTTGGGAAAAGTTTTGCCACTAAAATATGATATAAAGTAGGTTGATTTGTGTAAAATGTTCAATGTTCATGTGACCAACAAGTCAACACTGCACGGATTCTCTGGGAGGCTTTAAAACTTCTTTCTGGTTTGTATAGAACTTATTCGCTGATCAGCAGCCACATACAAAATAATACATGAATGACAATGGCGGTGCCTAGGCCTGTCATGATAAATACTATATCAACATATTGTTCAATACGTGACAGATGGAACAATCATTTTTGGGGGTAAATATTTATCATGGGGACTTTTTCCTTGCACTATTGGGAAAAGTTTGGTTATTTTGCTGTACTACAATGATTGAGCTGTTGAACTATGAACTTCTATTGCTTATTAGAGATGCAAACTAACTACTTATGTTTTGCATTCTGTTATTTATTTATTTATTGCAGTTTGTGTTTTATTAACATTTGTTGTACAACACAAAAACACATTTAGAATACTTTTTGGGGGATAATTCTGCTTTGTATTTTGGTTTCAATTTTGTCCTTTATCGTTTATATTCACTTTGGCATTTTTAGTAAAAGAAAATTTCAAATCTATCAACTGGACAAAAAAGTTGTAGGAGTGAAAACATTTCACTGCTCATCCAAGCGCTTCTTCAGTTCTGGTCAGATTGCTAGTGGACACTGCCTGATATCTATCTGAAGGGAGGAGCTAACTACACTGAATCTGTAAACAGCTATTGTTTACAGCTTCTGTTTGTTTAGCTAGGTCTAATTAGCTACACTAAGTGTGAACTGTGCCTGAGTCATGCTTAGCATAATCATTCATGCCCTTAATGGGTGCTCTCACATTAACATACTGGCGCGCCCTATTGTTTCATTTGTTTAGCTATAGGTTTGAGGATGGAGTTATAAATAAAAATAATAATAAATAATAAAATAAATAATAAAAATAATAAAAATAAATAAATAAAAATAAATAATGTCTAAGGCCCCCATTCCTGTTCAAAGATGGATTGTCTTTTCCAAAACTGGCTCTTTAACTCCCTCTCAAACCATTTCTTTTCTTTGGCTAAAATCTGTACCTCACTATCTTCAAAGGAGTGGTGAGTGGCTTTGAGATGGAGATGTACGGCAGATTGAGGTCCAGAGGAGGTCTCGCAACGCAAGCCAATTTATCGCACTTCAAAATGTATTATCGTGATTCGTGACAGGTCTAGTGGCGCCCACAGCAACATCCAGGATAAGGTCAATACTGGGGTACTCTGAAAATATTGCTTGATACAGCTTCAAAGATTCAGACATGAATTTATCCACTACAAAAAATATAATTAAACCTATAATGGTTTTCTTCAATGTATGTAATGTTCAAATTGCGAAAGAACTTGGATAGTATAAACAACAGATTTTTCACATCATGAAACAAAAATACACCAAACTTTCAACAATAGAAACGTCTGCGGCATGAATAGACCACAAAGTGAGCCAAACACACTGTCTAAGCCTTATGTAACAAACTTTAAATACAGTCTTAGATTTCTGTCTGCTCTGCGTTTGACTGCAACTAATGAGCCCATATAGTCAACAATGTGGCTATAAAGAAAGAGATTCTCAAAGTTCCTTCAATTACCTACATGCATGCAGTATATTACCCACAATGCTTAGCTCCAGAGATACAGGCAGACTTTGAATAATTAAACTATTCCCAAACTTCACAATAATGCTTTCTAAATGATCTTGTTGTGAGTTGCTTTTTTTCGTGCATTCTTTGGGGAGGCCATTTTAGTGATGGACGAGACTATTAAGATTTGGTGATGTCTCGAGACAATGTAAAGCCCCATACATCAGGCCAGTAGCGTCCTGATTAGTTTGTGCTTTCGGGGGAAGTTGTCTGGGCAATAAATGGAAAGTTAAGTTTGCTGAAGAGGGTATTAACATCTAATGCTATAATGGTTTATTTCTTTTGTGCACTGATGTTGTCATGGTTGCAGTGACAAACAATAAAGGTCAATGTTTCTTGTTGATGGTGTTTTGAATATGAGGAGAGGGGAGTTGTGTTTTTTCCACAAGAAAATCAAATCTATATCTGCCCTTTGTAAAGAAGCTTTGAGTGGCTAGTAGAGATGTCAAGGTCCATTGAGGTCACAATATAATCAAAAGAACTAGTTTCATACACAAGATCATTGTGGAAGCAAACGAGTTTTTATTTTTTTTATATGGCTTTTGGTTTTATATTCACTTTGCTTCAGCATGCATAAAGTCTGAATTCTTGAAGCTATAACATACTGGACTGGTGATTTTTCAGACATTGTGAAAGTACCACATTGTCTGAAAAATTGTGACAAAAACATGAATGTTTATTCTTACAATCATTGAACATTTCTTAGAAGTGATTGTATATTGTGACAGCTGTATTAGAAATGATTGTGATTAGGGATTTTATGAGGCAGACGAATGGATGCAAAAATGACACAATAATTCAAAAGCTTTCAGACTTTCCGAAGAGAACATATTTTAGAAGTCATTGTGAAAGTAATGTTTCCATTTTGCATTGTACTTCTCGCAGCACATTTGAGAGGATGAGTCAATACTGACAAAGCCGCACAGACTTAGACTCAGCAGAGAAAGACTGATGTTCAAGCTATTTATTCACTAAAGTAAAGTCATCAGATTCACCAACAGCATGCACACTACAATGCACCTCATCTATGGATTTCTACGTTAATGTTTTGCTCCGACTGAAGATTTTGTTGTATTGTGTCAACATGACTACCATAGAGTCACCAGTTTCATAATGGTGCAATGTACACAAAGTAGCAAACATGTAAACATACTTTAAATGCACACATAGCTTTTGCCCCACATTTCCAGTTGACCACTGCACTAGAAGCTTATTTAGTGGAGTGGAGCCAAGTAGTAGCGTGTCTCTATTGAACGATGAATAATGCTTTATTGTGCGCTCACACTAGCTCAATCGCACCACGCCCAAGCACGGATAGACCCTACAGTGAAATATGTTTGTCCAGTGTGAGTAAAACCGAACCATGCCCAGGTACGGCACAGTTAGGACTCTGTGAGGGGAGAGGAAGCAGATAAAAGAAAAAAAATGAATGAACTGCTCCAAATCTGCACTTACCTTCAGTAAGGACCATGGAAAGAGACAGATGTTTTGAAGCCTCGTCTCCTGTTTAACAATTGCTCCTACACACTGCTGTTAAATCCATAAAGTCACAGAGGAGTGTGCGTCACAGCAGGACTCACATCTGCCTCACTATTTAAATTTTCTCTAAAGTGATAGCACTACTGCATGATTTGTAAACAAACACCATTCAGTTGTGCAGGTGTGAGCGCAGGCCATGGAACACCACGCTTTGCACTCGAGCACAGTACGGTTCAAAAGGCCTAGTGTGAGTGGGCTCTAATTGCCTGAACAGAGCCGAAAAATAAATACATGTTTTTGTCCTCACATTGATATATTTTTTTTCTTTTTAAAAACAAAATAAATCTGGCTTTCGGTATTGATTTCATAGATTTATACAACACAGAGTTTAACACAAACACCCAATGTCTTCCCTCTACTGACAGAGGATTCCTTCTTCTTCTTCATCATTAAAAAACCCAATCATATCATTAGCGATTAAATATGACTGAATATCGAAGTCAATTCAGATTGCATTGGCCATCCCTGCAACACCACACCAGCCTTAACAGTGACACAGTGATTTTTCTCTGTCATTATTAGCGGCAGGAGCTCAGCACATTCAGCACAGAAGGCGGATTTAGCACGTCGCTGCCCCCTAGTATGTGTCTGACAGCTGTGAGCTAACATTAAACACAACACACATACACACACGGTCACACAGGCACACACTGTCACACAGGCGCACACGCTATCGCACATGGAAAGGGGCCAGAGTCATTTACACCTGAGCTGGCACCGTAACACCAATATAAACTGTATTAAGGAGGTGATATTATTCTGTTACAATTTAACATTTTTCACAGACACCAGTATGTTTGTGTAATAGAAAATAAGCAATTTGACCTGGAAATTGACTCGATTACAGATTTATTATGGCTACAAGAATG
This sequence comes from Periophthalmus magnuspinnatus, assembly GCF_009829125.3. NCBI lineage: Eukaryota > Metazoa > Chordata > Actinopteri > Gobiiformes > Gobiidae > Periophthalmus > Periophthalmus magnuspinnatus. The sequence continues at coordinate 16,618,156 of NC_047140.1, forward strand.
TAAGCAATTAGCAAATAACAAAAGCTGCAAATATTTAATGCCCCATAATTTACTCCATAAATAACAAAACTGTCTTATCCTACTAAAAAAACTACTGTCCCTGTAGTTTAGAGTTGTACAAACATGCTCTAAACTGTGATTCTTGGATGAGTCTGTCAGTTCATATTTCAGTTTTTGCCAATTCTTCAGGACTTTGAGCAGAATTCTATTATTAAAACACAAGCAACATATCTAATAGCAACCACAAATTAGATGCGTGTTGTTGTTTTTTTTTAATATTCATATTCACTCCATTAGATGTATTATTGACTGGTGGATTATATTCAAATTGAATCCAAATAATTGTTCATTTGTGAAGCATTTTCAAGTGGAAAAATATCCCATCCTGTTATCTCACTCAATATTAAAAGTCATATACTACACAAAATAGAGTCGTGTGAGCTTAAAGTCATGTTATAATGTTGTTACCTCCTCAAAATCATACCTGGAGTTGTGTACCTGGAATTCACATGTTTGAGTAATCCTTTATGATTAGTCTGTCTACATCTCCAAAGCTCAAAATGACCCGTTTCACCTTGTGATGTCATGAAGCAGTAGTTTTCAAGCTAATAGCTACGTTTTAGACTGGGCTGAAATGATCCAAATGATTCTAGTGAAGGTTTATGAGGTTTAAAAACACAGTGGAGCACTTCCTGTATCACCACATGACATCACAAGGAAAAGAACTCAGCCTAAATATGCAGGTTTGTTTGTTAAACGTGTGTGAATGAAACAAAACAAAACTCCAGGTAAGTGTTTGATGAATAATGTTTTTGACAACATTATAACAAATCAGGAAATAATGTAATATGGGCCATTTAAAACGATATACTGAGCAAACAGCATTGGATCTATCTACCTTTTCAAACAATATTGTTGCTTTGTGAATAGACATCTTATAAAACCATTATTATTTAAAACTAGAGAGATTATGATTTATCTTTCATTGGTTTAGTCTGGCCAATTTTGAATTTCATCTTTTGGATAAAGCATGAATTTGGGATGTTGTAATCATGTTCTAGTCTCCAACAATGAAAAAACAAGAGCTTATTATTCTTGTAACATAATTTGTGTATCTGAAAAGCAGATTAAGAAGAACCATTATAACTAAAAAGAACTCTACCAACTTCAATAAGCAATCAGACCGCTCCATTTTAAGATACCATTCTTCGTGTTTGTCTGGCATTACACTTAGCAATTTTGCATTTGTTCAGTTGCACATGTTGGTATTGTTAAAACACGGCGTGGGGTTATTAAACTGAGTTGGGTTATTACAAAGTGGTGCATTGGTAGTCACGTTAGAAGACACAGATTAACAGAACTAACCTTTTTTAGTCAATTTGTTAAACTATTGATTATTCGCCGATAATTAATTGTTCTGGTTCTTGTGTTTATAACTATAGGGCTGTGTTGTGTTTTCAATAACATTTTGGCACATTTTATATCTCACTGTGTTTTGTACAAATAATAGGTCCAATGTTTTAGCCTGGCTTGTTTTTTTTGTTTGATACTAGGCCTGTTTTACAAAGAGAGGTTGATGAGTGTGGGCGGTTTGCTGTTGTGAGAGCCCAGTCACAAGAAACGCCTTAAGGCCTGAGCAAAGAAGGAGGAAAATATAATCTTTTTACGATAACAATTATGAACCAAATCATTTAAAAGTACATTTTACAGATAAAACATTAACTGTGAAGTAATCATACATCCATGGAGACAAGAAGGTAGCAGACCCTCCACCAGAAATATCACACAGCGCACCTATAAAACAACAATTTTCACTAGAGAACAGCAGATATAATGTCTCAAAGCAACTAGAAAGCTGTTACTGTACTAAGAAGCTACAGCTAACACTCCATTGTTGGTTTCTCCCAGCTATCCAAAACTGTGCACAGTAGGCATAATCCTCCAGCTAAAGTACTTTAGACCAAGCCTCGCTCTGGAGCTGGGTCCCCGGGCGATGTACCGTGGTGCTCACTGCTCCTGACAGGTTGCCCCAGCGGCATTTTAAAGATGGGAATAGTATATCTTAACCAATTAGTCAAATCTGTTTTCCATTGGCCCATTAGCAGTAATATGGTGCACTCTGCTTCTCCAAGTCCAGTGTTTCCTATAACAGAGAAGACTATGGTAGATCTACATTAGAATTAGTATAAGACCACATGCTAAAAAGAAACTACTAGTATTTTCTGTTAAAGTTGTTCATTAATAAAAAGAAATCTGGTACTGATATAGGCCTTTAATAGCTAGCCTAGTCCTTAGTTTCCAAATAAAGTTGGAAAATGCAGTATTGTGATCACACTACTAAAAAATATAGATCACTTGTGTCACTGTAGTCTCAGTATAAAACTGCGGGAAACACTGAAGTCACATGATCCTCTTTGAAAACGACTGCACAATATCACTGACCATAACACGAGCACTGCGATGATTAATCAACTAATCATGAGAAATAATCAATTCAATCCAATTTATTTATATAGCACATTTACAATACAACTTAAGCCGCCCAAAGTGCTTCACACAAAAGTCAACAAAAACATATGTACAGAAAATACAGCGCATAGACAAAGAACAATAAAACAATAAAACACCAAGATATCCCGCCTAGCTAGAATTAAATGCCAGGGAGAAGAGATGGGTTTTCAATCTACTCTTAATACATTTTTTATTTTAGAAGCCTTCAGTCGTCATATGGTAAATGGTAAATGGTCTCATTTTTATATAGCGCTTTTCCACCTTCAAGGCAGTTAGAGCGCTTTACATCAAGGAACCACTCACCCATTCACACACCAGGGTAAGCAGACACTAGGGACGAGGACGGTTACATGTCTTGGCCAAGGACACAACTACAGTAATCATCTGTGGGAGTGAAATCGCACCGCCAACCTGTGGGTCAGTGGATCTGATCGCTCAACCAATGATGTTCTTCGAGGTTGAGAGCGGGATTTGAACCACCAACTTTCAGATCAGTGGATATACAACCTTTTAATAATGTATTTTTTACAATAGACTATTAGAAAATGAATCACCGGCTGGTCGGCTACTAAAATAGCCCTACGTAAGACAGAAAAAAACGATAACATCCAACCTATTTCTTATCTCTTGTCTTTTATTTTCGCCAGCAGCTAATTCAACTAAATACAACATGTTGCCGTGGAGAGAAACCTGTAGGCTCCGTATAAGGGGGGAGAGGGGGGGGTAACATAGGAGACTGGGGGGGAAGGGGGGAGTCGTTTCCGGGATGGGAGGGGTCTGAGTGTCCCGGGCTCAGGGCTGTCATGGAGATGAAGACAGATGATGAAGCTGCATTGCTGTAAACGTGTGAGTCAGCCCCCCTTTCCCGCTCCACACTGTCGGCAGCGAGGAGACAAGTCCGGGAAGGAGGGAAGGAACGAGGAGATGAGGAGATGACACTAGGAGGAAACAGTGCTAGGAAGGAGGAAGAGAAGGAAAAGGGGAGAGGAGACGAGATTAGGAAGGAGAGAATGGAAGGAAGAGAGGAAATGAGGAGATAAGGTAGAAAGGAGGGAAGGGAAGGAGACAAGGCTAGGAAGGAGGGGAGGAGATGAGGAGACAGTGCTAGGAAGGAGAAAAGGAAGGAAAAGAAGAGAGGAGACAAGACTAGGAAGGAGAGATGGGAAGGAAAAGAGGAAACGAGGAGACAAGGTAGGAAGCAGGGAAAGGAAGGAAGAGAGGAAACGAGGAGACAAAGGTAGGAAGGAGGGGAGGGGATGATTAGACCGTTTTAGGAAGGAGGGAGGAGAGAGGGGAGAAAAGGAGACAAGGCTGGGAAAGAGAAAAGGAGAAAAGGATAGGAAGTAGGGAGGAAGGAGGAGAGGAGATGAGAACAGGAAGGAGATAAGGAAAAGAGGAGAGGAGACAAGGCTGTGAAGGAGGAGAAGAGACAAGGTGAGAAGGAGATGAAGGAGGGAATGAAGGAAGGAAGACACAGCTAGTAAGGACACAAGAAAAAGATCAGAAGAGACAAGGCTGGGAAGGAGGAAAAGAGGAGACAAAGATACAAGGGAGGGAAGGAAGGAGGAGAGGAGATGGAAAAGAGGAAAGGAGATGAGACTAGGAGGGAGAGAAGGAGAGAATGGAAGGAAGAGAGGAAACGAGGAGATAAGATAGAAAGGAGGGAAGGGAAGGAAGAGAGGAAATGAGGAGACAAGGCTAGGAAGGAGGGGAGAGGATGAGGAGACAGTGTTAGGAAGGAGGGAGGGAGGGAAAAGAAGAAAGGAGACAATACTAGGAAGGATAGAAGGGAAGGAAGAGAGGAAATGAGGAGACAAGGCTAGGAGGGGGGGTGAGGAGAAAAGGCTCAGAAGGCGAGAAGACAGGAGGGGAGGAGAAAAAGAGACCAAGCTGGAAAAGAGGAAAGGAGAAAAGGATAGGAAGTAGGGAGAAAAGAGGAGATGAGAATAGGAAGGAGATTAGGAAAAGAGCAGAAGAGAAAAGGCTGGGAAAGAAGAGAAGAGACATGAAGCAAAGGAGAGGAAGGGGGGAAGGAAGGAACATAGGAGATGAGGAGACACAGCTAGGAAGGACACAAGAAAAAGACCAGAAGAGAAAAGGCTGGGAAGGAGGAAAGGAGACAATGAGACAAAGATAACGGAAGGAGGGAAAGAAGGAGGAAAAGAGATGGGGAGACACAGCTAGGATGGAGAGAAGGAAAATAGGAGAAAAGACAAGGCTGGGAAGAAGGAGAGGGGACAAGACCAGGACAGGAGACAAGGAAAGTTTAAGGTTCAGGTAGACTTTATTGTCCCCATAGGGAAATTTGCCCTCTGCATTTGACCCTAGGAAAGGAGGCTAGGGAAGGAGAGAATAAGGGATGAGAGGAGGCCCGGAGGGATGGAAGGAGGCAAGCAGATAATGTTAGAAGAGGAGAGAAAGGGAAGGGAACAACGGAGGAGCTGAGAGAGAGAAAAATGACACAAGGCTAGAAGAGGAAAGATGGAGGGAGATGAGAAGCTAGAAAAGGAAACAAGGAGAAGAGAGGAGGAGAGGAGATAAACAGATCAGACTGCAGCAGAGGAAGAACAGATAAAGCTATAGGAGAGGAGACAAGGAAACATGGGTTTGAGCGGAGAGAAGACGACCAGTGAAGGAAGGGAAAGAAGGAAGGAGAAGACGAGGTAAGAGACACTAAAAATAGTGTTGGCTGATATTGGCAAAATATGTGAACTCCATTTTCTTTCCTGATACATTTTGTGACTTGCGATTAGATTTGCAATTAATATTTCTCAAATCCAGATCCAATCACAGTAATACTTCAAACATGTCTAGGGGCATTAACATTTGAAGCAAGACTGAAATTCGAGCTGTTAAACTAATACAAGAATCAGTGTATTTCAGAACATGTTTGTAGACGTCTGTGCTAGAGTTTGCAGATTTTATACATAACACGACCCCATGAGGAAATCACTTTTGTTACATTATTTTACGCTGAACTGTGTAACATTTGGAACACGCTACTTGCTTGTCTCCATGATCGAAATTTACTAAGAATATTGCACAGTGTGGCAATAAACTCATCTTTTTACTGTGAGTAGGAGTTGCTTCCCCACAGATCTGACCTGTAACCTGACCTCTATGGAGAGGCGAGCAGCGGATGCGTGTTGACTTAATGCAACACTGTGGAATAATTCAGGCAAAACAACCACATCTTCAGGAACAGCAGTAAGTGAAGAAACCTCTGCTAGAAAAGTTACGCAGTGAAGCTTTAAAAAACATATTAAAAGGAACGATTTTTTAAAATTCACATTAAACACACAAACTCTGTATATTTAGGCTGAGTTATTCTCTCAAACTGAAAACACTCCACCTTGTGATGTCATGTGGTGATACAGGAAGTGCTCCGTTGTGTTTTTAAACTCCATACACCTTCACTAGAATCATATGGATAATTTCAACACCGGAGTTGCCAATCTCTACTAAATTAAAGGTAAAATGTAGCTGTTAACTTGAAAACTACTGCTTCGTGACATCACAAGGTGGAACAGAGCATTTTGAGCTTTGGAGATGAAACACTACTAATAATAAAGAGTTACTCAAACATGTATGAATGAAACACAACACAACTCCAGGTATGTTTTTTATGAGGTGACACTATTATAACATGGCTTAACGCTCACAAAAGTCAATTTTGTGTAATATGGGACCTTTAATAATTATATTAATGAATTGCATTTACTAATTCTGACCATTTAAAGTTTTATTTTGGGTCGATTTCAATAAACCATTCAGCCGTAGTTGCGAGAGGGAGAGAGCGGGGGGGAAATACATGGGAACTGTCCGTGGTGCTGAAATCCGCAGCTGCACTGTCAGACACAGCAGAGGGGAGAGGAGCTTTCCAAACAGTTTAGCCAAGCGCAATTGAAATCCTGTCAATACGTGACCCAGTTCTGTTCCATTTGCATGACTAGTGACTGCCGGTATTTGACCCGCTGTTTCAAATTCTAAAACCTATTTGACAACACTGCAGAGGCCAAAGAGAGAGGAAGGGAGAGAAAACGAATGGGGGAGAAGGAAGGAAGGAGGGATAGAGGTGATAACACGAGGAGAGGAAAGGAGAGAATGATGGGAGAGAGGGGTAAAGAGAGTGAGGGATACTGTGGGGGAAGAAAAGGAGGGAGAGGAGATAAGGCTAGGAGAGAAGGAGGCGAAGAGAGCACAATGGAGGAAAAAAAGGAAAGGAGGGGGTAGGGAGGAAGGAAGAGAATGATGAGAGAGGGAAATGTAAGAGAAAGGGAGAAAGGGGGGGGCAAAGCTACGGTGGAGAAAAGGAGGGAGAAAGATGAGGTAAGGAGAGGAAGGAAGAGAATGATGAGAGAGGAGGATAGAGAGTGAGAAAGGGAGGGAGAGATAGTGACACAGAGAGGGAGGAGAGAGAGAGAATAATCTGGAGAAGGATAAATAAAAGGAGGAGATGAGATTAGGCTAGGGAAGGACAGAAGCAGGAGAAGAGAGAACAAGGGAGGAAAAAAGGAGCAGAAAGAAGAGAATGATGAGAGAGAGGGGTAAAGAGAGTGAGGGATACTGTGAGGGAAGAAAAGGGGGAGAGGAGATAAGGCTAGAAAAGGAGAGAAGGAGGTGAAGAGAGCACAATGGAGGAAAAAAGGAAAGGGGGGGCAGGGAGGAAGGAAGAGAATGATGAGAGAGGGAAATGTAAGAGAAAGGGAGAAAGGGGGGGCAAAGCTAGGGTGGAGAAAAGGAGGAGGGAGGAGGGTAGGATAAAGAAAAGGAGGGAGAAAAGCAGGAGAGAAGATAAGGTGAGGAGAGGAAGGAAGAGAATGGTGAGAGAGGGGGGAGAGGGAGGTAGAGAGTGAAAACAGGAGAAAGAGAGAGAGAGGAAGAGCGAGTATAATCTTTAAAAGCAGGAAGAAAAGGAGAAGAGGAGATAAGGTTAGGGAAGGAGTGAATAAAAAGGAGAAGAGATAACAAGGGTGGAAAAGAGGCTGGGAGAGGAAGGAAGAGAACGATGAGAGATACAGAGTGAGAAAAGGAGTGCAAGAGAGGGAGAGGGGGAGGGCTGAGAGAGAATAATCCGGAGAAGGAGAGGAGATACGGCTAGGAAAGGAGAGAAGGAGGTGCAGAGAAAACAAGAGAGGAAAAGAGTTTGGGAGAGGAAGGAAGAGAATGGTGAGAGAGGGGGGGTGCCAGGGAGTGAAAGGGTGGAAAGGAAGCGAAAAAGAAAGAGAGATAGGAAGAGAGGGGGAATAATCTGGACCAAAAGCTGTTGATTTTTTACATAGCGCTTGTCCCAAATCAGCACTTTGGCATTCTGATCACACAGCCATAGCGAGAGAGCAGAGGCACAGTGTACGGCAATTACTATGGACCGCAATGCAATCTATGAAACTCACAAATCTAAAATTGATTTCTTTTTTCATACTTTCAGGATTATTCAGGCATTTTAGAAACATTCTGTGACTGTGTGTTCTGTAGCTCTTGGCAATGGCTTCTTTACAGTCTCTACTTGTTCTCTTTGTAAAGCTTCATTGACAATCTATAATAACAACGAGTGCTTTGTGCTGTTTTGGTTTCACCTTTATGTGTCTAGTGTACAATCCATTTACAAAACAGTTCATGATTGTAAAACTAGTGTTGAAATTAGATACTCATATGAGGAAGTATCTGAAAAAGTCACATTCGCAGGGTAGAAATGCACCTTTTCTTGATGATTTTGAACTGTATCAGAACAAGTGTAAGATCACATGGTAAGAAAGTGCTATTGTGTGATGTTGAAAATGACACTCTATTGTCTAAATAGATAGTTGTTGTTTTTTTTTATTATTATCATGGTATCACAATCGGTATCGAGCTTATTGCGTAATATCGAAATCAAACTTGAAATTTTTGTATTGTGATGGCACTATAATACGACATTCGTTCCATTGGTTGCAGTAGAATTGTACAAAACCAATCAAATACAAAAGTTATTTCAAATCAGGAATAGTAAACAAAACCGCACAACCACAAAAATATGGTTCCTCCCACATTTGGTGTAGATTTATGTCAGATTATCAGAACATTTTTAGACTGCTCTTATAAAGTTGCAATGTGTAATGCTTCTCAATGGAGATGTTAATGCTTTGCCAGGAATGTTTCACAGTACAGCACAACACATATCTATCTTCATGGAGACAAGCAACGTCACCAGTCCAAGTTACAGGTCAGATCTGTGGAGAGGCGACCCAGCTTACAGTAAAAATGCGTGTTTATCAAGGTAGTTTTGGCAATAAAAACCTGTAAATGAATAAACATACAACAGATCAGTGCGATGTCATGCTGTGAAACATCCCAGCCGATACAACATCAACCAAAACAGACCATAATTAAAGTTATACTGTGTAACTTTTCCTATGCATTGTCAAAACCTCCATTCTTGAATTTCAAATATTGCAAGTCATATCACACAACACAGCCCCTATATCGAATCGGCGTTCTGACGAGTACTTCTCTCACTGCATAGCCCATAGTCGTTTCTTTGTGATCCAATATTATCTATCCAAAACAGTCTCATTAAACACAGACCCTATACCTCCCTGGAGACGTGAGCATATGGGCCGCCTCTTTGTACAATCCTCCTCTCTCATAACATTTGACTATGGGAGAATCAACAGGATTTTGCAGCTGCTTTTTCACACATCCCTTCTTAAAACCCATCATATTGTTTGAAATGGTTTTGTTGCGTAATTCAAGACTGTAGTGCTTTGTTGCTCGAGCTCTATAATACTATACAGCGGTTTCACATAAAAGGCAAATTATAGATTTTTACAAGTGCCCTCAAATGAAAGTAGGCAGTTAAAGAATTGTTGGTACGTTAGCTCAACCAAAACGTAATTGAGAGATAGTATCAGATAGTAGAACAAACCTAGTATATATATATGAGCCAGCTTTTGAACCCATGGGACAAACTCAAAATGTCACAAAACATTTCAGATACACTGCGTTTGAAAATGTCTCAAAACCCCTAAAAAGTAAAGACAAGAAAATGCATGACAAGTTTTACAAGTAAATCCTTGAAGAATTTAGCGAGCAGACTATCAATGAAACCAACTACTTCAAGTTACAAACATTGCCAGGTATTGATGCTAACCCTATTTGAACATCAGATCCTTAACCACTGATAATACATTGTACCAAGGGAATTTCCGAAGTGCAGTAGTGGAACATAATGAAGTAAAAGTAGTAAAGCATTGCACTTAAGTATAAAATATATAAATATCTGTACTTTACTGAACTAAGTGGATATTTTTACTTTTACTTCACTACATTTGCGAGCAGGTGTGTACTTTCTGCTCTTAAAAATGATGAGGGCTTATTTTAAACACATTCATAGTTTGAGCAAAAATATACCAATAAAAAAAGCCAGAAAATACAAAATCACTACCTTTGAAGCCTTGAAGAACTCAAAATATGTGTAAAATGCTTTTGCTTTTTAAGTACATTTTTGAATGATTGAATACTTTAATACTTCTAGTTAAGTAGATTTTTTCATGTGACACCTTTACTTGAGTCTTCTTTTGCTTTGGTATCTGTACTTTTACTTAAGTAACACAACTCAGTACTTCTTCTACCACTGCTCAAACGGCAGGTGACTTTACTCTAAAAATATCCACGCTAACAAGTTCGCTTAGTAAAATGGATGCAGCACGCAATTTGTCAATGACACCAGTAACTGAAAATGTATTTGAAATTGATATGCACTTTTAGACACCCAAGTCAATGGTACTTAATGAGAAGATTCTCCTTTCTCTGCTCTCTTATATATATACTAGTAGGAACAGGACAGTAATATAGATGTATTTATAGACATACGCGTGGGCAAGTATACGTATGATATATGCAGAGCTTTGAACAGGAACCAATTAAATATCCATACGTGAATATTCTATTGCCATTTATAATTCAATCTCACCCACTTGGCTTAAACTCAATAATGAACTCACTTATTCTAATACAATGTGTGTGTGTGATGAACATATCCAAGGAAAAGTAAAAAAAAGAAAAAAAAGAAAAAAGAACAGCATTAGGAGCTGCCTTCTTCTCAAACAGTCACACCGGCAGCTGCTTATCATCCACTGCCCGGTTACTTCCTTCGCAAAAGACATTCGTTACAATGTGATAGTGATTTTAGCAGTGGGTTAAATGGTGAAACCAGAAACACTGCATGGGTAGATCGATCTATTGGCAAACGAACCCACCGACTGACAGAGCACAGACACAAGCGTGATAATAATGGTGATGACAGAACGGGCATCCTGTTCATACATTTGTCACATATAACAAACGCAATGCAATCTGAGATAACTTCAGATTTTCACCGCAGATGCCTCCTTTGCTGATGTCGCGCAATATTAAGATAAGTTATCAGTTATCACCAGGTCTTAGTAGAACTGGGGGGAGGCTTTCGGAGTGGAGACATTGCAGAGGAGGCACAGCTCGGAGGCATATAACTGCAGTTGGTAACTTTTCAACTTGTTAACATGGACTTTTAACACATCTACAGAGCTTATCCAAAAGAATTTACTTCAGCTGAAAGTCAACCTGTAGCCAGTCAAACGCCCAGGTACTTGGACATGAAAAAACCATTACGCAACAGGTCTAGGGGCATGAGGCACCCCATAAAGCGGGGGTCAGTGTAGCGCGAGGGGTTTGGGATAAGGTCAACGGGGGGAGTGATGTCACAAGCCCGTAAATAAGGGTCGTTTTTGTCGGGCACTGCGGAGAGACCAGGCGGGTGTGGTGACTGCATTAGCAAGACGCGCAAGCAAGCAAGCAACCAAGCAATCCAATTCACCACACATTACACAGCGCTGGAGCGACGCAGACGGACAGACGAGACGTTTTTGGTTTATAACAACGTTTCAGAAAACACAGGCACTTGAAATGAGGCTACTACACAGTGACACGCACACGCACGCCTTCAACAAGCTCCCTAGAAACACAATGACAACGTGACATCTGCTATCCATCTGACAGCAGTTTAGTATTCTCCACAGGCGCACTCGCACAGCCCCGTGTGCACCCCTATGGCGCTCTCTATTCCTCTACTCATTCCTATGCGGCTTTTTTTTTTGCCCAACACACACACACACGACACAGTAGCTTCAGGTGTAATCAGATCAACTCATGACACAAGACTTAGTTCATGCGGTAACTAAAAAACTGACCTCCCAGTCTAACGCATCCCACTCTTCGGTAAACATCCGGAGGTTTTCTTTGCATCCAAAAAGACGCGGGGAGCGTGCTTTTTCTATGGAGTAGACACAGGGCGACGCGATGCCATTGCGCTTTTGGTGATCATCCTCGTGGAGACGGAACAGAGCAGGGGTGACGAAGAACAAGAAAAACGAAGCATCTCCGCTGCGTCGAAGTTAAACGACTCCCAACGTGTTCCGTTCTCCGTTGTTTGGAACCAAATCCACATGAGCAGCGTCCCCGCTCGTGCAGCGCCGCTGTCTCACAGCCGCTGCCTGCGTCCCCTCGCTCCCTCAGCTTTTGGGTGGCAGCAGGCTACACCAAGAGCCACGCAACTTCTCATTTCCAGGATAGAATTTACTCCAAAGCCAATAAATCCCCGTTGCGCATTAGACAAATCCTTCCCCTCCGCTGGAGAGCAACAATAAGGAAGCTTTTAACGTCCCCTATGAAGGGCTTCGTACAACACGTGACTCCCATGTAGTAGAAGAAAAAGCATTTGATCCGTAATAGGCCCTAAGCAGTGGTAATGTAGGAGGAGGAGGTGGTGGGAGGTGGATGGATGGATACTACTCACCATTAGCACAGCAAAGTTGTTGTGGTGCAGGCTGCAGTGAATGGTGCTCGTATTGCCCCCGGTGCCCGTTATGTGGCAGCCCTCTGCTCTCCAGCCGCCGTGGCCATCCAGCAGGTCAAAGTCCCAGTAGGCTGCGGTGGGGTCGACACCCAGCGCGAAGTGCCTCAGAGCGATGGTCACGGAGGAGTGCACGGCGCTCCGGAGGCTGCTGCAGCCATCTGAGAGAGGGGAAAGTCCGCCACAGACACAGTCACAAGCGGGGAAAGAAGGGACACGGGCAAACAGCGTGTGCGTAAACATAAACAAGCCTTAAATGTCATGTGAGTAAAGTTTTACGCAGTGGCACCATTGTACATTCAATTGTGTCACACATGTCGGATCGCAAAGACAACATGTTGCGCAGAAAGCACTGCTCTAGTCTCCATGCATGCACAGTCCACGCGTCCACAGCACAGCGTTGACATCACAAGCACAGCGATAAAAATGGATTTCCTCTTACCTAATTTGGTGAAAGCAACTGGTGTCGAAACGCTCCTACGCTTGCCATCGTCCGCGAGGTTTGAAGAATTCCCGGTGCAGGGGAAGAGTTTCCCATTGCGAAACACGATAAACTGCAGCCTGCAAGTGGAGTTATCAACAGATTGCAACGCAGAGGAGGAGATAGGCGTACCAGCCAGCGGTAAATGGATAGAGGCGACTGCCACTGAGTTCTGCGGATGGAACAAAAACAAGAGAGAGGGAATAAAAATTAATAATGTCCCCAAAATGCGCAGGGATACAAGTGAGTCCAGCTGAGAGAAAAGCTCTATGGAAGGCAGCTCTCCTCTCCAGGTGTGCAGCGAGCTTACAACACCAGTGACCAGGGGAATGAGAATCACGTTTGAAGCGCTCTAGTGCGCCGATTTGGTCAGGCTCCCTGCCGCAGAGGTGGAAATGGTTCTTACCATTTCAGCTCGAGGGCACATCAACACTGCAGCCGTGATTTAAAGTGACAATCAGTCTGCCTTTATCTCCTTTACATCGACTCAAATCAGACCCAAACAGACACAGCAACTTTTGTTTAGGGCCAGTGTAATAGTGGCGCTCATAGGTAAAACCAGGTGTCCTTCTCCCAGCCAATCCACACTCAGTCTGGACAATTAGTGTTCCAACTCCAAGCCAAACATATAAAAAACTCCTCATAAAAGTATCAAATTAAAGTCCATATTCCGTGCTCTTCAAAATCTATAAATGAAACTCATCCTGCCTGTGGAGAAGTGCTGCTTGCTCCATGACAGCTGCAGGAACTTTGGCACAGAGACTCCTGAGTCTACGCCCCCTGTTCACCAGAGGGAGACCAACGAGGGGCTAGTCATGACTGGCACCAAAGCAAGACACATGTTTTTAGCAATAACTCAAGTTCTTACAGCAGATTTAAATAGTAATAGGTACTGCGTCATAAGCTACCATGCAAATTGTATATTAAAATAACCATTGTGCAGAATGCATTTACAGTTTTACAAATTGTTTATGGATAAAAAATGCATGAGTTCCAGTTTATGTATAGATTGGTCCTTGTTTGAGCCCAGGTTTAGTCCTGATCTAGTCCAAGTTTAGTCCCAAGGTTAATAATAATCAACTCTTCCAGATGCTCCACGCCGTGTTTGCACTTCTGCACATTATTCATTCACTCCATACACAGTGGCGGTGAGATGATAGTTTATCCCAGTTCATACAAAGTCAGCAGTATTTATTTGACAAATACTCATCAAAAATGTGTTTCAATGTGCTCGCCATGTCAGTACTGTCCAATTTTGGATCCTAAACACAACCCACGATAAACACAACCAAGCCCCTGTTACACATTATGGAAGAAATTCAGTTAAACCCCTCAAAATACTCATTACAACCCTGTACTCCTGAGCATCGTTAATGGTGATACTGTACATACATTATAGAGTGAATGCATTTGGAGTGGCAGGGTCCCAAACAAGGTCTAGTTTAGCTGTGCACTTCATCACCCGCCCCCTGCCCCAGTGAGAGGAGCAGAGCCCATATAGAAGGCAGGGAAGACAAATGCACATGGCCTTACACTTAATGGGGAGCTGCTTAGTCAGAGCTTCAGCGCAATCAATGTCAACAAGAAAAACTGCCAAATTTCTTAATTAACTTAAACAAGACCTCCCTTGTCTCTCCTGTCTATGTGTGTGTGCTCCTTATCTCTTGCCCCTTTGTTTCACTGCTTGTAAAAAGTAGTAAAATATAAGAAAGAGTAAATAGGTCTCAGATAGTGGTGCAGTTGTGTCTTATATAGACTGGGGTATGGGGATATGGGGTGTCTGGCTTAATTTTTGTGAATGAGTAGTCTTTTGTTTTAGTTTTTTTTTAATATATTGTAAAAGCCGCACTGTGGGACAAATGAGACCACCGCAAGCTGTCTGTATTTTTTTTTTCGTAAACCCGCAAGTAAGAGCCAAAAGCAGCGCTCTGATTGGGTGAGCTTGGGTTGTCCACTCCAGTTTCACTTTGCTGTCTGGAAAAAAAGCAGTTCTAAATCATGTTGATATTAACGACGTGCTAAAGAGATAGTGAAAGCTAGATATGAGTTAGATAGAAGTAAATGCCTACTTCTTTTTCACATTTTGAAAATCAGGTACCCCTGCGTTAAAGGAACCGTATTACACTATTTTCTGATCTATGCTATAATGTTGTTTCCTCATCAAAAACATACCTGAGTCATACTCTTTGCATTCTCATTCTCTCAATCTCTTAAAAGGTAGTTGTTAAAGTCAAAACTACCGCTTCATGACATCACAAATAAAAAATGTGTGAGTGAAACAAAACAACTCCAGGTATGTTTTTGACATTATAACGTGTTAAAACTAACAAGAGTCAATTTTGCTTAACATAGGACCTTTAAGGCTTGAGTAAGTCTTGGTTAGATACCCAAAACTTGCAAAATGGGCATATTGATCTAGCTAAAGCCTAGTTTAATCTCTAAAGATGGTGGTGGTGCACTTCAATCTTTCACTGCTCCTGACAGTGACAGGTGTTTTTTTATGTTTCAAACCATAAAATGAAATAATACAGAATTTTTTTATCATATATCATATAGTGCTTCTATTGTGCTTAGTCTTATTTCATGTTATTTAGCTGTAGATCCCATTTTTCTACTTTGATTTAAAGGTTCAATACAGTATGTCTGGTGGACGTTACTTGTCTTCATGGAAATGCCATTAGTTTACCTGGGATGATCCAAGTTATGGCATTACATTTATCTGTCTCCACGACCATGTAGCTCTGCCAGGCCATGCTACAGTTTTAGCTCTGTGGAAAGGCGAGCGCAGTCACACTAAGAATGCATGTGGTTTGCAAATGCAAATGTGTAATTAAATAAAGGAAATATGGGTACGTTTTACTCCATAACTTGGACCATTCCAGGCACAGCCATAACATCTCCATGGACACAAGCAGGTTATGGACCCTCCACCAGAAAAGTGACATAATGCAACTTTAAAATGACAACTAAAATGTCTTATTTACTAACCTAGTAATTGGATAACACCCATATGTTTTCATGCAACTGAGAATCATTTCCACATACGCTTCTTCTGACAAACCATATTTCCCCTGTCAAGACGGTCATAATTAGTGCATTTACTTCATTTTCCTAAAGACATCAGTTGTACATAATTCAAAGCATGTGGCGTGGAAAGGCAGGTGTGAGAGGGGCAGCTGTTTGTTGAATAAACCATGCACTCTGACAGACAGCCCCACAACACTTAGCTAACAAGAGCAGCCAGAGCATATGTAAACATTTCATTAAGTTTGCTCAAGCTTACATTAACAGCCATTTATCAAAATTCTGTTCCTTTATGTCATGTGTGTCTTTACTAATAACCACGGCCTCATCCATCAGGCTGTTTCACAAATATGAGTCAGAAGTTAAGCTAATTAAGTGGAGATTTCAAGACTGCTATGTACCCAGACACCTCCAGCCTTCACAATGTAATGCTGTAATATTCTTGATTCAGTGAAGAGACAGACACAAATATTGGTGAGGAAAGGTCAACTTTATTATCCCCGTAGGGACATTTGAAGACATTATGTTCACTTGAGGCACTAACCACAAACCCTCTCACAGATAGAAACGATGTTCACATGTACGCAGTGATCTCTGGTAGGATCAATTTATATGAAAAATATTTTATAAAACAATTTAACAACATTGACGATCATTTGAACATGCAACACACTCACATATCATACAGGATTAAAAAAAAACATCAATAATGCACGCTAAAATTACAAAATTATATTTTATTTGAGTAACGTTGACTAGAGATGAGGGATAAAAATGCCAATGGAAGGACGTCCTTAAAATATGATGCCTTGGTCATTTTTAATTTTATTAAAGAGACAGACTTTGAATCACCCATCCACCTCCCACAGCCAATAAACTACTTCTTAAAATTGCAATACAATTTATCTGTGTGATATTTTATGCACAATAAGGCATATTGTTCTTTGTTGCCTAGACTCTAAAGCTGCTCAAGACTCAAGTCTTAATAACATTCACTTTAAAGGTGCACTATGTAACATTTCTGGTGTAGGGTCTCCCTGCTTATTTCCACAATGTTAGTGCTTTGCCTGGAATGTTCCCCAGTATGGCATAAATAATATCTATCTTCATGGAGACAAAGAGGTGACAGCACCTAGCCAAGTTACAGGTCATATCTGTGGAGAGGCACACTCACTGAGTTCTTTGAAGGCATTTGAAAGCAATAAAACTGACTGAATAGATTTTTAGAGTTTAATGTCATATAATGTTCATGTGAAACATTCCAGACAAAGCGATAATATCTTAACTAGAAAGACAGCATGGTGGCTGAGTGGACAGCACTCACACTTCACAGCAAGAAGGTTTCAGATTTGATTCCCAGGTAGCTCTGCTTAGCCACATGTCAGTGTGGAGTTCCCCTGAGCACTCTTTTCCTCTATCAACCCCAAACATGCCCCACAGGTACAATCCTCCAGCTCAGGGAGTCCTGACCAAGAACAGCAACAAGATCTCAAGATGGGTCCCTAGGGACAGCACTGTGGCATGACTCCAGATAAGGGGCCCCAGTGGCTTTGGGTCAAATGCAGAGAACAAATTTCCAGGGGCAATAAAGTGTACTTAAACCTTAATTTAAGAAAAGTTCCATATATATCCATACATATCCTTTAAGATACATGATATATTTTTTGCAGTGAGGCTGTACCCTGAGAAAATGTGATTTAGCCTGATGTGACCTGTCAACACGTCGTCTGTAGTCATTGATCCACAGGCACAGAGCATTACTCAGGGTCAGTCCTCTTTAAAACCAGTACAAACAATTCAACTGCATGTGACCCTGCATGAAACCAGCTCCTCTCATCCATAACCACTGAGAGTCCGGACACTTCCAGCTATTGACCTTCTGCTTTATGGCATAAACCTCATGACTGAGCATATCCACACACATGTATTGCAGCACATTTCTCTTGGTATATTGGAGATAAAAATGACAACATGGACAGTGCAATGAACAAGGTCAGTCATTTTGCAAAAGGTAAGGTCACACCTTATTGTGGCTGCTTTCACCCGTGTAGTGGTTTCATCCTGGTATCTAGGCTCTAGATTTGTTCTGCTCTAATATAGTTCCCAGTTTCTCAATTAAAGTGGCTGTATCCATTTTTTTTCTATGTAGCTGAGAAAAATGTTTTATCCCAGTAAAATTACTATTTACTATTGTAAAAGCAGCACTTGCGATAGAGATGAGAGCACATTTTGCTGTCTGAAACTAATTATGAAGTATTTTATGCCGTTTGTTAGCATTACCTTGACTGCAAAACTATGCTCTAAAAGATGTGAAATCCCCTTATAAACTCACATATGTGTTACAAAAGGGAGGAATAACGTTGGACCGCTGTAAACCGTTTAAAATTAAGTAGTTCTGTTTTGTTTTTTTTACCTTTGTTGCATTTTTAAGAGTCACAGTCAGGTACAGTGCCTTTAACTCACAATTTGTATGTGCAAGTTGCATTGGTCCTCTGCATTTGAGCCATGGAAGCTGTTAGGAGCAAAGAGTAGAAAGATCTTGTTGAGATCTTGGTGATCTGGAGAACTTAGTCGAAGCATTTGATGATTTTCCATGTTTGGGGCTGAAAAGTGGAGAGAGAGCCCACCCAGACATAGGAAGAACATACAAACTCCACACAGAAAGACACCAAAATATCTGGTAATCAAGCCTTGGACCTTCTTGCTATGAGGCGATCCAAAAGATGAATGGATTTTTCCCCTGACCTCTGATATTATGTGAGGTCCCTTCATATTGTAGCTTAATGCAAAATATGTAGAAAATTCAAATTCACTGGCAGAAGTTGACCCGGGAGGGCGGACCAGCTGTTACAACAGACTGAGTCTGTAAAATATTTAACGGTAAAAGATCATAAAACCAACCAAAGGGCCATTATCGTCCAAAATTAAGTATGCAAAAGGACTAGCCCATAATTAGGAGAAACTGTCAGAGAAGGGGGTCTAATAGAAACACACGATACATCATAATACTTAGCTATAAAGCGTGCACATATATTAGATCATTTCAGCAGAGAAAAGACGTGGTAAAGGATTGATTTTATCAAAATGATATTAGAGCAAAATTGTTAAGTGCAAATAAATGGGTTTTGTTGTGTTTTTTTTCTAAATAGTCACAACAAAATCCTTCAGATCTTTTAGCATGGAGGGATGAATGGAGATTGTGGCAAAGTGGGTTTAATGTTGCACTATGTAACTTTTTTGGTAGTGTACCACCATGACAACACCTGACTAAAGGTCAGCTCTGTGGAGAGGCGACCTCACTCACAGTAAGAATGCAATACATGTATTTCAGGGTATTTTCAGCAGTATATGCCAGAGATTAGTTTAATTCCACATAGATGTTCTTCATTTTAAAGCCATACTATGGAACATTCCAGGCAAAGCAAAAGCGTATCCACAGAGACAAGAATATATTTCATTAAATGTGTTAGTTAAATCAATTGATTTCACGGCAAAATCTAGAAAATGGTCCTGAGTAACTAGAACATTACTTCAAATGGTAAGAAGTAATGTTCCAATAAAGTCGACTGTATCTACTGTATATCCAAAGAAAAAAAAAGAATGTTGGATGTTTAACTTCATTACTAAAATACATTCTAGGAACAGGCAAAACTTTCAAAGCTCTACTGCTTTGCTCACTCCTATCTCATTTCAAGTTGTTTAGATCGCTGTTGTTCTATTCTCCATAAAATCGTGTAATCTGCGTGAAAGCAAACCGCGGCATGCTTAAGTACTGCTCCTTTACATTATGTTGTATGCGTGTGAATCCTACAGCATTGGGGTTGTTAGATGTTGGTTTCTGCATTGAGCGGTTCTTGAAAGGCTATTGATTTCTCAGTGGTGTGGGGAGAAGCAAACAGAACAGTTTGAGAGGGAGAGCGAGAGTAACCCAGATCCTCGCCTTGAAATTTATGTTGCATCATTTGGTTTTGTGACCGGCTTTAGCTGCCTGTGTCCAAAAGGATAGAGATGTTAGAGAGAGATGTGGTGACAAGAGGAACACAGCCAGTGGTCTAAAATAGGACTAAACCAGGGTAGATCGGGTAAAATGCGAATGTTAAAATGAATGCAAAACTATATCTGGATGAAACAAGTGTGAATTCAATGTCAGAATAGAAAAAAAAGGTTTAACTGGGGACAAAGCATAGTCTAAATATACTAAAAACAAAATGGATTAGAACCATACCGAAGCATGCAGTTCTATACTAAATCTAAACTAAGGCGGGTTAAAAAGGAATGATCAAAACCAGATAAACCAGTATTTAGTATATGGTTAAGAAAAGGTTTGGTATAGATTTAAACCAGGTGTAAATGAGGATTAAACAAGAAGTCAAACAGTGATGAATTTGAAAAAAACAAAAAAAATAGACCAAACCATGCCGAAAATATAAACTCAAATCAGGGCAAATATGGTCTTGCCGAAGGACACAACGACAGCATTCATCTGTGGGAGCTAGAATCACATCGCCAACCTGCGGGTCAGTGGATCTAACCGCTTGACCAATGATGTTTATGTCGAGAACGTGACTCAAATTGCAAACCTACAGATCAGTGGACAAACGCTCAACCAACTGAGCCACTGACGCCAAAGAAAAACTTACATACCACACCCAAATTGGGACTAAACAAGAACTAAAACTGTTACAAATCAAACTAAAACATGACCAAGCCAAGTGTACATCAGGGCCTCAAACCAGGACAAGTTTGAATTCGCCCAAACCGATTTTTTGTAGTGATTCACAAAAGCCAATTGCCTGACTATTCAGCCGCTCCCACCTACAGCTACGAAACCCCATGTAGAAAAGTGGTTGAATAGCTGTCAGCCAGACCTGGAAAGATGTATTACTGCATATAAATATCATTATAAATAAACAAGGGTTATGGGTTAGAGTAGGTGCGCAACAGGGTAGTTGAAAGTAAGGGCTAAAAGTCTAACCTTGGTAATATTTTATTAAAGTGCCCGTATTATGATACTTTCAGATCTATGTTATAACGTTGTTTCCTCATCACAAACAGACCTGAAGTTGTGTTTTGTTTCATTCACACATGTTGAACACACAAACCCGGCATATTAAGTTGAGTTTGAGTTCTTCTCCCAAATGGAAAACACTCTATTCCACCTTGTGATGTCATGTGGTAATACAGGAAGTGCTCCACTGTTTTAAAACTCCATACATTTTCACAAGAATCATTTGGATTACTTCAGCACTGGAGTTGCCAATATCTACAGAAGTAACGGTAAAAGGTAGCTGTTATCTTGAAAACTAGCGCTTCATGATGTCACAAGGTGGAACAGAGCATTTTGAGCTTTGGAGATGTAGACAGATTAATAATAAAGAGTTACTCAAACACGTGAATGAAACAAAGCACAACTCCAGGTATGTTTCTGAGGAGGTAACAGCATTATAACATGACTTCAAACTCACAATATAGGACCTTTAAAGAAAAGATAACAGGATTGTCTAACACACAAAATGTCATATAAGTGTTAATAAAATGCGTGTAATGGTAGCACATAGAGGGAAAAAAAAGGAATCACTGAAAAGAGCCAGAAGACTGCATAAAGACTGCTGACTACCACCTGATGTTCTAAAAGATCTGATACCAGCAGAGCTCTGTCCACTGGCATTATAATGGTCCACATGGTGAGGACAACAAAAGCCAGTGACCTTCCTCCCAGGGGACATGTTTGGGACATGTATGGAAGAGCGGGAGTGTGTGTGTGTGTGTGTGTGTGTGTGTGTGTGAGGCTGGCTGCACCAAACGCTCTCCACCACAATCTATGTTCCTTCAGAGCGGACTAAACGGCTACATTTCCTCCTCTGCAGTGCCACTGGGGACCGCGCACTTCAAGGTTGATTTAGCGTCTTGTAGCTCAGACGTTCTAAGCCCCTCCCACTCCAAATGGCATTGCTAACGGGGTGAAATGTTGTAGCTGTTAGGTCAGTCTCACAAAACACTATTGCAAGCGTTCTAGGTATGTCCTCTTTGTATTTTTGTTCTGAGCAATCAAGGAATTAGCAATGTTCAGATTATAGAATGGGATGGTGTTATACTCCCAGATAAGAAAGAGCCAGACGACTTTGTACTTTGCCACGACATATCTAAAATGTAAACTCAGAAATTCACAAATTAATTTCTTAGCTGCTCCAATCTGTATTTAATATTGTTCTATAGAATGTTCTGATGTCGTCTGAAACTCAAAAATTGTCTTAAAATAACATGGATAATTCGCTAGATCAGGCATCAGTTTCATAATACTGGTTAAGCCGTTCCTTAAAGTGAACACCACATTTTGTTTTTGTTTTCCTCTAAACAGCCTAAATTCTATTAGCTCTGCCCCGGTGCTATCGACCGCACCTGTCTCTCCTCTCTCCCCCCTCAGCCCTGTGCAGAGGTCGTTCAGGTACATGTCAGCAATCACCTCTTGTTCCTGGCTGTTCCCTGCTCTGCGGCCCTACCCCCTCATTCGAGCTCCTCCCCCTGATCCAACAGCCGCATAGTAATAGAGGTGAGTTTGATCATTTTTCAGTTCTGTTTCATGTTAATAGACTCAGTAATGACCATAGACAGTCTTTGGTAATGGCTGAAGTACAAGATGTTCATGTTTTAAAGCTGTTACAAAACTTATTATTAAATATGCTAATAAAAAGGTTTGGCTGTGGCACACAATGCTTCTTTTTGGGGTTCTGTGATTGCTTGCAGAATAGAATAGTACATTTATTCAGTTACATTTACTCCAGTAACTTTACA
Source organism: Periophthalmus magnuspinnatus (assembly GCF_009829125.3). Classification (NCBI taxonomy): domain Eukaryota; kingdom Metazoa; phylum Chordata; class Actinopteri; order Gobiiformes; family Gobiidae; genus Periophthalmus; species Periophthalmus magnuspinnatus. Next base: position 16,640,832 of record NC_047140.1, read on the forward strand.
CACCTTTACTCCTCAGTGTGTGGATGCAAAACAACTTTCTCCAGCTTAACTCACACAAGACTGAAGTCATCATCTTTGAGATGTAGAGAAAGTGTCAGCAGTCACCTCCAGTCTCTGTCTCTCTCTAAAACCTTCAAATCAGGCTAGAAGGAGTAATAATGGACTCAGACTTGAACTTTAACAGCCACATCAAATCAATATCATCTACAGCATTTTACCATCTAAAAAACATTGCAAAAATTAAAGGTTTACTTTCAGAACCAGACTTGGAGAGACTTAACCACGGATTTGTCTCCAGTAGGTTAGACTACTGTAAAGGCCTGCTCACTGGCCTCTCCAAACGAGCGTTAAAACAGGTGCAGTACATCCAGAACGCTGCTGCTCGGGTCCTGACTAGAACCAGGAAGTACGAGCACATAAGTCCTGTGCTCAGGTCTCTGCACTGGCTCCTGTGGCTCAGAGAATAGACTTTAAAGCAGCTCTGCTTGTGAACAAGTCTCTCCATGGACCAGCACCAAAGTACATCTCAGACATGTTAGTGCCATATGAACCGTCTGACACTCTGAGGACGTCAGGGACCGGCCTCCTGCTGGTGCCCAGAGTCAGGACTAAACATGGGAATCAGCTTCAGTTTTATGCAGCTAAAACCTGGATCAGTCTTCCTGAAGATGTGAGACAGGCCTCTACTTTAAATCCAGCATCAAAACAGTTCTTTTTAGCTGTGCGTATGACTGAAAGGGTTTTATTCTGCACTCTTCCCCTTTAATGTTAATCTTATGATGATTATTTGTGATTATTTATGTTTCGATTTGCTGTACTGTGATTCTTTTTTATTATGTAAAGCACTTGGCATTATTTTATGTATGAATTGTGCAATACAAATAAACTCGCCTTGCTTTACTCCTACTTGAGTCATAGTTTTATTGAAGTAACGGTACTCGTACTTGTCTGTGTAATCGCTCAGTTGTCCAGGTTTGATCCATAGCAAAAGATGAAGTTTAAATCTGTCAACTGGACAAATTGTTGTAGGGGTGAACACGGTTCGCTGCTCATCCAAGTTGCTTCTTCAGTTCTGGTCAGATTGCACCAGCAATCTGTCCAGTTGAAAGATTTAAACTTAGTCTTTTGCTATAGTAATCATACTTTTAAAAAAAGCAAAAGTTTTGGTTATTCTTTGACAAAAGCTTTATGTTGACAGTATGAAAAGATTTAAACATTTGTGTTTCTTGCACCGTTCCTTCAGATACGATTTTGTTTTTCTCATTTTTGTGTCTATCATTGGAAAATACCACATTTTGTGGATTATTTAATGTTTAATACTTCCTTTTACATTCACTTCAAATAATAATAAATCAGCTATTATATCCTGACAGTTGGTCTAACAATTACTCTTACTTGAGTAGTAGTTTCCCTACATACTTTTTTATTCTTACTTGAGTAATTTCTTGGACCACTGCTTTGTACATTATTCAAAAGTAACATTACTCTTGCTCGTGTACAATGTTTGGCTACTCTAACCACCTCAGTTTACTTGTTTTGGGCTTTTTTCAGAGGCTTAGTCACTTGTTGCTCTCTGAAAATTTGGCAACCCTGCTCCAGCCCGCAGGCCCAGACTCCACAGGCGAGTTTGACCGAAGGCGGAGCACGAATCACAGCATAAACAGCACACTCAAGCACGGAACAGGGAACTGCAGGGAGCCCAACAGAGATCAACAGAGACCAAGCACTTTGGTTTGATTAAATGTGCTCACTGCAAATCAAGGTCCAATTAAACATGCATCAGGAAATATTGAGAAGGAATCCATGTTTTTAATATGTGTTTTTAAGACAATCTATAACAGTTTAACCAGGAAACACATCAGGTTTGACAAGTGAGACAAGTGAATGCATCTCCATTAATAAAATTAGAAATGAAGTGAATGTGTCTCACAGTCAAAGTCTTAGAGAGGAATACTTGCTAACACTTAAAATAACTGCACTGGGGTCATGCCGGCTGGTCAAAAACCTGATCTCGTCAGATCTCAGTTGGTTGTCAGAGGGGCCGATGGAGAAGACTGGCAGCCTCACTTCTGTCAGTCTGCCCCAGGGCAGCTGTGGCTACAATAGTAGGTTACAAAGACTGATTGTGGAGTGAATGAATAATGCACTGTAAAGAGCTTGGAGCATCTTGAAAGCCAGGATGTGAATCCAGTGGTTAATTGATTGATTAAAATTTAATAGCCTGAGCAAAGACTTAAAATAATGATTTTATTTGTTTTTCATTTTGTTCATTATCTGCCAAGTCTTTGTTCATCCTTTGTTAAGGCTTATTAAGGTGTAATTATTATAAAGTGGTACCGGATTATAAATCCATAATGTGCACTGATGCACAATTTGAGCTACGGGCACCCAGGGGCAACTCAGTTTTGTTATATTTGTTCTAAAAGAACTATTACACATCTTAATTATAAATAAAGAAGGAGTAAAAAAATAACTCTGGGGCAGGTAACACAAGAACAATACTGAAATGGCTCCTTTTATTTTAAGATGAGTGAGTTGTTGGTTTGTAGCAGGATTTGATGAGATCCAAAGCAGGAAATGTGCCCCTTCGTTGCTCTGAGCTGTCAGCTGCTTTGCCCTCATCAGATCTGACTCAAACTTCACAGATTCACCACAACATTCAGACACAGACATAAAGGAGGCACGGGTTAGTTATAAGACCTACTGCTATAAACAGAAATGAAATTACATGTGACTATGGGTAATAAACAAGCTGGACAGACATTGTGAGCTGAAAGCACTTTCATTTATTAAACTGGCCATACCTCCAGATCTTGGTTTGTACTTGGAATGCGAGACCCCTGGGAACAGGAATACAGTACATACTAAAGTGTTTATTGCAGTTATTAAGGAAACAAGTAGGATGAGGCTGTGTTCCAGGCCTGTTTGTGGAGATGCAAGCTCACTCACAACCAAAATGAAAAAAGTGTATATTTTAGTCTACTTTTTGGATAAAAGTTACATACAGTGGCTTTAAAATGGTCAAGGTGATTTTGCAAAACTCATTTGAATTATTTAGCTGCAGGATTTGTGAATGTCAAATGAATTGTAAACGTGGGATGAACAGAAGCAAACTGGAGGTGATGAAAGGATGACGCGCTTGAACAGGGCTGACGCAGGAGGCTGCAAGTCAACTGTGAAAAAGAAAAGTGTTGAACAATTTTTTAAACCAATACAACAAAAACAAGCTCCAGTGAGTCTGAGAAAACTGCAGAAAAACAGGCCTTAGTATGTGGTGAAACGCTCTTAGCAGGAGATATCTTCAAATCAGTGAGAGTGGAGAGGTAGGATCACTTTGCAGTAGTTGAGGTTCAAACCATCAGTAAAGTGTTGGTATTTTAAAGGGCCTGTACCTGATTTTGAACCATAGTGTCATCCAGTTGTTTCTTTATCTCTTACATCTTCTTTGTCTCCAATCTATGCCGACTTTACGTTTTTTTGTGCCTCTTGATAATGCACCAGGACAGAGTGTCTGGGATAGCGTCAGGCAGTTGGTTTCCTGTGACTCATAACAACAACGTCCCTAATTGGATGAAAAAAGGTGACCCTGCCAGGAGCTTCTGTATGGTCACATGTTTGCATTTTTATACAGCGCTTTTTCACCTTCAAAGAACTCACTGTCCCACTCACAGGCATGTACACAGACACTGGGGGCGATGGAGGGTTAAGTGTCTTCCCCAAGGTAACAACAACAGCATTCATCTGTGGGAGCTGGAATCGCACCGCCAACCTGTGGGTCAGTAGATCAGACCGCTCTACCAATGATGTTTATGTTAAGAGCAGGGTACCAACCTCCAACCTTTAGTTCTGTAGACAAATACTCTACCAACTGAGCTAATGTTTCTGTATTAGTTGGCACAAAACAAAATGGTATGTAAAAATGAATAGATCAGCCCTTTATTTTATTTTTTCCTATTTAGCAGGTTTTACCATACAATGCATGATGTTAAGAGCATTTATCCTCCCTAGAATATATTAAAATCAGGTACAGGCCCTTTACCATCTGATTAGAAATGTGATGTATATTTTAGATTTGTGAAATACAAATGAATGACTATAATTTGTCATTAAAATGTGGGGACATCATTAGAACACCGCAGATATGTTTCATAATGGAAGGCACAGTAATAAATAGTTGATGTTTTTGGCCAAACCCTGTAGCACCCCTAGGAAAGTACAATGTGTTTGTGGAGATGTGAATATGTTATCAAACCAGATTCACACCATTAACAAGTAAGTCATTAAGAATGAACCACTAGAACTGTAAAATATACCGCAAACAAAGTATGATTTGTACACCTTAAGCCAGTGTTTTTCAGTCTCTTTTGAGTCATGGTACACTTTAAGTTTCCTTGGCATACCATCTATTAAAATAATATCAGATCACGTCTTATAGAAAGACGGGTTACTGTTTTACCTTCTTTTTGGATTAAATGTTGCTCAGGACAACCTAAAATGAGAAATTGTACAATAAAACTCATGTGTGTGTGTGTTTACTCACATGTGCTTTGGAAAAAAATCCAATTTGTCATTTAGATTTTTCAGAATGTGAATATTTGAAGGTTCAAATCCCATTCCATAGGCAAGACACACTACATTTGTGTGTGATTGTGTTTATGGAAGTGAACGGGTGAAATTGAAATGTTCCTGAAACTAAATTACTTTTTAGTGAAGTGAAAAAGTAATAATTAATGTTATTCCATTAATTAGCCCATAAAACAACCTTATCCAAATCCTTTTTAACACCAGTTTATGTTTTTATATCTATAATACAAAAGGCAAAAGAGGCTGCTGTTTTGAAAGCAGTGGAGTGCAGCAACAAGGTAAAGTGCTCGACAGACCTTGTCGAAATTGTTAATTTGTTTATTAATTTCAATAAATGTGACATGCAAGCTTGAGAAGTGTGAAATGATGGCGTGTAATTAAATCTGCTTTAGGTTATAGGGTTTAACTGTGGGAAAATAAAATACAGCTCTTGGTGTTGAATACTGTAAAACATTAATTGCATTGTGTGTATAACTGGAAACCTGTGTCTTTAGTTGCAGATTCTAATTGAAATTGTAAAATAAGTTGGTTAAGTTCATGACTGTTAGGCCTGGCACGATAAATACTATATCGACTTACCGTTCCATACCTGACAGATGGAACAATCATTTTTGGAGGTCAATATTTATCATGGGGACTTTGTCTAGTGGAAAATTTGCAGTGAAGTACTAAATTTAGTTACTTAAGTAAAAGTAAACATGATAAAAGTATTTAAGTACTCATTTAAAATTGTACTTTAAGAGTAAAAAGTATTTCACAATAGTAGTGATATTGTTAAAAATGATAAAAAGTTCGGTCATCAGTAGCAATATGAATCAATTTCTTATTTTTTCTCATGAATTTTGTGTATTTATTTTTGTTTGCTCAAAGCCAAAGCTTGAACTCAAAAACTTCAGTCAGGATGTTACCACAGACATGGTAAAAATAACCCATCAAATCATATGAAAAGTACTTTTTACTTTTCAGTGCTGTTCAGAAATGTAGTGGAATAGACAATATAGATACCTGCTCTCAAATGTTGTGAAGTAAAAGTAAAAAGTATCCACTGTAAAATGTACTTAAGTAGAATTTTTAGGTATCTGTTTTTTGCTTAAGTACAATACTTTACTGCTTTTACTTTGTTACCTTCCACCAATGCAAATTTGTGGTTATTTTTAAGGGCTACGATGAGATTTATGCTGTTGAGGTTTGAATTATGAACTTCTATGACTCATTATAGATAGAAACTAACTACTTAAGTGTTGAGCGCACTTCAAAATGTGTTATCGTAACATGCCTAATGATTGGGATCTGGAGGGAGGTAAACTTGAGACATAATTGAGACCGTGTAGTTTACCTTGGGTCTGACCAATTTGGGAAAAACATATCAAATTCATAGTTAAAGTTGATTCACACTGCGTACCGCGGGTGTAGTCTGAAGCAGTTTAAAGATGATTAGACTAGTACGTAGGTGTAGTGTTATCTTTATTACTTTTATCGCAGCGTTAAAGAACCTGTACACCATTTCTCCCATGTATCTGAGCAAAATTTGTCTTTCCCCAATATATGTAGTATAAGCATCTCTTGAGGCCGATAATCAGGAACTGTGTGTTAGCATGCTACTTGTTGTAGCTTTACCGCCACATGTTAGTCAATGCATGTAAGTCAATGTAATGTACCAAAAGCATAAAAAAAAAAAAAAAACATCATCAACAAAACATTCAAACATCAATATTTTAACATCAACACCGAACACTAGCATACAATTAAATCTGCCTCTTTAGTATTAAACTATACGCTCTTATTCTGGCTGTGACATCCCATGATCACAGCCCATTTTCCTCTGCTCTATGTGCACTGAATGGGCTCTCTACAGGAAGCCCCGACAGACATCAGCCTCCTCTTGTGTATTCATGTATTCACAGAGCCACTAAAGCATTCATCACCTGTTTATCCTGCAGCCGGACGCTCCCAATAATCCCCCACAGTTACAATTAGGCTGCTTTCAATGAGTCTGAGTCGGCATGACTAGAATACGGAGAAAAGAGTCGGCATTTGGGCAGAACAGAATTAGAATATTTCCAGAGCAAAACTCACTGTGGACCGTCTGTTCATATGTGAGAATAGCACTTATCTTTGCCTGGGAAATTGCTTAGTAAATATGAGGTACATTGGAGTAGAGGATGTGAAGTTGTGCTAAATAACCAAATTTATATTATGTAAGGATTAATCAATGAGGAGAGTACGTCTAGAACACCACGACGTGCAGCGGTGTGCTTTAAAACAGTGTAACGCACTGCTCCGACTGGTTTAATCCGCTTATACCATGGTCCCACAAATTCAAAATAGTTCACTTTTAAATCTGACAACCTTTTGTCTGTCCGTGGTTGTTCAAAGTATTAGTTATTTCTGTTTTGGTTGAGGTTAGTCTCTCCTAACAACAGTTTATTTGTTTACATGTCACTAAGGTGATGAGCAGACTGATATAGAATAGTGATTAATTGTTGCTGGACTATCTGTATGTATCTTTTCAGTCAAAACTGAGCTGTATGTTTATTGCATTGAGATAAGCAGAAAAACTCGTGTTGTTACTGTGAGCAGGCTTGCCTCTCCATAAACCTGACTCTTACTTGGCCTGGAGGAGGGCCTCTTCCTGCTTTTGTTCTTGAAAATGTTGTTCCTTTGACTATAGTCTTCCATAGTATGGAATAAAATGTATCTATTTCCATGGAGAATTTTACAAAAATATGGTTTTAACTTTCTATCTCCATGAAATTATGCAGGTGACGTTTCACTTTCAGAAAGTTTTTTCCAAACCATGGTTTAGTTTGTTTTCATACCTGACAGTTTCGACTGCTCACTAACAGTCTTCCTCAGAGTGGTCATGGGATGTTGCTGTGACATGTCTGGCTGATTTACTAGTGGAGGCAAGACGATAGTAGCAGCTGCAGTCCAACTTCTTCAGGACAGTATCTCAGGAGTGTGAGAGTAAAAAGGCCCCCTCGTCCTGGTTTATGACTGCAGATTGCGCTGTCGTCCTGCCTCCATCGGTAGGAAGACAGCACCAAAACCTGTTTAAAGCAGCTGACTGGACACATCACAACAACATTACATGACCACACTGAAGAAGACCGCTAGTGAGCAGTCAAAACTCTCTAGTATGAAAGTAAACTAAACCTTGGCCTCAAAAAGCAGAAGACTAGATGAACCTCATTGGACTTTCATAGGCAGTGTTCTTTTGCTTTACACATTTCCATTTTCTATTTTGGAGTCCAGACAGTGGAGGTCACATGGGAATAACTTATTATTTATCAGTGGTTTTTCGTTTCTGAGATTTCCTGCGCTTCTATCTTATAACATCATTCACAAAGCTGTAACAAACCACATTTTTCTCCAAAACTACGCATTTGGCTGAGACATTGTGATTAAAGTACATTTCCATCCGCACTGAGGGAGATGGGGGTAGAACAATCGCTACTCTCTACAGTCCTGTTTCAGATCGTAATTTGAGATTCAGCTCGGAGGTGAAATGAATCTGAACTGGAGTGTGCACCTAAGATTGGATCATTCAATTACTTTTCAGTCACTATTTGATTTTCTGCGAGTGTAGTGTTTATGACAATCTCTGCGTTTTGGCAAGACGACACCGCAGACGAGCTTCAAAACGTGCCAGATAACGGTGAGAGAACAGGTGAGATGGGTAAATTAAACAGAATGGAGGAATTACAAAGAATTATGTCAAAGCAGAAGCCAAATTTGTGTGATTAAGTTATGTCTTTGGAGCCACAGCAGTTAGCGATTCTGAGATTAAACTCTGACAAAAATGAAAAATGACAAAAGGAAAATGTTTGTTGAGAATTGTCAATGAGTAGTAGTTATCAATGTCAGCTCTGTGAATAACTGCTGATGCTGTTTCACCAAAGGCCCGAAGTCATGTCTGCTGGTCTCCATGGAGATAAACAAGTTTAAAGTGCATATGGCAGCTTAGATTACTCATTTCACTAAAATGTAATGTTAACATAATTATTTAACATTTAGCTTCAAAATATTATCTAGGTTTGACAATTTTGATGAGGTTTATATTTATATATTTTTTGTTCCTCTTTGTACGTGGGCAGCAGATGTGACACAGACGTCATTCGTAGAGGCAAGCGTTACCTCGCACCCGTACTGTTATTAAACCCAAAACCCCAATATGTCATATATGTAATCAGAGGAAACGCAGTAGAACAGCCAGTTAAATCATTTTCAGATTAAATTACCGCATCTTAATTAAACAGCAAATGTGTTCCCAAATGTCAGAACTGAGCCTCTTTGTCAAATTCTAGTGTTTTGTCAAAGCATGTACAAAAAAAAACTCTAATGTATCTGTACATTATAAATCAATGAGAGCAAAACAACATATAAATCCATAAATACCACAGGTTTTAGTCTCCCTCTAACTATCACCAAACTAAAAGTCAAAAGAAAAAAATGAGTGAAAAATGTTATACTTTTAAAAATGTCTTCCCTGTATTTTTTTCCCATTAAAATTAGCTGAGGGTTTGTCCAAAAAAAGACCTGCAGGCTTAACGGGTTAATTTATGCAGAAATTAGGATTTGACAAATACAAATTCACACCTTTATTTTAAATATTTCAATAATGATTTATTTTAAATGAAGGATTAAACTGTCAGAAAATTGTGCTCCAACAATTGTCTCTGCATTTTTTGTGGAATTTTGTGTATTGATGGCATAGATATTCTGTTATATACAATGTAATGTCACAGTATGGAACATTTCAACCAAAGCTATAACATCTCTATGGGGACAAACAGGTATCAGGCCTGAGAAGTTCCACAGCACACCTTTAACACCGTCTCAGCAATCCGAACAGAAACACAACTTTGCACCCATTTTACAGTCTGCAGAAGCCCCTCACAGACACACCACAGTGGCTTTGGGCATTGGGCTTGTCTGGCTCCTTTCAATGATGTATAGCTTGTATTAGGTGGTAGTAATAACCGCAGAGATGTGCTGGCCCAGGGAGGCACTGTGTTTATGATTCAGAGGTACAGGTGGAGTCTCCATGGAAACGCAGTGTGTACGTGACTTCACAGCTTCCTGGTCCCGGCTTCCATGAGTGGAGATGGGGAGGGAGAGATTGTTCCTGTGTTAAATGTGTGGATAAGAAGAGGAGGGTGCGTGGGCATGTTTGTCAGTGAAACTATGTCAAATTGTTCATTAGTGCTGCACCATGAAAGAAGAGCATTGTGTAATTATTTGGACACAGCCTACGCTACCAGCAAAAAGTCTAGGCTAAACTTTCAAATGTTTTAACAATTTTATTTACATACCTGAGGTTGTGTTTTGTTTCATTCGCAGGTTTAACACACACAAACCGTACATATTAAGGGACTTTTAGTTCTTCTCTCAAATGAAAAACACTCTGTTCCGCAGTAAAAGTCAAAGTTAAATCTGTCAACTGGACAAAAAGTTGTAGGAGTGAAGACGCTTCACTGCTCATCCAAGGCGCTTCTTCATTTCTGGTCAGATTACTGGTGGACACCGCCTTATATCTATCTGAACAGCTATTGTTTACAGTTTCTGTATGTAGGCTAGTTCTATTAAGCTACACTAAGGTGTGCACTGTGCCTGAGACCTACTTAGCATAATAATTTAGCCTAAATGGGCCTACTGGCTAGCGCTATTGTTCTTTTTGTTTCCTTTGTTTGCTTTGGGTCTGAAGACAGAGTTATAAATAGGAGATAGATGATATCTAAGGCCCCCATTCCTATTCAAGGAAGGATTGTCTTTCTTAACAAAAAATAACTTCTTTAACTCCCCTCTCAAACCATTTCTTTTCTCTGGGTAAGATTTGTAACTCACTATCTTCAAAGGAGTGGTTAGTGGCTTTGAGATGGAGATGCACGGTGGACTGGTCCAGAGGAACTCTCATGATGGTGTTGATATATCCTCTTATAGAGTGGCTGTTTAGTTTCCCCAATGTAACGTTCACTGCACTCTTCACTACATTGAATGGAGTAGACTACATTACTTTGTTTATGACTCGAGGTTTTCTCCTTGAACCAGTTTCTGTCTTAAAGTGTTTGTAGGTTTGAAATAGACCGGAATTCCAAACTGTCAAAATTCTCTGAAGTTTTTAAGACACTATTCCCAGCTGTGTAAGGAATAGTTACATCTTTCCTTCTAGGTTCAGATCCCATGTTGTCCTGTTTTTTTTTTTTCTGTGTTTGTGGACACCCTTTGAGCTCTGTGTTGTAGAGTACAGATAGCTCCGAGTTTGTGCTGCAGTGGATGGTGTGAATCAAACAGCAGGTATTGGTGAGGCTATCTGACCAGAACTGAAGAAGCACCTTGGATCAGCGGCAAAATGTCTTCAATCGTACAATATTTTGTCCATTTGACAGATTTAACTTTGGTTTTTACTATGGATCAGACCTGGACGACTGAGGGATTAAACAGACACACTCTGTTCCACATTGTGATGTCATTTAGTAATACAGGAAGTGCTCCACTGTGCTTTTGAAGTCCATATTCCTTCACTAGAATCATTTGGATGATTTCAGCCCTGGAATTGTCAATCTCTACTGAACAAAAGGCAAAAGGTTGCTGTTAACTTGAAAAGTACCACTACATGACATCATAAGGTGGAACAGAGCATTTTGAGCTTTGAATATTTAGAGAGCCTAATAACACAGGGTTACCCAAACATGTGTGAATCTAACAAACCACAACTCTGGGTATGTTTTTGTTGAGGTAACAGCATTCTAACATGGCTTAAAGTTCACAATAAATTTTGTGTAATATAGGAGCTTTAAAGATACACAACATAGGTTACAGGTATTGCTCAGTCTAAAATGGTTCATGGTATCATATAAAACTTATCTATCGCCATAAGCAGGTGATGTTACTTGGCTAAGTTATAGATCTGTGAAGAGGGCGACCCTGCTCACTGAAAGTATGTGTATTATCCAAGATACATGTAAATTAATGTAAAGCCAATTCAGGCAATGCAATATCATCTCCATGGATACAAGCATGTGACAGACCCCTCACTACAAAAACAACGGTATTTTTTCCTTGCTCCCTAAACCAGGACTGGAGCAGGATCAAACCAAGTCTACACCAGGAGTAAACTGAGCTCAAACTAAGACCAACCAGACAAATGTGAATCCCTCCACTACCAACAGAAGAGAGATTTACTTAATTTCTAGTCTCAAAATCCTTCAATCATTTATCTTACTAACAGAGTAAGAAACATGGTAAAAACCCTATGTGTACATGTACTGCCTCATTTGTATCAGCTGTAGCATATGAATATGAGAGGAGGGAACCAAAGGCAAGTTTAAAGGGCCTATATTATCTGGAGTCGTGTTTTGTTTCACTCACATGTTTAACACACAAACTCTGACATATTTCGGCTGAGTTCCTTGACCTTGTGATGTCATCAGATGGTAATACAGGAAGAGCTTCCCCGTGTTTTCAAACTCCACATGCCTTTGATAGAATGTGAAATAAAACACAACTATGTTATTTTTTTTGAAGAGGTAACAACACTCTAACAAGGCTAAAGTCTCACAAGAGTCAATTTTGCGTAATATAGGACCTTTAACTAAAATGGGAAAACTCTGAGTGCTCCACGCGAGACGAGCCTCAGCCGCTAACCCCGCTAGGATCAAATCACTTTTAAACATTCAAGAAACAGCCCACAAGATTAAAGTTTTACTCTGGGTTTAACGTCAAAGAGAAAAAAAAAAAAAAGTCTTCTGCTGCGATGATGCAACACAGAGAGAGCAGACTAAATGTATGGCAAAGGGGAAAATTAATACTTTTTTAGATAAAATAGTCTCACATATGCTTCACAAACTCAAACAGAAGTAAAGTGAGGAATTACTGCGTTTAGATATGGCTGTGGTTTGATCTTATAGTTACTAAGAGGTTGGAATTATTTGTGCAGAAAAACACATTTTGAGTAACATTGCTAAAGGCTCCTACGTGCCTGATTAACACAACGAGATGGCTATATACAAGACATTCATGGTTCTCTATATGTTGTCATGTATTAAATGTCGACTTGTCTTCATAGAGATGTTACAGCTTTGCCTGAGATGTTTCACAGTATGGCATTAAACTTGTATATCTCCATGGAGGCAAGCGGGTGATGCCAGCAGGCCAAATTACAGACCAGATCTGTGGAGGCAACACTACATTCACACTAAGAATGCTAAGAATACATGTTTTCGAAGATACTCAAAACACTCCTAATTGAAAAAAGCAAGATCGGTGTAAACCCAAACTGTGTAACATTCTTGACAAAGTACTAACAGCTCTATCCATAGCTTACATAGTGCACCTTTAATCAACTTCCAACTCCTAGCTGACTCTAAGTACAATAAATGATTAATCTATAAGACAACATTTTTTTAATAAACCAGATCAAATTAAAATGTTTCTTTTTTTTTTCTAAACAATGCTAAACACATAGAATTGACATTATTCAACAAAGTATAAGCTAAAACTAGAGAATTATTCCAAAAAGCAGTACGCATGGCAACTAAATGGCTTTTTAAAAAATTAATTATTTTTTTTTATAAATGAAATGATGTTAAAATCTCATTCTCTTCAATCCAATCTCACATCTTGTTTTGAATTTGCGTCTCATCCCACTCCTAATATTTATTCATAAAACAAACTCGGACTAAACCAGGACTCAAATTAAACCCTCCAATAAAACGATGATAACTAAATAAAGCAATGCTAAATACAACACAACGTTAATCATTTTCCATTTAAAACACTTCCTCTCTCTGCGGCTTAACCTTTCCACATCGTAACTGAAGCGCGGCTGTCCTCCATAGTCCCTCTCCCACACAGAGCTGTTGAGCGGCGCATTACATCTCTGAGGCCACCTGCTGCTGTGTAAAGCAAAGCAATACATGGAGGTCAGGGGGTCAAAAAGGGCTCCTATAGCCAGAGAATACAGAAAACATCGCTGCGAGAATACAAAACAAAAGCAGTGAATCATGCCTCTACAACATAATGAGGAGTCCATGTGGCATCCGAGAGAAACATGACGCAACAGGCAGGAAGGCAGCAATGAACCCACACAGGCTACTCACACGTACCAGCCAACCGACCACGTAAGAGCATTTCAATACAGATGAGTCATGTAAGGCGGTCAACAAATGCTCTTTATTCACGGGTAAGAGGTGGTTAGTTAACTGTGAGTTTATATATGGAGTTTGCTGAATGGGGGCTGTATCAATAGACTGAAGAGATAGGAAGTGAGCATGGGCACGTTTCCGGCTCCATTGACTCTGACTCCAATTCACTTTTTATTGAAAAGCTGTGGCTCCTCTCTGCGTAACTGCTGCTGTCAGGTCTTAAAATGTTCGTATTAACCCGTTCTACGATCATTATTTCGTTCTTGTGTCCTTAAATCAAGATATGAACATTAATAACAGACAAATCAGGCATCTTCTTTCCCTTAGGTCGCTCCCGTTAGCCTTAGCAATATGTTTGATTGACAGCGTTGTTAAGAGCCCATTCCCTGCTACACAACCTTCCTCCGAATTAGCTCTTTGGTTGCTATGATCATGGTTTGAATTCCAAATATGGAACTTTATCAGACCTAAATTAGGGCTAAACCGGGTCTAAAATGAGATTAACTATGGTTAAGGTACTATAGTAATAATAGATTTGTCACTGTATACAACAAATACTGAAACAGAGACAGCATGCAAAGTAGTGCGCGTACCAAAGTTTGAGAAATACTTGTCTATACTTTTTATTTTTGACATTTGATCCTCAACCCGTAGTATTGACAAGCCGCTCACTGTATAAATATTCAAAATTGACATGTATTTATTGTATCCCACTGCATTATCTATGTTTCCTCTAAGCTCCTCTAGAACGCCGCAAGTCATCTATGTTCTTTTCCACCTCTGTGTGCCATTTAAAGTAGAGCAATGTTATCCCCGTCATATCCACTACACTGCATTGTAATCGGTTTGCATTGAAGACACTGATGTAATTAGATTTAAGCATGTCCTTGTTCAGAGCGCACCAACAAACAGCCTGTGTGTAATTAGCCACTGCTCTAGCATTAGCTCCATAGACGCTGTGAGGCCTGGAAATAGTTTTATGCTCCTTGAGCTAAACCACAGAAGCTAGCTCATCGATTGCACGCCTCAGCTCGTAACAAGCGCAAAAATCAATCAACTCTTTTGGTAATACTTTTAGGGTGGTTTCCAGGCTTATGTTGTCTCAGAGAGGATATTTTTAGTGTTTTTGACAAATGCACTTGTGTATCCTGCTGTGGCTGCTCATACATAATCAACTTATACTAACACTTTATAATAACTACACTACTGTCAGCTTTAATAAAACACGAAAGTCTTCAGTCATAATAACTACTTCCCTAAAGGGTTATGAGTTAGGGTCATGATATTAGTTAGGTAGATATTAAGTATAACCAGTCCACCTTTGATATGACTCTGCACTGTGTTCTGGGTACGGTGGTAGTGACGAAAGAGGCTCAGTCTGGGTTCAGAAGGTTTACAGTTTAACAAAAAGACAAATCATAAACCACTGTGAGTGTAAGGTGGTCCAACCAGTATGCTGTAATAAAGAAAACTACAATAAAAGTAACTTAATAAAACATTCATTAGCAAAAACATAATAAGTTTGTCTGGACCCAAAATTAGTGTGTCTTACCCCAGAGTAAGTTGGAGTAAGACATGAAATATTAACAACAAAGTAGCTTATTTGGTATTTGTTATCTCATCAGGTATTTATATGTCAACCATGCATCTTTCAGTAATTTAGCGATCTCTCCTGGGCCCTATTCAAACCCTCCTTACTGTTAGATGTAAGATTATATTCAATGCTCACCCCACAAGCCTTGGTCATCCACACTCCCACATGACAATTCTCCATGAATATACAAAAAGCATGATGCAAAACTGTACACAACAACTTGACAAACCTGATGCGATGTGCAGTAGTTTCATTAGCGGGATGCAGCTGATTGTGTTGTGATAGTGCATTGTGACAAACAAAAGTGAAACTTATAAAACATGTTAATATATTGTTTTTGGCTAATGTAGCATTTTCAAAACACTAAAAGGTAACATAGTGATCTAAATATTTTATGTGTTAGAAGTTAATACCTCATAGAAGTAAAACGCCCCCTCTGTATCAATGAATCCTCTAAGATTATAAGAGACTTTTTTTTGGCTCTGTACCTTCCGTTCAACTTCAGGTTATTAAAGTCACTAGTTGTATTTTCAAGCATGTATCCGTAAAACAAAAGTCACCTGCTTGTTAACACTTGCTTGTTTTTGTTCTGAGACTAAAGCAGGTCGTTGATGGATGAGTCCCCAGGTTACTGTGACCTCTGCTCATGCTGTGTGTAAACCAGTGGGGTCATGCTAATCGGAGCGTGTTAGCTAGCTTACGCAGATGACTCTTGGCTAATAGCTTTCTGAGGCCGAATCAAAATGAGCCCTCTCATCTGACGCTAATCTGGTCCTAGTGGCTCTCGGTGGACAAGAATTATGCAGGCGATATTTGATCCTCATAAGGTTTATATTGACTATACTGTTAAAGGTGTATTTGAGCAAAAAATGTCTTGCCCCAGTGCAGATATATTGTATTTACAGCTCTTGAGGTAAAAAAAAAAAGTTCCCTGTGTACTGTCTGCATCTAATTATAGCGTTTATTTCCCAAGAAGCAGGAAGTATGTGGTTAGCATGCTATGTTTTTGGTCTCTGAGAGTAGTGAAAAGCACTTATAAATAAATCACGGTGAATAATTAGGTTGGCGGAATGCGTAAGGTAAGTGAGGAATAACTTTGGACAACTGCAAACTGCTTTTTTTTATATTTTTAAGACAAAATTTTGTACAGCCTTTAATGATATATACTATTGCATATCAGAACTTACTTTGATAAAAAATGCATAGGCCTACTGTCTAGGGCTGCACGATATATTAATAAAATATCATAATTTTACTTATTTAGTCCTACTTTAGCCCTGTTTGATCTTAGTTTGGTATAGTTTTTGTTTTGATGTTTGACTTACTAAATTATGTAATGTAATTTTTTTGTATATATTTTGCTTATCTCAAAATGTAAATGAAATATCCTAATACAAAATATCGTTATCAAATATGACATCTTTACCTCATAGCGTGCAGCCCTTCTACAGTTTGTTGTGGTCTATTTCCCCCAGATACTGTGGCCCACTTCCAGCACATGGGGTTTCCTGCTGTTATGACATACACGCATTTCCTCATCATAAATCATAAAGTTTCTGGGACACGGCGAAATGTCAATTAGGTTAACCCTGGGCTTGAGTTCAAAAAGCCTCCCATCCATCATTGACTTTCCCCCTTTAAAGGCACTTTAGGTAACTTTTCTGCGTATGCGCACCTACTTGTTGCAATGGAGATGTTATTTCTTTGGAATGGCCAACAGTCTGGAATTAAACTTAGCTTGCATTTATTCAATTGCAGCTGTTTTAATGCTTGAAATTAATTGTAAAAATCATACTTGTAAGTCTTGTATACCTGTAAATTACCGTGTTTTCTGGACTATAATTCGTGAGTATAAGTCGTACCAGCCAAAAAATGCATAATAATGAAGAAAACATATACAAGTTGCACTGGACTATAAGTCACATTTTTTGGGGAAATTTATTTTACAAAATCCGAGACCAAGAACAGACATTTTATTTTAAAGGCAAGTGATGATAATAAATTAGAGAACAACAGGCTAACGTAACACATATTTATTCAGCTACATGAAAAGTGCGACCAGAAAATATGATAAACAAATCCAGTTGACAGATTTAAACTTTGTCTTTTGTGTGTGTGTGTGTGTATGTGTGCGTGTGTGTGTGTGGGGGGGTGTGTGTGTGGGGGTGTGTCTGTGTGTGCATATGTAGAGCTTTGATGGAGAGTGGGAGGGGCTAAGAATGTGCTTATTTACATGGCTGTATGTTTTTAGAATAGTATTTGAAGAATGTGACTCCAGGTTATATCTGTTTAATTTATGGTCATTTTATCTATATTGAATTGATCTGTATTTTCAGTATTTCTACCAACCTGCTCAGACACTACATGTATAAATTAGCATTCATGCTATAGCCTGGAACCAGCGTCTCTCCTATGACTTTTCTCTCAGTTGATGTATTGTTGTGCACTGTCTCTGTGTTTGTCTTACAATTCCTCTCAGCAGATCTGACCTGTAAGTTTGCCTGGTATCGTCACCTGTCTCCATGAATATAGATCCTGTTTAATGCTATACTGTGGAAGATTCCTGTCAATGCAATATATTTTTCATTTTCATGTCATTCACATTTTTAGAAATAAGTTTACATGTCCAAAGCTTGTACAATGGAAAGTTACTGAATAATATGCTTTGGTAAACACACCAAACGTACTTTTACCATTTTGATTGAAATCTATAAACCAATTTAACTTTTTTCTCATAAGATATTAACTTAAATGTACTTAGTATATTTATCAAAACACTGCAAATACTTAAAATCCCATCTCACAAAGACTTGAAAAAAACTTGTACATCATATCCAGACACAAAATTAAACAACTTCTATCTTACCTTAATACCTGTGATGTTTTTTTGTCTTTTAAATTATTATTATTATTTATCACAGCTACTCCATTTCAGTGCATGCATTTGAATAATTTGTATCTTGAAGCTAGCATGTCAATCCCATGTCCCTATGTGGGCTCGTATACTCCTCTTACTACATTACCTCATGGCTAGTGCTGCATTTTTACTGCGCTTGTGCTAAACAGGCAGTGGATTGACACCGGCTTATTACCCCTGTTTAACAGATTAGACTGCCAATCTCCCGGGAATTCATTGGCTCCGTGTAAGCTTAGATCATCATCTTTTTTTTAGGATAATTGCAATTCCCGTCAAGGCCATCAACATTGTGGTGATGTAGCCTCCAGAAATGACCTTTATTGGGAAAGATGTTTTTATTTTATTTTTTGTACCAGTCAATTGGCTTTAGTCCCATTGTAGCTAAAGGCATGTTGACTGTGGATAGGGGATGTATTGATCAGAATGTGGAGTTGTAGGTCGGGGGGGAAGAGAGAGAGAGAAAGGGGGAGGAGAGAGGGATGGAGGGATGGAGAGAGAGTAGAGCTGACTGTTGTAATGCTACAGTGGATCGATTTCGGGGATATGCGTTTGAGGAACAAGAACGGGCCGATAAATCCTTCATCCTAGCATGGCTCATGGTGAGGTGTCCTGGGTGAGCTGAGAGAATGCCAAACAGACACAAATCAAGTGAATACCTAGGTAGAAATGGCTTATTCTTCAAAGTTTGACAGGCAGCTTAGATGTTTTCTTCAATTCAGTATATTTTTCTATAGTCCAAACTTACAACAGCTCACAGGGTTCCCCAAATGACTGATTTAACTGATAGAAATAGTTAGTAAATATATATGTAGATATGTTTTCAAATGAATGTAATTACCTAATACCTAAATTGTATATAATTTTTCCGTTTTCAGTCCAATTCAACCCAAAATATGCACAAAGTTTAACTCAAAATCTGAAGATGGGTCCCCAGGCTGCTCATTATAGGTTGACCCAGTGGCATAGAAGAATAGGTCAAATGGAGAAGAGACTTTTCCCTAAATCATGAGAAAACTCTTGAGAAACTCTTCAAACCCAGTTATTACTACAACCAAATCTTCGCTACGTAACCTTGACAAGACTCTTTATTCAAGCATTTTCACAAGGCACATTTTCACATTTTAGCCTCTTTTGTACATGTTCAAACCAGTTTAAACTATAACCTCACTGACCTTATGTCCAAAACTTGAACACAAAATGCCTACATCTCTCTTCATTCTTGTTCTGCTGTCCTTTCTCTTTCACTCTGTATCCTCTGCTCCTGGTGAGGTGTCTCTAGGATGGCTAAGCTCAGAACTCCTGTTGAATCTCAAGCAGCAACGAATCAAGACCGAATACATTAGAGCAAATCGCGTGGACAGGAACAGAAACAGCTAACTGGTCTTTGCATGTTTTATTCCACACATGTTCTCCTACGGACAGCTCCCGGTCATCAGCACATTGAGAAAGCTTTCGTCAGCGTTTATCTAGTCATGCTCTGTCAGTGCGATTTGCCTGGATTTAATTTGTATGTTGAGGGTAGTTATGACGACAAGGTATTTACATAAAATGGAAATGATAAGCAATAAGTCATGACTGGAATGTAGTAATGTTGACTCTGATGAGATGCATCACGATGTGTTAGCGACTAGATGTGGTCTGCTGTTTGCAGTCCACACTGCTGAAAAACAAAACCAGCATAGGGTCCATACAAATTAAGATTTTTTATTTTTATTTTTTTGTCTTAGATTCTTAGATAGAATAGATTAAAAGTAAAAACAGTTGCATCTGAAAACATTTTAACTGTAAGTGATATGAAATTGTTAGATACAAGTTTGGATGTCATCATTTTAACATAGACCAGAAGAAACATTGTTCACACTAGGGCTGTACACTATTGCAATAATAACACTATAATTCATATTGCATTAAAATAAATACATTGCTTCCGCATAAAGTTCTTAATATGAGACGAATTTACTCGTTGAAAATATCTAAATGTACAAAAATCAGACTTTTTTCATAGTTAACTGTCATGATCCCTGTCAGTCCTGCCTTTTTTTTGTTCTTTCCCCCCTGCCTTCTGTGTCTGAGCCTGGAGCTGGGGTGGAGATCTTGGCTCCTCCCATGCACACCTGGAACTAATCTATAATCAGCTGCCCCTGGGGAGGATAAGAGGAGCCAAGACCTGACACTCATCGCCAGGTCGTCCACGTATCTCTGTGGTACTCCCTGCTTGGCTCAGTTCATGTTTTTTCGCTTTTTGACCTTACTAAACTGGATACTTTTGCTCCTCACCAGATCCCGCTCCCTGGACCTGCTCAGCTCTCCCACCTCCGACCCTGCTCTTCTCTACCGGTACTGTCTGTCCCATCTCAGTCTATGCTACTCATGCTCTACCTTTGGACCACAGCAAACACCCCGCTCCCAACTCACCGATTGATCTATCGTCATTTTTGCACTTGCACTGGTCTAAATAAACACTGTTAAACCTTTCCCCAAGTTCTGTCTTTTTGGTCCCTGCTGTCAGACGTTACGACATTAAGCCATGTTTGGCCCTGATATCAGCTAGGAAATTATGTGATTTTTTTATATATATATTTAACATACTAAAAAAAAAAATACAAAGAAAAAATAAAATTGCAATATACATTTTGTTATTTAATACTGCATTTTTATATCTGGTTCATTCCACTGTGAAATGTCTGCTACTAATATCAATCATTAAACATTAGATCAGGGATGCTCAAAGTGAGGCCCGCAGGCCAAACTTGGCTCTCCAGGAGGTCTAATTTGGCCCGCGAGGGGGTTCTGATATTTTAAGTATAATCTATGTTGAATCAATTTTGTACTGAAAAGACTGTCAGGAGATGGGAAAGAGACCAATCCTGTCTATTTAAGACAAGATGAGATTTAAAGTAAATGTAATCACACATTCATTTGCACAAGACCTTTTTTATGAGCAAACTGTCAGTGGGTTTGGCCCTCGACCTGCTAATCCGTATTCATTTTGGAATGGAAAAAACTTAAGTCGCCCCTATATTAGATCAAGAGGACATAATCTGCAACTGTATGCTTCTAGTTTATTACTCTTCCATATGTCTTTTAGGAATACTTCATAGATTGCTTCACTTTTTTGTGCTGATTGTCTAAAGTGACTATGCCTTTTCTATCTAAAGCTTGAACAAAACTGCTCCTCTCCAGAGCCCTCAGCCGCACACTCCCATAGACTGTATTTGTCCTTCCTTTGATTCAACACTTCCTCATTTACCTCAGACTCCACCGAGGGACCAAAGCTCAGTTCAAAAGCAACAGATCCTCATTCAAGGTCACACAAACTTTAGCACCGAGGTACCGCACTTATGAGAGAATGAAAGGTTCTGGTAATGTATTTTGTAAGCGAACCTTGTTTTGTCTATGTAAAATCGATCTTGGAACTTCTAAAAGCGAGTTATGTCAGATTTTGAAGGAATCACTCTTAATTTGCCTCTTCATGAATAAAATATTGCAGCTCTCCTAGGTACAAGCGATTGGTTGTCACATAAACTGAGATAAACAATGTGGCCTCAATGCCTTTAAAGATTCATTCATTTTTTCTCTCCCAAACATAAAAAAGAAATAAAAAATTGAGTACGATCATATATATAAGTCTTTACGTCCTAGTGTTCAGTGTATACCATATAAACCCGTTTCTTGATCATGGTTTTGGTCAGGATTACCTAGCTGGAGGAATAGCCTTCGGGTGAAACCAGAATACACAGTAAACAATATGTAAAGGTGTATGGACAGAAAAAATAGAAGCATTCCCTCGAGAATGAACGAGGTTGTAATAAAAGAAGAAAAAAGAAAAGGATACAAACAAAACACAGCTCCAAGCATGATTTGGATGAGGGAACAGCTTAATTGCACATTTAAAATCCCGGTATAGCACCATTGACACACCTTTAAATATAGCATGTCTGTCTTTGAGAATTTACTGCTGCTGTGGGCTTCATTTCCAATTCAAAGACATCACATTTGGGACATTTTAGTGAAACGACTAGCGCAGCCTCAAACAACCTTTATATGTGACATAACAATAAAACATAACTCCAGCTCATAACTCTGCTGCGGAGCGACCTGTTTTACTGGAAAACATCAGATTTAGCTATAAATACGCAGTAGCCAGAATGAAGTCAGAGGCACACTCCCTTTATCGACTTCACTACCACAGAGAGCCAGTGCGATGGGGCTATCTGATAACTTATGGTGCTTTTTCTTTTTGTTGCAATTAAATGAATTGATAGATTTTGTTACTAGACATTTTCTGGGACACACTCTGATTTGTAAATGTCAAAAAACAAACGTAGTCTTTCGCATTCAAATTCTGAAGTACGATAAATTGGTGAAAAAATATAGATAAGATAATATTGATTCACTGACAAGATAACCCTATTATTCTATATGTACAGTATTGCAAATGAACATGAGTTGCAATGAAACACTTAGAGTCATAGGAGTCAAGTATTCAACTCTCTACAGCTCAAACCTCACTATAGTACAGAAAAATAACAAAATGTTCCCCACTAGTACAACAAAAATTACCCACCATAAATACTGACCCCCATAAATAATTGTTCGATCTATCATATATAGAACATTAAGTCTTTATCGTGACACGCCTCCATGTTGGTCAAATACTTAGATGTGACTCTTGCTAAAAGAATGGTTCACTCTGAAACATTTGCCAGAAATAACATTTATTTTATGCAAACTTGACTCTTGTGAGAGTGTATTCATGTTACAACATTGGTACCTCATCAAAAACATACCCCAACCTGTGTTTTGTTTCATTCACACATATTTGAGTAACACTTTATTATTAGTCTGTCTACATCTCCAAAGCTCAAACTGCTCTGTTCCACCTTGTGATGTCATGTAGTGGTAGTTTTCCATTTAACAGCTATCTCTTACTTTTTGTTTAGTAGAGATTGGCAATTCTAGAGCTGGAATTATGGAGTTTAAAAACACAGTGGAGCACTTCCTGTATTACCACATGACATCGCAAGGTGGAACAGAGTGTTTTCTGTTTAAGAGAAGAACTCAGTATATAAATATGCAGGATTTGTGTGTTAAACATGTGTGAATGAAACAAAACACAACTCCAGGCATGTTTGTGATGAGGAAACAACATTATTACAAAGATCAGAAAATAGCGTAATGTGGGCCCTTTAATGAAGACATGCAGGTGATGCCAACAGGAGAAATTACAGGTCAAATCTGTAGAAGTGTCCCTGTTTATAGTAAGACTTCGTGTTTAGAGATTTTCACACAAAAATATGATGGAACATACTGCCATGGAGACAAGCATACGGCAGTTACATAGTGTACCTTTGTATCTTTAGCCTCAAAAAGTTCATCACAGCCAAATGAAACTGTGCAAACATGGACATTTATATATGAAACACAAAAGAAAACTTAAACCTCAAACCCCGCGAACCATTCGAACTTAACCTTAAAA
Organism: Periophthalmus magnuspinnatus; assembly: GCF_009829125.3. Classification (NCBI taxonomy): domain Eukaryota; kingdom Metazoa; phylum Chordata; class Actinopteri; order Gobiiformes; family Gobiidae; genus Periophthalmus; species Periophthalmus magnuspinnatus. The sequence goes on from NC_047140.1 coordinate 16,664,552, forward strand.
ACGAGCACGAACCAAGTCATATCCTCCTCTTAATGAACTGAGACTTATATTGCACATTTGAGCTGAAGTCTCCATAAATGTCCCAATATCTTCCACATTAGCATGAGACCTAATGAATGCGTGTCTGCTCAGAGTGAATTGGACGTTTTGTGCTGGTCCGGAGCGATAAGGATGACCAGGGAGGCTATTACACTTTTATTTGGTACAGCCGTAGGATTAGAGCAGTGGATTAATATGGCGAGGACCGTCATAAATATACAGTCCTGCTTCCTCTCTCATTTTCTCCAAAGATCGGTGAGATTTGGCCCAGCTTGCCTCAGGGACTTTTTATTTAAATGCTGACTTTGAGCTCGGGTCATTAAAGACAATCACATCTCCAGACAATGCTAATGGTGGCTTAAATACATGTTAGCTAAGCACTATTTTGAATTTCCTTGTCTAAAATGGCTGTTGGTTAATAGAATGGGAGTGTAATGGGAGGACCAGTCTGCACTCGTTACAGCGTGATGGCTTTAACTCTACTGTAAAAACATTAAGGTCTTGTAATCAGAGGGAAGTTTTTTTTTTTTTTTTTTTCTTGAGCAGTTTTGTGATTAAAATCGTGTTTTTCATTCTAATGCTTTGATAGGATTGAGTGGGATTATTTATGTTATGTGCTTTCTGAATATGGTTTTGGCCCTAAGTGCATTAATTGAGTGAAAGTGCTCCATCATCTGCACGTAACAAAAATAAAAAAAATATACAATGGCATGCTATCTGAGCCCTTCCAACTATCTCAGGTATTAATATTGCACATTATGAAACGTATTTGCCGATGATATTTTATTAACTATAACAAACTCACAAAGGTCTATCCCACAGTTGCTTACATTAATTGGTGCTTTTATTTAGACTTTAATGTGAAATCCTTACCCTCTTGTCACCTTTTTTCCAACCCTTTGACTATGGCAGATAAAAGAACCCTAAATAACAGAGCCTGGCAACAAAGCTATATAAATAATGTATCACTTTAACAAGTTAAAAAGTAGTTTGAAAGAGTCAGAATTTATAATTTACTGGCAAATAAAATCTGTGTTAAAATCTTCACTCTCGCAGGATAAAAAATGTGGGGGACAAAAAGGAGTTAGAAGATAATTTAAAACATGTTGTTGCACGGTTAGACACGGTCTCAAGAGTTTATAAAATTTTACGCCACCCCAAAGGGGAAGTTAACAGTGGGTGCGTGATATGGGAATGCGTATAACTGCCCCACAATGAGAAACACCTTTAGAAAAATGCACTAAAATATCTAAATGTGTGAGATGTGTGTGAAATATACAGCTCAAACGATTACACCAAGCTTATACAGCACCGCATATAATAAATTGGAAAATGAATGATCCAAATGTTGCTGACTGTGGAGCAGAAGACACACTCATACACATGTTGCAGTAATGTCCTTAAGTGAAACAGTTTTGGGATGATGTAACATGCTGGCAGACTGTCTTGTATGTCTGATGTGCAGATCTCTCCATGCCCCTTGCTGTGCCGTCTTGGAATAAGAACCAAAGACTTCTTATCCCAAAATGTGGACCACCCATTATCACTGAGCTTCTGCTCAGCTAAACGTATTATTATGATGAACTTGAAGGAATGTAAATATAAATGTTTTGACGTGGACAACTGGTGCAAAGACTGAGATCTACTGTCTCTGGAGCAGGCAGCTCAATTGTTGGACATAAAAAACAAACTGTTGTCCCATGGACTATAGCAAAACATCATTGGGACCAAGCAGTCAAATATAATGTTTACTATTTTATAATCTGAAAAGTAGGATGTCAATATTAACACATGTATGTATATGTATGTGCAGGAATAATGTGTGTAAGTGTGTATTACTGTTGCCCCCCCAAATAAAAATATTTCATATAAAAAAATGTTTTTAAAAAGTATACAAGGGAACTGAAATTGTGCCTTATAAAGTCAGTTGCTCAGTTGGTAGAGCACATGTTTGAGTACTAACTGAAGGCTGAATTCCTGCACCACCATTGGAATCGTCACAACTTTCATTTTTATAAACGGTGTTAATTTAGTGAACGACATACTGCACTCAGCACAAATAATCAACTATTCATGTTCATATGGTATGCAACATCATTTGTATCTTTAAACATTAAAAGTGATTAATCTGTCAAAGCAGAGTAACTGAAAATATAAAGTTATTCTAGCGCATAAGGTCAAGTATAGGCTCATTTATTAAACAAGAGTCAGCTTGCTATTTAAAGAGCACAGTTTTATTCAGCGGTGAGTGCTAATTTATTCAAAAGGAAATATATATTTCATGGAAAGCAGACTAAGAAAATTGAATATTATGCTCAGTGTGACTGTTAGAGCTCTCCAATGTGAAGCAGCTCATTAATTAAATACTATAACGTATGCACGAACATACAGAGCGATATGACATTTACAACAAGCACCACTCCACAGCACTATACAAGGGCACGCTTTGAGTGGGACATACTGGCAAAATATGATCTTAAAATCGGACTTTTTAGTTCCTTTTTAGTGCAATTAGGTGTCAATTTTAATGACTACTTTTTATGTATTAATGTATTAGTAATATAGAGCAGTTTAAAGGCATAGTGATTTTGGACATATTAAATAAAATATAACCAAACAGAGAGAACCTTTGTTTGTCCCAGAAATTCCAGTGTTGTAATAGAAAGTTCAAGTTCAACAGCTGGAGAATGGAAATATGCAAAGACTAATAACTATTAAAAATATAATACAAAACAATCAATAGGCAAGCAAGCTCTCTCTCCAGGAAGGCTCAGAAAGCTGCTGTTTACAATTTAGTTTTTTTATGATTTGGAATAATTTGGATATTGACCCCAAATGACCCCACTGCTCCAACCCCTCCATCAGACTAAAGAGGCTGTCTAACCTTGAAGTAGCCAGGGGTGGGGTCAGCAGATCTCTGAGTGGAGATAATTGACCAGTTTATGGAGGACAGTGAGGTTAGTCCCAGGGACGGGACAAAATCTCTGAAAAAGAACTGCCAGGACAGAATAGTGCACACAGATGGAAAATTATAAAGTGAGATTTCTTCTTCTTGTTATTATTATTTTTAATCAAGTAAAAAAAAACACACACACTTGTCAGCTGATCCGCACGAGTTATCTTATGCATATGCTTATATAATTATTCACCAGGATGAGTTTATAAGTGCTTTTCATAACTTCAAAAGAGTTGCAAGCATCTATATTCACTTTTTTCAGAAGTGACCCATCACTCCAACTCACATGTGTCAAACTCAAGGCCCAGGAGCCAAATATGGCCCTCCCTTGACAGAGTAAATTAAAAAGTGTGATGGTCTTAAAATGTCACAGTTACACAGCCATATTTTTACATCTAGACAAATCATATGCAATATTTGGAACTTGAATAAGTAAAAAAAAAAAATACAGAAACAATTAATTAACAAGTTAAAAAAGTAGATTTATTTTACATCTGGCCCTTTGAGAGCAGCCATTATGCTGATGTCGCCCACGGTGAAAATGTGTTTGACCCCCCTGCTCTAACTCGTCTACAATTTGTGCTTCACTGTTAATTATTATACTATTGGTACATTTCATGAGGGGTAAATTTCCATGGTAACACTTAGAGGTCACAGCTTACACGAGGCACTGCTCTGTCTGAAGCTCTGTTACTCACGTTGGACTCAGGTTTTATGATAATCTGATCATGAAAAACTGACTTAGACAGAACTACGGAAAGTGAGCTGATTTGCACTGTTAAACAAGTCCCTCTCAAATAAAATCACTGTCGCAAGCTAGCGTTAGCCAACATTTTCAGTTAGTCACACACATACGACAACGGGTGCTTGCGGATCAAAGGTTACAAAATATATTTAGTTGAATCTATTTTGTACTTTTTGCTCAGTTTATCCAACCATCTAAAAAGTTATGTGTCTGTTTCCTTGTGTGTGTGGTGTGTTGCTATGGAAACTGTGCCATCCTGCAGAACACAAAGGGAATTGACCTAAAACCATGATTGCTATGCTCCTGTTTAATTTAACTCAGAGAGAATGTCTAGAAAACAGTGAACAGATTGTACCTTAAAGCATTAACATTGGGAGGTTCCATTTATTTAAAAAGGGGGTATTTTACTTTTATGGAGCATTAGTTCTTAAAATATAACATGTTTAGCTCAACATGTTACCTTTTATTGTTTTGAAAATCCTATATTTGCCAAAAACAACAGTCAAATGTGTAATTAGGTTCAGTTTAGTTACTGACGCTTTGAGTTCTCCGTCCCTTTGCTCTCTGTGCTAAGCTGCTCACCCTTCAGAACGCTATCACAACACAATCTGCATGCATTCTGCTAATGAACCTACTGCACATCACATCAGGTTTGTGAAGTTGTAGTGCATCGTTTTGTATTCTGCTTTTGTATAATTATGGAAAATTGCTGCTCTGGAGAATGGGTGATGGCGAGTAAGGCTTGTGGCTGAGTCCTGGACCGAATTGTACAGCAGGAGGATCCCAATAGGGCAATGGAGAGATCACAAGATTACTCAAACATGCATAGATAACATATAAAACCTCTGTGGGCATGTTTTTCAAAAGGGAAGAATGTTATAACATGCTAGAAAGCTCAAAAAAAAAGTTGATTTAGCATATTACCCCCTCTTTAAATATTCTATACTCTGACATTTTTGTGCTTATTTTTGTTTAGGCATCGTCTCGCCAAATATTACACAACTTGATTAGTCATTTTCTTTGAATTCGTGGCTCATAAGACTCTCAATCAGCCCGGTATAAGAGAATACAATACAGAACAGGAAGCAGCAATCATTTGGGTGTGAATGATGCACTGTCGAAATCAGACCAGGCCTTTGTATGTCGGCCCTATTCATCGCTAAAATTAGTCATGGTGAATGAGTGGATTTCAAAAAGTGTTGCCGCACAAATAATTATTAAACATTCGACCACGGACGGACTTCAAAATATGACTCATCACATTTGGTATTTGTAAAAGTTTTGCAACGTGAATTTTGTTGCTTTCAATTTTAACATTTCATCCTCATCCGGCTTCTGTCTGTACTTTGGTTAGTTTTGAGGTATTGAGGTTTAAGGTTCTGACCACCTAAAGCTCACATCACTGCACCACTACCATAATCAGGAACTAGAATGAATGAATGAATGAATGAAATTAATTTTGATAAAAACGTCAGCTTGAACTATATAACTCTATGGTGACAATTCTGTACTACACATTGCCAAACGGGAGCAAAACATGGTTGACCAATTCAGTGCTTGTCCACCAAAATGTGTTTATCCTTGTTCGTCTAAGGACACTGTTTGATAATCAGGAAGTACACATTACCATTCTAGTTGCTGTTAGCTTTACCGTTACAGCAAATCTCCGTTCTGGTCTCTGAGAGTTATGAAAAGCACTTATAAATTCATCTCTGTGATTAATTAGGATGCTCAGAATGCATAAGGTAAGTGAGGAATAACTTTGGACAATTTCAAACCATTTCAGATTTAAAATGAACTAGTTCTGTTTTCACGTCATAACCGAGTGTCTGTCTGTCAGCATAAGAGTATCACATATCAAATTCTAAAAATAAAGAGGAGCCATGTTATAATAATACAAACACAATCCAGTACACAGGCGTAAACCTCATATAAGGAGCTTTGACTTTTTCATTTGGTCTGTGCCATTTATCTAATGTCACACACAAACTCCATGTCCTCCATTATTTATTATTATTCTTTGAGCACAAACACATAAATATGGTGGAGGTTCACATCTTTATGGAAGCTACAGCCGCATATAACATGTGTAATCTGGACTCAGGCGGAGGAGCAGGGGGTATAAATCACACAGAGAGGTGGAGGAGGGTCTGCTCATGTGGAGTAAACCTGGATATTTGACACAGATATTACAGAAATCTGCTGAAATGAGATATAAGAATGCTTTTATAGTGTAAAAATCAACCCATCACCAGTCTGCTACATCAGGTCAAAATATTCATGGATTTCAGCTTTTTGGGTTTATAGGCGCCATTTTGAGGACTTTTCACCATTCAAAATTCAAAAATTAAATAAAAATACAATTCTGAATTATTAATTACCATGACAACAGTGCTATGCTTTTTCACTTAGAAGACAATGGATAGGGAAAATCATTTAATTGTATTATATACTATTTAAAACAGCAGAAGCTAGTTGCATGATATTCAAGTTTAATTTCATTCTGTGCAACATTACAAGCAAATAATATCTCCGAAACATTGAAATATAAACCGCACCAAAGTTACATAGTGCACCTTTAAAGGGCCGATATTGGGCTCTTTTCTGATCTATGTTATAATGTAGTTTCCACATCAAAGACGTACCTGGAGATTAGTTTCATTTACACATTTTTTTAACACAAATCCTGCATTTTTAAGCTTTTTTTAAAGAGAACACACTCTTTTCCTCTTTATGATGTCATGTGGTAATACATTAAGTGTTCCACTGTGTTTTTAAACTCCAAACACTAGAATAATGGATAATTTCAGCTCTGGAAATGCCAATCAATAAAAGATAAAAGGTAGCTGTTAATTTGAAAACTACCGCTTCATGAGCTCATCTTATAACTGGAAAGATAGCGGCTCAGTTTCACTTTCAACCAATGCATGAAGAACTAGTATTGTGCCAAGACCTACGGACATCTTGGCGGTCACATCTCTGCTAGTAAGCCCCGGGGCAGCTGTGGCTACAGAATGAGATTACCATCATCTCAACAGTTATTGGGGAAGTTGTTCATCCCCAGTCCAATAGCTGTCTTAAAAGTACCAAGGAGCACTGTTTTATTTGAACATCTGATTTTATATTGTTGGTTTTATTGCGCGTGTTATCTGGAGGGGCTGTGGATGATGTTTGCCTGAATAAACTGTGTAGAAGACAAATTTCTGTTTTATCTTGGAACAGACAAACAGACCAAGTGTGGTGAACAGAATATGTAAAAGTACACTACAAGAATGAAGTGTAGTTGTCCAGCAGTGTTTCTCAAGCTTGGTATGCGTACTACTGATGGTATATATGCAGTCATCTTCAAGTGTTATGTCGATTCCTCTGCAATTAATTTATTAGATGGATTTAAGTTAATTGAATCCATATTTTTCTCCATTCATTGGGTTAATCCTTGTTTGGAACAAGGGGGCGACAGTAGCTCAGTTGGTGGAGTGTTTGTCCTTGGCCAAGACACTTAATCCTATTTTAGGCTGGATTTTGCCCTAGTTTAGACCTAAGTTAGACCTAGTTTAGATCTGATGGAACACTGACATTATAGGTGGTACTTGTTGTGTAAAGCTTGAGACCCACTTGTCTGTAGAGTTTTCAAATTGTATAATCTAACAAGTTTCTGTGTTCCACTCTGCAAATCATAATCACATCACTTGAAACCATCCCATTCTTTGTATAAAAAGGATTTGAAAGCTGCCCCGACTCTGGCCAGTTTTAGCAGCCCACATCAGTCAAACTTGGGCCTCAGAAGTGTGGAGCCTTTGGCTGAAGTGAATGAGGAGAAATAGACAGTGACTTCGGCTTTGCTCTGATTTCTGCACCACTCTAGGGACACACCTGCCTCAGCCTGTCAGCGCCAATGTAATTTTCACTCGGCTAAAGCACCACGGGTACCTCCTCGCCTCAGTCCTGGATTAAGCTGAGAGAGGACCAGAGCGGCAGGCTGCGAAATTAAATCAAGAGTACGGGACTATCTGCGGATATGGTGCATACGAAGGGTGCATAGGACTGTCCTCCCTCAGTGTCACCTGTGTTTTGTCCCCCATAGAAAGGTCACTACTGTCCTTCAGGCCTACAATTATAACACTATGGATGAACTCAATTTAATATATTTTCCTCATGGCATTTTGACCTTTAGAGCTTCAAACCAAAACGAAAGTGCACTATGAAGGTATTATTCTGACAGAAGTATGGAATAGATCCATGTTACAAAATAAGTTGTGGGTTTGGTGAATTTCTACAAATTTTCAAAAGTTTCAATTTGTGTTCACCCTTGATAAGTGCAACTGGACGTTTGGGAAACAAGTAAGTGTTTTAAAAATGATTCATGTAAGTAACTACACCTACACAACCTAAATATGCAGGGTTTGTGTGTTAAACATGTGAATGAAACAAACACAAATCCAGGTATGTTTTTCATGTGGAAACAGCATTATAACATAAATCAGAAAATAGCATAACATAGAACCTTTAATTAAAGGTACTGCACCGATTTTTACTGTCTTAAAAATGTGAAAAACAAAACTAGTTCCTTTGAAGTGGTCAATTTGCAGCGGTCCAAAGTTATTTTTCACTAAGCGCCACAATGAGTTTATAAGAGGTTTTCACAACTTTCAGAGGCCAGAGCAGAGTTTTCCCATCACAACAAAGCTAACAACAACTACCATGCTAACACACACCTCCTGATTATCAGCCAATAGAATATGAATATGTTTATACATTATATAGCTGTATCAAATATTAAACTTTGCTCAAATACATAAAAAATCTGGTACATCAGTTATATGTGTATGAATCATTATTAATAAACAATTTGTTCAATATAAATTAGTCTGTATTCTTTATGCAGTCACTAAAAAGTGGTACGTAAAATAAGAAGGTACACATCCAGGCTACATGGTTTCAAAATAACACTTATATTTGTCCAGTAAAATATATACAAGACAAATTGTGTGCAGAAAGTGAACAATAAAAATTAACAGGACAGATATTGGGATGATTAGCCTCACTGTGAAAAACACCATGTCCTGGGATGTCTTTTCTGTGCTAAACTGAGATGTAGGTGATGAAATTACATTTGAAATATTACCACCAGATGTTGTCAAGCTAACATATGGTGACTTTAATGTAATACTCTGTGTGGACTACTTATAAAGTCAACACCCCAGTTACATAGTGCACCTTTAACGATTAACATAACTTGAATTAATTTTAATAGATTCTTTTTTCAGACAAAGGTTTAGTTTGTTTTCATATAGAAGGAAACAGCAAAGGCATGCACACGAGCAACAAAACACAAGGGCAGAACAGGAACAGCTCAAATGGGCCAATGTATAAGAGAGAACCACATTAGAGATTGGAACAGAGGGCAACAAACATCATCGCTGTATTAGGGAGGCAATCGAAATATGGAAACGTACCCAGAGGACTTTCAACCTGGATGAGGGAGCCTTTTTACTCTCACACACCTGGAATACTGTCCTCAGGAAGCCTTTCTGCGGATGGCACTGTCGTCCTGCCTCTATCGGTAGGAAGACAGCACCAAAACCAGCAGACCGGACACATCGCTGCAACATTACGTGACCACTCTGAGGAGATCCACTAGTGAGCAGTCGAAACAGTCAGCTATGAAAACAAACTATTAAAATAAATTAACGGAAGACCAGATCAACCTCATTGCACTAACATAAATCTAATATGTATATCATGTGGATTATTTCAATTGATTCTTGGTCTTGGTCGTTGCATGCATCCAACTTCCTAGGGAACATTTTAATCATGCTTTAATTAAATAGAGTATTCGGCATGTGCATTATAAAAGACTATTAGCATTATGCATAAATTGTTGAGACCTCATTTCAAAAGTGAAAGATGTTAATAAACTTGTCCCTGGCTGCTCTCTGTATTGACGGCTCATATTTAAAAGACTTTTTATTGACTAGAGTGAGTGCTGCAATCCTGTATCAGCTCATCCAAAGCACATTCTCTGTTATCTCCATGACCTTCCACACAACACACCCCCTTCACCAACCAGGGCCAAAACACACTGAATACCAAAGACACAAGAGCCTGGTGCCATCTCAAACACGACTGACCTTTGGAGTCTCCTCATGGGGAAAGCATGGAGTGTGTGAGACTACGAGACTTAAGCTTCCATCCATTTCCGTCCACCAGGAGGCATGTTGGTACTCCGGATCGTTTACAGTTAAAACACTTTGAAAGCTGCCAATCCAAGGTTAGCATTCGCACAATCCAATATGAACCAAACGCTGGTAGTTATATTTTGTCTTTTTAGGGTTTAAGCTACAGTATTTTCCTGTTTACTCCTCCAGCAAAAAACTAAGTATTTTGATGATAACCTTTTTTCTACTGAAAGAAGATGCACTTATTGGGAGGCATAAAAAGTATTATTAAAAAAAAAAAGTCTTCTATATCTCAGACTTTGTGGAGTTTGTTTAGGTGTCACATTGTCTTTGGGTTCTTGGGTTGCTTTTGTTTTTGAGAACGTTGATCTCATGGTGCACTGCTGTATGAATGTGGGAGTGCTTGATTAAAATAAAGTGCTTTGACTACCTTGAAAGCAGAAAAGTACTATATATGTGTGTGACAATTTTAAACTATTATGAGCATCCATTTCAGAACTTAGTGGTCTGATCAAGAGGGTAAGAATTTACAAAATGCTTAGTGACCAAAATCAAACCATATAGTCTATTTACATATGCTAATAACATCAATTTACGTTGTGTTGTTGTTGTTGTTTTTTTGCAGCCTTGACCATGGACCAGTACTGCCAGCACATCTTCGTTTACCTTCTCCAAAACTTGATCTTGCTTCAAAGCTCAATGACCTCACAGAGCCTCAGAGAGATTAAACAAAGCTCTGCACTCAGTCTGACCTCTGAAATGAACTAATGCATTAATTGACCTAAATAATTGAGAATAACATTTGCTCTGCTTCACCAGCTCTCACTGAAGATATCACTAAAGCAGCTGGATCAGGAGGAGGAGAGCAGCCTTGAAAATCCCATTCAGATAAGTGGTGAATAAAGAAATCTATGAGAGGGTTGGTCTGGAATCAGAATGAGGCATTAGGATAAATATAGAACAAAGATTCTTTTTGGAGGACACATTCAAGGCAAGAAACAAATGTAAAGTAAAATAAATAAAAACAATACATGTGCACTAAGATAAGATAAGATAAACTTTATTATTCCCAAGGTGAAATTTGTCTTCTGCTCACTGGCTGTAGCTTAAAACACAGTTACACTCACACATTGCACTACAGTCAAATAACAGTCAGGACTATGTATGTAACTATGTAATCTTTCTAATGGGAATCTGCCATCTGCTTATCTCCTTGGAAATGGTATTGCTTCCCTAGAAATGTTCACAGTATGGCTTTTATTCAACTATCAACAGTCCCACTGAGATTTGGAGTTTCATTTTCAGGGGGACTCCTGAAAATGCAAACTACTTGCTGTGAGGCGATGCTAACCACTCTACCACTTTTTTTTTTTTTTTTTACTCTAAGTTGGGTCACCTCTTCACAGATTTAACCTATAATTTGAATATTTCCATGGAGACAAGCAGATGACTGACCCTCTATTAGAAAATGAACAGATTTTTGCAAAGTTCTACATCTGTTTAACGACTATTTTACTGCTCCATATAAAAATAATCAACTACATTTTACTTGTTATATTATTCTATCAAAATTACAGTACTTAAGTATATGCTTGGGTTCGTAGATACTATGATTGGCACTGCATTTTGACTGAATGTCTCTTACTCTTTACCCACTTTTCACAATACTAACCATAACCATTCATTGTTACCGAGTTTTTATTTCAGCAAAACTTTTGGAGTGCACTTCTCTCTGTGGTCTGTATCCTTGAGCGAAAATGGGCTCAGATAATGTACCCTTCATTCTCTCGCTGTTTACACAAACACAGCGCTGATTCACACAGATTATCAGATAACAACTTTTAATGAATAAATTATAACTCGCTCCAATCAGCTCTACAACTTTCCCCTAAAGAAACCAGCTACTACTACAACTATACATTATTCACTATGTTTGACCTCACAGAGAAACCCGTGGTTAGAATAAAGAGCACTCAAATGTGATTGTTTAGAAATGTGAACTGATGTTATAAACTTTCAAGACTTTACACACGAGGTTGTCAAAGCAGAACAGGTTTTAAATTATCTTTCTCAAACAGTTAAACTTGTAGCTTTTGTTTATATGAGTTAAAAATAAATGGATAAAAGAGACACAAATCACACTCATGGTTGAAAGGTACTAAATGTGTTGAATGTTTCCCAGTGTGGCATTAAACGTACCCATCTTACATTGTTCATTGATCTCATTGTTCATTTGTAAAATCAGTGAATGAATGAATAGGGTCACCTCTCCACATTCCTCTTGACATTTTGAGAACTCCAACTTGTCCATAGAGGAAGATAACCTTAATGTCAAAGATGCAACATCACCATGGAGACAAGCAGGTGGCGCACCCTCCACTAGAAAAGTTACATAGTGCACCTTCAACTTTTGATCCGAAGGTTGGCGGTTCGAATCCTGCCCTCGACATAAACATCATCGGTTTCGTGGTCAGATTAACATGAATGAACAAATGGGACCTGCATACCATCAGTTGTACAGTCCTGGATCTCAGATATTGGCCGGTGGGGGCAGGGCTGTGTATTTGATATAAACCTCACCAAGAAGAGCTGCCAGGGGCCACAGGCTAGAGCTATGGCTGAAAAAAATCAATGTTTCGACAAGTTAAAACTGCATCATCTGGAGCCAATTGTCTTAATTGAAAAGCTCTCTGGACTGTGGACAGAGTCTGGTTGTAAAAAGCAGAGTGGATGGGAACGTTCGCTTTCAGAGTTGGACAGGCATCACTGAAACAGAGACCAGGCATCAGGAGCAGGGCAGTGGTGCGGGTGAAAACTGATTTTTATTGAACCACTAAATCCCCCGTGCCTGATTTAATTTGAGGTTTTTGTAGCTTTGGCACTATTAGCTGCTAACAATCCCTTCAGTCGCACAGGCTGATCAGATCAAAGTGGAGAGGGCAACAGCGGGCTCAGCTTGGGTAGTTTGGCTTGTATTAGCATTCCAGCAACAACAAATTAGTTTTTAAAGATTACAGTACAGCGCAATATGGTTTCACAAGTTTCACAAAGCCTTCCAATATATGTTTGAAGAGTTCATTGGCAAACAAAGCAAAAAAAAAAGTCATCAAAAGTTTGTAGTTTACTCTGTTCTAAACCAATTTTATTACAATTAAAATATTTTGCAGCAAAAAATAGGGGGTGGTGTGGGCCTTTCTGTGTCAAGATTTCCTCCGTGTGCTCCAGTTTCCTCTACCACTGAAAACATATACAATAGGGCCCCTGTGAGACCAGGACCTCCCAGATTCCAATTGTCAGCAGACTATCCTATTTAAATTAAAAATATATATTTTATTTTGCTTCCAAAGTATCAATATATGACAAAATACCTAAGTAGGAGTAAACTAGAGATAGGAGTATTGATATTGATGTACTGAGCTATAAATACTGACTGCAAATGTGGATATCGATAGTGTTATTGAGTACCAATATCCACATTAATACCAATTAGTATATGCTAGTTAGCGTATGCATTTCTTCATTGTTTTGTGTCAAAACGTCTTCTGTTTACCCTTTAGAGCGTATTAGAAACCCTTTTGTATACATACATTTATTTCAATCCCTTCACCCTTAAGATTAGATTAGTATTGAGTAATAGTATTGTCTATTGAGTATCAGTATAGGTATTGAAAAATTATCCCCAAAAGTACTTGGTATTGTATTGATACCAAAATCTGTAATATCACCCTTCCCTAGACTAAACCCAAATGGAAAATGAACTACACAATCCCTCAACAACGCAATAAAATGGGATATCCCCATTTAATATCAACATTCATTCACAATCGCTTAGTGTAAAACTGAATCAGATTATATACACCAGTGGGAAGGGAGACCAAGGGCTAATATTGTGACAAAGTGAAATTCATGGCCACAGACAGCTGATGAAACCAAAGGAACCAGAGGAGATTTGAGAAGGCAGGCGTGTAGTGTCCATATAGTGACTGTGTATTTGTGTGTTGTTGTGTTTGTGTACATGCTAAACACTCTCTGAATAAGTGCATTGAATGGTTAGGGGACAGGCCACATCACCATAAAATGTAATCTATTAAGCCTTATCCCGACACTATCGCTACATCCAAATTCATCTCAGAGTGTCAGCGGCCGGGCGGTTCCCAGAGACGTTGCCCCCTAATGGGATGTGACAGGACATGCACCAAGGAATGAGCAAATAAGAGATCTCCATGTCACGCAGCAATGTCATATTCATACTGCGCCAAAAAGCTAACGCAGCAGGAGCATAAACTAAACAATGAGGTCACATGCGACACAGGCAAGAATCAAAGATGGCCGCCATTTATGCTGTTATAAAAGTAGGGTGGGTTAATACTGTAAATAGCGGGATTATCCATTGGTATTTATGCTGATTTCTTCTCTCAAACAGAAAACATCTGTTCCACCTTGTGATGTCATGTGATAATACAGGAAGTGCTCCAACGTGTGTGCTTTGTTTCGCATGTTCCGCATTGTTATTAACTGTATCCAAATTGCATGTATTCAATAGCAGATGTTTTATTGCTTAATACTTTGAAAAACATGCATTCTTACTTTGAGTGGGGTCTCCTCTCTACAGATCTGATAGATAACATGGGGTCATCTGCTTGTCTCAATGAAGACGGACACACTTAATGCCATACTGTGGAACATTATGGCCAAAGCAATAACATCTCCATGGACAAACAGGTGGTGAAGCCCCTCCACCTTTAATCATTCATTGTGATCCTCCAGCTAGAAAATCCTAACCAGAAACAGGCTCGAATTCTGGAGATGGGTCAGGTTGAAATCTTGGTCAATTTAGAGAACATATTTATTTGTTTCCTTGTTTCCACATGCATGCTTGTATCAGTACTGTTGTGTTCATTGCACTTTCCTAGCTCATCTGTGGGAGCTGGGATCGCACCGCCATGAGTAGATCTGACCGCTCAACCAATGATGTTTATGTTGAGAGCTTGAGAGCTGGATTCAAAACACCACCCTTCTGATCAGTGGACAAAAATTCTACCAACTGAGCAACTGACGCCAGTTAGTAAATTTAAGTACAACTACAGAAGAAGCCCGCGTGCCACAGTTTGACAACTTCTGAAGCATAACATGGATTTTTAGAGATTTTATTGATTGTTTATTTGTTTGGGCAAACATTACAAGCTGAAACTTTTTTTGACTTGCATTAGTATGCATTTATTTGAGATCAAAACAAAAGTGTTTTTAGCTGTGGGCTTTCCTAAGGCAAATGCTCGCAAAACTCTGGGAAGACATCTTTAAAGGAGGACGCAGTCTACTGTTCAGTTTTATTTCATCACTTTTCAAGCACAAATTGTTGAAACTTCACACTGTGTCACTTTGTACAGATATTTTTTACTGTCAATCAAACCTGTTGCTAACTCTAGTGGGAGCAACCTCGGGGAAAGATTTGTGTCTTATTAATGTTCATATCTTGAGTTATGGACACACTAGTGAAGTAAAGATACCAGGATCACATAGAGCAAGTCGATGGAGCCGGAAGGGGGTCCATGATCACTTCCTCTTTGGAAGATGGCAGCTAGCAGGTTAGATATGTCCATTTATATATACAGTCTATGTCTCAGACCCATGGATATGGTAAATCTATTTTAGGGGAGGTTCTTTTGGATTGGAGCAAAATAACAGTCAATAATAGTCTTGACCATCATTCACAAACTCTGACATACCCCTCAGCTTTGAAGTGTCTCTTGAGCCAAAAAGGTGAAATATTTTTGGAATCCATCTTTGCTTATTTAGTTTTCTCACACCATCAAAAGCATCACTCCACTGTGGAGGCTGGCTTCTTTATAGCATCATTTCCACACCCATTGACGAGTGTAGTATTCTTTTATATGCCAAGATAAATCAACACGACTGACTGGAGTAGAGGCTTGCCTAAACGCATCGCTGCCTGTGCTTGTTTCAGATGGAAGCGGATGTATTATGTTTTGGCTTTTGTATTTGGATCCTTTGCTCAACATGTATGACGGCATCTCACTGTGCTGTAGTAAAATGTCTCTCAATCATAACTAAATAAAAGTTTGTATGTGTAAAACTTTTGACCATAGACTGTATATAGAAGTGGATTAGCGTTCAGTCCAGTCAAATGAAGCTTGTTAAGGCTAGCAGTTATGGGGGTGAATTTGGAACCGAGATCCATATTTGGAAACTGCGAGTATCATAGCAACCAAAGAACCAATCTGGAGCGAGGCTGTTGAAGGTAATGCCCCTACCCACTCGCACCGCTGTCAATCAAACCTGCTGCTAATGCTAGCCGGTAGGACTTCGGGGGAAAGAAGGCGCCTCATTGGTTTGTTATTAAAGTTCATATGTTGATTTAGGGGCAAAGTAGCCAAATAAAAACACACATGATCCTGGTGTTTTTAACATTTTAAGCAGCAGTTATGGAGAGAGGGGGTGACAGTTTTTCAATAGAAAGTGAATTGGAGCCGGAAGCGTGCTGATGCTCACTTCATATTTGGAACGCGGTGGCTAGCAGGTTAGCTATGTCCATTTATATATAAAATGGCAAATGGTTGCAAGCAATCACTCACACCCATTAATACACAAGGCAAGGAGGGTCGATTATCTTGCTCGAGGACACATCAACAGTATGCACGGGTGTGTAGGGTTCCAAACTTTCTATCTTTGGGCCATTTACTTGGAACTTTATTTGAGAAAGGTTAGTTATGTTTTTAAATTGTAAATATTGCATAACTTGTTGAGTGTCTACTTGTTCATTTATGTTCAAATACATACATACATACATACATACATTAAAAATAGTGGGTGCAATCAGTACAATCCATATAACTTAATGAAACTTGTGCAGTTGTATTATGTGTATTGTTAAATTCACAATTATTGCCTTTAAAAATCAGCCTAAAATAACTCAAAGATCCATACACAATAAATCAGTCTAGTTTTCTCCTTGACCAGTCCTCGGCCTGTTTACAGTAATCACCCCATCACCGCAATGTCCTCTCTCCAAGTGGAACACAGAGGTTTTATCTGAAAACACAGCAATCCATCCCTCACCCACATCTCTCCTCATCCCCTCCTCTCCTCCTCTCTCCACTCCTCTCTCCTCTCGCCCCCATTCAGAGCAGCCTCTCCGTCAACCTGCCAAACAGCCGCCATCTTTGAACAATACTCCAATCACTGCGGAGAGAGCTCGACCTCAGACGCCCCCTCCCAATCTGCCCACTGGGACTGGCTATGTGCTAGGCCAGTGCTTCTCAACATGGGGTGCGTGGGCTTTGTATAGAGATACAAATGGTCCTCTGTAGATTTAGTTTTATTTAGAGTAAAGTATACTCCTTTTTGTTTGAATTTAGATAATATTGGTTTAAATCTAGTTAAGGTTAGTACCATTTTAGGCTTGGTACTTATTTATTTAAAGGGGATAAGGCAATCTCATGAAATCCATTATTAAAGGTGCTGTTATTCTAATGCTAGCATGCCAACACACACTTCCTGATTATTGGACAATACAATGCTTTCTAATTAGATGCAGGCAGTACACAGCTGACTTATTTTGACCTCAAGAGCTGCTCATACAATATATCTGTACTGATACTCATTTTGCTCAAGTAAAAATGGGTACACGGTTTTCAAAAAAGACTAATCGTTTCTGAGGTGATACTTGTTGTGAAAAGTTTGAGAATCTCAGCTTCTCCAGTAAATATTTAGATCCCACAAGAACCAGTGTTGCCAGGAGCAAAGCATCCTAATGATCGTCTGTACCCACTGAAGCTGTGCCATGGACAACACCAAGGGAAAACAAAGAAAGAACAACAGATACAGGGACAGAGGGACAAGAATCACACTTTTCATTTGGGTGTTAAGAGGAGAAGTGCTATCTATCCATCCAACTGTCAGCTGCAGTAATCAACCCATTTAAATTCATGTGGAGCAGATATCTTTATGAGTTGAACTTGTCCTTCAAGAAACCTCCAGCTTGTGAAAAATGAGTTTTGTGCACTGACAGTCGAAATCTAGGTTGGAGTTAACTCAGTAGCATCATGGCATACAAAAGGTTCTGTAGCTCTAGATAGGGCTGAGGGTAGTAGTGGTGCTGTGGGTTAAGCACATGTCAGGAAACCGGTGTGCCACTTTTTCATCGAAGGTTGTGATCTTGAGCAAGATACTTCAAACATTGGTCATTCAAATGTCAAAGATGTTGCTGGTTGCATTAGGTGGTGTGTACTTTGGTGAGATTTGAACTGGTGACTGTACCGTTTGTAGGTGAGTGTGGAATGTAACGAAGTAAAAGTTGTAAAGTACTGTAATTAAGTTAGATTAGGTATCTGTACTTTACTTAAGCAATTTTTTTTTTTTTAGGTATCTGTACTTTACTTAAGCAATTTTTTAACAGTGGGTATAACGTGGGTTAATACAAGTGAAATATATGTTCTTAAAGTATGTGTAACTTTTCTGAGAGTAAATCTGCCACCTGCTCATCTAGATGGTCATGGTATTGCTTTGCCTGGAATGTTCCACAGTTTGGCATTAAATTTATCTTGCATGTATCATTGCCGGTATACTACTAAGAAAGCACCTGGAAAAACATAAATTGTTACTGTTGTTTCGCTTCTCCACCTGTAACTTCACTTGCCTATAGAGATAAATGTAATACCATAGTGTGGAACATTGGTAATAGTAATGATCATAGTTTCATATAACGCTTTTCTACCTTGTATCAACGAACCACTCACCCATTCACACACACACACACACACTCATACACCAGTGTACACAGACACTGGGGGCGAGACGGGTTAAGTGTCTTGCCCAAGGACACAACGACAGCATTCATCTATGGGAGCTGGAATCACAACACCAGCCGGGAAGCTCAGTGAACCAATCCATCCATGATGTTTATGTTGAGAGCGGGATTCGAACTTCCAACCATCAGATCAGAGGACAAACACCAATTTCCAATACCAATACCATTTCCTTTCCAAATATTGAAATAATTGTCTTTAAGTTACATTAAGTTACACTATTCATAGATCAAACACTCTTTTACAGTAAAAAGTGTGATATGCACATAGTAAAATATAATATAAAAACTTATGAATAATCTAACCCTCTCCCTTTAATGGAAAGTTCCCTCTCCTTGGCTAATTGGTGGAATTGATGAACAGTATCTAAACTCATTCCATTGAAAGTCATAGTCATTTTTCACAAACCACTGCATAGAAAATGATCAAAACTTAGCTTGATTATCTAATTCTTCTTTTAATGATTAAAATATGCAAATGAACATAACTGCACCTGTATTATGCATAAATAAAATCACAGTATAGGGGAAAGGGAACTGGCTTCATATGGCTGTTATTGAAATGTAGTGTATGAGAGAGCTGCTGATAGTAACAGCCATTAATGCAGAGCTGATAAGTGCTGTAGACCAATCAGAGCAACTTTGATAATGAACTCCTTGAGGCCACTTTTTCTGCGATAATTCCTACAAAGCACAATATGTAATTCAGTGTTTTCTTTGATTAAATAAACACATTGCGCACTTTAGTGACAGATAACTTTGAACATTAAAAAGTTAAATTTTCAATGTCACAAAGGACTAAGCTGGAAGTGTCGCAGTTATGACGATCCAATGAAAAAGTCTCCATGCAGTAAAGAGGCTGCCACACTCCCATAAGTAAAATAAACGAGTGATGAGCCTCTCGAGTCACATCCAGGTCTAAGAATGGAGTTTTTGCATGTGAATAGGAAGAACCGATTCTCTTTAGATTAGAGTCAAATCTTTAGCTGCTCCATCAAAATCTCAATCAGAATATGTTTTATTGCTTTTGTCAGTGAGGCGAATTCACAAAATAGGAACTTGCTTTGGCGATATGGTGCAACATAAAACAGTGACGGTAAATATAAGCCATGATAAAAAAAAAATAAGGGCATACATAAGGAATAAGATTAATAAAAATAAAATAAAATAAAATACTGCCGATATCTGTTACATTAGGAACAGAAAAATGGTTTTGATTCAGTTTGGGTATAAATACCATTAATATTGTCTCTAAACAGCAAGTTTAAAACAGGCCAGGTGAAAAGGACAAATAATTAACAACTAAAAAGCATAGAATATAAGAAAAAAATAAAGGAGCATTATGTAACTTTTTTGTGTGGATATCCGCCACCTGTACGTTACAGTGAATGTTCTAATGCTTTGCAAGAAAAAATCCACAGTAGGGCATCCATCTTGCATTTATTCGCTTCTTTGAATATTGCTCAAAAAATTTCTCTCCACAGATCAGACCTGTACCTTGGTTTGGTATCGTCACCTGCTTGTCTACAAGGTACACAATATTGTACACTGTAAAGTACACTTTAATGTCCCCAAATGTGTCCCCTGTATTAGACCGATCTTTCAACACGGTTGGGGCAACTGTGGACTGGGGACCCATCTCCAGATCTTGAGCAAGTCTTGGTCAGGCCAACCTTAGCTGGACGATTTTATGCGTTCGACAATTTTTGGATTGATGGGGAAAACACGCCTGGAGGAAACCCACCACTCACCAAGGCGATAGATAACTTTTATGCCAAAACTGTGCAACCTTCCAGGCAAAGCATTAAGATCTCCGTAGAGACAAGTAACAGATCCTTCACCAAACACATTCCTGCCCGCCCGATGGAGCTAACTGACTAATACAAATTCTCATAAGCCTTTATATTTGCCCACTGAAATTTTAAGTTTACCCATTCAAATTAATTCTAGATCCAGGCCTGCTTCAGAGTGGACACAGCCTATTTGCAGTCACCCTCGCTCCTCTTGCTGCCCCTCTGTCTCCCTCTCTCAGTCTGAGCGAGGCCAAGCTTTTAGTTCCCTTATCATAGCCTCATGAATTATGAAGGGGCCTGGCCAGGACTCTACGGCTGCTCTTCCTTCTCCATCTGACCGAATCGCACACAACAGACCGCCTACACCTCGCCGCCTCCAACACCTTGTACCGAAGACCCCAACCATGAATTATTGAACATATTGTGACCACATTTCTCTACCTCTTCTCCCAAAAAAGTGAATTTCTGACGCACAAAATCCACCAGCCGCCTGCCGAAAGCTCAAACGAAATGGATCACAAGCGCTGCCACACCAAAGAGCCTGTCAAAGAATAAGGTAAGGCAGCGCACGCACTCCAGGGCAAACTTTGACCCAATAAATCCAGAATAGAAAGGAATATGTTATGAGTTATATATACCTTCCAATTTTGAGATGACGCTTTAGCAAATTCAGATGCATTGAATATTAATGAGGGATTGAATAATAAAATTGTTCATAAAATATAAGCAGGGGTATCTGCACTGTTGATTTGCGTAGGTAGATGAGGTGGTGTGTTTTGCAAAGGTATTCAAATAAAGCATGGGTCATATATTGGTGGTTTTCAGATTGGACAATGTGATGATGTCATACTTCCAGATAAGGGGCAAGAGACAGTTCTCTCTGTTGATTACATTGTACATTGTTATGAAATATCTAAAAGGTAAATTTACAAATGTTGAACCTCATCATTTCTATTAGTAAAAAAAAAAAGGTTGTGGGACCACCTTGAGCTTTGATTACTTTGAGAGTCACTCATTCGCTCTGGCATTGTTTCTATAAGCTTCTGCAATGTCACAAGGTTTATTTCCATCCAGTGTTGCATTAATTTTTCACCAAGATCTTGCATTGATGAGGGTAAAGTCTGACCGCTGCACAAAGCCGCCTCCAGCACATCCCAAAGATTCTCAATAGGGTTAAGGTCTGGACTCTGTGGTGGACAATCCATGTGTGAAAATGATGTCTCATGCTCCTGAACCACTCTTTCACGATTTGAGTCCGATGAATCCTGGCATTGTCATCTTGGAATATGCCCGTGCCATCAGGAAAGAAGAAATCCATTGATGGAATAACCTGGTCATTCAGTATATTCAGGTGTCAGCTGACCTCATATACTGTTGCTGAACCTAGATCTGACCAACTGGAGGAGGCTCGTACCTATATGCTTAGTTAAATCAAGTGGCAACTTTTTTTTAGCCAGGCAGTGTAAATGGACATAGCTAACCTGACTTGCTAACTGCCTCATTCCAAATAAGAAGTGATCATGGGTGTGCTTCCAACTCCATCGACTCTGGCTCCAATTCTCTTTACATTAGAAAACTCGCCCTTTCCATGAATTCCAGGCTTGTCATTTTGATCTTAAAATTTTCATATTGACCCCGTACATGATCCTGGTATATCTTTTTCACTATTGTGTCGTCTAAACTTCTTGCCTTCAGCCTCAAATTTCTGTCAACAGGCCTGATGCTAACCGTGCAATTTACGGATTACCTGACAATACAATGATTTATAATTAGATGCAGATAGCACACAGTGGACATATTTTGACTTCAAGAGCTGCTTATATAATATATGTATACTGGGGCAAGACACAATTTTGCTCAAATACATGGGAAAAATTGGATACAGGGCCTTTAACTAAAATAAAAATGTAAAAAATATATAAAAAAGTAGGCAAGATTTTTTAGTGAAATGGCTGCGCTTTAACTCAAGGTCTAAACCAGATCCTGGAGTGTCTTTCGTTTTGGGACAGTGACTTGTATTCCCATCAGTGCTATCTTATTTACATGCTTTTGCAATCGCTATCGTTTTCATTAGGCTGTGTGCTCTGCTGCTCCGTCGCTAATGTTTAATCCTCTGTCTCGGCTCGTGGCTCATTGCACATTCACAACCTGTTTTTGCCTCCTTCCCAATGATACCTGCATTAAACAGCCCGCGTGTTGACTCCGCTCGCTAATACCTATAGCTGCTGTAGACGAGACTGCAGTAATTACACAGGAGAAGGCTGATGGAGCTCCACAGGCTAGGAATTGTAATATGTTATTAGGCTCAAAGCTTGGGAGTGCGTTTGACAGGTTAGACTACACATTTCATTCAAACATAGCTAACATGAATACTACAACTAATAATTTTGCCCAGTTGTTTAAACTCTAAAGCCGGGTGTCATGATTTTTGGATGTCACGCTTCAGAACATGAGGAATTTAGATCATACAACACAGTAGACTAGGTAGTAGGCAGTAGCTCTGAGTGTTTGTCCACTGATTCGAGGGTTGGCGGCTCGAATCCTGCTCCCGACGTAAAAATCAGTGGTTGGCAGTGTGATTCCAGCTTCCACAGATGAATGCTGTTGGTGTACACTAGTGATATATGCTAGTGCTGTTCATCACGTTTGTAAAAATTAGTAAACGTAAGGGAATCGGAGAGAGATAGTCCCGTTCATGGCTGAGCTCTTCTGACGACAGCTTGTGTTTGCTGTTGACCACAAAGATTGATCATAGACAAAGCGAGAAGAGGACTCCAAACAACGTCTTTGGTTGTACGACGGTTCTAAGCTTATCTTTGTCCCGGTCTCACTGTGAGACCAAAGACCCATGACTTTCCTCTACAATTCAAGATTTTCCCACGATCAGAAAGCTTTAGTCGCACATAGCCAAAATCGTGCAGTGGACACCCAGCTGAAGTCAAGGTGATTAAAAGATGGAGATCAAATGGCAATTACTTCAGTTTTGGAGTCACTGAATATGAGGTAGTTGCTGGCCAACCAAGAGACCAGGGGAGGTTAGCCAGAGTGCGGAGCTTATAGTCCAAATAGATCTCAGTGGAAAAGTGAACGAATACTTAACATTTTGGTACTTTATGTAAATGTTTAAAAATACCACTGTTGCCCCAAGCTACGCAGATGTCCATTGGTGCTGTGTTAGGGATTCAGAGGATTTAAACCAGTTTCAAACCAATCTAAATACAACGTGAACATTGCGTCAGCAGTGAAAGAAATTTTACGATAATTTTCAACAACATTCAAGAGTTTCAGGCGTAAGGATGTCTTTCTCATTTGAAGGATTTGGCATGGCAATGGTCCACAATTATTACGGAATTCAAACCAAACTGTTAAATCTTTTGAACAGAGAAAGGTCCTTTCAAAAATCGTTCAAATCAAGGATTTTTCGAAAACCCATCAGTAACGTAGCTTATTTCAATATAAATATTAAATAATTGCTCTCATGGCCTTTGCAGTTTGAGTAGTTCTTTTATAGAGACATTAATGTGTTTGTCCTCCTTTGGGTTTAATTTCTCATTTTAAATTACTTGATCTAAGGTTTAGTCCAGGGCTGGGGAACAAATGGCTCGCAAGGCAGATATGGCTCTTTTGATGACTGCATCTGGCTCTCAGATAAATCTTAGCTGACATTCGTTAACACAATAAGAAATTAATAAATCCACTGTTATTCAAGTAAAGCATTACAGAAATCACAGTGTTAAAAATAAAAAATAAAAAAATAAAAAATCCATACATTAATTTTTTACCGCACCTGTTCAGGGTTGCGCTGGAGACAATCACATCTGTCCTTCAGGGTACAGGAGCGTCCGACAACTGTTTGTATTGGATTATATGCAGTAGCCTACATGAGTCATTGTGAGGTAAAGAAGTAAACTTCCCGCCATTGATGATGAAGATACATTTCCATTGATGATGAAGATACATTTGAACACGAATGGACAGAGGAATTCGCCTTTGTGGAGAGAGCAGGGACCATGGTGTGTCTAGTATGCAATGATAAAATTTCGTTGCTGAAACGGTCAAATATAAAGCGACACTTCGACACACACCATGCCACATTTGCATCGAAATATCCAGCGGGGGACAGCAGGAAGAAGGCCTGCCAAGAGTTTATAAACAAGCCAGTCAGCAGCAACTCCGTGTATGGACCCAACAAGGTGACGAGAATTCGGCTAAGCTTTGCTGGCAAGTTTGCCAAAACATTCATGCTTGATGAGGCTAATGAACTTTTTTTTGACTTTACAAGATAAGATAAGATAATCGACGAATAAACGAATAAAAGACATGTAGGCAAGCAAACACAAGTGAACAAATGAAAAAAAAGTTTAACCCGCAGAACAGCTGATTGTCACATACCACACACTGCAGTGTGAGTATTGACGTATTGATCCTGTACCTACATATGCATGAGAGCAATCGTTCTCACATTTAACAGATCATCTCACGTTTAACAGATGAAAGTCTCAACGCCTGCATGAAGCTTAACCTTACCATGTATCAACCAGACTACAAAGCCTTCAGCAAAACCATGAAGCACCAGAAGTCGCATTAATGGTAAGAAGTATTTTATGTATTAGATAGCTTCAGTATCACAACGTTACCAAAAAAAAAAAAAAAAAAAAGCATACATTCAAAGACTTCTTATACTGTAAAATTGTGGGTCTTGTTTGAAAATTTACCCATTTAGTTGTATTCAGAGCTAATTCAGAACTAATAATTTCGTATGGCTCTCACAGAAATGCATTTTAAAATATGTGACTTTTTTGGCTCTCACAGTTAAAAAGGTTCCTGACCCCTGGTTTAGTCTCATTTTAGACCTGGTTTAGTCTTATGTAAGCCTGATATATAGGCCTGTCAGTATATGAAAGCTGGAACAATATATTTTGTGGCTCAATATTTATCGCAGGTACTTTTTCTTTGCAAAATTGGGGCGATTTTGGGCAACTTGAGCTGTAGAGGGTTGAAATAGTAACTTCTGTGGCTAATTATTGCTTTATTCGGTCGTTTATTTTTCGCAACTCAGGCCTTTTAATGATACTGCCTGTGTAAAAAATAGTTTTATTGGGATTCTCAGTGGCATAAATTTGTTTCAATATTATCATTTATTGCAGTATATCTCTATAGCAATGTATCATTCTTCAAAATTTGTTTTTGTGACAGGCGTACTGATATAGTCTGGTTTTGGATCTAGTGGTACTCGTAAAGCCAAATGTTATTTTAGGTGGTACTAGGCGAAAAGTTTGAGAACCAATGCTACACCTCTCACAATATTTCTAATACATTCAAACCCACGTAATTTCCTCTTAAGGCTAAAATAACACAACTATCCAATGATTTCTTGTCTTATATGTATGCATTTTTCCTCCTTTTACAACGACATCAAACTGCAACTGTCACTCGATATCTTCTCATATAGCACTCAGTCTTTGATCAGGGTCCAGTCTGAACCAATAATCGATACAGGACCCCGCGTCTCCGCCTGCTGAATGTTTAATATCTGTTAATTGTGCATGTCAGAAAAGTATCTTTGATCAATGTCTTCTCCATGATCGCTTGAATCACTCCATAGTATTGCATTGCTCGTGTGTAACCTGTTTTTGATGTCACTGGAGAGGTTTAATCATATTTTTATATTATGTGAAAATGAGAGAGGAAGCTAATGGAAAATAAATAGGACCCTGAATGAGCCGAGTTGAGTGGATTCAGCAAAATGAATACACCCTTTATTAGTTTTGCTCGTATTACTTTTCGTGGACTTTGGGAAACTCTGCGGAGAATATATTAGTGATGTACTGGTGTTTTGACGTGGGCAGGTTTTGAGAGAATTTTAATTTAACCATTGAGATGAAAGGTCAGAAGTCACTATAGAAGATTATTTAGCATGCAATTAACAAGTATAGTAAGTATCTGATGTGGTTAAAGTTGCACGATGTAACGTTTATGGTAGGGTCCGCACATGCTTGTCTCCATGGAAGCCTTATCATTTGTTTGGAATGTTCCACAATATGCTAGTACATTGCTTTAGCTTGCATTTATTCAGTTTTAATCACAAAAAAAAAAAAAAGATGACTTGTAGTTTCATCTTGTTGCATTACCTGCTTGGAGATAGATACGTTTCATGTCATAATGTGTAAGATTCCAGGCTAAAGCATCAATATTTCTATGCAGACAAAAATTACATAGTAAAACATAATTTTACCAATACACTCACAATTTTGCAAGTCCGCTGTGTACTGTCTGCATCTAATTATAAGTCGTTGTATTGTCCGATAATCAGGAAGTATGCAGTTACTTGTTGTTATCAAAACAACAAAACTCCACTCCGGTCTCTGAGAGTTGTGAAAAGTGCTTATAAATTCATTGAGGTGAATAATACATAATGCATAAGGTAACAGAGGAATAATTTTGGACCAAACCGTTTATAATGAACTAGTTCTGTTTTTCACGTTTTTTAAGACATAAAACCAGGTACTGCTCTTATAAGAATATACATTGCTCCTCTGAATAGACCCAGACAGTGTGTTATGTCAGATATAATCACACTGCATTATCCATGTTCATTAAGGAGACTAATTGAATGTTGAACACTATCCCTTAACAATCCAAATCACATTCAGTATAAAGCTACAGGTCAGTCTGATTAACTTCTTCCTCGCCGCTAATTAAAAGCAAGAAAGCCACGCGCCGTAATTAGCAAATCACAATAAATACTCAAGGGTTACTCGGGGCGACAGAGGCGGAGCTAAGGACATAAGAGAGGTGGGGGAGGGTGGGTTGTTTATGGAGCAAACAGGGACAAGTTCACAGGTAAGGTAAGGTAGTAGAGTGAGGAAGTTAATCTTAAATGTGTTAACCACATCATATTGTTTTTAGTCTTTTTAAAGATAAAAGTTCAGTTAAGGTTCATACAGATACAAATTACTCAAAGTTTTAAAAAGGCTTGTATCTAACTTTAGTTTCTTTTAGTTGAGTTTCAGTATAACAGCAATTATTTGTGGCGAAAAATCTGAATTCTGATAAGGTAAAAGCGTTGATTCTCATGCACAAATATTGATACTTAAAAAAAAACCCAGCCAAAACTGTTATCCAGCACACTTAGCATTAGCACCCAGCCATATGCCTCTGCTACTGTCAGAGGAAATGCATTGGCTATCATTCGTAACGTCAGAGAAATGACACTTAGCCATGACTACACAATGTCAGGCAACTGGTAATGGGGCCATTTGACAAAAGTTCACCTCTCCACAAACAAGGAGTAAAAAATGAGTTAAAACAGACAAACCAGATAGTCCCATTTAAACACACAAGGACGTTGGATTGGCTTGGCGTAATCTCTTTTTATTAGCACAATCCATTTAATTAGAGACAGAGGTAAGTGAGAGAATAATGAGCTAATCATTCAGTGACTCAATTGTCTTAGAGAGATGGCAAAAGCATCCAATATATTTACACAGGAAGTGCAAGAAGCATTTATTGTGTTAATACCAACATCTGTATTATGACATTATGGCTACATACAAAAATGCATTTATATACAGTAAATGCAATGCTTGTGATTGGATGTTTCCCAAAAATGGTAATATGGCCAGCAGGAAGAATTCTAGTAGTATTTATGAGGTCATGAACTGGCTCCTGTAGTTGTAATCTGGCTGCGGTTAACCAGTGGTTCAGACCAATCATACGACATTGTGGTTTAGGAGGAAGCCAAAGGTGAAGCACCAAATGAACCAAAACAAACATGCTAATGCCGAGCAATACTTTAGACAATTTCTCTGGAAATTCAGGCAATTTTGATTTTTAGTACGTTATGCATTTGTGGAGGGAAAGATGCCTGTGTTTTACTCAAAACTGGATTCAACAAAAGTTAGATTTCTTGTCTTGTTCCTCTGTTGTGACGCTTCGATCAATCTGCTTCAAATATTTGTCATGACATCCCGTCTTTTCTCAACCACTTTGAGCGAGAGCTGTTCCAGATTGTGATGTACAACTCAATTCAGAGTACTGCACAGATCACTATGGAATTAACAAGATTACGCAATTTGTAAAACATATGAAATCATTAAAGTTATACTTTTATGTTCTAATGCATCCACACATTTGAGGAATCCTGCATATTTACCCTGGAAAATACTCAAGTCAAATCTTGATGTCAGTGGGTTGAAATGTACAATTGCTTTATGAATTTAATTGTTTGTTGGTTCTTAAGAATCCACAGCCTATTGTTAACATATTCTTCAACATTTTCCCTTTCACACAATGCACTGTACTGCTGCATACATACTTCTCATTGTCTCTTAAGCTTGAACAGTAGAACAAAGAGTACCAGCCTTTGTGGACAGACGTAACACCATGACGGCACAAATATGGACGGACTCATTCTCTTTCATATCAGAGGTCATCGCCATCGCCTGCCCTTGCCTGCTCGCCATCAATCTGCTCCTCTGGTGCCCACGTGCTTGCACACAAAAACCTTGCTAGTGTTTAGGGCTTACAGACAGAAAACAAAGATTTGGAAGAGCAAGATGGCGCCAGGGTGTTTGGCTGGTTGTCTGTCGCTGCCAGCTTTTATCGTGTTTTCATAATTTCTGATGCTGCTCTGACAATATGACAAACTCTCTAATAGTGTAAAATTGAAAGACACTGTTGGATTTTCAACCTCCTGCATGCAATTTTGTGCACAACACGCAGAATGGGCAATAGAACAGTAACTCCATTGCTATCGGGTATCTCAGCACACCTTTTACGCATACCTGTGGCACCAGTCAGAAAACGATTTTTGGCCATGCGTGTCCTGGCAGTAGGCTAATCCTGCTTGGCGCGTGAATCTGTGTGAGGGAGACGTGCATGGCTGTGAGTGAGTCCAGTGCCATTCGGAGCTGCTACCACCAGATTTTTGCTTTCTGAAGTCGCTGCACACATGGGCCGAGGTGGAGGAGTACCTACTGTTTACGGGAGTCCGTACAAGTTTACATGAGCTGGTTTTCCCTAGCCTCAGAAAAACCTATGGCTAAAGACTATTTGGGCCTCATTGACCCTTTTGCTTTAGTTCAGCCAGGTCTGAACCCTGGACAATGATGAAACCAGGGCATTGAGGTGTGAATGCTACAAGGCTGAAAAAGGACAATTTGCAGGTATCTTTTCAAATCTTAGGAGACTGTTGGCATCTTGAGCAATCCACCATAAAAGAAGTAAAAAGAAAGTTCTTTGCTAATATTATTCTATCCAATTGCCACAAGCCTTGTGTGTTGTACAAATGAACTGAATCAATTCTCAGTCTCAGTAAGTTTTGAGGTCCCTTTTTTTGTGAAAGTTTTTTGAAATTCTTTATTGGCAAGTTTACGGAGACTAGGGCCTACACTTCCCACTTTTGACCTATCGGCCCCTCCCACCTCTTCTGCTGTTTTTCATCTGTTTGAGCCTGTCTCCCTCTCCAGCTACAGGAGGTGGTGGGTCACCTAAATCCCTCTAGGAAATGTACCGCAAACCTGAAATGGTGAAACTGTGGTTTTAAATGGATCCAGATCTTAAGCTTGAAGGCCAAATTTCTTTAGTCGTCAGGTTAGTTTCTTCAGCCTGCTACAACTGGTCAAAATAAAGCACAGTAGAAACAGTAATCCATGCCTTTGTAACCACCCGGCTAGATAACTGTAATGGTAATGTCCATTGCTCAACTGCAGCTTGTCCAAAATGTGGCTGCACGTCTTTTAACTGGCACTCGAAAATTTTAGCTCATCATCACAGTTTTATCCTCCGTTCACTGGCTTCCCGTGCACTTTAGGATCCATTTTAAACATTTTTAATCTGTTTTTAAGTGTTTGAATGGTGCTGTCCCGCTGTACCTGTCTGAGGTCCTCCATCCGAGCCAAAGACCAGAAGAGTTTGTGATAGCGGCACCAAAATTGTAGAATGAGCTGCCTTTGCATGCAGGCCTCTTCTGTACCTGTTTTTAAATCACTTTTGAAAATTGCTTATTTGCATTGGCTTTTGACACATTTTGTGATGTTGACATATTTATTTAGATTCTATACTGTTTGAAATTGTTGACATTGTTTTGTCTTGGTTGTTTTTAAAGTGCATTATAGGTAAAGTTGCATTGCTGTTACAGTTACATGTGTTTAGGGCAGTGCAAATGCAGAACCATACTTCCACTGTATAATGTAGGATGCTGTTGGGAAACGTCGCCTGAGAAGAGGAACAAGTTGGATAAGGATGTTTTTGCATGGATATAAAATAAAGTGCTTTGAGGCAGTGCAACATAATTTGTATGCATAAACTGGTACATCTCTTAATGAAGTATATTTGGAAAATATGTGCTTGATTGAAAAAAGAAAAAATCTAAAAAAAAAAAAAACTACACTATAAAAAATCTAATTAAAGGTACAGACTGGCCAAATTGTGACTGCTAATTTGCACTCACACACCATATTTTAAAGGCCCCATATTACGCTTTTGTCTGATCTATGTTATAACATTGTTTCCTCATCACAAACATACCTAGTTTCATTTTGTTTCATTCACACATGTTTAACACACAAGCCCTGCATATTTAGGCTGAGGTCTTCTCTCAAACAAAAAACACTCTCAGGTGGAACACTTTGTGATGCCATGTGGTAATACAGGAAGTGCTCCACTGTGTTTTCAAACTCATCATTGCAGCCCTGGAATTGCCAATCTCTACTGAACTGAAGGTAAAACGTAGCTGTTGAGAGCATTTTGAGCTTTGGAGGTGCAGACCGACTAATAATAAAGGATTACTCAAACATGTGTGAATGAAACAAAACACAACTCCAAGTATTTTTGAGGAGGTAACATTATAACATGGGTTCAAGCTCAAATTAGTCAGTTTTGTGTAATATAAAACCTTTAAGAAAGTAGATGTTACCAAAGTGTCTTACCAAAGGGCAAATCGACAGCAGGCACTAGTTTGAGCCAAAACATGATGGTGCTAGACTCTGAGGGACCTCAGGGATTGGTCTCCTGCTGGTGCCCAGTCAGAACTAAATTTCAATTTCAACAGTCTTTCTGAAGACATGAGAAAAAACTAGTCTTTGCTTGTTCAAATCCAGGCTCAAAATGGCCCTGATTTGTTAATTTTCAATAACATGTTTAAAAACGTTCTACAGACTATTTTGCGGTAATTATCATTTTAACACAGCTCTTTAAATTGGATGCATAACAAAATGTGCTCTATTTGTCTCGCCATAATTGCACCTCAGCATTTGTGTTTGAGGGTTAATGTCAACAACGAGCCACGGTTGCCAAGCTTCAACAACCAAACCTGTGAATGTACACTATGGCTGTATTTTCCAGTGTATTTATGAAAGCTTCTTCAGTGACACAGTGCCGCCCCCTCCTCGCACTCTTTAGGAATTATTCCAAACTTAACACATTTTACAAGAAAAACAGCTCTGGTCCAACCCGCAAACAACATTTTTCATCCATGGCAGCTCTTCAAAAAGCCGCCCTATTCGACTTGGCAAACTGAGCACTGCCACCCCATAGTGAAGGAATCTGGATATAATAACGAAAAATATGTAGCCAAACCTCCTTGTCAAAGCCTCATCTCATCAGATCTTAGAAGCTAAACAGGGCTGGGCCTGGTTAGTACTTGGATGGAAGACCAGGTACCACAGTGGGAGGCTAGTCGCAAAAAACGTTGTTTTCCCTCTAGGAAAGACTCATTACTCACCTTGCCTAGTATCAGTGTGGTCTGTGGTGGTGGTCAGAGGGGCTGATGGTGCAGATTGACAGCCTCAATACTAATATAGCCAGCTGTTCCTAAATTAATATGTTACAACCCAGCATGGTGAATTAATAATGTATAATAATAGTAGTAGTAGTAGTAATATATAGTAACAATAGTAAAAGTGTAACAACTCAGTTCAAGGCATTTTAATGAATTACCTTTTTGCAGCGTGCATTGGCATTAAAAGCACGCTTCTCCATTGATATAGTTTATGTATTG
The DNA here is from genome assembly GCF_009829125.3 of Periophthalmus magnuspinnatus. Taxonomy (NCBI): domain Eukaryota; kingdom Metazoa; phylum Chordata; class Actinopteri; order Gobiiformes; family Gobiidae; genus Periophthalmus; species Periophthalmus magnuspinnatus. The sequence continues at coordinate 16,697,089 of NC_047140.1, forward strand.
GGGCCTTGTTGCCTGGAGCACTTGTGCATTTGGCTCATTTCAAGTCACAGTTACAGCAGTGAGTCCAGCGGCTCTGAGCAGCTCATTAACTGGGCAAGAGTTTCAGGAAGCTGTCACTGCACCACATAAGAAATCAAAATCTCATTTCAGGCACTGTAACTTTGATCCATAACCGTGATAGATTTAGCCGTGCTATCATCTACCACTTGTAAGATTTTTTTTTTTTTTTACACTGTGGCCGGGTTGGAATTAGCTAATGATCCGACGGCAAACTAAATATGAGATTTTTTCAGCATTGTGTTATGTTTTTATTCAAATGCAAATAGCTTCCCTTTGACAGCGTTCGTAACATTAATGGTCACTTTGGTGGTAAACAGTTGTGGAAAATGCCAAACATTATTTTTCGAGCTATATTTTCACATAATAATCCTGAATATATATTAAAGCATTTTCACTTTAGAGCGAAAATGGTAAACCACAATATAACCCCAACTGTGTTTTATTATTTCATATTTTTGTGCAAATGGGGCAGAATATAGTTAGAACAAAGATACTATTTTTGATCAATGAACAACAATGGCGCTGCAGTGTAAGAGACGTTGTTCTATAGTGAATCCTGTTGTTGTGTTCTTGGGCAAGACACATCACCCAGCTAATGTGAATATAGTATAGTTTGTACTGTAGGTGCAGGTTAACTTGAGTATATGGAAATGTGACTAGCAATGTTTTAACCTAATTTGTAACCTACAGTAATTCAATCAGTTTTAATGTCCCTTCTGGGCTGCTGTAGCTGTTCATAAGGATGAGGAAGGGATAAAAATATTGTAGATGATGCTACATGCTAAAACTAATTTGTATTTTTGCTTTTTTTCTGGTATTTCATATTTCACTATAACCTATGCAGATCCTAATTTCAGATTTTATTACCGGTAATTACACAACCTCTATATTGATCTAAAAAAAAACAAACCTTAAAACCCCGAATTTGAATGTAACAAATCTGCCAAGCTGCTAGCTCCTCCCTCCAGATAGATATAAGGCAGTGCCCATGAGCAATCTGACCAGAACTGAAGAAGCAGATTGGATGAGCAGCGAAACGTCTTCACTCCTATAACGTTTTGTCCAGTTAACAAATTTTATATTTTTCTTTTTCCCCTTTCTTTGCATACAGTCCTCAGCCAGGGTTGTGCACTTTCCCAAACCAAACCTTTCATCAAGCAAACAAGCAGGGAGCAAGCGGGAATTCTATTTATATTCGTGTTGTATCTAAAACACATTTAAAACAGGCACACACACTCATTAAAGAGTTGTGTTTTTCATTGGTTATGTTTAGAGTGTAGTTCTGCTGTTGGATTGTTTTAATCTGCTTTACACAATTTGATGAGGTTTTCCAACAAATGCAAAGTTTTTAGTTAGTTCTTATGGGATTGTTAATTATATTTTGGCAAATAAAACATTGTCTACTGGCAAATTTTTAGTGGAACCCAGTTCTGCAATGTGGAAATGTTATGGCCCTCAGGGAAATTTAATTGGCGACCCCTGTACTAGACCCACTGACTTCCAAAACTGCATCACTGGCCCTCTGCTGCTAGTCACACCTCAGAATCAGAATCAGAATCAGAAGACTTTTATTGCCATAGTCTGTGAACACAGTTCACAAACTAGGAACTCTAGTTCCTAGTTTGCTACCTCTAGTAGCGTTCACTGTAGCAGGCAGCATATTTTCATGAATGTTTTTGTTGTTGAAAATTTGCATTTCTGACCAGAAGTCTGATTCTTTTAAATAACAAGAAGAGGAGGTAGGGGATAGGTGAAAACAAAGCTTTTCTGGGCGCTTGACCATCGAATGCAGGACAATACAGCATTAGTGAAACATGCATAAATCAATTGAAACACATCCTAGACTATGCTAATGCTGAGAAAACATTGTTAAAACATGGTTAAAGATAATAAAAGTTACTTTAAAATAATATGTCCTCTTTGACCTGCCTTTAAAGTGCTAAATGCTTTATGACAAGACGCTCAGAAGTAGCCATTTTTATACCGCTAAAACCTTGACCAAATCAAAAGAGAGCTTGTTTTGTAATCTGTTAAAACACTGTTTGAAGCAATATCTGTTGAGAAGTGAAATAAAGACCAATTTAATCTAATACCTTGAGCTAATATGGCTCATCTTTAATTGGTTCTTTTCAATTCCTCAATGGTTATTTTTGCAAGGATTTCAAGCACTGTTGGACGCCTCTGAAGTGGATTCATAAAACATTCAGTACATATTTGAGAAAATCTGCCTGCTCTGACTAAGAGAGTGGGGCCGCATCCAATTTCCTTGATATGATCACGCTGTAAACCACACAAAATCACCCAAATGAAAGAGGGACAAATGCTTTGGGTGGAAACATGGCTAAACCTTATACACACATAAATTGTCTAAAGTGCTCCACTCCCCTCTCTCTCTTTTTTCCCCTGATCGGAAATAAGCAGCTTATATTGTTTCCGTAAATCCAAAATTACGGACATAGCGTGGGAGGATTCTGGAGCGCCGTGCCAAATTTACACCCATTCAAAGTGCAGTAACAGATCCGGTAGGGGGTGTGAACTACTATTTCCACATGAGGAATAACAATAATTAGAGGGAAATCTAGTGAGCGAGAGGCAGTGGTATCCTTCTTTTGGGGGAGCGGCGCTGTTACGGTAATTATAACTCATGAAAATCCAGCGCTCCCGCAGTCCGATGCATCTGAACAAACACTCACGATGTGAAAAGGGAGGGAAAATCGCATTGATCTAAGAATCTAATCGAGGAAGCGACACAAAAGCTCCACAGATGGTGCCATGCGCAAACAAAGCAATTAATGAAAGTGTTTTCACAGAAATCAAATACGATTAGGCTGAACTACAGCTTTGGTAAATATATAGATTTTACTTATTTTTTAAGAAAATATTACAATTGTAATTAGTGACAATGCAAATATGAATAATATAATCTGGAGCCAGATAATCACTTACATACATACCTCATTCATACATAGGCAAGAGGAGTGAAGCGTCTTGCTCATTAGTACAACAATATGCAATGGTCAGACCTGGAATCAAACAGGCAATGCTTAAGACCTTTATGCTAAGAGAGAGAGTGCTGTCTCAATTACACTTCAGTATAATATGTATTCAAATCAGCAGCATGAATATTTGAAAGATGACTAAATGACTGGCCTACCTGCTACTGTCACAAGAATCTCTTGCATTTCAGTTTGTAGAAGTGTAAGCTACAGGGTTAACAGGTTTTATACTTAATATGACACCAGGGAGACTGTTTTTTTAGTTTTCTGCATGAAGACATAAATAGGGGTATATTTACTAAGTGTTTGTGTACGTGCTGAATGCATTGGACACGCTAAAAAGCGGACACAGCTGAGATTAGTATCTCTTGTAGACACTTTACATTCACTGCGCAGATTTTGCTCCTGGGATCAAATGAATATGCAAAACAGGGAGTTTCGGTCAAAGTGCACAAAAAAAGGAGAGGATTTAGATGAAGTTGTTTAGTGGGTGTTGCTCGATTTATCAAGATGACAAGAGCAAAAACTTTGTGAAAATTTACCATGCTGGAAAGACAGGTGTAAATTACCTGCGAAGGATAGACAGCTCCAGTCTGTGCATCAGCGGTGCATTAAAAGTGATGCAAACTAAAAGTGCACGAGTCTAGACTGGCTGATTCACAAAGTTAAAACAGCCTAATGATTATGTTGTTCTGAAGGCAGCAACATACACTTTACCTGTGATACTTCGACTCTGTCCCTCATAATCCACACAAGAGGCCAGAGCCCCAACAGAGCTCCATCAGATGCCCTGTTCATCAAATTGCGTCCACACTGTGTGTGGTAGCAGGCGCGCCTGTTGTGGGTCATGGATCACGATCTCCTCTGTGCAATGCAGGCACAGGTCCCAAACAGCAAAGTTGTGTTGCGCACTTTCGTTTGTGTTCTTTATTCTCCAACTATTTCAACTCTTCTATAATCTGTCCCGTACTCTGCATTGTCGGCAGCACTATAGAAGCCTATGGTTTAACTTTAGCCTGGGTTTCCAAACACATCTCTCATGTGCGAGCATTAGCCTTGCATTCTCCTCCTGGATTTGGCGCTGGTTGAGGCTGGGCAACATGTATGACACTTCTGTGCCTATAGGGATTTATCTACAAGGAGAACAGTGTAAAACTGATGATTTAAAAAAAAAAAAAAAAAGTGACGCTAGTTTTAATTGTATTAAATGATTAAGAAAAATCTACCAATACAAAAGACGTAACAGTGAGCCACAGTCATTATATAATGTAGGCCCATGTGTGTACATGCAATTTCTCCATTTTCATTTATAATTTAATACATAAATAACTGCCAGTTTCGCTTATTGGGGCGATCCGTTTTCATTAGGGGTCCAATGATTACCATGCAATAATTGTGATTAGCCAACTATTAAAATAACACCAGACTATTTTATCATTAATTATTATTTGGACATTACAGACCAAACAACACAGCCCAAAATACATTTTAAATAAAAACAAACAAACCCAAAAAACCCCCAAAACAATGGTATTATGACTTTAACGGCAAAAAAAAGTTATTTTAATCAATAACACACTTTGTCTTTATTAAAATCAAGTATATCAATATATATATCAATAACTAATATCTCTCTCTCTTATATATATATATATATATATATATACATACATATACATACATATACACACACACACATATACACACACACATATAAACACACACACACAGCAGCCTTATTTCCAGTCACTGGATATGTGCTAAACCCAAACAACCCAGAACTAAACCTGCTAAAAGTTTCATAGAGTTTTGCAGAGAAAAGTGGATACAGGAAATCATTTAATCATTAGTGAATTTTATCAAGCTGCGTTGTGTTTGCTAATGGCCCAAACCAAACTCCATCCATGTACAGTGAGTCTTAAGGCTTCACCAGTCCAGGGAGAGGAACTCGCTGAGAAGGCAGAAGCATTGATCGCATTCCCACATGAGCCAACAACACAAACTACAAAAGTCTGTACATTCTGCAAAACACACTTCCACACAGGGTTTAAAGCAGTTAATCCAGGCATCTCCAGTGACACGGCTGCAAACGTATTATTAAACAACAAACAGACAGATCTATAGATCCAAGTCTACAATGCTTTTCTTTGATTGTTCCAAAGCACAGTGAAGTTTACAGTCAATTAAACAACACTATGAGCCTTAGGGCTGGACCTGTTGTGATAACATATTTTAAAGTTTGATATATTGCTGACGTAAATATAGACAATAAATGATCATATTAACTAATTTATGCCACTGACACAATAAGCAGCAGCATTTAAACCACAAAAACTATTTGAAATGTACAATATTTTTTGAAAAAAGTTGTGAGTTGTGAGCTGCAATAAATAAACAGCAGAATGAAACACTTGAGTATTCAGTTTGCACAAGTAATGAGTCATGGAAGTTATTCAATCAACCTTTTATAGATCAAATCTTATCATATAGCCAAAAAATTACAAATAATTTCCCAATAGTGTCAAGAAAATGTACACATGATAAATACTGATCTCCCAAAACTATAGTTCCAACTTTTATATGTTGAACAATAAGTCAATCGTAATTATCACCCACTTAAGGGGATGGACACTGATACACAGTTACTTATTATACACATTGACAAACATCTATTTTCTTTTTTCTGTTAAATAAAGGTACGGGAACCCTTAGGAGTACGTGATCACTTTGCACTTTGATGAAATTGAATTGTATTTGAATATGGAAATGCCCTTTGTAGTACGTTTTACATCTTTAAGAATGTTTTGGAGGATTTTTTGGCTCAGTATCATTAAAAGAAGAAAATATACAAATAATACTACATACAAGAGACAAAAGCAAACAGATTTGTACTACTCAAGTGTAAGAAAAAGCTTTTGGGGTACTCAAAAAACACTGCAATAAAAGTTTCTGACACCAGTTTACAGAACCAGTAATGAAGTTCAAATTGAGAAGTTGATGTCAATAGGAAGGGCATCTGGTGTAAAAATGGGGGGAATTCTGTGTGACTGGTTGGCTGCAATGACCCTAATGAGAAAGAGAGGCGGCAATTGATAAACGACAAAAGAATATATAAAATCTATTCCTAGGCAGGTACTGATTTGAAGGATTTAACATGGCAAAGGTCCTCTGCTGTTGTAGCTAAAATGAAATTCAAATAAAAATATATCTTTTTAATGAGGAAAGGTCTTCAGAAAATACTTCAAATCAGGTAGGAATCATTTTAATCAACTCATGAATAGGTCTCTTGACTATGAGCAGTGCAGCTTCCAGTACCATGTTTTCAAAATGAAGATAAATTCCAAGAAATAATAATGGTTGCATGTCTCTTGCTTTTCGTTGGTTTAAAATAACAAACAACCAATTTTCACGAGGGCATCTGGGTAATTTTAAAAGAAAGACACATTTTAAAGCAGACCTATTATGCAAAATCATCTTTTTAGAGCTTTTAATCGTTCTAGTTGTTCCCCTTCTCATTCACACTCTCCAAGTAGTATTTAGCGGGATTGATGCACATTTGAGTAATCTTTATATGCCTGTATTTAAGACGTCATTACCCATATCAAAATGTCAAAAAATATAACACAATGATCCACAGGTGTCATGGATTAACTATATAGCAGACACAAGCACAATAGGCCTTCTTAAAATTAAAGAACCTAAAATCAGACTATTTAGCTTGAACAAAACAAATCTCAAACGTTTCAAATGTTGCCAGATCCATAATTAACGCTCGCTACACAATTTTCCATGGAACAGCAAACAGCATCCATGCAATCCATTTTAACTGTGGTCTTACACAGCGTCCTTGTCAGCAGAGTATGTGGTGTAAAAGTTTCACTGACAGTCAGACATCTGCTCGTCCCTCCACAGATGTGCCGTTCTCTAAGCAGTGTCATATTCTCATCACCAGGTCTATGTCCACACTGCAGCTCAGAAGTCTGTCCATGTACAGTGTAAAGCAGCTGACATAACATCTGTCAGGAGGAGGTGAGAACAGGGATCATCTGAGACACACTGCAAAAGGTAGTTACATTCCAGTTTAAATGATTAGATTCTATAATATTGATCATAACTTTAAAAGATTGGACAAATTTTGAGTTGTTATGGGACCTAGGTTAACTTTGAGAAGGGTGGACCCCATGAAGCATAAAGAATAAGAAAATTGTATTGGCAGATCATTTAGCTCTTGTTACGACCCAGCTCAGCTAGTGGGAAAAGGGGAAGTAACAAACAAGGTGGAAAATTGTGAAACTAAAGCTATAATTTATTAAAAAGGAATGTTAAAGTAAAAACTAACAAAACAAGGGTCTTAACAGAGTAGTTCAATACACAATTTAAAATAATACAGAAAACAAAACAAAAGTATATAAAATCCAACACAAAAGTGAACCTGTCTCAAAACTAGTCAAAGGGCTAAAAGTGTCTCAATTTACAAAGTCATAACAATCACAAAGAGACACAGAACAAAAGTGGCACTGATAGAGCTCAGCAGCAAGGAGCGGGAGGCCCAGGAGTGGCCAGGCTCTAGGGCGTCCACACATCAACACATAGAGCCCAGGAGCCAATCATATGCTAGCTTGCGAGCAATGCACCAATCGCAGGAGAGGTCTGTCGGTTCAAAGCTTACACAGAGACAGGGATCAGCAGGGGCCCTAACAGCTCTATTTAGAAACACATAAAATATGAAATCCCTAAAAATATGGATGCATGAATTTGAAAATCAGCTGGTAGTTATTTCAGTTTCATAACAGAATGTAGCAAAACCTTCTAAACAAGTTAAATAATATGGACCAAATAAGTAATAACTAATGGAAGTTGAGTGCCTAGCACACTTGCCTCATCACAAGAAGGTACCTGGTTCAACTCCTGGACAGGATGAGGTCGTTCTATGCAGAGTTTGCATGTTTTCCCTGTCTAGCTTTTCTCTGGGTACTTAATTTTCCCCAATCAATGTAATGCATGCAAAATATGTAAATTCCAGACAAAATAGGTCAAATCTAGACCAAGTCTTGCTCAAGTGGCACTGAAGGATGGGTAAAATGCAGAGGACACATTTTTCAACACGGATCAATCCTTTAACCTTAAAGAACAGTGAAGTAATCTATAATTTGACAAATTAAAATTACTCAAATTAAGACATTTCAAAGGAACAGTGTTTTCAATTTGAAAAAAAGCCTAAATATGCAGGATTTGTGTGTTAAACATGTGTGAATGAAGCAAAACACAACTCCAAGTATATTTTTGTGATGAGGACACAACATTATAACATAGATCAAAATCTAGTGGTAATATGGGCCATTTAACCACATTTACAACCACACACTTCCCTGTGGCTTGTGTCTCTTCAGCAGCTGGTATCCCCCTCTCTCCTGCTCCCCTTTCAGCTCCCAGTCTTTACATTTATTTACAAGAATCCTCTGCATCTGGATACACATAACTAACCCGACCTTGGGCTCTCCGCTCTCTGCTACTGCTGCTGCTGTTTAATGCTGTGTTAATTTAGCAGTAATTGCCCCACGTGGAGAGGGAGAGGAATGAAAGCAGACCCAGCTCACGCAGGACAGATGAGAGGAGGCACACAGCTCCACTCTGATGTTTAGAGGGGCAGAGGAGGGGCAGATTGTGGCACCCAGAGGAGAGAGGAGGGGAAATAAACATGGAAAATACTAATAGTAACCGCTAACATTTTACTATTTTGTACAGAAATAACATCTTTGGTGACCCATTAATATTGTCTGGTCCAATGCAAACCAAGATTACACCACATTTTACCGGGCATGACTTTAAAATGTTTACACTTAAAAAGCCCGCTAAATTACGCTATTTTCTGATCTATGTCATAATCTTGCTCTCTCGTCACAAACACACCCGGAGTTGTGTTTTGTTATTCACACATGTTTAACACACAAACCCTGCATATTTAGTCTGAATTCTTTTCTCAAATGGAAAACAGTTTGCTCCACCTTCTGATGTCATGTGGTAATACAGGAAGTACTCCACTGTGTTTTAAAACTCCATACACCTTCACTAGAATCATTTGGTTGACTTTAGCCCTGGAATTTCCAATCTCTATGAAACAAAAGGTATAGGTTCGCCAGTGACTTGAAAACTACCATTTCATGACATCACAAGGTGGAACAGCGAATACTGAGCTTTGTAGATGTAGACAGACAAATAATAAAAATGTGTGAATGAAACAAAACACAATTCCTGATATGTTTGTGAGGTGGTGACAAAATTATAACATGGCTTAAACCTCACAAGAGTCAATTTTGCGTAATAGCGAGCCTGTGCTGGCCATGTTTAATTCCAGTGTTAGTGCAAGTATAACGCAATGTACCGGACAAGATAAGATGGACATTATCAGTTTACAAAGGAGCATCATTTGAACACATTGTAATAATCAGCTAAAATGTAGTTCTGGAGTGTCTCCCAAAGTTTGGACCAATCTGCATCAAATGTGGGTTGAGGTTACAGTTAAGGTACACTTTATTGTCCCCGTAGTGAAATCTGTCCTCTACATTTGACTCATCCTTCAGTGCTCCTGGGGAAATCTGTCAGGAGCATTGGGTGCTACAGTGCAGTGCCTGGGGACCCATCTCCAGACCTTGAACTAGTCTTGGTCAGGACTACCTTTAAGCTAGAGGATTTTACCTATTGTGCATGTTTTAGGTTTACATTGTAATTAGCAGTTTTACAAGGTCATACATCCAAGTACTTGTTGATTCAAGGCATATGGTCATGGGGATGGCGTATTACCCATGTGGACAAATAATTGTATATGGTAACCTTGAAAGTTAAAAGGAAAAAGTGGATTCGACCTCGTCTTTTTCCATAGGTTGATTTTGCTTTAATTAGCCCACACACAGATTATCACTATGAAGAAACTGTTGGTGAAGGATTGCAAGGGGCACCCCACTGTGGCACCCTACTTTCAGTCCAAGGAGCTGAGAAAAGGGTTGAGAGGCAGAGAGGGAGAGGGAGGAAGAGGAGTCATCAGTCTGTGATTTGTGGAGTTGGAGTGAAGGTGGAGATGGAGCGGGGAGAGCCAAATGAACCAGCACAGGGAAGGAGGGAGTCAGGGTTGTTGGCTGTGAGCAGATCTGCTTTTAGCCACATGAAGAAAGGCAAAGAGGAGAGAGGGAGAAAGAGAGAGGAGAATTGGACAGAAAGTGATAGGGAACGAGAGAGAGAGAGTGAGGAGAGAGATGCTGAGATGAAATGAAAGAGAAGAGAGAGAGCAGAATAAAACGGGGTGAAAGAGAGATGGGGAAATAGACAGGGAAGACTGATAAAATAGAGAAAGGGAGCAGAAAAGGGGGCCGCAGGAGAAAGATGGGGTATAGAGAGAGAGAGAGAGAAAGTGGGAGAGAGAGTGTGAGAGAGAAACTGAAGGATTGAGAGATAGAAGGAGAGAGAGAGAGAGAGAGAGAGAGAGAGAGAAACTGGAAGGAGCAGTCAAACGAGCATGTGCTGAACCAGATTAAATTCCCAGAGCATTTGGTCTGGTCAGTGGCCCAGTTTGTCCTAAACATGTAAATTGTAGGACATATGTGGATTACTACTGCTTTTGCTTGTAAAAAAAAAATAAATAAATAAAAAAAAATCATTATGCTTAACAATTGTATCAAAGCTTCCCCAGTCAGCAGGTAATTATGAAACAGAAATTAACAAAAACAAATGGTGTATATATGTTTTTTACACGCTCAAGGCATTCATTCAGGCTTTACATCAAGGAACTACACACCCACTACACACCCATTCACACACCAGTGTACGCAAACGGGCTAAGTGTTAAGTGTCTTAAGTGTGGAAGCTGGAATCGCACAGCCCACCCGTGGATCAGTGAATCTGACCGCTCATCCAATGATGTTTATGTCTAAAGGCGTATTCGAACAGCCGACCTTCAGATCAGTGGACCAACAACCTCTATCAACTGAGCTACTGCCACCCACATCTCAGTTTAAACAATATTTTCTTGTACACCTATCTATGGGTTTGAAGAACAATTAAAACTGCAAGCAGTGATAAAGGCCCTCGCCACCCCTTGCGACCGCGGGGTACACGCCACCGCGGAGATCCTGCTTTTCGTTCCAGCTTACATCGCTCCTCCCCCCAAAATCAGCGACTGAGTAATACTACTGCATTCATTCCAATGAGACCATTTATGATATTGTCACGCCTGAATGGTTGGAAATAGAGGTATGTCTTCATTGGCTTTTTTGTTCAGTATGATGAGAGGAATATGTGTACCAAATTTCAATGGTCTATGACAAAGTAATTAATTTTTACCCTATTTGACCAAAACCCATGTATTTCAATGAGAAATGTCAGACGTTGCCATGGCAACACCTTTGAAAACAGAGGTATGGTGTCTTTGACTTTTTTGTTCAGTATCGGAATTGGGATGTCCATGCCAAATTTCAAATGTTTGTGACAAAGTAATTTTTTTACGTGCCATTTAAAAATTTCAAGGGGGCGCTGTGGAGCAATGTAATATTTGATATGTGTAAATTGCATATCTATTCACTCAGATCAAGAGTTTGAACAAAATGTATGTTAATGCCGGAAAATAGGACACTGCATGTTCAAGTTACGGATCATTTAGTATTTCAAAAAAATTCTTTTTTCTTTGAAGGCTGGCCACACCCACGTTTTATAACTTAAAAAAAATTAGGAGAGTAGCCTATAATCCTACATGAGTCTAATTTATTTTGACCAATTCGCAAGTTTCTTGAATGAAAATCAAATGTGCAAAAAATTCAAATGTGTGAGGTAAAATTTTGAAAAAATTGGGTTCCGCCCACAATGGCCGACTTCCTGTAGGGTTTAGGGTGGGGTCATAATATAATTTTTTACTTGTCTTGACATGTTCGATGTTTGTACCAAATTTCATTTGTCTACGATGAAAAAGGTCTCTCATTGCCGTAATGTATTTCAAATTTTGAGGTGGCGCTATTGAGTCATTTTGATACGTTAATTTTTTTCCACATGAAAATACTACTTGTTTTGCCAATCTTGAATTTTAGGCCATAGTTTGATTAGTGTAGAGCATCTATTTAGTCTACAACAAAGTCCAGTACTCTGAACCCCATTCATTTCAATGGCACATTTATTATGTTACCACGGCAACATAGTTGCAAATAGAGGTATGATCTCATTGACTTTTTTGATCAGTATGTCAAGGAGGATGTATGTGCAAAATTTCAAATGTTTATGTCAAACTTTGCAAAAACAATGCATTGGAGTTTTAGGGGGCGCTACCGAGACATTTTTCAAAATTTTTATAAACGCAGGTAAAAATAAAAAAAATTTCACCAGTCTTGAATTTTGGGTGCAATAAAATTGACTTTTCGTTAACGTTCAGGGGGTCAAAAATGACTTCAAAGCGGTAAGTATAATAATAATAATAATAATAATAATGGAATTTTTTTTTCCACCCATTATTTTTCTCCTAAACCATAACAGCTACAGTCATGTGGCTTTCTCACATTGTGCCCCATCATAAATAAGGCCCCTGTGATTTTTTTCACACGTCCACGACAAATCGATTGTCTTCTACGAATTTTTGAAAATGAAATCTGAAGAGGGCGCTAGAGAGCCATTTTGTGAGAGAGTGCCTTGATTTGCATATCATTGCGTTCAGCTCACAAATGTGCATAAACGCTGTATTAGCGTTTTCCCAACAAAAAATGTGTGAAAGAGAAATAATTTTTTGAAATATTCCAAAATTTGCGATTTCGTTGAAAATTCACCCTGACCACACCCAAAGTCATAATCAAAATGTAACTGATAATCTTTAATCACACATGGGTTTAGAGGGATTTGACCAAATTTGACGTGTTTGTGATGAAAACTGTGTGAGAAAATGTCCTGAATGTGAGGGTGTGCACTTTTGTCTTTCCCGGGTTTGATCCAATATGGCCGACGTCCTGTACATTTTAGGGCGGGACCATAATATCATTTTTGTCGTGTCCCGACATGTTCTATTTTTTGATGTGAGTTTCGGATTTTTACGTCGACTTTTTTCCGAGTCGGGCTCCCATTGGCCCCATGAAAATCAAAGTTTGAGGTGGCGCTACCGAGTCGTCTTTCGTTATTTTTTCTCGGGGTCTTTTGTGACAATTAGAGCTCGTCGAGTTCTAATTTTTGACACCACTCACTGCCATGTCGGGGCGTGTTTACTACTTGATTTTTGCCATTTTCTGGGTTTCGGACGCGGTTTTAATGAGTCCCTCGCCGGGACGGAGTCCCAGGCTCGGGCCTAATTAGCACAGCTGCCATAACAGTTAACAATTCTAAACTAAACTAAATATCATACATTTTCAATAGCAAAATACCCCAGACTCAAAAGTGGGTCATCACAGCAAAGATTATAGTTGTATGATTAGACTGTTAAAAGGTACATTAACCATACAAAAGGGCAGTCTATCATGTCCATGTCCACATATATACACTCGCTCCTACACACAGCAATGCATTACAGAGCTTTTATCAATAGCAGCCAATGGCCTATTCACATGAGAGTATAGTGAGTGCATAATGAAACACTTAAGGTCAGATGTAACATAAAGAGCCTATGTGACAGTGATGGATGCTATCTGAATGTAGCCGCTCTGTGCTAACGTCCTCTGTCATGTCCAACTGCACCTTAACCACCTGCTTAATGTGGCCACATCTGCAGTAAGTGGCTCTAATAACTCTATGGAATGTTCACTATAGGGACAATGATAAACTATTGGTTTGGTTTTGTAAGAAAAAATGATCCTATGCTTAATCATATCGAGTAGTTTTGACAAGTTTGGGTTGTCACTTGTTATTCCTGAAGTTTAGACAGATAGGTTGACTTGTAAGATGTCAGACGACCTAATTTTTCATTTCTTTTTTTTGTTTTGTTGTTGTTTCTGTTGCATTTAACTGTTAAAAATGACTCATCTTAGACCCAAAGAATGGCTTAGATATTCTTCAATGAATACTACTTTGAAGTTCAAGTTCATTTTTACAAAAGTTGACGTAATCCCTCATTGGTCCATGGTGGAAAAAGTAGTCATCTGAACACTTTTTTTTTTTTATTGAGATGTCCCAGCTGCCATTCAGAAGACATTATTAATCTGTAAGTGCTGGGCTAAGGAGTTGGAGTTTATACCAACCTTGCCCCAGACTTGTTTATATGTGTGACTAGTTTTGGGTCATTCTGGTCTATCGTTCGCAACCAGCCTCATTTCACTTGGAAATTGCAAAACAATTTCTCAGATTTTAATACAACTTCCTGATGAGCCTGATTATATATTGTACCCGCAGACAGAATAATAATAATAACGCATTAAGTTACTACTGTTGCCAATCTAGGCCATTAGCCAATCTGACCACCAACAACTCACTCACACACCACATTCATACTAGGCAAGAATGAAGTGCCTAGTATGAATGTGAATGAAGTGTCTTGCCAAAGGAAACATAACAGTTTCACACAGCCCCCACTGCAACACTTGGTATCCCCAGTGGTCTCCTAAGAAAAGACTCTTTGGCTTCCGAGATTACGAGTTTTGTCTTGAAGTTACATGCACATTTACTTGAGTAGTGGGTTTAAGAAAAAAAAACAAACAACTAAAAGTATTTTCACACATTTTCTTATACGTGACATAATGTTATAGCAGTAGCACCCGAAAATGTTGTCCAGTCTGCACACCTCAGCCCACGGACTATATTTAAGTATTCCAAAGACAGCTAATTGCTCTGAACCTGATTTGACCTCATATTCTTCCTAAGTGGCTCTAATAGCTGTTGTATGCAGTATTTATCCTGCATTTACCGTCTGCTCGTCTCCAAACGCCTCTGTTTTGTCCCGGGCACCTGGCAGCCTCCCAGAGAAGCTCGGAGAGCCGACGACTCTGCCACTGCTGCTGGCCTCATGAGTTATTCAGGGACCAAAGATGCTGCTTGTTCACTCCCGCTGTTACTGTGGGACACAAACCATATTGCTCTGCTTGGCTCCAGTTCAGGACCAACAATGACAACTATAGCCACAAAACAAACTTGATTTCAGCATGAGAGCTTTTCAGTTTGTACGGAAGGGAATGCAAGGACACCCGGGTGTTGGGATTAAGTCAAGTGGATGGACAGATGGGCAGAAATCATGAAAAGTTTGTTAAGTTTGTGGTATGGAAAAAGAATAGATAACTATGTTTAAAGCAGACCTATTCTGCAAAATCGACTTAGTAGAGATTTTAATCATGTTATAGTTGTTTCCTCGCCATTTACTCACCCGAAGTCGTATTTGGAGTGATTTGTGCATGACTGAGCAATCTTTAATCACTTATTTTCAAGATGCCATGTTGCAGATCAATCCCCATTTTTACCGCCACCGGCATACGCCCACTGCTGTCTACTTACTTCGTTCTCCAATTTAATTTTCTTAATCGGTGATACGTGTAGAATTATGCAGTGTTGTGTAATCATTTTGGTACAAATAAAAAAAATAAAAATCAATCCCCTGCTCGCTAGCGTGATCCTCAGCTATCCATCAGAGCTGCCGATGTCAGCTCCCACTGGGCACTGCAGTTTTCTAATGCAGACGTTAGTGGACATGTTTTTATTATTAAGTCGTTTTAGATGAGTATTGCGATTTAAAAAGGGCAATTTATAACATAATGATCCATGGGTGTCACAGATTACAGCTATACCACAGACACAAGCATAGGTCTTCTTTAAAGTTGTACAATGTAACTTTTTGGTGGGAGAGTCTGCCACCAACTTTCCTAGAATGTTCCATACTGTCATGTTAAACACAGTGACATTGTACAGTCACTCACATTAACACAACAAACCAGTGGACAAAAATGTTATGTGGACATATTAAGTATTAGGACGAACTGTCAGAAGTGAGCAACGCCTTCATTCTTCAAAATCAGCTGGTGCCATAAGAAAAAAAAAAAAAAGCCTGCACTACGGTAAAGCATGCTGGGATTGAACAAAGGTGACCGCAAAGTTTTACTCAAGACAGTTTAGAAAGACAAAATAATTTAATTTACTTGTCTATATCTATTGTTGCTTTACCTGGAATATTATATACCAGGTATGTAATATTCCATAGACTTTTTATCCCTATGGAGACAAGCAGATGGCACCTCCCAGCCTAGTTTAAGGTTAGTTGGATCTGTGGAGATATAAGCCTGCTTACAGCACTTATTATAAAACACATCCAAGAGTGGTCCATGGAACCTCCTCAAATGTATTCACAATTAAAGCTATACTTTATTTACTTCAGTGCAGTCTTATTCACAACATTCCATGGATTCAAAACCCTATGCCAAGTAATACAGACTATTTACACATTCAACTACATAACTGTGAACATTATGTACCCACAGCAATAGAAAAATACACTGTAAGGCTGTGTTTATGACCTATTTGACCTAATGTGTGCTTGCTTCCTCTGAGAAGTACATAAGATATACTTCAATCATGAACTTTGACCCTTCGTCCACCCTGTGCCCACTCCTCTCACAATGTCCTCACAGAAACACTGACCGTTCTAACCTCAAGAAGCAAACTGCAGTCCAAAATGAATGTGATGCCTTTCCATTCTGATTTGTAGAAGTGAGAAGCTAAATATCTTTTCTGTCAAATATTTACAGAGCAGCAAATTTTCCATTTGGTTGAGCGGTGAACCTTAAGCCCGTCGGAGGTGATTTGGGGATGCGGTCTCTTTGCAGACACTGGATCATTTCACTTTCTCTAAGCTTTACGGGCGACACAGGAAATGCAAAAAGTCTATGAATGAAAAAATACCTACAAATGCCAACAGTGCAAACATATAGAGGTATATGTCAGGGACGAGTAAAGCAAACACAGTTTTGTTTCAGGGGATGCTGTTACACTTTGGTCTGAAGAATGTAATAATCTCAGTTATTCAAGTTGGTTATTAGTTTTATTATGATCCAGATAGGATTTGGGAAGACTGTTGCCCCAAAGAAAAGTACAGTGAAACCCGCAGTTTACAGCTTGGTCATAATCAGAATTGTTACATTTGGAGAAAAAGGTGGAAGCTTGCAAGCCTAAGAACACTACCCCAACTGTGAAATAAGGGGGTGGCAACAGGAGGGACTTGTGCACTCCACAAAATAGATGGCATCACGAAAAAAGAACATTATGTAGAAATACTGAAGCCACATCTCAAGTCAAGAAGTTAAAGCTTGGGCGTAAATGGGTCTTCCAAATGGACAATGATCCGAAGCATACTGCCAAACTGGTTACAAAGTGGCTTAAGGATAACAAAGTCAATGTTTTAGAGTGGCCATCACAAAGTCTTGATCTCCCTACTATTAAAAATGTATGGGCAGTTCTGTCAGGAGGAAGGGGCCAAAATCCCTGCCAGCTAGTGTGAGAAGCTTGCAGAAGGCTATCAGAAAACATTTGACCCAATCCTTCTCTCATTATTCTGTCATTTAGCAAAAAGAAATAATTTTGGTAATCCTAATTGACCTAAAACAGGAACCGTTTAGTCTGATTTCATGTCAGACAGTATACGAATATATATATATATATATATATATATATATATATATATATATATATATATATATATATATATATATATATATAAATTGTGTCTCTTTATGTAATGTATGAAGACTTTTGGTTTCAATTGAATATTTTTGGCATTTGACCCATACTTCACTAAAAGGAGTAGTGCATGAGTTATTTTAGCAAAATGATAATGGATCCTGAAGATGGAAGATGAACTTTCCATGCAAATGTTTTGTTATTGGAAGAAACCAAACCCAAAAGAAACTAGACATTTGAATACCATACAAGTTCTGCACACTAAGGTTCTGCATGATGTAAGATGTAGGGATACCAATACCAAAAAGAGTCGCGTTGTTAACTGTTAAGGAATTTAGCCAACTCTTCATTGCTTGTGAAACATTTTACCTCATGTTGCTCCCCAAACACAGCCTCTGTATGAAACCGACTGCAGTCTCTCCAACATTTTTCCACAAGTGTTGTAGATGGATTATTAAACTGTTGAACTGGAGTGCTAGATTTTCTTTGAGAAGAAAAAGGCAGTGGAAGAATCAGTAGCTTCAGTCCGAGAGTTCGCAGCTCCATGCGGTCCACTTTGCTCTCAGCTCTGTGTGCTGCTTGTGGCACTTCCGGACTGTGCACTCAAAACCACAGTGAGCATCATTGTTGATTGACAGCTCATCTCAGTTCAGTTCTCTCTCGTGAAATTTGAATGGCTCTGGCTACTAGCAAGGAGAGGAACTATATCAAGTATTTTGTTATTACAGATTACTTTACATCACAGTACAGTGTCAGATGGTTAAAATATGCTATGCATATGTTCATTGTATGCGTGTTAGGGCCATTTATTCATTGCTGTGTATCAAACACTCATCACTCAGCATATTGGACTGATCCATCTGTGTATTTGATGTTTAAAAACCCCCTCTGTATAAAATGGCATTATTTAAGTTAATGCTACTACATGTTTGCATTGACAATAATATAAAATGTGTAATGTGTAGTAATATTAAAATGCCTTCACTCATATGGTTGGACCAGTATCTAGTATCTGTATAACAATTACAAAATCCAATTTGAAATACTTGGCATTGGTTTTAAAATAATAGTATCATCTCATCACTAACAAACCCAGGACCTTCCTTTTATGAGGGAAGAGTGGTAACTATGTCATAATGCTGATTCTGTGTACTGATGCACACGGCTGATGATATTTATCCCTCATGTACCTTAATGAATGTTTTTATAGTAACGTATTACTCTGCATTTTCAGAAAGATTCCCTTGACAAGCGAGCACATATGTATCAGAACTAAACTGCCAAAGATGAGCAAAATATCTATTCTTCTAAACCCTATGGAGCCATAAGAAAAAGAAACAGTATTCATGTGTAAAAGCCTGGATTGAACACCCAACTGAGCAACTGCAAAGCATGCTGGGATTGAACAAAACGATTCTCAAGGTAAAATGAGGACATGAACAGATGCAAGAAAACATGTGAGCAAGGTGACCGAAAAGTTTTACTCAGAGAAGTTTGAATGAAATGATTTATTGGGATTTTTTGCCTTAAGTAAACAAAACTAAAGCCTTTTTTGTAGGTTATTTGAGGGGGATGGTGATAAAATGCATCCTATGGCAACAAACAAAGTCCCCTACTGTGATTTTTACTCTTCAACAGTACTGAGCCAAAGGTGGTAAACACGCTAGGATTATAAAAGACCAATGCATTTATTAGTTATTAGACCTATTGTTTTTCTTTCTCATTTACCCTCTCGAAGTTGCATTTAGAGTTTTTCCTGCATGTTTGAGTAATCTTTATTCTCCTGGATTTCAGACACCATTGGTCCAATTTAGAACCACATTTTCATCGCCACCAGTACACACTCACTGCTTTTTACTTACTTTGTTCTCCAATTTTATTTTCCTAATTCCATAATACTGATTCGGCAGCGTCATGTAGCCACTTTGGCACAAATGAAAAACAAAACAAAAAAACAAAAGCCAGCATCAAGCCTTGTTGTGGTGCCATTTAAGGGAGGAATTTGGCTCCTTATACCTCATTGGGCACTGCAATTTCTCAATCCAGAAGACAGCAGACTTGTTTCTTTTATAAAGTCGTTTAGATGAACATTGCGATTTTAAAAGTCCAAATTATAACATAATGATCCATGAATGCTATAGATTATAACTGTACAGCAGACAAAAGCGCAGTGTCGTCTTTAATGTATCCAAAATACTTGATAGTCTGGCATATTGTTGAAAAACCAAAACTGGAACACTATTCTGCCCATTTTCTGTGATGACATAAACTCCTGTTGCGAGGCTAGTTTTGGTAAAAGGTCACATTTTTTTATAACACCTTTTCACCTTCAGGACACTCCAAGCTCTTTAGATTCAAATGTGAGAGCTGGAAACGCATAGCCAACCAATGATGCTTACGTCAAGGGTGGGATTCGAACCGCCACTTTCATTTCAGTGGACAAACATTCCACCAACTGAACTACTGCCACTTTCATCTTCAAGTTAAAATAACCACAATAGCCACACTGTAAATAGCTCTATGTGCCCATATTTAGCTTTATTTAGCTACAGTGACTTACAATGATTTTCTTTCGTGTAAATACTGTGTTTTCTTAGATTTAACCATTTTACTTTACCAAATTAGATTTAGACAAACCGCATTGAGTTTGGCGAAAATTGGACACAGTAGCTCTGTAAATTGTAACAAATATAAAATACTAAAACACTTTCAAAACAAGATCGCGATACAAAAATTATAGTAGCAAAAATGTTGTAAACGTATCAAATGAAACGCTGGACCATCTCTCCCCTGCACCCTGACCTCGTCCTGGTTTGTGGTAACATAGAGAAACCGGCCGATTCAGATTCAATAGAAGCAACCGCTGCCATTTTTAATCTATCTCTCTCTCAGCACTAGTCTGCAGCATTTTTCCTCAATTCTCGCAATGTCCAGCTGTTTTTGTCTGCTCCTTCATTTGTCACTTTGCACTGTACCCCTGCCTTGGTTTTAATCCTATTTCCCTCCCCTTCTGCTCCTCCCCTCTTTTTCTCTCCTACTCTCCCTTCCTCTTCCCTTCCTCTCCTCCAACCTTCCCTCCTGTTCTCTTCTTATCCCCTCTCTCCTCTCCCCCTCTTCTCCTCCCTCCTTCTCCCCTGCTCCTTTCCACCTCCCGTCTCATCCTTTTCTCCCTCTTCTCCTCGCCTCTTCCCTCTTCCCCTCCTCCCATCTCCCCTATCCTCCCGCTACTCTCCTCTTCCACCACCCCATTTCACCTTACTCCTCTCCCTCCTGTCCTCTTCTCTTCCCCTATTCTCCTCCTCTCCCCTTTACTCTCCTCCCTCCTCCTCTGTTCTCTTTCTTTCCTCTACTTTCTCCCCTCCAGCTCTTCCTCTCTTCTCCCTCCACCCCTCCTCCCCAAACCCTCTATAGTCCCCTCCCTCCTTTTCTCTCCTTCCTTTTCTCCTCCCCTCCTGTTCCTCTCCCCTCTCTCCCTCCTCCGCTCCCCCCTCTCTCTGTTATGACGTGTTTAGCATTCAAGGCCTCTCATCGCTGCATCACACGCCTGTTTGTTTCAGCCAGCACGGAGGAGAGAGGTAGAGATGCAATCCTCTAAGGACATAGTCAAATTTCTGCTATACACTCCTCCGAGAGAGAGGGAGAGAAAGGGAGAGAAGAGAGAGAGAAAGAGAGAGAGACAGAGGGAGGGTGGGGCAGAATAGGAAAGAGGAGAAAGTAGGAGGGTGGGGAGAGAGAGATAAGAGATAGTGAGGGTGGAAGAGAGTGAGATATCAGAGGAAAGGAGGAGGAAGAGGTAGAGAGAAGAGAGGATTTGGAGATAAAAGAGAAGAAAGAAACAGGGGAGGAGGGAGAGAGAGAAGAGAGAAGGGATAGGAGGGGAATAGAGGGAGAAAGAATGAGATGGAGAGAGAGGAAGGGGGTTTTGAGACATATAAGAGAGAAAGCATAAAGCGAGAAAAAGAGGATGAGGGAGAGGGGGGTAGAGAGGGTGGAAAAACAGAGAGAAGAAGAGAGAGAGGGAGAGGAAAAATGAGGAAAAGAAAAAACACAGGAAAGAAGACAGAGAGAAAGTGGTGGGGAGATGGGTTAAAGCTTAAAATTCACATCTACGTAGAAGATACGGCAGAGCGTTCATGAATATGTTAAAATATTGACCTGTAAAGAGCACAGAGGGGAGCGGAAGCTTTCAACCTCCCACCCACTCAATCAAACATACATGTAAGCTAACCAGTGTGTTAAAGTATGCCACGCTACAAAAACATGCTAGTACTGTTAAGTAGACCTATACCTAGCATACAGTTGATGCGACACAAATGATGGTGGCATGGCTTGTTCACACATTCATTCACTCCAGCACATTTAAAAAATACAGTTTAGATTTTGCAGCAGTCCATCCACGGCCATTGCCTCTCAGCCAATCAGCTCACCTCTGAAATCTTTCATGTAAACCTGCTATCTCTCCTTGCACCTTGCTGACAAAGCTTTTTTCAAGCCTGTATCGCAGCAAATGAGTGATCTTGTTGTGTCCTTGGGCAAGACAGTTAACCCACCGTGTCCCCTGTGTCTGCATACAAAGGTGTGTGAATGCGCGTGTGAATGGGTGAGCGGTTCCTTGACCATTGTGACCGTGTGACTATTTATGATGTTTTTAATCATAGGCACAGGTAAACAGAACCGTTTCGAGCTTGGATTTAAAATACAGTCCGATCTGCATAGACCTGTGTAGGGCCTAGTCTAAAATAAACAACTATCAGCTGTTAAATGGGGCACACATTTTAATTTTATCTTTAATTTTTGATACTCATACCTATTATATTTTTTGAGTGTGCTGCAATGTCCCAGTAGCTTTTTGCCTGGGACAGACCACACCAAAACAGTTTGAAAACACTTCCTGGCCTGTCTACATGATACAGTCTTACCATTAGAGAAGTCATTATGGCTGTTGTTTTACTTTAAATAGGCAATTGTGTTATATAATGCCCCTGGGTTGTTTCAAACTTTCTGTTTACCAAGAGTGTTTTCAAGTCACAATATATATTTTCCTGCCAAAGTAATTATAAATGTAACACATCTCTTGTTAGATTAACCTGACCTTGCACAGATGAGCAGCAAACACTTCTGTATTTTTTATACATAAAGCACCACTTTACATAGTGCAGTTCTATTTAAGTCACACCATCTGCTCAAAAAGGCATCAAGGTTTATTGGAAATATACATACAGGACATTTTTAAAAGTATGGAGTTTAGAGTTGATTAATGATTATGGTTTTACCGATTTTTGTACTGTAGTGTATAGGTAACTTTTCTGGTGTACGGACCACCTGCTTGTCTCTCCCGCGACGATAACACATTTTGAAGCACGATGTATTGCCACAGAAATATAGTATAATACTGAAACTACTTTATGCCACTGACATAATAGGAATACAACAAGAAAATCACAGTAGACAGTTGTTTAAATGTACAGTATCATTGTCCGCATTCTGTGAGCCTCTCCACAGACCTGATTAGTAACTTGGCAAAGCCTAGCAAATGGAAGTGCCACTTGCTTGTCTCCATGGAAATAGAGAAATGTAATGCCATACTGTAGACGTTTCAAGGCAAAGCAATAACATCTACATGGAAATAAGCAGGTGGCAAACCTTCTTTCAGAAAGTTTACATAGTTCACCTGTTGAATAAAGAAAAAATCATACTCTAATGGGATCTCTATACTAGGGCTGACGATGGATTATATATTTTTTTTTCTTGTTGCTTATTTTACTAATGTCTTTATTTGTAAGCATAAATACAATCTACAAATGTCTCTTGGAATAATATCTAATCTTTCATATAGGCCTAACTGTAATTATGCGAAGCAGTGACATCATGATATGTCTTTTCCGTGCGGTCAAGGCAATCAGGGCAATCAGTGCTTGTCCTGTAAAATCTAAAAATCAGTGTGACAAAAATATTATCAAATAGTTACAAAATATATCCAAATAATCCTGTTTTCCCTTCACTTCTGCCTTTTTTGAAACTTGGTTGTAGTCATAGTGTCCTTTAGTACACCCTACTGGTCACTGAGCAGACTGCACCAACCGGTTCAGAACGTCTCATTAACTTGCTGCGCCATACTCTAACGTGTGCGAGTGCTTTTACAACAGGAGATGCCAGCCGATTGTTTTAGCTCTGAATAATCTCCATGGAGGAATTTGTATAAATAACTGGCTTTTAGCTTGACAGTTCTTGTGATTAGATGTTAGTTAGTAATACACGCAGTCATTTAATCAAACAGTGAGCTAGTTTCAGGGCTAGTTTGTAGGAAAAGCAAGACACAACAGACAGCCCTAATCAATACTACAAAAATCACATTTATACAACAGAAATGAACCTGTGCTGGTTAGTTTTTGGATGATCATGAGCTATATTAGAACAAGTATGAGACCGTGAACCACTATGGAACCTACCTGAACAACTGAGGGATACATAGCTGTAACACCACATGGTAATAAAAAAAAAAGTACTATTATTTAATGTTGAAAATCACATTCTATTGTCTAAAGAAAGATCCATTTTTATTATCATTGTGGCATCGGAATCAGTATTGAGTCAAAATTGAGTCGTATTGTTATATTCTACATTATATAGGGTACTTCCTGTCATCATATATATATTTTAATTTTATTTAATCAAACTTTTTGTTATAGAATAGGTTTGATGTTCTTTATTAAAATCAAGATAATTTATTCATGCATTTTTTTACAGTTTCAAATGATTGTGTAAAATGCCCTGTACCAGCCCTAAAGGTCTTACCGTGTGCACGCTTAACCACTCCACACAAACACGCTTCCCCCGCAATTCATTACCCAGGCCTTAAGAACCAATAAAACCATAATAACCGTAATATCGAGGTGTAATGTTAGCTGCCATTTGACTTGCCTCCAGGTCTTCTCCCATACAATTAACAGCTCATCAAATACGCCTTTATTTAGCCCCACCCCCACGCTAAATACAGGTCAACAAGCTAATGAATGGCCTTTACGCTCTCCGTGTTGGCGGTAAGTACTTTTAATCCAGCAATTATTAAAGGAAAGCTACGCAACAGGAACACTCCAATTAGCAGGGAATTACACATTAAGCATTCAGGAAGCATGTTTGCTGTACCTTGAAAAATAAACAAAAACAAAAAAACTAGGTCAGATTAAAGTGCCTCAAGTGCAGGTTTGACTACGCAATACACTAAAACATTATTACATTTAAAGGTATAGTATGTAAAGTTCTGGAGGTGGTCCGTCACCTGCAGGAGTCCATGGAAATAGAAAGTTAAAACCATCGGAATACGTCGGAATATTGGAGACACAAGCCTGCTCACAGTAAGGACACATGCTTTTCTTATTTTTGTAGAGCAATTAACATAACCATAGTGGAATTTTAGTCTTTAGATTGATGTTCCCCTAGCTCAGTTGGTAAAGTGTTCTTCCATTGATCTGAAGGTTGGCGGTTTGAATCCCAGTCTCAACATTATCATTGATTCTAGAGTCCGATTCACTGACCCACAGGTTGGAGGTGCTATTCCAGCTCCCACAGATGAATGCTTGTCCTTGGGCAAGACACTTAACCCACCTTGCCCCTAGTGTCTGCGTACACTGGTGTATGAATGCGTGTGTAAAGTGCTTTGAGTGCCTTGAAAGAGGAAAAGCGCTATATAAAATGGCCTGTTACCTAGCAACCATGATGGTAATAAGAGCCAAAACTTGTCTAATTTACACAATTTTATCTCATTTAATACTGTTATTTTTTTTTTTTAAATATCTAAATTGTCAGAAAATTATCCCTGCTTTTGGGTGGAAATTGTGTACTGATGACAGAGTGGGAAGGATTCCTTTTTAGAAGACTGCTCTACTTCCTGTATTTTTCACCCTTTTATTGCCCAACCTTTCTTCACAACCTGCCACTTGACTGATATAAAAGTATGATGAATATTTACCACATGTACTACTCCACAAAACCAAGTCATAATTCGAAAAAACATGAAAACCTGTCTCATGCACTTGAAAGTTGAAAGTTGCAGTTTCAAAATACACCAAAGAGTCTTTTACTCATCCCTAGATAGTTTTATTAACCTTAAGGGCAGAAAAACACCAAATAATGTTTAGAAACGTGGCAAAATATTAAAAAACAGCCACCCACGCAGATCCGGTTGGTAATTAAAAAGCATCAAGTAGCACGCAGGCAGAGGCCATGTGAGGAGATATAAAGGTGGGAATTCTCCAAAGCCAAAAGCGAGCACTAATTACCTGTCAGTGGTAAGGAAAAACTGATTTAAAGTGATAAATATTGTCCTAAATGGTCTTTCCTGCATTAGTTGTATAAAGAGGGCAGTTTGAGAATAAATTGCAGCCACTAAACCAGGACAAGCTGCCAAGTGTTTGTATGATTTAGAGATAATTAGCGCCCGAATCCTTTAGCGACACAGTGGGATTAATGATTGTGATATTAGCGAAAGGTCAACCAGCGCATAGAGAGATGGAGCGCTTTATCAACAACACACTGCTTCAGATGTAGAGGCAGATTGTTGGAATTGCTGGTACATTTTGTGTGTTTGAAATCGTCAGGAATATTGTTCACTGTTATTAGTGGCATCATGACGACCCTTCGATCAACGTCACTTTAGGAATGGACAATTTATCACAACTGAACTGAAAACACTATTTGAATTGGCACAGTTATGAAACTGTAAAGGCTTGCACGAATGTCAATATAATGTGGCCATACTTGTAAGACTGACTATTGGTGGTTGAAGAAGAATTTTTTGGTCACATTTTTTCATATAGTGCTTTTCCACCTTCAAGGCACTCACATCATCTTTACATCAAGGAACTTCTACAGCTTATTATAGACAAACTAACTTCTAACTCAGTGTTGCATTCTTCTATTTATTTGCAGTTAATGTTTTTTTTTTTTAACAATATTGCACATTTAGAATATTTTTGGGGAGATAAGTGTGCTTTATGGATTGGTTTCAATATTATTCTTTATAGGCTATATTTACCTAGAGCAGGGGTGTCCAAACTATGATCCAGGGGACAAATGCGGCCCTCAGACCATTTTTATTGGCCCTCAGACCTTCAGTTGAACTGGCCCAGTTGATCAAAATAAGTACTTTTTACAGCAAATTTGAGTAATCCTACCTATATAACCTAAATAACATCACATAGCATTGTTACACATAATATTAGTAGTTCAAGCCTTATTTAAAATATGAAGTCAAAACTATGTTAAATACACCCATCTAAATTATGCTCCGTGTCGAAAATTTTCCAAGATATGGGCCTCGGTGAAAAGAGTTTGGGCACCCCTCACCTAGAGCTATATACTGCACTTCAAAATTTGGCATTGTGACAGGCCTCCCACTCACCCATTCACATACACATTTATACACCAGTGTATGCAAACACTAGGGGGAGTTGCATTAAGTGTTTTGCCCAAGGACACTCTGTGGGATGTGGAATCGCACCGCCAACCAATGATGTTTACGTTGTAGTTGTGGCAGTGGTAGCAGCTCAGTTGTCAGATATGTTTGTCTTTAGTTAGCGCAAAGGTTTTCGGTTCAAAACCCAGCATACCTATTCTGATCCCAACCAGAGAATTGAGCACTTGCGCAAAACCTTTCGCTAAACCTTCAACAAACTTTAAAAGTGCACTATATACATTTTCAGCTGGATAATCTGCCACCTTATCTCTATGGAGATTGTTTTGCCTTGAATGCTCCACAGTATGGCAGTCAGTATGTTGTGAGCAGGAATGCCTCTCCACAGCTCTGACCTGTACCTTTGGCCTGAGGGAACCACTTGCTCGTTTCCCAAGAACAAGCAATAAAACAAGCAGTCGGCTGACCTTCCCCGGAAAGTTACATAGTACACCTTTAACACATTCACTCTGCACATAACATAACCTCACAGATGTCTGACAGCAGTACTGCACATTTCTGAAGTGTTTTGTGGTGATCAAAAAGAGTTCTATGTTTTATGCAAACTACCATCTGCTCTGTAAGTGCAGCTCCAACCGCCTTGTTCAAGGCATCGCTTCCCCATTCACATCTAATGGAAACAGTCAGTTCTCAAGTAGCACTCAACCTCCTCACCAAATCTCCCCCAAATGACTTTGAAGATGTAAAGAAGGGCCTGTATTATACTTAAGGCTTGAGCTACAGTGGGAGTTTGTGCAGTTAAATAAAGCTTTTGAAAATACCTGCTCTTACCCCAAATCTTCTCAGCCTTTGGTCCATGAGAACAGTGCATTTCTTTGGTTAAATATTTTTGTATGAAATCTCTGATGTATTCCTTCACTTTGTATATTAAACTATTTAAGGTGAGAACGTCAAGGATAATATGTAACTTTGTAAAAGAAGAAAGCTCAAATTTCTTCAGTGTTCTCCATGCTTTTATATGTATCCCTATTTGACTACACTGTGACTGCTATTCTCAAATTTGCAAAGGTATTTTAAGGCCCTGAGTTTTCCATATATTTGAGCAAAATGTGTTTTACTCCAGAACATATAGATTATATAAGTACCTTTTGTGGTCAAATCTAATCTAATCTAATCAGAAAGCATGATATTATCCAACAATCAGGAAATATGTGTTGGCATACTAGTTGGTCTCTGAGAGTTATAAAAAACGCTTATTATCAGAGTGAATAATTCGGATGCTCAGGACGCAAAGGGTAAGTAAGGAATAACTTTGGACCACTGCAAATCGTTTAAAGGTGCTATGTGTAGTTATGTCTCGTATCTAGGCAGTACATGTGTATCTTTGTATCTTTAGGTACGTGTGATTTCATTTCCTCATTAGAGTAACTTCTTCGTGAATATGAATTGGATTAGCCTTGTTAGTTCAATGCATAATGAACACAGGGCTGACTGGGGCGGGTCAGAGAAAAGCAGAATTGTCACTGCCCTCACTCGCTGACATGGGACAGGGAAAGAGCGCATGGACAGGAACGAGCAAAGGTGAACAGAAATAATTATCTGGAAATACGTTTGAAATTGCCTAAGGAATTATAATGAAAATGTTTAAATTCAAAACTTGATGCCTTCCAATGTTGTCCATGTACGAGCTGGCACAAAGCTGAACAGCATGAAGGAGCAGGCTGCCTGGTTGCTATAGTGATAGATTTACTGTAATCAAACTATCCACAGCATCTTTAAAACGAACTTGTTTTTAAGTAAACAAAATAAAAAAAATACGATGGTTCAATTTCCCATCACTGTTGGCAGAGTTGGATTTGTTTCTGTTTCCTGATAACCCCAAAGTGTCTGTCAGATTTGTTGACATTTTGAGGAAAGGGCAGGATTTCGGTCAAGGGAGAAAACCAATAGAATTTTGATGAAGATTCAAAAGTTTTTAAAGGTTTCACTGACCCCATGTACAAATAAAAAAAAGTAAATAAAAATAGAAAAGGACTGGGAAAGACAGGACCAAAACATATATATATCACTAGCATCTTTTACATGTTTTGCTATGCTTTCACAATCACAAAGACAAGTTTCTCAAAGGCCATGCTTCGTCTCCCTTCCCAACTCTGCCCGGGGCAAATAGATAGAGTTAAGGCGACCTTTCTAACTACCCTTAATCGCTCACAAAACACTTTCACAGGCAAAATAGGTCAGTGAAGTGTCATATGGAGAGGGCAGAGGTGGGATTTAACCAGTGGCTTTCTATTTATATGACAGTTGCATTATGTCACAATATCAATTGTTTGTGATACACACGCACACACAAAACTGACACATGAGCCATATGGAGTTATCAGATTATTGAAATGCAATGTGATTTATCTCATTTCTTTCTGATTGCTCACACCTGTGCTGGTTTTCACAATGAAAACTATGCAAAAATATGCAAATCTGACAAAGGCAAGAATGAAAGACAAAAAGATCTAAAGAGTTATTTTAAAAGTCCTATATTGCACAAAATTGACTCTTGTGAGCCCTAAGTCCTGTTATAATGTTGTTACCTCCTCAAAAACCTACCGTGAGTTGTGTTTTGTTTCATTTCCACATGTTTGAGCAATCCTTTCCCGTCTACATCTCCAAAGCTCAAAACGCTCTGCTCCACCTTGTGATGTCATGAAGGAATAGTTTTCAAGTTAACCACTACGTTTTACCTTTTGTTTAGTAGAGATTGGAAATTCCAGACCTGAAATTATCCACATTGTTTTAGTGAAGGTGTATGGAGTTTAAAAACACAGTGGAGCACTTTCTGTATTATCACATGACATCACCAGGTGGAACCATAGACTGCATAAAGAAGTGCAGAGTGTGATGTCACCCATAGCGTTCGGCTCCAGTCAAATGAATCTCATCGAGGCTAGAGCAGTTATAGGGGTGAATTTGGAGTCGAGTTCCATATTTGGAATTCTGACCGTGAGTATCATAGCAACCAAAGACCCAATCCAGAGCGATGCTGATGAAGGTGACGCCACTTTCCGCCGGCACCACTTGTTTAGCACAGAGCAGGAGCTTAGCAACGCTGTTAATCAAACCTGTTGCTAACGCTCAATGAGACCTGTTGTTAACGCTAACAGGAGCAGCCTTGGGGAAAGAAGTTGTCTGATTCGTCTGTTATTAATGTTCATATGTTGATTTATAGATACAATAGTGAAATAAAAATATCAGGATCATGTAAAGCAAGCCAAAGTCAATGGAGCCGGAAGCACGTCCATGATCAATTCTTATTTGGAACAGGACAGCTAACAGGTTAGCTATGTCCATTTATATAATTGTCCTTGTTATCAGATTTTTAATGGCTATGTAAACACAGTCTCTTCGTAGAGTTTATGTAAATAAATACAGAAAAATGGCTGCACCTTTGTCACCTAAATCTTTACACATCTAACTGATATAAATTTGGGCATTTTCTGAGAGGTAGATCCATCTGTTTGTGTTATTTTCTATATCATTTGTGTGTGATGCCTGACAAGGAGCGGCTGTTTGGGGAAAGAGACAGAGAGGGATGACTAACAGCGCCGGGACTCGGGGACTGGAACTATAATACTGTTACTCCCAAGATTTATCGATGCCATTTTAAGCTCTTTTAGATTTGGACTTTTCTTTGCAAAGAGGCCGACTTCGACAGCAGTTCACCACATATACAACATCAGGACTGTTTAATAATGTAATATGTGCTGTTATGAGAGTAAAAGGGCAAACGGCAGCTCAGAGAATTAGATTAGGGCTGCCCAGACACCAGAAAGTACACGATTTCTATTGAATCTAATATCATTATACATGTACTTATCTGACCTTCTGCAAACTCGTGGTAAAAAGTACTCTTAACTTTCCGAACAAGCTTGAATTTGGCCTCTAGTGTTGCCATGATACTAAAATTTCAAACTCAATTTCAATACTAAGAAATAGACTCCATATTACCATGCAGGTTTATATCTGTGTAATCCCTCAGTCGTCCAGTTGGGTGCCATAGTGGTCCATGTCCGTGTACTAGTCTGTGTGGTCTTATATTTGTTCTGATACATCTCAAGATCATTCTAAAGATATTCTGAAAGGTTAATTTCTGTCCTGTGAATGTATCAATACTTGCTCAACTGGGAATCTAATTTCAACACTAGTTTAAGTATCTAATTTTCGATACTATTGACAACCCTAGTAGCCTCAAACGATAATGTAGGAGGTTCAATTCCCAGGTAGAGTGGTGGAATGTTAAAGTTGAATATGCATGTTGTTCTTGAGCCTGAGAGGGTTTCTTCCAAGAGGGTACAAACAAAAACATGCATAACAGGCTTATCCTCCAGCTAGGCACTCTATTGACTGTTTCTCATCTTTCTGATGGCATTGATAATAATAATAATGCACATGTGTCAAACTCAAGGCCCGTGGGCTAAATGTGGCCCTCCACATCATTTTATGTGGCCCTCAACAGGGTAAATTAAAAGTTATGATGGTCTTAAATATTATTTTATCAGGAGACACACAGTTACAGAGCCATATTTTTTACATCTTCACAAATGCATATGTAATATTTGTAGCTTGAATAAGAAATTAATACAGAAACGGTTAATAAACAATGTAGAAAAGTAGTTACATTTATTTTACATTTGCCCCTATGACGGCAACCATTTTACTGATGTGGCCCTCGGTGAAAATGTGTTTGACACCCCTGGAATAATGGGTCAAATGCAGATAGGTAATACCTTTCATTAAAGTGGGACAACAATTTTGCTCTTGATTTAGCTAAAGCATTTATTGGAGAGCTTTCCACCTGCTTGCCACCATGGAGATGTTATTGCTTTGCCTGTAATGTTCCACAGTATGGTATTAAACATATATTTTAGCTTTAATTTATTCAGCTGCAGGAGTTTTAAAGCTCAAGCATAAATAAAAAAAACACGCTTTCGTACTATGAATCTGGTAGTGTCACCTGTTTTGTTGCCATGTAGATAGACAATTTAGTGCCATACATTTGGACCTTCTAGGCAAAGCAATAACACCTCCATGGAAACAAGGTGATAGCGAACCCTTAACAAGAAAAGTTACGATGTGCATCTTTAAATTCTAATCTTAATTTCTGTATCAATGTACATGGCATTGTACATACCCTATTGTAAAAAGGTTGTTAAAAAAGCCTGTGTCATACCTGTAAGCCTCTCCTGGTGCGGTGCTGTTTATTCCAGTGTTTTTTGGCTCAGTGTCTCCTCAGCAGGGCCATATGCTCCATGCCTCTGTGCAGTTGGACCAGATCGGCTCTAAACTGTGCGCTCTGGTGCCAGGGACAGACAGGAGCGATCATTCACGCTCCCATAGTTTATGTGCAAGTGAGCGAGGCCAATTTATCACTATTAAGGAGAGTTTTCAAAAAGTTTAGCCAGACATTGTTCTTACTAATAAGTAGCTGCTGAAAGACATGGCTAGGCAATGCGAAATTCACTTTTAAAATTTAATGTTTTAAGGCAGGCTGGAAAATCGATGTGTCAGTTAGGGTCGCCTGAAGTCGGTGAACATATAATGGTAATGGGTGTGGGATTAACAAGTGATATTGCGCAGTGGCAGAAGTGGTTAGCTCTCCGATCTCTCAAATAGAAGGTTGTGAGGTTAATCCAGGCCAGACAACTCTACAAGTTACTCTGGGTCCTGCATTCTTCCTGCTACTTTCCAATGACCTATACTGTTGGGTGTAAAATCATTTATCTGAATTGCTCCCTCGTTGATGTGTTTTAAAGGTCTTATTGTGAGTAATTGATTTGAGCTTTTAACCTTGTTCTAATGTTGTTTCTTTATCACAAACATGCCTGAAGTTAATGTCTTCAGCACATTTAGTTTGTCTTCCTCTATGGAGCTAAAAATTACTTCCACCTTGTGTTGTCATCAGCTAGAATCCAGAGGCACCTTCGATAAACGCAGTCTGATCATTTCCATTCCCAAATAGCCTATATAGAACCATATTTTAGAACCATATTGCAACAGGTGGCAACCCATGTCCTGGTTAAGAGTATCCAACTGGACGTTTTTTGTGCATTTTTAGGTTGAAGGGTGAATACAGAACCACGGAAAGACACTTAGTAGCTAGAACTTCACATCAAGAAGGTTCTGGGTTCGACTCCCAGACCACGTGAGCCTTTCTGTATGGAGTTTTCATGTTTCCCCCTATGTCTGGGTGGGTTTCCTCCAAGCACTAATTTCACTGATCAACCCAAAACATGAACTACAAAATCCTCCAGCTGAAGTAGTGCAGGCTAATCCTAGCTCAATATCTGGAGATAGGTCCCCAGAGATGCAACCAACTGCTCCTGACAAGTTGCCCCAGTTGCACACAGTCGAAGGATGGGTCAAATTCAGATAATGTATTCCCCTAACAAGCGATTGATAAAAATAGTATACCTTAACTCTCGAAAACTGTGCCACTTTGTATCATCATCTTTCCCAAATTGCCACCCAACTGTACTGCAACTATTACCAGAACACACATTGAAACAAGATATCTATCCCTGGCTCCTTCTATAAAACAGTATCATTATGTGGTAACTGCAGTGCACTGGGATCTGCTTACACTCTGTCCTCTGGTCTTTCAGCTGAGTCTTTGTGGAGCGGTTTGTGATAACAAGCCCTGCAGCCTCCCCTGTATTCAACACACACACACTGATGACTCACACAGGACACTGGGGGCGCATTACCTTGCTCCTAATTTAAGAAATGTATTTATTTTAACACAAAGTTTGCACTACGACCAGACACATCTCCAAGCAACAGTGTTTGTATTCAGACGATATCTTCAGGCTCTAAACAGCACGAACGGACCCTGCTTAGCCAAATGACTCACTGTTTTGCATTTATTTATGTATATTGTCCATTTATTAGCATGTAGTTTGAGATATCACTAAAACACTACATTTGGCCAATGCTAATTATGGTATACAACAAATGTGTTTCTAATCATGCATACAGTGGTTAGATAGCAAGGCAAGGAAAGTTTATTTGTTTAGCACAATTCATACACAAAGTAATTCATAGTGATTTACAAAATAAGGCAGTAAAATCAAAACAAAAAATATAAAAGATTAAAAGAGAATAAAAAACCTTTCAATCATATGCACAGATAATCAGAAATGTGAGACTGGATTTAAATGGCAAAGTAGAGGCTTGTTTCGCACTTTTAGGACGACAGTTCAAGGTTTTAGCTGCATAAAACTGAAACGCTGATTACCCATGTTTAGTCGTGACTCTGGGCACCAGCTGGAGGACACTCCCTGAGGTCCTCAGAGTGTGAGATGGTTCATATGGCACTAACATATCGGAGATGTACTTTGGTGCTAGGCCAGAAGAGACTTGTACACAAGCTTTAGAGTCTATTCTCTGAGCCACAGAAGCCATTGCAGACTTGAGCACAGGACCCGAGCAGCAACATTATGAATGTTCTGCCACTGTCTTACAGTGAACAGACTGTTACAGTAGTCTAACTTACTGGACAGAACTCTCCAACTGGGTTAGACTAGATATATTAGATATTATCAAAACAAAGCCTCTTTAGAGCTACGGGTCCATTCTTGACTAGGACTGGAGATACTCCCATAAAGCATAAATGAAGTCTTAAGAAAGTAGAATTATCCTGGTTCATGGCTACTGTTTAAGGTGCATTATGCAAGTGTTCTGAGGGGTGTCCACCACCTGCTTATGCCATGCCAATGTTATTGTATTATTTTAGTTGCATGTATTACTTTAAAAGTAAAATATGTGCATTCTTATCGTGAGCAGCTTCTCCACAGATCTCACCTGCTTTTTCTTGTCTGGTTACATTTAATGCCATACTGAAGAATACTTCAGGCAAAACAATACCATATCCATGGACACAAGCAGGTAGCAAGCCCTTCACCAAAGAAGCTCATAGTGCACCTTTATTGCAGTCTGATAGTGTGCCAGCTTTAGCCTGACAGAAGAAGACCAGAGAGCACAAATGAGTCTGAACAAAGGCCAAGTGAAGGGAGGGGGAACAGGTTTCACATCTGCCATCTACTGGTGAAAAACTCAAATAAACTTATGGATAGCTTTAAGGAGGTCTAGTCTAGAGGATGAGTGCTGTGGTTTGTGATCTTGATTGCAGAGATTGAACCAGCAATCTTTATAACAGTGAGGAATCTCTCTGCTGAGCTCTATTGTGCTATAGCTGCCCCATTACAACACAACGACTGTAGCACAATTTAAATAATATCCGACAGCACGACCTTTATCTATTATGCAATCATACAGTAGATCCAGTGCTGCTCCTCTCCCTCCCACATGACCTGACAGGGCAGTGCTGGAGGAAGATTTAGTGCGGTGAACACAGCTTTAGCCGATTACAGTGCATTTATAGTCAGTCACTTTAGACTCCCTCAACAATTAGTGTTTAAGTGGAGCGGGCAGAGGGGGGCAGAGGAAGCACACAGGGACTGAAGAGGAGGAGCAGAGGAGGAAGAGAGCCGTGAAGGTGTGAGTGCGCGCGCCGTCCCGGGACAGGGGAGGAGGGAGTGAGCATGTGCAGTTGGAAATAGGATTAGGTACTCTCATAGACAAAACTGACAAGAAATACCGTAAATAATGCCGTTGTTTGGACAGAGGATCACAAATTTAAAATGATTCAAAATTGAAAACAGTAAAAAAAAAAAAGATTGAAGATTGAAGTTCCTCAGTGTTTTTAAAGATCACAACCCTCCATAAGACCCAAAATGACATCCAATGTGCAGCAAACCCACGCTGACATTACCAGGTATTGTCATCAGTACGATTAAACACTTGTAATTGAGTAAATCCAAGATAAGCTAAGTTAGATTTTAATATAATTTAATAATAACTAGGTTTTAATATCATACTTAAGTAGAACTTGTCCTCCGATCCGAACATTGGCAGTTTATATCACGCTCTTGATGCTCTAAACATCATCCACTGACTCACAGGTTGGTGGTGCAATTCCAGCTCTCACAAATGAATGCTGTCGTTGTGTCCTTGGCCAAGACACCACCTCCTCGCCCGCATCGTCTATGTACACAGTGTATGGGTGTGTGTGTGAATGGGAGAGTGGTTCCTTGATGTAAAGTGCTTTGAGTCCCTTGAAGGTGGGAAAGCGCTATATAAAAAAAGTGACCAGTTACCATGCACAAGGGAAATTATACTTTGACATATATTAATATCTTTAAGATGAGTAGTGGTAGTGAGGAAACCATTCATCTTCCCTACTTTGCTTAGCCGTTTGTCACCTGCTGTCTATGGAGGTAGATAAGTTTATTAGCATACAGTGGAACTTTAAAGGCAACACAATGGCATCTCCATGAACACAAGCAGGTGGAGGACCCTCCCCCTGCATACTGCACCTTTAAAATACATGTTAATTTATACTACGCAATCTGGTTCCATCATTGCTTAATCCAATGGGGCATAATTATCAGTGAAGGGGTCAACTACAGTTAGCAAACCAATTTAAATCCTGCAGTTACTCAAGCTCTATACAATACATTAGATTAGCATATTTCACTGTCTTTTCTTCCATTGTCTTCTGTATTATCTCCAGCTCTACAATTACCATTAGCAAATGTCTTTATACTCTCGTGGTGCAGGTGAGGAAGTTATGAGTGATTTTCTGAGCAGACGATTTCCCCTTCTCCTCATTTATTGTACAGCGCGGCGGAAAGCTTTTAAACGCACCATTTAGTCTTGAGCTCCAAGAATTAAACAGACACAGCCATTCGTTAGACTTCACCTCTAGAGAAAGTAATTAGGAAGATTTTTGATGAGAGAAACTGCAAGGGTAAGTTTCAAGAGATAGAGGGTAGAGTTTTGACTCAGCGACAATTATACACAATAGTTACAAGCATTTATTGATTTGTTAAAGCAACATTGCTTTAACTTTCTGATGAAGGGCACGCCACTTGCAAGACTCCATGGAGACAGTAAGTGACAGCTATACTTTTGAACTAAGGATGTCACGATATTTTTGAGTTATGATTATTGTGATGAAAAATATTGTGATTAGATGAATATTCATGGTTATTGACAAAAAAGGAAACTGACATCACTGTTTCTTCTGGCCCCAGAGGCTTGGCGTGATGGTGCTGATAATTGAATATTACAGGACTGGGGACTGATTATGTAGACTAATTGTACGGAAGCGTAGAACTGACACGTGGATTAAACAGGCTTGTTCATTATAACAGGAAAATATGAAGTTAAAAGAAGAACATTTTCTCATTAAATCGTAATCATTACAGGTTATAACGGCTTAAGTTTCACATTTTAATGACATTAGTTACTTGTTTTAACATGAAAAGTTTCATGTTTTAATGTCATCAGTTGTTTTAACATGATCATATTAAATGTGTGTAATCCCTCAGCTGTCCAGGTCTGATCAAGAGTAAAAGCCAAAGTTAAATCTGTCAACTGGAGAAAAAGTTGTAGGAGTGAAGATGTTTTGCTGCTCATTAAAGCCGCTTCTTCAGTTCTGGTCAGATTGCTGGTGGACACTGCCTTATATCTATTTGAAAGGAGGAGCTAACTATACTGAAACTGGAAACAGCTTTTGTTAACAGTTTCTGTATGTAGGCTAGATCTATTGAGCTGCACTGAGGCACAGTACACACTTAATGATACATATAGATATAGATAGATGTAAGGCAGATATAAGGCAGTGTCCACCAGCATTCTGACCAGAACTGATGAGCAGTGAAACATCTTCATTCTTGCAACTTTTTTCCAGCTGGCAGATTTAATTTAGGCTTTTACTGTGACCATATTAAGCTCATATCCAATGTCCTGAATAGGGCCAGTCACTTTAAGCAGATCTGAATACGTGATCTGTATAATCTATAGCAATGCAGAGGGGACGAACCCGTAATGTAACATTTTAATGAGAAAATGTTCTCGTTTGAACTTAATACTTTCTCATAATAACTAATAAGGCCTGTAAATATTTAATTACTCCACATTTGTCAGTTCTACCTTGCTGTATAATTGCAATTTATGGGTTTATAACAATATAAAATATAATGTACACCTAATTGGTGCATTGACCTCTTTTAGCATCCAACTTAAAAGCTTTTGATTTATTGATTGATTTAAATCCAACTCGCGATTATTTGGGTTTGGACCTTTAATGCAAACAAGTCGTGGTTGAACTAGGCACATTTGCTTTTTTCTCTCTGCTAACAACAAGAAAGCAAAAAAAAAAACAAGGAGCTAAAATCATTTAAAGTAGCGCTGATATCCCATTCATCTCGCCCGTCTTACTGTGGAACATTCTCCATGAAGACAAAGATGTTTTATGCCATAGTGTGGAACATTCCAGGCTATTCATGGTTTAAGATTTCTGTTATATGAAACAATTTGAGGACTTTTTCCAATTTAAAAGATCTAACATTGTATAAATTGATAATGGATAAGTGGATATGGATAAGTGATAACATCTCCACGAAGACGAGTAGTTAGTCAAGTAGAGTCAATTCTGTGGAGAAGCAAGCCCGCTTACAGTAAGATTGCACGTTTTTTGGTTGAACAGTTACGTGGAGGAGCTTTGGGATAGATTTCGTAGACCTCGTTGACTTACACATTTAAAATCTTATTGTATATACAAGATCCTTGATGTATTTTACAAAACCGTTTTCTCATTTTCATAGTTAGAGCATTCATCCAAAAGTAAGTCCAGCCTTAGTACAGAGCAGATGTTGTATAAAAATCAAGTGTAAAGTTGTGCTTCAGAATATGGGTATCTATAGGGAATGGGGGGGTAACTGTTTCTAAAGACTAGAAACAACAAAAAGCCCAAATCTATCTGAGCAAATCGGATCTCTGCACTGGCTCCACTCACAGAAGCAGGAGGATTTGTGCATTAGTCACACATGAGAGATATGCTGATAACAACCATGTCTCAGAACAGAAATAGAAACAACCTAACCTTAAATGCCCCATAATATGCCAACACAACTTTGAGGTTTCAGCTATAAAATATGTTGCCCCTTCAAAACAGAACTGTAAATTGGGTTAGTCTAATGAGGTTGATCCGGTCTTCAATTAATTTATTTTAATAGGTTATTTTTTCAGACCAAGGTTTAGTTTGTTTTTATACCTGAGAGTTTCGACTGCTCACTTGTGATGTGTCCGATCAGCTCATTTAAACAGGTTTTGGCGCAGTCTTCCTACGGTGGAGGTAGGACGACAGCGCCATCTTCAGTCCAAATACTTCAGGAGAGTATTCCAGGTGTGTGAGAGTAAAAAAGCCCCTTTGTCCTGGTTTAAACATGTCACAGAAAGATCACGTGACCACTCAGAGGAAGACCACAAGTGAGCAGTTGGGTATGAAAACAAACTATCCCTTGGTCTGAAAAAATGACCTATTAAAAGAAAATTTAAATTGGGTTTTTATTTCATTTACACATTTTAGGAATCAACCATTTTCACTCTAGAAGTCAAAACTCTACATTCAAGCTTGTGAGATCATTAAAAGCCAGTCCAAGAAGTGCTTCTCCATGCACCTTCACCAAACTCGTTCTGGTAATTTCAGAGCTATTGTTTTAGCCTAATTTAAACATCTTCTTTCTTCCACTACATCAATACTTAATTACGTTGTACAATGTGAAATGCCAATTGTAAGAGGCAAAAGGGGATGGCTCGGACCTGATTTTTATTTTCTCTAGTTCAGGTATTGCCCTTAAGCAGATATTTGAGAAAACAATTGGACAGAATACCACCTATGTATTTTAAAATACATTTTTTTGGATGCAAAGCAGATAGATACAACTACCAGGAAAACTATCATGTGCAATCAAGAATATTGTTGAAAGAGAACCGCATGGAAACAACAATTCTGTTTGTCAGCCATGGTTCAATATCCAAATAGGAGAAGAGACTACGAGGGTGAGGATTAGAGTTGAAATAATACATGTTCTTCACTGACAGTTCAGAATGAGGTAAAGGGAATTAAAAAAACAAAAAACAATAATGCAATGAATGATTTTAAGCAGAGATCAACCATTTTGTGTTTTTTCATGGTTGATGCTGTTGCAGATTGTTTAGAATACAGAGCAACCGATGGCCGATAAGTTCTGTCGATATGTCTGGGCCGATATATAGGGCCAATTTTGATTATTTTCCTCAAATTATGTCATTTAAATTTACTACAAATTTATTAAAATGCTGTAGGTGTGAAGACGTTTAAGAGAGCAGTGTATCACATTTAGTGCAGTTATTTCTTTGTATTAAATTGTTAATATAAAGCTCTGTGTGTATTTTTTAGGCAGGAAATCCACCAAAGCATATATATAAAACATGTACATAAGATCTAAATATCGGCCTGTGCTGGAGATTTAAGGTCGATAGCTGATATGCTAAAAAGTCCAAATATCGACCTGATATATTGACCAACCAATAATCTCTAGTTTTAAGAAGAGAAAAAAGTGTATTGTGGCTTTATTACAACACAGAAAATGCAGTGGATGACCAAACACCTTGCATAGAAGTCTTGTATGTGTGCATATCAAGTTTATCCTCACAAACACATTCAGCCCATGTACAATGAGAAGTCCATTATATTCCTCCATGTCTTTGCCTCACAGACTGCAAACAGAGCCCAGAGCTGGATGTGACTAAACACTCTAATTGTGAGTATACAGTGAGATCCTGCAGTGTTTGGCTTTAGGAGCAGAGGAGGAAATGAAAAGAGCTGTCTCACTGAACACAATACATTACACAAGCTTCCATCACGGAACAGCCACAGTTCTCCACCCTGATAACATCTAGAAAGAAGAGGAGAGCATCATGGATTTCAAGTTTAGCAAGGTCCATAGTCTACGCATTTTTGTGTCAAACTACAAACACATTCAGACTGCAAGGCTGAAGAATGAAGACTTTTTCAGATCTGATGAGGGTAAATGTGTTGTTAAAGTAAGATAAAAATTTGTATTCTTTGTGTAGTCTTGCTTGCACAGAATGAAAAAAACTCAGAGGAAGCCAGGAAGGGTTGGTGGCTAAATTCACAATGTATTCCTGGTCAAACTGTTCACGCTGTCTAATTTAGGGACGCATCGATCCAGCTTTCTCAGTCCCGATATCAATATTTGTACAAAATGTCTGAATACCCGATGTTTGCACATACCAGTGCAGGGACTGAAAATGTCATTTACCACTCATTTACAGGTTATTACAAAATGGATCCAATTGTGTGATGTAAATTATATTTTTCCTTCAGGTAATTACACAGCAGTATCAAACATGTTCTGCAAAACACCAGCCAAGAAATGACATCTTTGAAATACTACCCAACCCATCAGAGTCAGTGTTAGTACAATCCAATACCAGTATCACTACATCCCTAGTTTAATTATCTCTCTAAAAACTATAATGAAGCTGGGCAATGTTTTTTTCTTACTGTTTTACCATAACCATTTAAAGCAGATCTACTCTGCAAAATCTCATTTACTCTCTTGAAGTTGTTTTTGAAGTGATTCGTGCACAATTGAGCAATCTTTAATCGCTTATTTTCAAGACATCATATTGCTGATCAATCCCTGTTTTCACCGCCACCAGCATACAGCCACTGCTCTCTGCTTCGTTCTTCAATTTGATTTTCTTAATAATACACATAGGATTCGGCAGGGTCGTGTAGTCATTTTGGTACAAATGAAAAAAAATCTGCTACTCGCTAGTGTCATCTGCAGCTATCCATAAGAGGGGCCAACAGCTACAGCTTCTAAGTCAGCATACTTGTTTATAATAATAATAATAATCCGGTGTCATAGATTATAACTATATATCAGACACAAGCACATATTAAAGTAACTGTACCATTTAACAAACGGGCTACATGAAGATAACGAAGCAATGACATTTCACTTGCAAAGACTAAAATTTGTGAAATAAACATGAACCACCATAATCGCATCAACATTATTACATTCAAATAATTGAAATAAACGCAACAATGCTATGGTTTCAATGTTTTTTATATGTACTAGCTGGTGCGGACCCTGACAGCAGTGCACTTGAGCTTGTTAAAACACCACTCCACACTTCAGCCCCTTCAATGTTTTCCCTGCTGTCGGCAAGATGGCTGCCTGTCACTCGGGATGGGGCGCGTCGCATTGCCAGGTCTGATTTAGCACAGCATTAATGCAAGGCCGGAGAATCCATCACCGGGGAGTGGTCCTTCTGCTGACTCCCAAATCAACATTGGATCTTCAGGCCCTGCCCTGACTACAGCCCGTACATATGCAGCTGATGTACGGCCAGTCAGGTAACCCAAACAACGTGTCACCACACACGAAGAATAGATAACAGCAGCCTTAAAGGAGAGATGTGCCCAAGTCATTTTAGTGTGGTCATGGTTCTCTCAGTTTTTCTTGCCAATACTGTCCTTTTTAACTGTAATCTTTCAATTTAAACCAGTATATAAGTGTAAAAATTGGGGATGCAATTAGGAAGAACTGGCTCAAGCTAGTAGTTCATAAACCTTAAAGTACTCTGGTAGGAACAGACAGGTACAGGTATGACTACAACGAAAGACTGACAACAACTACTTCAACTACTACTCCAACTCATTTTTTATTTTCCTTTCTCATTTGGGGTTTCCTGAAGAAAATACTGTCATTTTAAACTCAAATCCTTCCATTTAAAATATGTAAAAGCAGATCAGTATTTCATAGAATTGTGGTACAAACAGTTACAACAGCTACAAAAACTACTATTACTAGAAGTACTGTCACTATAGGGCAGTGGTGGAAGTACTCAAAATTGTGTTCCTTAAGTAAAAATACAGATACCGAAGTAAAAGTAAGTATCACATGAAAGAATCTACTTAAGTTAAAGTATTAAAGTAAAAAAAAATACTAAAAGTATTTTGCACATGTTTTTTTTTTTTTTTCTTATAAGGCTTCAAATATATTGATTTGGATAACTATTTGTGCTGCTTCTTCACTAGAGAGAACTAAATCAGTCATTTTTTTATTTGTATATTTTTGTTTGCTCAAATTGTGAACATGTTAAAAATAAACCGACCAGCCTTTTCAACAATAATACTATTACTTTTACTTTTCTTTCCTGTTCAAAATGTAGTGTAGAAAGTACAGATGCCTGTGCTCAAATGTAGTGAAGTGAAAGTAAAAAGTATCTAGTTTAAAACTGATTTAAGTGAAGTACAGATACCTAAAAGTGCAGTACTTACTTTTACTTTTTTTTTACTTCCCACTGCTACTGGTATACTACTACTATATCTGCATGACCATAATGTCAAAAAGCAAGACTGTCCAAACTGGGAATTAAACAGCGAATAACCAAAGCCCTGAATGGCTTGACATTAGATTTAAAAAGTAACAAGAGCTAGCAAGTAAATAACACGTACCATTATGAGAGAATAGTAGTTGCTATAACAGCATAAGGTCCCTGTGATCACATTACTGTTAGCATAATGAGCTGAAGTAAATTGCACACATTACCAAGCATTCATAAATATTTAGTTATTAATACCATTGAACAAGATTTTTCAGTGCCAAAAGGACCCATGTGGAATGAAAAAAATCAATAAAAAGAAGTGAAAGTGAACCACTGTTTTGCCTCTCTCAAAGTTACCATCATTTTGCTGAGGGACACTCAACATAATTTGTATAAATAAACCAGGAAGCTCTCTGCAGCCCTCCCCATGCTCCCACCACACACCTCCTCCATGCTCAGCCCTCCTCATGCAAAACAGAAACTGAAACCAACTTTTTAATACGTTGTTTTCAGCAAATATAGCATTTTCAAACCAATAAAAGGTAACATGGTGATCTAAATATGTTACGTTAGCAAAATGATTATCATTTAGCATTACCTTGTGGAGCTGGTTGGTGGCTGAGCTGCTGCTGCTGCTGCTGTTGACTGTGTGACATTTGAATTTGAGCAGAGATTCTTCCGGAGTATCCAGCCTTCTTCCTGAGTCCCGGTCACTGTGGGATAAGCGCGAGTCTCGGTCGCCATGGGATACGTGTGATGGAGAGGCACCCGAGGGAGAGGGGCGCTGGTGCACGGTGCAGGACAGGCCCAGGATGTTAGAGGGACGAATCAGGAAGGCCTCAAGAGCAATGTTAGCAGACACCTGAAGGAAAGAAATTACATTTTTTAGTCCAGTCTTAGACCAAGGTTAGTATAACAGACATGGATTGACTTGGGAGTGTGAAGTCATCCATAGCATTCTGTTGCAGCCACATGAAGCTAATGGAGGCTAGCAGTTAAAGAAGCTAATTTGCAATCATAAACCATATATATGGAAATCCGGGTCCAAAACCACATCTGTAGCCCTTGCCTCTGGTTCACATTGTAATGGTATTAAAACAGAATACCAAATATATTACTAAAAAGATTATATTAATCACTCATTCACTCACACATACTATTTACAAATGAGTCCAGTTATGGTTCATTTTCAGCCAAGACTTAAGCCTGGAGACTGACATTCTAAACTCAGAAAAAGCTCCTAATCTCTATGGGTAGTGACTTTCAAAGCTTAGAGCCCTTTTTATA
Source organism: Periophthalmus magnuspinnatus (assembly GCF_009829125.3). Lineage (NCBI taxonomy): Eukaryota > Metazoa > Chordata > Actinopteri > Gobiiformes > Gobiidae > Periophthalmus > Periophthalmus magnuspinnatus. The sequence goes on from NC_047140.1 coordinate 16,741,759, forward strand.
GACTGCCTGTGCAAATGAAGTCCTACATTATGGGATTTAGCAAGTTTGATTTAGTCCTGCATTATAGGTCGGGCTTGTCTGGGTTCTGCTCAGTTTAGTAACCACGGTGTCCTGGTTTAGCCACTTTAGGGCTGTGTTAGTCCAGGTGACTAACATCAGTAACATTTTGGCTACATTTACACTGCAGGTTGAATCAAGTTTTTGCCCAAATCTGACCTAAATCAGATTTTTTGAGTGTCAGTGTGAACAGGCCATATCTGATGTTTTCAAATGAGACCTGGGCTACTTACATATGTGGTAATAAATCACATTCTAATCTGATCTGACTGCAATGTGAACACACAAGTCACATTTATTTGACTTCTATAGCCCTGGAATGGTCCCACATTCGTATGGAAAAGGCAGGAATAAAACACATTTAAACAATAAAGGGCCTGCCTGATAATAGCAGATAAGGTAGAAAGTGCAAATAAAAAGAGATTTTAAGCCTAATGTGCGACAAAGATAAAATATCAACTTTTGCCTATTTATGGTAGAAGAAAATGATAACTTATTTTGATTAGTATAAAAATGGTGCTCTCTCATTAATAATCTTTCTCATAATGTGACAACAGCACGACTCCTGCCCTGTCCCCTTCTGCAGATCAGGCCACACATAAAAACTGATTTATAGGGGGAAAAAAAATCAAGACCTGCAGTGTGGATGTAGCCTTTGTTTATCCCATAGACCATACATCATGTGCGCGCTTCCGGCTCCATCGACTCAGGCTCAAATTCACTTTACATTGAAAAATTGTCACCCCTCTCTCTGTAACTGCTGCAGTGAGCCTCATCATTTTGGCCTTAAAATGTTTGTCTGTTATTAATGTTAATAGAGAGCGGGTTAATACAATCAGATGCCTTCTTTCCCTGAGGTCACTCTCACTAGCGTTAGCAACAAGTTTGATTGACAGCGTTTCTAAGCACCTGCTCCCTTCTAAATCAGCAGGCGGGAAGGGCTGTTACCTTCAACAGCCTCGCTCAAGATTAGCTCTTTAATTACTATGATACTTAGAAATTCTAAATATGGAACTTGGCTCCAAATTAGAACCTATGATTGCTAGCGTCGATGAGCTTCAACTGACTGGAGCCGCACACTATGGGTGACGTCACACTTAATCCACTTCTTTATACAGTCTATGATTTATCCCTAAAGTGTAAATTCTAAATGCACATGTAGCCGTGTACACAATCACAAAACGTGCATTTTGATCAAAGAATGAAGAATGTATCAAGGTAGTATGTGACAAGCAGCTCGACCTTATATTTTTGCTTATTTACTTTCATGTGTGCAAGATCTTACCCTCTCAAGGACAATCAGATAGAAAGCAATGCATGAATGTATTAGATATTTGCATATACCCTTTATGTAAAATACAGTAAGGACAACATCAAAAAGTCAACCAAAATCCCCATAAATCTAATATTGTGAGTTCAGCTGCAGCTCTGCCCCTCAGTCCAGGGCAAAGGTTGATTGCCTGGTTAAATACCCCTCCCATTACCTCTTTTCTCAGACCGAGGGGTAATGAGAAGTTAATTTGACTGGAGCTGATAATGAGAATAAAGCCACCCAGTGAAAAATGGCTTCCTTTCTATTGTTTCTTCATCCTTCTATCTTTCCCTCTGTCATCCCTGTCACTTGGAGAAAAAGGAGTTTGCTTAATGACCAATATAAAATGTCTCTCCTAAACTTTATGTCTGTAATAATGAAGTTTGTACACTTTGGGCAGAGAGGGCAGTTAAAATGGCCTCACTGTGGAATACATAAACATTGACTTTGTCTTCAAACTTTGCGGTCCCATTGATAAATATATATATATGGAGGTCTATATATCATTCTGGATTACTGTCAAAATATATGTGATCATCTGATATGAATGTGATGCCCTTGAAAACTAAATAATCTGTATCAAAAACTCTAAATAGTTTTTAAGAGTTTTACTTTTGTAGATGGTAGTACTTACTCAGTACTTACATTTCCGTGTGCATTATATAAATAAAGTTTGACTGTTTGAAGGAAAAATACATATTTAATCTGGGATTTGGTATCACTACAGCTACTACAACTACTACTATTATGACCACTAATATGAAAATTATGACAACTGCTGTTACAACTGCTACAACTACTACAACTACTAATGTTTTCAGTTTGAGAGAAGAACTCCTAAATATGCAGGGTGTGTTAAACATGTGAAATGAAACACATGAAACAAGACACAACCCCAGGTATGTTTGTGATGAGGAAACATTATAACATAGATCAGATAATAGTGTAATGGGTCCTTTAAAAAATATACATATGTTCAAGTTGAATGACTGAATCAAAGTGAAATACTTGTGTAATCTAGCAAAAAAAAAAGTTTAATTGTCTTAAATGTGTAGTAGTATACCTTAGAAATGACCTGGTTGTCTGAGGCCAGTGCCAGTTCTGCGATCCTCTCCACACACTGCACTATCCTGGTGCAGGCGCGTGCTTCGGTTTGGGCCATCCACAAAATATGCTCCTCCACTTGCATCATGTTACTGGCAATGTCGGAAATATAGTCCCCCAGCTGCCAAACAGACAAGAAGCAATGTAAATGCACGCATATACCAGGAGGCCCATGTGTTATTAATGTAGTGAAGCTCCAGGCACAAAGCAATTTAAGACATCGCAATGCAATTTATCTCAAGGGTTATTTAGATCGACACAGCCATGAAGTATTTGGGGAAAGTAGATGTAAAATACAGCTTTAACTTGTTTAGCTATATTGAGCACATCCACATTAGGATCTGGATGTCTCTAAACTGCATTATGGCAGCACCATAATGCAACAGAGGCATTGCAAGTGACTGTACATATCCACTACACAAGAAGTGACGCAGTAGATTCTGGACTTTTGGAGCTCTTGGTCTAAAGTTGGTTTCTGTGCTTAGTTAAAAGGGGTATGGCAGGGTTTCATGTTTTTTTGTAATTATTACTTGGTTTGGTGGGATAGTACCTGTGGTTAAAAATTTATTATAGTTTTACACCTGTCAAATGGAAGTTTGTGGGAGAAAAACGTTTAGAAGAAAAGTTGTTTTTTAAATTTATTTATTTTAATACAGAAAGTAGCCCTGAGTTTTAAAACAAAACACCTCTACCTATAAAATCAACACCAAAAACTCCAGTCCAAAATGCAGGGACAACTAATGTACAAGGAAAATATTTTTCTGGCAGTTTAAACCTTCACTTTATGGTTGTAACAGTTATGGATTTACTTGTCCCGTGTCCATTCAGGAAGTACAATTATAAACTTCACCAAAAACTATTAAAATGTTAACTATACTTTAGTGAAATGAGTACTTTAACCTGTCATATGCCATACTGGTTTGTCAAAGCCTGATCATCAGATCCCAGAAGCTAAGGTTAGTACTTGGATGGGAGACCGTTGGGAAAATCTCGTGAGGGATTAAAAAAAACATTGCGTCCTTAGGTAAGACACTTCATTGGTCCGGTGTGAAAATGGCGTGTGAGTGTTGGCAGCCTTGTTTCCGTCAGTCTGTCCCAGAATAGCTGTGGCTACAATAGTACCTTACTACCGCCGAGTGTGTAGTGAATGAATAATGCACAGTAAAGCGCTTTGGGTGTCTTGAAAGGCGCTATATAAATCAAATGCATTATTATTATTATTGTTATTATTATTATTATTATTATTAGTAGTAGTAGTAGTAGTCAGTTCAGGTCAGTTTATTTTCTGACTTGTCCATGTGTTAATTTGTCTCATGGACCACATGAACACTCCACTGGGAGAGGTCGGTGAAGTGCCAAGACAGGATTCAACCACTAAGCTTCCTGTTATAAGGCGGCCACTTTGCTATGAGTCCCCCTCAAAACAAGCCAATAGATAAGTTTGTCTCTTTTGGTTTGATCATGAAGGTTTTTAACGGGGTGTTGTTCCTCAGACTTACGCCCCTCACATGTCTCTGGTGTCATCTGGGAATAAAACTATTTTCTTGGTCTTGGACATAAAGGTCAGACATTTCGATTAAATGGAGTCATGGCCAAAAATCTTTTAATCCTGCTCATCATTCTGGTGACAGGACAGAAAAGTTTAGCAGTTCAAATCATGTAGTCAGGACATCTACAGAATTTTGAATAGGAAAGACTGGAACAGAACAGACAAGAGAAATAGAAATGAGGAAAAAAAATACTAACTGTATACATGTAAGGAAAAGTATGAATCAACCACTCACCTATTCACACACAGTTTCATATACCAGTGTACACAGACAATGAAGGTGAGGTGATTTAAGTGTCTTGCCCAAGGACGCAAGGACAGTTTTCTTTTATGGAAGCTGGTATCGCACCGCCAACCTGTGGGTCAGTGGACAAACACTCCACCAACTGAGCTACTCTCGCTACTGTTTACATGAGACAACAGCAGACAAGAGAATGTATGGCGTGAGTAAGCTGATGATTTGGGAGTTTATCTACACTTTTACATATAAATACATCATTTCCTAGTAGTGTAGTAGTTGCTTTTGTGGGAACTTCCATGCAGTTGCTGTCTTGTGAGTGCATTGGTCAAATACATGGTTAGATCATAATGGTTTTGATGAGTTTGCCACATCCTGTTTTAGGCATCTCTTTAGTTAACCTAGAATGTCTAATATGCACTACACAGGTGAGAGGAAGAACTGAATGAGCTGAAGTGGAGGGCGGTTTTGCTGCTGCTTAAGAAATAATCGGTGGAGGGGCAAAGGTAGCAGGCTGTGATTGTCTACTGAAGGACGAAACATGGAAGGGAACGTCACGTAATATGCACAGCTCATCATTATAAGCTTTAAAACGGCAAACCTTTATACCTTGTAAACAAAAATATTGATCTAAAACTGCGCAGTTGGGAAGCCCTGCCTCTTCATAGCAGCATTTGAGCATAAAAAGCTACAGATTTCAATTTACGTGTTCACATTCATAAGTGGGTGTAGTTTCTTGCTCAACGGAAATTCATAATTATGGAAGTGTCAAGCATCAATCCATCGTTCATTTTTAAGTGTACAGGTCTATTTCAGAAATCCAGGATAAGTGATGAAAAGTCTTATTAAAAGCATGTATAAAGATCGACAGACTCCTCTAGCTCTTTCAAATCAATCCTCAGAAACAACAGGCAAATTTATAATGTGGGCAGGACAGTCAGGGAGGCGCTGGTGACTTTGTTCATTACTGAGAGATTTAATTTAGATTATAAACTCTGCCGGGGCCCAATCACTTCCTGGGGATGTCACTCTTGTATTTACTTACTGTACTCCCCCATTGAGAAGCGATTTGACTGTTCTTTAATGTATGAACGAGGTGGGCTCATCAGTACTGTCTAGGCCGTGGCAATGATAAAACTTTAAGCATTGTCCTAATAATATCTCCTCCCGTGTGCCCTATGTGAGTAATTGGACTGGAGGGAGCATCTATTGATTTTTGTTCCATTGGCTAAGCTCGGCACCCTTTTCAAGCAGAACCTGACCTTCAGTTTGAGGCTAAAGTCCATGAGAAGGGGTTCAGTTAAGGTTAGCAGCTACAAACTCACTCCAAGAGGGTCCTGTGTTTGATTGCGTTGTTCTCCCTTTGACTGAGTGTGAACATTGATTTCTACATTCAAATTAAAACACGCATAATAGCTCAATCCTCCAGCTGACTAAACCTAGCTCAGGAGATGGGTTTTGACAGGTTGCCCCAGCAGCACTGAAGGATCGGTCAAATGAAGAGGACAAATTTACCTTTACCTTTATCATTTTTCTGCTGGAGGTACAGCAACTTTGGGCATCCATGGAGATGAGATTGTTATGTCTGGAATTGTCCACAGTAGGCATTAAACGTATCTATCTCCATGGAGACAAGCAGATGCTGTCAGCCACATTACAGGTCAAATATGTGGAGTGATGAGCCCATTCATAGAAATAGTGCATTTTCAAAGTCCTTTTAGCAATAAAACACTTGTAATTAAATAAATGCAAGGTAAACTGGTTTAATGAAATAGGCATTAACTTGAAACAAAAACTGACCCAAAACACAGCCTCTATTTTTCTCACTATAACGTAATTAAAATTAAGTTGGTAATCTTTGATCAATTTAATATTGGATGACATAGAACACATCAAATCGATTGACCCATACTTGAATTAGAGCAGCAGCTTACAGCATCTAAAGACCCATTTCCAAATCTTGAGCTAAAATGTTTGTCAGTATATGCCAGGAGCTTGAGGATTACTCAACTATGTATATTTAAACTCATAGTAAAACTACAGAACCTGCAGCTAAGACAGAACAAGACAAGGCAGAATATGCAAACATCACATACATACGCACCACAACACACAGCCCATCCTGCACTGACCATGTGACCAGAAATCCCTCAGTCAAAAGAGTTCACTCAAGGCCAAACATGAGCTGCCCCGAAAGACACATCCGGCTGTAATTGTGAAGCGCGCAGTACTGCCGAGTGGCCAGGGGGAGGGCACATGAGGTGAAGAGTTAAGCCGTCTGGGATCGATCGGAACGTCGAGGCCGGAGTGATGGCTGTAAGACGTTTCCTGGAGGATGCTGTAGTCTCCAGCCATGATTGGCCCTTTTATTTGTTCAATGACATTTTAGAAGGAGCCAGTCCATTTAAAATCACATGGAAAGGGCACTGGGTCAAAAAGGCTCATTTCATAGGACTAGACTTTTTCTTAATTTCTCAAGATTATATTTAGGTACTGTTGGACAAAATATGTATTAGTTTATGTATGTGTCATTAAAAACATGTGTCATCAAGAGGTTTTAGATGTCCTCCATGCATGTTTGAGTCATCTAGCGATCTCTCCCAGGCCCTAATCGAACCCTCCTTATGGGTAGCTGTTAGGCTCTGTATAATGCTTAACCCACAAGCCTATGTCACCGATGTTTCTGCACCACATGTGACAGTGTGGGGACAGGAAGTGGGACTCAGAGTGTCAAAAAAGCAAGTGAACCTTATTAAACAAGTTAATATGTTGTTTTTGGTGAATACATCATTATTAAAACAATAAAAGGTAACATGGTGATCTACATATGTAATATGTTAGCAGTTAATACCCCATAGAAGTGTAATAACCCCTCTTTAACGAATGATGAATCCATTTATTCTTTGTAGCCAAAGTTCATTCATCTTGCCCTTGTTATTTTTATTAGGGTATAATGTTGGAATGGAGAGTTGCCAGTAAGGCTGGCGGTTAATCAAATTTAAAATTTTCATTTCTATGATTAATGAAGAAACTTGACAATTTGTGCAAGAAGGCAATGATTATAAGTGTGTATTGCTTATAATCAGCAGAATAATACTGAAAGCTGTGTTTATTCTATTTTAATACAACAAAGTAAAATTACAAATTGTGATTGTGATGAATACAAGGAAATAAATTCTGATTAATTTCTTTTGTCATATTGCCCAGCCATATACCCAAGCAATTTGTCTTCAGAGGGGGAACAAAATGTATAGTACGGAGCTCAACAGTCCTGTCCACTTCAAAGTCTGATCTGGTTCTGAAAGTAAAATTTGTATTCATTTCTCAGACTTTTCCAAAATTTCAAACATTAAGAGTTCAAAAGCATCACAAAGGGTAACCAGATATTGGTAAATAATATCCACAACATGCTTGTTTTAAGTCCAAAAAGAACATTTAAAACACAAGATTCTGTGAAATATTAGAGTTATATTAAAGTTTCAGAAACAGATTTTGAATAAAAATATAGGTCTTGTGATCATTAGTTCTATTTCATCCCTTCTGACCGCCAGAGGCGGTGCTTCAAGCACTGGATGATCACTCTTGCGCATGCGCAAGTCGAGATTTAATAACAACAAATTCACCTATGACCTTCCGGTGACCCACGTGAGGCTATATAGTCACATGACTCCGGAAGCACAGTCCCTTTTTTCTTCTCACGCTTAGGTCGAGTGTGTTGTGGCTACTCGCGAATACTGCTTGGTACCAGAATTGTTTTCTCCCTTTGGTGACAGCTTACTGCTCAGAGTCCCATGACTTGTGATTTGAGTGCAGTCTATCACAGTCGGGGTAGCGATTGCGACTCGCCCCTCAGGGGCTGCGTAAGCTGCGCATGGTGGAGTGCCTCACCTGGAGCGGGTGGTTCCCTGACGCCGGTGAGGTGCACGTTTCACAAGGACCGTATGGTAAGTAGTTTCTGCATTTTTTGTTGGAAGTGACACCGGGCCGGTGGAGCTGGTTTGTATTTGCTGCCGTGTTCAGTTCAGCTCGACTTTTGCGTTGACTATTGCCACATTCGGCTAAAATATACTCTTATTTTGGAACCGTGCTCAGTTCTTTAGCTCATTCTTATCAGCAGTGTTACTGTTTGCTTTGAGTTTTTGAGTCTACCACCAGTGGCGTTTTCGGCTCGACGTGGTATTTTTTAATCCCAGTTGGCGGATCAAGAGTGGCGTTTTCAGCTCAACCTGATCTAGTGTCTGTTGTGATGGAGTCCATGTGTTGTAGAGCTTGCATGACCCCGCTTCAAACTGAGGATGGACATCATTTATGCCCTTTATGTTTGGGTGTGGACCACCTTAAGGAAGGCTTGACGGAGAATGCTTGCATGAGTTGCAGTATTATGCCTAGATCCCTGCGTGCTGACCGCCTGGCCGTGTTTGGAGGAGCTGGGCCCTCTGATATACAGGACACCCAGTTGCCAGCGAGCGGGAAGGTGAGGAGAAAGCGCTCTGCTGTAGACGCTTCCCCAACTCCGCGTAAGCGCAGCAAAGGGGATCGCTCTGCGGGATTATCCTCGATGGTGGATAGCCTTACTTCAGAGCTTACTAGAATGAAGGGACTGTGCTTCCGGAGTCACGTGACTATATAGCCTCACGTGGGTCACCGGAAGGTCATAGGTGAATTTGTTGTTATTAAATCTCGACCTGCACATGCGCAAGAGTGATCATCCAGTGCTTGAAGCACTGCCTCTGGCGGTCATCCGGGATTCAGAGAACCGTAGTTACCTACGTAACTTTCGTTTCCACACAGCTGATTAGCCCTGACATATAAGACACAAGGACAGAACCAAGGTGTTTTGTTTTGTGATTATTTGTTCCTTACATCTCTGCGTTTGCCCAGCAGCCTAGTCAGCCTCTCCACCAGATGAGTGACAAAGATGACATCCATGACGTCAGTGAAGAGCGCCGCCCTGCTGGTGAACGCCACCAACTGCTTCCCCAGTGGCTGAGCATTACTGGTGTTGACTGAGATCTAAAATAAAAGAAATAAAGAAAAAAAATCCCATCAAACTTTTAATAACTTCATATCTCATTTGCAACTTATTTATGCACTTCAACAATAACAAGCACTAACACATTCACACAGGTAAATTAAACTAGCTTGTGACTGTAATGTTATTTGAGGGTCTCATCTGTTGTAATCCCAGCAAAGTCTGTTCTTTATGATCAGATTTTGTTCAAACAAAGCTGAGATTAAGTCCTAACTTGAGTCCCAGCATTTCAGACACAGCAGTACCCAGAGTTAGCACCACACTCCCAGGAAATGTTGATGACATCAGCGGCAAAGTATTTATAGAACAACCGCATAACCCAAATCACTCTAATCTAAATTAACCTGGCCTAAAAAATAAGATAAAACATTACTAAAATTCCCAGGTGACCAAAGAAAAATGCATGAAATAAGACGTCTAATCCACCATCCTATATCTCCTTTATTCACTAAAAGATTAAGATTGGTGTACATGGGCTCAGGAGTAATGTAAGTGTCTTAAGTCAATAGAAGGTGCGGGTGGAGACAGCGCTGCAGGCTACAGAGGATTCACTGGAGATGTTCGAGTATTGTGAGATATAGAGTTATTAAATCTTGCCTTTTAGCAGTTTGTTTCACAGCTCTACAAATCTGTGAAGGCAGACAGGCGGCGTGCCACTGTAAATTGTCAAACAGAGCTGCAAGATCACACCTCCGTTGGGTAAACAAAGTGCAAATGAAGCCGGATATAAACACTTTGGGTAATGATAAGTAATCCATAGTGAACACACCGGAGCAGGTGGAGATGGGAATAAATTATCTGGCAAAATTTAAATTAAAATGCATTAACATAAGTGGGTATGAGGTTGGAAGATCGTCCTGATAAAGCTTCAGTGAAACATAATTGGAAATGGGCTATAAGAAAAAAAAGTTCCCTATTTTTAACAAATATCTTTATAATAAAAAATAAGTTTATAGTGGGGCAAGTGAACAATTGTCTCCAAGCCATAGTTAAATTTGATTTATTATAAAGTTTTTTGAGGGTAATGTTTGGGGTCCATAGTAGTAATATAAAGTGATCTATATTACAAAATGCCATAAAATATCAGTAACATTACAGTAGTATAGACATTAGGGGTCTGTTACCACTGCTCAAGGGCCCATAACCAGACCTCAGAGGAAAATATAATATTTGTATTCATTTTAGTTCAGTTTATAGACTACTGTTTTGTGCTCCTGTATTTGCCTCTGAAAATATGGTTATTATTACTTTGACATGTGGAGTAGCACAGGGCAGCAGTCTTGGTCCTCTACTATTTAACATCTACACAAATGATTTGCCACTGGTTCTGCCAAAGGCCGAGACTGTGATGCAAGCAGACAACTCTACAATATATGTGTCTGCACCCACTGTCCAAGAGTTCAAACACTGTCTTAGAGGCAGAGTTAAATGCTGTTGTGGAATGGATATATGAAACAAACTGGAGTTAAATGTATCAAAAAACATTGCACAGTATTATTCTATCAATGAGAATCCATTATAGCATTGTAAAATTCAAAGCACTTCAATTAATCAAGTCAATGAGACAAAGCTTTTAGGTATATTTATAGATGACAAATGATCATGGTCAAATCATATAAACAATATGCTTAATAATGTGTGCCAAAATGGGAAGAATAATTACAATGATTAAGAGATATGCATTTTTCATACCATGTAAGACAATCAAATTAATTGCACAAGCCCTAATATTATCAAACCTTGATTATTGTCCAACTGCATGGTCCAATACTACAAGAAAATGACAAATTGTACAAAACAGAGCAGCACGGCTGGTACTCCACTGTGATTATTACACCAGTGCTAAATGAATGCATCAGAAATTAAACTGGTTATTGGTTAACAACAGACTTTTATATCCACTGTTCACAGTATTCAGGAGTGTTTCCTTCACCAAGACTCTTCAAATTATCTTAATTTTTTTAAGTTTAGTGCAGAAATCTATAATTATGAAACCAGAGATGCTTCTGGCAATAAAATGATGTTACCTAAAGTAATTACTAATTACATTAAAAAAATATTTGAATTATAGAAGAATGTATGAATGGAATCTCCTTCCTAAACATTTAACAATATTAGAAAACTATTTTCAATTTAAAAGGTAATTAAAAGATTTTATAAAACAAAAGGTCCTTAAATGAATTTGAATGAAATGAAGGTGATTGTGTCAACTTCTGTACATTGTACTGTTCCATGCATGTTTCTGTTTGTATTCTGTTGTGTTTGTATTGTCTGATGTATTGTATTTCTATAACTGTTTTATCTTACATTTTTTGTGGACCCCAGGAATAATAATAATTTACCTCCAAACCCACCTCGGACCCCCCCTCCTCCCCCACTGCCCTCACAGTTGTGGAGCAGGACGTGACTAAGCTTTTCAGGAAGCAGAATCCCCGTAAGGCCGCGGGCCCAGACGGTGTCTCTCCTTCCACCCTTAGACACTGTGCTGAGGAACTGGCTCCTGTCTTCACGGACATTTTTAACACCTCCCTGGAGTCATGTCATGTCCCAGCCTGCTTCAAGCTGTCCACCATTGTCCCCGTCCCCAAGAAGCCCAGGATCACTGGACTTAATGACTACAGACCTGTGGCGCTGACGTCTGTAGTCATGAAGTCATTTGAGCGCCTGGTCCTGCACCACCTCAAGTCCCTCACCTCCCCCCTCCTGGACCCTCTGCAGTTTGCCTACAGAGCCAATCGGTCTGTGGACGACGCCATTAACCTGGCCCTTCACTTCATCCTCCAGCATCTGGACTCCCCGGGAACCTACGCCAGGATCCTGTTTGTGGACTTCAGCTCTGCATTCAACACCATCCTCCCTGCTCTGCTCCAGGACAAGCTCGCTCAGCTCAACGTGCCTGACTCCACCTGCAGGTGGATCACTGACTTCCTGACAGACAGGAGACAGCGCGTGCGGCTGGGGAAGAATGTCTCGGACACTCGGACTATCAGCACAGGATCTCCACAGGGCTGTGTACTTTCTCCCCTGCTCTTCTCCCTGTACACCAACTGCTGCACCTCCAGCCACGACTCCGTCAAACTGGTTAAGTTTGCGGATGACACCACCCTCATCGGACTCATCTCGGACAGCGATGAGTCTGCCTACAGGAGGGAGGTGGACCGGCTGGTGTCCTGGTGCAGCAGCAACAACCTGGAGCTCAACGCCCAGAAGACAGTGGAGATGATCGTGGACTTCAGGAAAGTCACAGCCCCCCTGCCTCCCCTCACCCTGACGGACTCCCCCATCACCACTGTGGACTCTTTCCGCTTCCTGGGCACCTGCATCACCCAGGATCTCAAGTGGGAGCCGACCATCAGCTCCCTCATCAAGAAAGCCCAGCAGAGGATGTTCCACCTGCGGCAGCTGAGGAAACGCAAGCTGCCAGTCCAGATGATGGTGCAGTTTTACACTTCCATCATTGAGTCCATCCTCACCTCCTCCATCACTGTGTGGTTCGCTGGGGCCACTGCCAGGGACAGACAGAGACTGCAGCGCATTGTGCGCTCTGCTGAGAAGGTGATTGGCTGCAGCCTTCCATCTATACAGGACCTGTACGTCTCCAGGACTCGGGGGCGAGCAGGCCGTATAGCAGCTGACACCTCTCACCCTGGACATGGACTATTTGAGCCACTTCCCTCTGGCAGGAGGCTACGGTCCATTGGGACCAGAACCTCTCGCCATAAGAACAGTTTCTTCCCCTCTGCTGTTTGTCTCATGAACACTCTATAATATCTGCACTAAACTGGACACTTATAACACCGGTCACTTTAATAAGCCACTTTGCACTGTTGTTCTGATGCTGCTATTGTACATATTTTTTCCCTTTAAGTATTTCATTTGATTTTTTTAAGCATATCTTTTTAACTTTGTGCATGCTCTTATTTGTATTTGTATTTATTCAGTGTGTTTATGTTGCACTTTTTCACCGTATCAAGTTCCTAGTTTGTGAACTGTGTTCACAGACTATGGCAATAAAAGTCTTCTGATTCTGATTCTGATTCTGATAACAGCTATGCTTTTCGCTAATGGGGATACAAATAATTAAACCTAATACCCTCATTACCGCAAACAAACATATTAAGACCATGTTTTAAACATAAGATTAAGGTTTGTATGCATTTTGTGTGGTTGTTACTGACCATCGGGTGTTTGAAAGAGATGTTATGTTTATTACTGGACCTGAAAAGAAAAAGGTTGGGGACTATATTTATGCTAGTTTAATAATTATCTTTCAAGCTTATTTCATACAGCTAGAAAAAAAATCTAATTCTATCACCTGGACAAAAGTCCCACCAGTGATCTATAATCTGACCAGAACTGAAGAAGCCGATTGGATGAGAAGCAAAACGTCTTCACTTTTGTTCAGCTGACAGAATAAAATGTTCTTACCTGGACGACTGAGAGATTACACAGACTTCTTATTTTATACCTAATAAACTATGATAACCCTTACACATTCAGAATACATTGTGTCCAGTGTACATGCCAGTACAGACCTGAGTGAGTTCATGGAGCACCCTGGTCAGTTCGCTGGCGTAGGGACACTGGGTGTAGTCGTCCTCAGCCCAGCGGCCCATTCGGTCACACCTCCTCCAGGCCTTCTTATCCTTTCTCTCCCCCCTCGAGTGGGGCGAGTGAGGGGTGTGGCCTGAGGGGTGAGGGGCAGAGCCAAAGGTAGCAGGGGCACACGGCAGGAAAGCCAGAATGCCAGCCAGTGTCTTCGGCCACCTGTAGAGAGAAAGAGAAAAGATCAAGACAATCATTTCAACAGAAGGAATGGATTGGATTTATACTTTTTTTTATTTTAAATTGTTATTCATTCTTTACAATCATTCAATTTTTTATTAAAGTTTGAGCTTTTATGAGGACTACTAAATACATTTAAGCAATAACAGTGCTCAGAATCAAACTACCAACCCAAACCTATAACCCTCGCCAATCTAATCCACAAGTAAATTGTGTGAAGCATCTTGCTAAAGGACACAACTGCAGTTTGAACCAAGAGGACCAAGCTACCAACATAATGTTTTCTAGTTTGAACAATATGTAGCCAATTGGAGAACAAAAAAAAACTTGCGTGATAAACAATTTGTATCAATATTCTAATGGTAAATAGTTGCATTTTTATACAGCGCTTTTCCACCTTCAAGGCACTCAGAGCACTTTACATCAAGGAACCACTCATCCATTCACACACACATTCATTCACCAGTGTAGGGAGACACTGGGGACAAAGTGGGTTAAGTGTCTTGCCCAAGGACATAATGACAGCATTCATCCACTTTTGGATCAGGGGACAAACTCTTTACCAACTGAGCTAATGTCATAATTTATGTTAGTGAGAAGAGGCTAAAGGCTCACTCAGATAATAAAAACTGTGCAAATGACATTAAAATCATCTTAATTAACTCACGTACAACATTTAATTGTATCATAGTTCTGATTATTTTGCACAGGCCGGAACACTGACATTTTACAAACATTAACCTTCAAATTGATTACATATCCTCTTAATGAGTAATGAAAATGTATTAAGCATAAATGGAAAATGCTTGACTTTAAAGAGAAACCGCAAGAGTCATTACGCCATAGAACAGAGTCATTGTTTTGTAGTCTAAAAACAGTTCTGTTCTCAAGAATGTGATGAGGAGTCAAAGCTTTAACCTGCTCTGCTGCCCGGCTCTGACACGACAGCCATGGTTTTACAAGCAAATGAGACGCTTTCATTTTCTGCCCCATGGCTTTTAGTGTTTCATTTAAGTAAGATCTGTGCAAGAATGAAAGGTCAGGTAAACCAAACAGATGTCCACAGATCTGCCCTGCACTGGTTAAGCTACACATGTTTTGTATCTGTTTTGTGCTAGTATCTGTTGCTTTTGCATTGAGAAGCATAGACTGTGGAAGTGAAGTGAAGAGAAGTGGAGTGACTAAGTGAGTGTGACATCACCCATATCGTTCGGCTCAAGTCAAATGAAGCTTGAGGCTCGCAGTTATAGGGGCGAGTTTCCTATTTGGAATTCCGAGCGCAAGTATCACAGCAACCAAAGAGCCAATCCAGAGCAAGGCTGTTGAAGGTAATGCCCCTCTCTGCTAAACCAGCAATGTGGGCGCTCACCAACGCTCTGAATCAAACCTGTCGCTTATGCTAGCTGTAGAGTCACCATGTTCATATCTTGAGTTACGGACAAGTAGTCAAATAATAACACCAGGATCATGTAGCTCAAATTAACAAAACAAATATTTGAGGACTAAAATGACGAGCCTAACAGCAGAAGTTACGGAGGGAGGGGCAAATGTTTTTCAATAGAAACTGAATTGAAGTGAGTCGATGGCGCCGGAAGACAGCCCATGCTCACTTCCTATTTGGAACGTAGCGGCTAGCAGGTTAGCTATGTCCATTTATATATACAATATCTATGTTGAGAAGCAAAGTAAAAGACATCTTACATTTGCGTAGAGCTAAACAATGAAATATACTCATAGGAAAAAATCACAATACTGCAAGCAAAGGAGCACTGTGGAACTTCTGCTTTAACACATTCGAGGCAAAACGATGGATAAAGTATTTCAGCTTATCTTTATCCATAAAAGCAAACAGGTAATGTTTATTTAATTGTATTTACTTCATTCATAAAATACTGTTATAGAGTTAAACATACAAGGAACAACTAAAAAGAAGCAGAAAGATCAATCGTATCTTATCTGCCCCTTTTTTCCAGACAATAGTTTAACACACTGAAAGTTGCTTTAAAACGTTTCACAATACATTTAAATCACATACAATAACAGTTACAGTTCAGATCTGTCTTAAGATGACCCTGCTCACACTAAGAATACAATAAAACATCACGCTGGTGGTGTTCTTCCTGTATGTCTATGGTGGGATGTTCTGCAGTTTACATGGTTACAAAATGCACACATTAGCAAACACAGCCAAAAACGCTTTAAAATTGTCTGAAAAAAAAACAAAAAAACAAAAACAAAATGGATACGAACACATTTTCAGGAGTCTATGATCAATATGAGCGTTCATGGTGTTTGATGTTCAACAAACTGGTGAGAGTGACTACCTGAAAAACTATTGGTTAATGCTAACTAGCTTGTGACTGTAATGTTATTTGAGGGGGACTTGTTTAACCACTCAAATAATCTCCCATGTCGTAGTCCCAGCTAAATCAGTTTTTATGCTCAGTTTAACAAGGTTTAAGAGATTAAAGTCTCCCTTGAGTAACAGACAGAGCAGTGCCTACAGTTAGCATCACACCCCCAGGGAATGTTGTATGTTAAACAAGAAATTCATGAAAAGGACCAGAAAGATCAGTCTTATCTTATCTGCCCCATTTTCCAGACAATACTTTGACACAAACATTTCACAATGCATTTTAAATCACATGCTTTAATGGTAAGAGTTCAGATCTGTATAAGACGACTCTGCTCACAGTAAGAATGCAATAAAACACCTGTAATTTAATAAATGCAAGACAGATTGTGGCGCCGTGTCCCAAGGGAAATTTCTCTTAAGGGAGACAATAAAAGAGTATCTTACTTTATCTCATTGTGAACACAAGTACCGGTAATAATCGATCTCCAAGTGGCTAAAAACCCACTCAGAGGCACTGCTTGTGAGAAAAAAGCAACTACCAATTCTGTGCGGAGGCTATAATTACTGCATATGTGCCATTGAAAATATAGTAAAATAAAATATTGCTATTCATTGTTATATGAAAGATGACTAATTATGACTGTCTCCTTAGCAATTAACAATTTATTATCTATCCATTCTAAATTCATTTCCATTATGCATCTATTCTAAACATTTTCAAAATAGTGTATATGGGTTTCAAAATGATGAATAACTAGGACCTTTGCCGTAGTAAAAAAAAAAAAAACTATTTAAAATTTAGTATCTTAACTTTTGAATGATGAAAAGTCCTCAAAATGATGCCTACATAAGAAGTTAAGGTAACACTTTATAATAACTATAGCCTATTTAGCCGTAATAAAGCATGAACAAAGACTTAATTAATAATGAACAAACACTCAATTAATAATGATTCATGCTTATTACTATTACTGCTCTATTATTGTTTCTCTGGAGTTTGGGCAACCTGAACAAATACTTAATAAAACATAATTAGTCTTCACTTTAGAAAAGCTCTAAAAAAGACTTACTTAACAGGTAATAGCTGCCTGAATTATCATTGTATTACATGATTAGTTAATCATTCTCTCGTAGCTTACTAATCATTAACAAGTGTTTGAAATGGTACTTAACTAACCATTTGTGTGTGTATTTGTAAAGGCATATTTAAGGACTAACTGTGTGAAATAAGTGTGAGTAACTAGATACATGTTTGTTCATTATTAATTATGTCTTTGTTCATGCTTTACTAAGGCTTAATAGGCTATGGTTATTATAAAGTGTTACCAAAGTTACATCTCATTACGCCTCCTGTAAACACTTTGATTGAAGAGTGGATGAAAACAAGTACAAATATAAAATGCATTATTTAATCCTATTCTACGTGATTAGTTTTACCTAGGGTCCTTTGGTAAATTGTAATAATTACGAACGCCATCTGTGTTTCTAGTCCCATGCGACTAAAATGTTAGCCGAAAATATAAATATGAAAATAAAAAGAATGTATGCAGTGCTGGATTTTGATCCAAATGAAAACAAAGCACCAGCCCTCACAGTTATATAGTTAGACCATAAACCTGGCCCTCTCCTCTGTGCTCCCTGATCTCATCTCTGCATTATATTCAGGCTCTATGTCCCACAGCACATACTTAGTCATAAATTGCATTAATTTCAGCCTGAACAAAAAGAGGGCTCATTTTCCAGACCATTACTCCACAGCTCCAGTAAAACAAAGGCTTTCTCGTCTCTGCGCTCAAACTGGGATACAGGCAGATACAATGTACTGTACACTGCACTGGCACGCCCACATGTATTAAAGGGCCCATATTACGATAGTTTCTTTTATAATACTATATCCTCATTCAAACACACTTGGAGTTGTGTTCTGTTTCATTCACACATGTTTAACACAGAAACCCTGCATATTTAGGCTGAGTTATTCTCTCAAACAGAAAACCCTCTGTTCCACCATGTGATGTTAATACAGGAAGTGCTCCACTGTGTTCTTAAACTCCATACACCTTCAATAGAACCATTTGGATGATTTCAGCTCTGAAATTGCCAATCTCTACTGAGCAAAAGGTAAATGGTAGCTATTAATTTCAACACTACCGCTTCATGACATCACAAGGTGGAACGGAACATTTTGAGCTTTGGAGATGTAGACAGACTAATAATAAAGGGTTACTCAAACATGTGTGAATGAAATAAGACAAAACTCCAGGTCTGTTTTTGAGGAGGTAACAACATTACAACATTATAACATGGCTAAAACCTCACAAGAGTCAATTTTGCATATTAAACTTGTAATAAATACATATATACAGATAGAGAGAGAGGCAATACACTGGATACACTCGCGTGGTGCATTCAATACAATTTTAACACTTTTTTATTATCATTATCAGTGTCATACAATTTTGAAGTGTGATTATTTAAAACACAGAATATTGACCTAAAACAACGTAATAATACAAACAGATCCATCGACTTCCTGCTCAAAACTGCAGAACTGGTGAACTCTGCCTCTTCGTAGTAGTATTTTCACCATAATAAACAGTGGGGTTTAATTTGCTTGTTTTTGTTGTTAAAATTGCAATTTGACAAACCCTACATGTATGACCCTTGAGCACTCAAGCCTCAAATACAAGACAAAACAGGATTACTCAAACCAGCATGAAGCAAATGAAATACAGCTTTGAGGGAATTAACTATGGGCAAATACCATTAAAGCATGCTTAAAAGGTAATAAAAGTTGATTTTACAGAATAGGTTCCTTTTAACATTCTTTTTATGGGTCAAAATCCCTACAAAGAGAAAACCAGCTGATGCCGATGTCTTATTTAGTCCACCTTTCACTCTGGGGCCCTAAGCAAAGACATAGAAGTTGATATACGGCTTGCCTGAAGGCTGTTGTCCTCCATTTTATGTGTAGCCTCCATCGTTGCAACAGGTTGTGTCCTTTTAACAGCCCACGGTAAAGTCAGGGTTGTAATGTTTGCGGGACTCCCAATGCCTTATTTCCAATTATTATTAAAATATATGAAGCAGACACACTCACTGCTGCACTCTGGGCTGGTCCTTGAGATTTAATGAGCCAAGAACAAGCAGAGCAGAGGAAGAGGCAGTGCTGGGAGTAAAATGGTAAATAAAGTTGCCAACTAGAGTTTTAGTAGCACAACAATGTTAACAATGATATGGCAAACAAAGTCAAAGTGCTCTTAATATTTCATAAGCAAATTTAATCTTATAATCAGGAACTATTATTGTTGCAGAAAACATGGGAGTGACAGTAGCTCAATTAGTATAGTGTTAGTCCACTGATCTGAAGGTTGGCGGTTTGAATCCCGCTCTTGACATAAACACCCTTGGTTGAGTGGTCAGATCCACTGACCCACAGGCTGACAGTGTGATTCTAGCTCCCACAGCTGAATACTGTCATTGGGTCCTTGGGCAAGACACTTCTCTTCTCTGTGTACACTGGTGTGTGAATGGGTGAGTGGTTCCTTGATGTAAAGTGCTTTGAGTGCCTTGAAGGTGGAAATGTACTATATAAAAATGTGACCATTTAACATGTCTATTCCTAAAGCCCTAATTACTAGTCAATGTTGTACGAGAGATGAGCATTGAAGCTAAAAGTGATTAAAATTTCTCTACGGCCCATTTTAGGTCCACATGTGAACTAAATTAACAATATTAACTACAGTTAAAAAGTAAAAAAAAAAAAAACAGAAAACAAACTGTGGAAAGGACATGACCAGGAAATACAACCAAGTAGTTATAGCAACCAAGGATCAGCAGCATGGCACCTCTAGGGAAAAGTCTGGGTCCTTTGGTGCAAAGTTTGTATGGAGGGGCTGTATCAGCATGAATAGATTAAAAGAGAGAGACTACGGCTGTTTCATAAGACTTCTGATCATCTGGATGTCATTCTGATCACAGATCACATCAACACTGTAAGAAACCATGGTATTTGACAGTGCAGGTGAATTCTGCTAAAGGCAACGTTGGGGTCATAATGAATTAAAAGCTTCTGGTCTTGTTTCAGTGTTTATTAGTCCACCATTTCCGGAATAAAATCAGTAAGAATAGGTAATAATATTGCACACAAAAACACAGACGTCGTGGGGTAATTTCAGTTTTACAGATGTCCCTAGGTAAAACTAATGCCGTACAAATAGGGCTTTTGACAGCTATTAGAAAATGATGGCTGGGTGGTTACCAAAACTCATGGCAAGACACGAAAACACATCAGATTAATCGTTGCTCTTGTGATTTCTTCTGTTTGACAGAAGTAACTGGCAACTGTGAAATATGATTTAACATACTGATTTGGGAAAAAAAGTCTTATCAAAAAGCTGACTACACAGTTACGAAAATATACAAGCCAAATCTGGCACTTCTGACTGGATTTATCTGAACCCTGAAATTCTACAGTAAAGCATCGTACGCTCACCTTCTTAAAGCTACCATTTGTAATAAAACTATTCTCCTATAACACCACTAGATACTATCTATGGTGAAAAAAATCAAATACACTTAGAAATGGTAGCTTTAAGGTTATCGGAGACAATGATGAAGTATATGGTGAAATACCCTAGTTCAGAGTAATGCATTCAACATATGCATGACTTTCAATGGGAATGTCCTAATGGGATATAATGCCAAATTGATTTACAGGCCATCATTTCACCACTCACCTAAAGTCGCCCTTGTTGTTGGTGACTCGGTCGGCGGGACAATATGGTGCTGACGTTTCTAGGACGACGATCTCCATCTCTTTAGAGCTGTTTCCACGGAGACTGGACACGAGGCACTCCCAGGTCCCAGCCAGAGACACATCCATGTTGGACAGGACCACCTCACTGAAACAAGAAGGAAGAAGAAATTAGTAACAAGACTTGTAGCAAATTGGGATGGATTTTAGTACATCAAATAAACTTTACTGACAAAAAATAAGTGTAAAAGGGCATAACTTATTCATGGGTTTTAGAATGAAGAATAGAAATTTAGACCCATGGCCATAGTGATTAGCATTTAAAAACTAACAAATCTTTTTAATGGGAGAAGACCTCAAAATGTTGCATATAAAAGGAAACTGCAACCCATAAATGCACAAGGTGAATATGGGTAAAGTTGGATAATTGTGTTTCATTCTTTATATTTTAAGATCCATGTACTTCTATAATCGACATTTTACTTTTAACTAATCACTGTGTAATTAATGTGGCTCGTTGGTCTAGGGGTATGATTCTCGCTTTGGGTGTGAGAGGTCCCGGGTTCAAATCCCGGACGAGCCCAGTACCTAAACAGCAAGGTCTGTCTATCTCCTGTTCTTTAACTGTGCGCTGCAATACTGGAATTTCCCCACTGTGGGACTAATAAAGACATATCTTATTTTCTGAAATGTTTTACCTATATTCACCCTATAAGAAGTAATTTAAAATAGCAAGAATAGCAACACATTTTCTGTCTCACCTGTAAACTATGATAACCTTTTGATAATCAGTACTCAAACGGTGAATTACCTAAAGTACAAAAACCTAAATACATTTATTTTACTAGCATTTGTGATGCTACTAGAACATATACATCTGTTTCTGTTTTTATTATCTTGTACCACTGCCACAAGTGGCTTTACACCAAAAGGTAAATATAGGAATTGCACTTTTTCTCCATGAATTTCCTTGCTTTCCACCTTTACAGATGTGTGCCAGTTGGCCTTGAGTCCGGGGATAAATGTAGTTTGGGATTAGCTTTCTTAAATCTGGGATTATTTGGGAATTTAGCAAAAAAGATTAGACTAAGTGGAGTGGTAAAGAAGGTGGAGTGAAGGTGATTGGGACATGTTCAAAGCTGAATATTCACTTCAAAACTGCTCAGATTGAACAAGGTACAAGCAATCATGTTAAAAAAAAGTGTCGAGAGGTTTGAACCATTGACCCTGTAGTTGATGGGCAAACTCTTTACTCATTACAATAAAAACAATACAAAAATAAATCTTTTTCATAACACATAATGCACATAGGTAAAACATTAAAGAATACCACAGAAGTAGCAGAATCAAGTTTGATTCACAGTCAAACCACTACAGTATGTGGTAATACAGGAAGTACTCCACTGTGTTTTTAAACCCCACACACCTTCTCTAGAATCATTTGGATGATTTCAGCCCTGAAATGGACAATCTCTCCTGAACTAAAGGTAAAAGGTAACGGTTAATTTGAAAACTACTGCTTCATGACATCACAAGGTGGAACAGAGCATTTTGAGTTTTGGAGATATAAAACAGACTAATTCTAAGTGATTACTCAAACATGTGTGAATGAAACAAAACAACTCCAGGTATGTTTTTGAAGAGGCGACAACATTATAACAGAAAAAGCTCCCAAGAGTTCATTTTTCAATTAAATTTTATTTATACGGCTCATATAAAATACAACTTAAGCTGCTCAAAGTGCTTCACATAGAAGTCAATAAAACAACAGAAAACACGACACACAGGCAAAGAACAATTAAACCGTAAAACACAAAGATATCCTGTCTAGCTGGAACTAAATGCCATGGCGAAGAGGTGGGTGTTTTGGTCTTGTCTTAAACTGCGTTAAAGAGTCTGGATCTGACAGGCAGGGAGAGGTCGTTCCACAGTCTGGGCACTGCCACAAAAAAGGCTGTCACCCCTGGTCTTTAGCCTGGCCTTGGGCACAGCCAGGAGGAGCTGATCAGATGACCTCAGGGCTCTGGGTGGAGGAAAGGGCAGCAGTAACTCCCTCAAATAAAGAGGAACCACAGAGTTTGCATAATATAGGACCTTCAAGTAGCACAGTCAGTAAGTTTGATTCATGATCAATCCCCACGACTAGCCGTTGTATGCTGTTTTTGTGCTGTTGGGCGAGACACTTTTCAGCTTGAATATATGCGGGAGAAGCACAGAATAGCAGCTACTTTCCATTAATCTGCCCCAGGGCAGATGTGACCATACAAGTGATCACCAGGTGTGAATGAAAAGGGTAAAATCAATCAAACTGATCAATATCTTTGCACATGTCAAATATTCGTTTTTGTCTCATTTGAGGAAAGCATTATTGTGTGTTAAAGGGCTTAACATGTTGTCTTTGACTTACAATTATCGTCAGTCAGGCTTATCTCTTCATTCAGTCACGGCGATTGGTATCTCATTGAAATGGGCTGATTAAACAAAGACTGCAGAGGCAATGACACAGCGCTGGTATGGGCCGTGTGCCAAGGCTAGGGCTAATCATACTAATCTGACAGATCTCTCTCCTCACCAGGAAAAAGACAAATGCTGACGATCATTTCTAAGAATCTACTCCACAAAAATGAAAATCCAGTCAGAAATGCCATCGACAGCAAGTAATTCAGAATAATAAGAGATGTGCACTCACTGCTTTAGAGGCAATTGTTCAGAGCGTATTAAGATGCTACATAAGGGGAGCTTTGATGCGTTTATTAAGTACATTGCAAAGATATAGAAACACAAGGACGTTTTTGTTTTGCTGGAATGTATGTTTTATTAGCTTTATTTTTCTTTTTTTCCCTATATTGTGAGTGGAGCGAAAAAATATGGATGACAGCATTGCAGCTTTGGCAAGGTTTTGAACCGGTTACTCTCAGGTTGATGGGCTAAAACTCCACTAAGTGCATCACTGTCACTCTTTAATGGAAGTAAACACTTAAAACTTACGACACTAAAAATGTGCATGCCAAAGGTTTTGATTGAAGATTTAAAAGGTTTTAGGTTTAAAAAAAAAAAAATCACACCACATTGATAAAGCCAATGGTCCAAAGGAAAAAAACAGCAACTTGTGAGCAAAAAGTGAAAGGAACAGAGATTATTGTGTGGTTTAGTTGACCTGCAGTCTACTTTTTTTTCAACTAAGTACAAAGCAGTGAGTGGAGATAGGTGTAGATGGATCCAGGCATTGTCTGGGCACTGAATCCTTGAATGCAAGACAATACAGTATTACTCAAACATGCATTGATCAGTGGAAATTAGTTCCAATGGTAGCGGAGCTGGAGGGTTTATTAATCTGTTTACTGCTGCAAATAAGACACGAGAGCTGTTACTGCAACTTCACTGCAAAATCATCACCTTTAGACAATGCGGCATTTTCAGTGTATCATTTTCATGAACAGTGCACCTGTGTTATCATCTATGTGTCTCCTTTGAACAAATGCAGGACCAGCCACTGGTTTGGGAATAACGAAAGACACAGAAATGATCAGACAGAGCAACATCCACCACACTGACATTTGAAATATTTACTCTTTTGTGATGAGCAGGTCCAGAGTGTGTCCTCTGTTGTGGGTGGGCTCGCTGACATGCTGAGTCAGACCAAAGGTTTCAAGGACAGAACTGAGCTCTTTGGAGTTTCTGTCAAACACATTATCCACATCTACATTAAAATCACCTTTAATGACTAAACCATCAAAGTCTGTGCACACGACTGAAAACCTCTCAGTAAAATCATCAATAAAACTCAGACAGTGCTGGGGAGGTTTGTGTATGACTAACTAGAGTATGGAGGGGGATTGTTTTAGCTCCATTTTAAAGGAAACACTCAAAAAATGAAAACACCCCAAATGACAACCTGTGAATGAGCAAATTATCTCTAAAAATGTACACACGCCTCCTCCCTTTTTGTTTGCGCATGTTTCAGATTCAAATTTTAAGTTGGGTGGAGCTGATTCCACTGTTTTTGTCAAGCCATGTTTCAGTTCAACATGAAGTAAAAGTAGAAATAAATATCATAAATTTAAAAATATTCATTACATGAAAATCTGACATTGAGCACAGCAAGTTTTAGATTACTTCAATTCTCTGTAAGAAGGTAACATACAGTCCTAATGAAACTAAATTTCTCTGATTAGACAGTCTAACTGTCCTTCTGTTAATTAATCTATGTGGTGTAACTGTAGATATGTCCTGGGACAGCAGAGGCCCTGTGTGTCATAGCTCTTGGTGATAACAGCTCTGGGAAAAGGCAAAGAAGGGCAAGCAGAGGGGAGTTTGGTTGAGGGACCAAGTGAGGGTCGAGGGGGCGGAGCAGGAGGGAGTGTGGGTGAGGGGTCAGGTGAGGCCGAAGAGGCGGAGCAGGGGGGACTCTGGTTGAAAGATGAGGGGGATAGAAGGGAGGGTCTTTGGTGGTGAAACGGGCATAGTTTTGTATGCGGAAGAGTTTGGTATAGTTGATGCAAGAACTCTTGATCGCGCTGTATTAGGTGTGAGGGGAGCCATCTAAATTCCTGATCTGATGAGGTTTTCTAGATGGTTGGGAAGAGCCATCTGTGATGGTGGAGAGGAAAAGAGTGAAGAGTCCCTAGAGGGAATAGATGTAGCAAAGGGGACCCAGGACTGGTCTGTGGATAGGGGAGGTGATGGGGGTGCTGCTGGGACTGAAACCTCTGCTGGGGCTGTCAGACAGGTTCAAGGCCTGTGACAAAGGCCCTGGGGGAAAAGGTGCTGGAGATGAATCCTTAGATGCTTGTGTACAAGTCTCTCCATGGTATAGCACCAAAGCACATCTCCGACATGTTAGTGTCATATGAACCATCTCGCACTCTGAGGACCTCAGGGACAGGCCTCCTGTTGGTGCCCAGAGTCAGGACTAAACACAGGAAATCACCATCTTCCTGAAGATGTGAGACAGGCCTCTATTTTGACAATGTCCAGGCTCAAAACAGTTCTGTTGAGCTGTGAATGACTGAAAGGATTTTATTCTGCACTCTTCTCTTTTAAAGTTTATTTTATGATGATTAGTTGTTTTCATTTTTTGTATTGTGATTTTAATGTCTCTTATTCTGTTAAGCACTTTGAATTACTTTGTGTGTGAATTGTTATACAAATAAACTTGCCTTGCCTTAATGAGAACAATATCCCAAATACAGCTGGTTTTCATCAATCTAAATGCACTGTTTGAACCCTCTGATTATATTAAAAAATAAACTTATACTTCTTCAAAGCAGTGTCCCAGTAATTCACAGGCGTTTTGAACCCAGTTGGATCACGGTTTTCCAGCTGGAAGGATATGAATTACGATCCATAGCAAGTTGAATTAAAAGGACTTTACATATGCATTATTTACAAAGGTGCACTGTCACATTCTCAGTTAAAGCGTCTGTTTCTCATAAAAAGGTAGTTTGCCACAAGTCGACCAACAGATGTTTTATAAAAGCAAAATGACCAACCTGGAAGAAGACAGTGCCAAAGTAAGAGCCATTTTCCAAAGCGCAAACAAAATGGAGATCGCTGCTCAAATTTAAACAGTGAAGGCCACAAACTTATTTACACATTTGTTCAATCCATTTACAGTTTTGGGACACAAAATTGTTCCTGGATGCTGTAGTCATGGAAACTAGGTTATACTTTATTCTTCCCTCGCATGAAAAATTTGTCCACCTGTATTTTGAACCATGACCTTCAACCTGTGGAGACATCCCCAGATCTCGAGCTAGGTTCATGATGGTTTGTGAGGGTCGAGTTGAAGGATTTGCCCATTATGAAATGTTAAAATATAAAAATAATTGTTGTATAATTGTCATCTAAATTGAGTATGCTAAAAAAATAATTTTTAGTATGCTACTAAAAATGTATTCTTTGAATTTCTGGTAGTTGTGTGTGTTTTAGTCTCAGTACTCCTGAGGCCTGTGTAAAAATAGTTTAAAAGGTAGCATTTATATGTCCATTTTTACCCCTGGGCACTCAAAACACTTCAACAAGCACATCAAGCACACATTCACACTCAATGACACAGTGTACACAGGCACAAGAGGAAAGTTGATTACTGCCACACCAACACCCAAAGCCAGTTTTGAATTGTTAACTGTTTGGGAAGAATACCAAAGTAGGTCATAATTCAAACCAATGCAAGCTGTCACACTATTCTCAGAGCACGGCAGGTCCGAAAAGGTGCAAGTCTGTGGAAAAATCTGTTTATTTTTCCTGGACCCCACATGGGTCTGGAGCAGTTATGAGGGAATGTGTAAATCTGTGCTGCTTTAGTCAATTATGTCCCACAGTACACCTTTGTAGGTGTGGCAGACAGCATGCAAGTAAAGTGCTCAAAATGTGAGCTGAATCCAACAAGGTATAAGTGCATTGCCCAAAGACACACAAGATACTGTAATTGGCCAGCGTAATTGACATGGGAATAATAAATGGACGATCCTTCCTCCAGTTGCTCCCATTAATTAGTTCCTTGTATTCACCCACTCCTTTACAAACACTGAAATGTCTCTTCATAATCTGCTCTTTATGTTGTTTGGTGTGAACATATGGGCCTTAGATTTCTAATATTATGAGTGCAAAACTAGGGCTATATTTCCAAAAACAAAAAAAAGTGGACAAACAAATAACTACTATCTCCCCAAATACCAAAAGTATTTTCATGTTGAAGGTCTTGGTCTGAGTATGGGCTGAACTTTATTTCAGTTATTTAAAAGAGGAGTGCGAGCAATACAGGACAATCATACAAAAGACAAGTTGAGAAATGCTAGACAAAATGAGCTCTATTTCATCCCTATTGAAAACCACTGCCCTGTTTCATAGAACCACAGTTAAACTTGTAACTTTCATAGATGAGATTTGAGTTTTTAAAGTTACAGTTCAGCAGACTCATGTTTAAGTTTATTGTTTTTCTTAGTCTTATTACTGAACACTTATCGAACCAGCCCTTTGCCTCGACCAGGAAATGAAAATAATTGCTCTGGATTGTATTGATTTGAATAACTTCTTGAAGCTTGTGCACTCGGCTGGTTACTGTAATATAAGTTTAAATAAGATTGCTAGTAGGACGCCTCGGGCTGTTGACTTTTTGACAGATGGAAATTGCAGTAAGTATTGTGTGGCATTGATTGTTTTCAGACAATGAATAAAAGCATAAACTCTGAGCTCGAATTGAATTGAACTGAAAGGGATAAAAGAGCTTGTTTTGCTAAAGAAAATCTATAATACAGGCCAAAACAGCTGAGAAAAAATAAAGTGTTACTGTTGTATAAAGAAGAAGAAATATGATGATTAAATTAGTTGCATTAGGAGGACAAGGACATTTCTCAACAGCAGCTCTAAACAAATCAAAATTCTCGGGTGTGTTCTTTAGTGAAGTTCAGTTATATAGAACAGACCTATCACTATTCAAAACCCCGGACATGTTTTCACAATTATGTTAATATTTTTTGCTGTCCATAAGTTTCAGAGTGATGAATAATGAAAAGTTACTAGGGATGGGAGATACATCGGTTCCAGTATTTGGATCAGCTGATATCAATACTGATTTGATGATACCGGTCCATATCGATATTCAGTATCAATATTTTTTGGGTGCTGCCCCATTCCATATGTGTCCATGTAAGATCTTTTTGAACAAACTAATGAGTAAATGTGGAAATAGGAGAGTGTTATGTTATGTTGTATATTTACACAAGTTTAATTTAAAAATGATTTTGTATTCTAGATAAATATATTTTGCATCTTAAAATCCATAGCAAGGCCAAAAATTTACTTAAAATATAAATATTTTGGTTACTGGCTACAGCAGCAGGCCTAATAGAGGATATCAGTATCGCCAAAAAAAAAAAAAAAATAGCAACTACCAATTCAAAACTAAATGTTCTATACTCCGAATGCTGAGTTTGGGATTGTGATGTCACATATCATAGAAATAACAGTAAGCCTAATGTTAAACCAACATAGATTTTAACATCCATTTAAATGTATTTTGTATGCATGGTATGTATGGCAACACTCATACCTCACAGCAAGAAGGTTTGGTTCGATCCCCGGGTCACCCAGGTCTTTCTGTGTGGAGTTTTGCATGTTTGTCCCCGTGTCTGGATGGGTTTCCTCCGGGTACTCCGGTTTCCCCCATCAACCAAAACATGAACGCCCTTCGAGACAACTGTTGTTGTGATTTTGGGCGTTACAAAAATAAAATGAATTGAATTGAATGCATTTACCTGTAGTGACTGAGGAACAGGTCAGATCGTTCCATAGCTCTTTTGTTTATTATTTTACATTATTTTTGCTAACGTATCTCTAAGAATGTTTTACCAGTAATGTAAAGCTTAGGGTTGAATATCAAAAACTTTACAAGTAGGAAGTTAAAACACATAAACTGAATGAAAGTACTAACAGATTTGACAACGTTTGTGCCTAGACCTGTCACGATAATACATTTTGAAGCAAAATATACTGCTATAAACGATAAATTTGGGGATAAACTAATATTGAAACTATTTTATTCAATTCACACAATAACAATAAACCAGAATGATCCCAGTGAAAAACATTTTTAAATAGACAGCATCATTAAAGGGCCTGAGCTGCAACAAATACATAGCAGAACGAACCAATCATTAACAATAGAAGTGACTTATTCAACCTCTACAGCTCAAAACTTATTTTCACCACAAAAATCTCCCCACTTTTACAAAAAAGATGAACACATAATAAATAGAGTTAAAAAATCTATTGTTCCAGCTTTCATATGTTGTACGATAAATCAATATAATAATTATCGTGACAGGCCTATCCGTGTCAAATATTTTCTCATATTTCTTTGCACTGTTGAACCAAACCAGATTCAGACAAGCACATTAGAATGTCTTTTAGAATAGTTCCATTATTAAACAGACCAAAAAGAAAATCTACAAATACTATGATATAAAACATCTCTTCGTTCACAGCTGCAAGTTTCGTACCATACTAAACCATTTGCACAGTGCTGTATGAGATAATTGTTTTACTCAGTTTGAATAGCAGGTGTCTGTGTCATTGCATTTCACTCTCAGCTGGACGTCTAAACCTGCCTCTTGGTTTTGTTCATGATTAGAAACTATTAAAAATTGAAAGGATTAAAAAAGGATGCCCTGTCTGTCTGTGTTTGATTAATGCTACATGAATCACTTTTGGAGTTTGGCTGTGAACTCTCTTCTCAGCTGGAATCCTGGTACATAAAACATACTCATAGGACTGGTTTAAAGAGCAGGGAAGATGTAGGCCCACTTTGATATTATAAAACTGTAAGAATGCGAAACATTGCCAACAGGGGCTGGTGCATTCACCTTCCAGTAAGAAGGGTTCAATTCTTAGGACAATCCCAGGACTCCGTTGTAACCCCTGACTCAAGAATAGTATATTAAAATAATCTAGTAATTTGGCCCAAGTGCTAGGTTCGTAAGGGATAAGAACAGAGTGAGTGTAAATTAAATGGCAGGAGACAGAAATGAGTAATGATGGTTTAGGTTAGGTAAGTCCTGTTTTGGTCATGCCTCCATTTGCACAGATCCACCCACTGGTTGAGCCGGACCTGGAACAGTACAGCAATCAACTCTGGAATAAAAGCCTGGAGCGCGCACCACACCAGCGACCAGTGGGTCCTCCATGGCAGCATCTCTGAATTATTTGTATTTTATTTTTGTACTATCTAGTTGTTTAATTTGTACACCTTTTTGAGCACTATTTTTGTAAAAAAAAAAAATTTACTTCATAATTTTTTGACCACGTCTCCATGCTCTCGTTTTTGTTCTACTCCCGGTTTAACATCTTTTCATGTTGAAGGTCTTGGTCTGAATATGGGCTGGACCAACTGGCATGTAACAAGGTACAAAAAATGAACTAAAATGAAAATGTTTACAACTTAACAGCCAGCAATCTGTGTTACATTCACATTATGTACAATAAATAAAAAAAACAAGTCCTACTGAGCTCAGTGATATTTCAGTTTCAGTCAAGGTCAACTGTTCAAAAAGGTTCCTCATTGTGGCAGTTTGAGTGATTACCAAGTGATGAGATCAACAAGAAGAGTAGCGAAAGATGACATTCTCCATTCACAGTTCAGGGTTCTGGGACAGGTGCTCCATCTCTGTGTCTTCTGAATCGTCACCAACCATTAAAAAACCTAGCTTGCATAACAATAATGTATACAGCTTGTTAAAAGTCCATTTTCATTCTCTAATCTTTGCAGTAGTAGCTATAGCTTTTTAAAATTGTATTATTATCATTATCATCATCATCATTATTATCATTATAATTTATCTTTTTTTTTTTTATCTCAAGTGATCAAATATTGTATCCCCACTACAATTTACAATATCAGTAACATAAACTCAAAACACCATTGTTGCACATAAAATTCTCATTAACCATGTGATATGATTGATATTTGTATCCAGTTGAATTACTAACTTTGAATCCTAGTTTTATGCTTTTGTAAATCATGAAATGGACTTATTTATATTATCAAACAGGTAATAATACAATAACCCCTTTAAACTATCCACCGAATCAGTGAACCCTAGCTGGTTTAGCATTACATTACATGTTTTTGCATAAAGCATCTGCATTTAGCATCTGAATAAACATGACATCTTACCAGGAAATTGAGAAAAATGAAATAAAAGCGCAGTGACATTTGTTGTCAACTTAATTTTTTGCTTTAACATACCATAAAACAAGTACAAATAAGTTTCACATTAAACTTAAGTAGTAGTTTATCACTCGCGATTAGCGTTAGCATCGCGTTAGCATCGCATTAGCATCGCATTAGCATCACGTTAGCGTCACGTTAGCGTCACACTAGCATCGCGTTAGCGTCACACTAGCATCGCGTTAGCATCACGTTAGCATGTTTTTTCGTCCATGTTACTTCATTGTAAGCACATGTTGACTCACCAAGATGATGGTTTAGCCTGAGCAGAAACAGCGCACTGTCACGGCCTCTCTCCTCACACATTGAATCAACTTAAAATAGCATAAACAATTTCTCAATTATGTACCATATTTACACCAAAATAATTCAACGTGCAGCCACCGACAATCTGTTGGATTAGCAAAATAAAGGGTTCGTCAACCAGCCACTTTCGTGTGTGTCCAACACGTAAAAGAACGAAAAAAATGTAAACCTGACAGGGCATCTGGAGGAGGTGGGACTTAATTACTTCAGACAAATAAGGTCATTATCACCCAACGTGACAACAACAGGAAGTCAACACACGAGTGAGAGGATCACACTTCCAAAATAAAATTACTGTATTAACGTTGAAAGAAATAAGGCACGTTTTCTCTACTGGGTTACGCGGTGCTGGATGCAAATGTTAGTTTCCTTGCAGAGAAGAGGTGTCTTGTAAAATGTACCCTGCTGCTAATCAATAAAAGGGATCATTCAGGTCACAATATACTGCATTTATAAGAACTAAAAATGCAAAATATGTCGTTTAAGTAAATTTTACTGTTGGATCATGTAGTAATTAATTGTGAATAAAACTAGAAATGTGAGGAAAGGTTGTCATAGTGACTTCCCTACTTACAAGCTTACCAGTTTTATCAACATAAGCTATAATGTTCACAGTTGACCTTTCCAAGTATAAGCAGAGGATCACACACACACACTAGATTATTCACACAGATAAGTAGAAGTCTTTTCCAGGGAGCTAGGATTGAGCCATGCACTTTCCCGTTTGTGGGCAAATGCTTGATCACTGAGCCACTGTCACTCAAAGCCATACAATAGGCGAATGTAATGTTCAGCATACTGTAACCAAAATGTGCCTGTACAGTATTTTAACTTTAGCCCAACTTGTGTCATTGTTATTTAACTTTTTATAATATAAGTATATAAAGTGGTTATTTTTTAGGAGATTAATATTCCAAGCCATTTGTAAAAGTTTACAATAAAACTTAATTTATATGATCAAATTCACTAAACTTCTGAAAAAGTGGCTACAGCATTTTATCCTTTGCTCAACTTGTGTCATCATTTGGTAATTACTGCTGTATATCTGGAGAGTCGCAGACAGCCTCCTCACAAACAGCGGTTCACCTTGCCGGGTCACGTCCTCTCTGCTGCCCCTGCTGTCAACAGTGTGCGACAAATCCGGACGCGCTTTAAGCCTCCAGCTAAATCTGTGTGTTTAGCGTTTCCTGTCTGCTGCCGAGGCGTGGAGGTGACCGCGGCTAACGGGACGGCCGCGGTCTAATGCTGTGTCTCTCAGGCCAAACATTGACTCTGGGGATAGAATGAAGTACTCAAGGCACGATCCAATGAGATGTGCCAAAGAATATTGTAAACAAGGTGAGCCGTGATGTTATGTAGTAATGACTTCAATTTATATAAGGTATCTATGAATAAGCACAAAAGTTTTTCTCTGCTTTTCAAACTTCAAATTCAAAACATGCATAATCCTCCATAAAAATCCTCCAGGTAAAGTAGTTCAGACCAAACCTAGCTCAAGATCCAGAGATTCAGTTTCAATTCAATTCAGTTCAGTTTATTTTTGTAAAGCCCAAAATCACACCAGTAGTTGCCTCTTAGGGCTGAACATAAGAACTGATTTAACCAAGAGAAAGTTAGAAAATCAATAATGAAACAGACATTGATCAATAACAGACAAGCAAATTAATCAACAGAAAACAAGCAAATGGATAAGAGATGGATCCCCACTGCTCCTGACAGGTTGCACAAGTGGCTGGGTGGGTCAAATACAGAGGACAACTTCCCTACAGGTGGTGGTGGAATGTAACAAAGTAAAAGTAGTAAAGGCTACTTTTTTAGGCTTATTTTTTACTTTTACTTCACTACATTTGAGAGCAGATATCTGTACTTTCCACTTCACAACATTTTTGAACAGGACTGAAAAATGAAAGTATTTTTTTAATCATTGTCTGAGACCTTCTGACAAGGCCAAGAGGTTTATTTTTAACACGTTCAAAAATATACAAATAAAAACAGCCAGAAAAATACTTACTTACTTTTTACTCTTTAAGTACATTTTTAAATGGGTACTTTAATACTTTTAATTTTTTTTGTCATGTGACACTTTTACTTGTGTTTTTGTTTTGTTTTTTTGTCTCGTTATCTGTACTTTTACTTAAGTTACAAAATGGAGTATTTCTTCCACCACTGCCTACGGGGATGAACGTGTAGGTCTAAAAAAGAAGAGAAAAATCAATACGTCATCGTCATTTGCCAAAGAAGCAATAGAGATTATGTCAAAGTCCCTTAAGTGGCCTGTATATGTGCTTTTAACATTTCATTGGAGTTTACTACATCACAACTTTACTCTACTACAAATCTACTATACACCATCACATTCCTAGTGTGTGACATACCAGAGACCAGTGCATTTGTCAAGTTACAGGCTTTCCCTATTGGATCATCTCTGTCCCACGACTCTCATTTATAACAAGCACGTTTCTGTCAACACAGCAATTTGGAGATGTCCAGAAGGGGCGAGGGGTGAAGCTGAACATTGCACGATTATTTTTGTTGGACCAAAACCAACTTAGCTCTCATCAGCTATAGAAACAATGTCTGTAGCTTTGCACATTTGAAGGAGGGAGAGTTCAGGTGCCAAAAGCAACATAAGATTCAACTTGGGGGAGAAATCAACTTAACAACTTGTACATCTGAACAGGAGTTAGTAATTTAGGCCAATCAAGAACACAGCTACATGGGATTTTGGAGCTTTCTACCATGTTATAACGTTGTTCCTTCAACAAAAACATGCCTGAAGAGGTTTTAGATGTCATCCACGTAGACCCTATTCGAACCCTGAATACTGTTAGCTTTAAGATTCTGTCCAATGCTCAGCCCACAAGCCTACATCATCCACGCTCCCACACAACAATCCTCTATAAATATACAAAACCATGATACAAAACTGTTACACAGCAACTGGACAAACATGTGATGTGCAGTAGTTTCATTAGTGGGATGTAGCTGATTGTGCTGTGAAAGTGCTCTGAAGGGGGAGTGACTTAGCATGACGCACAAAGGGAGAAGAGGCTTGGAGCGAAATAAATGTAGGTGAACCTTATTGAATATGTTAATACGTTGTTTTCGGCGATTATGGCATTTTCAAAACAATAAAAGGCAAAATGGTGATGTAAATATGTTATGTGTTAGCAGTTAATACCCCATAAAAGTAAAAATACCCCTGTTTAAAGTAACATTTCTGGTGAAGGTCCAGCTACACGTCTGTCTCTTAATGATAATCGGCCATCCGACCAAGCCAAGTTACAGGTCAGGTCTGTGGAGAGGCTCACACTATGAATGCCCATGTTCTTGAGCAATAAAAACACCTGTGATTGAATAAGCAGGACAGATAAGTTTAATGTCATACTGTGGGACATTCCTAGCAAAGCAATAATATCCCCGTGGAGACAAGCAGGTGTCGCACCCCCTCCCACCAGAAAAGTTACATATTGCGCCTTTAAAGTGTTGAACTCCAGCAGAGAGGACAGCGTAGGTGGTCAATTCAGTTTGCTCTGTTTTGAATGGGCCCAAGCCAAACTCTGGTTATGTAATGAACAAAGAGCGCTCCTCACTTCTGATTGGACAAGGACAAAGCGACCAGTGATTCTGAGATACTGGTGAAGGTTGGAAGTTAACAGTTGGTCGGGTTAGACGCACAAAAGCATCAGTTGTTGCAGAATTAATGTATTCAAACCACACTTGGGAGATGGTTTGTGCTGGAACCGATTAAGTTTGAAATAGTTTGATGTTTTGTGAAGAAAGAAATGTCACTTCTAGACTAGGACTGCAACTAACAATTACTGTAGTAGTTGACTAGGCACTAGATCAAAGACAAAGCACGTCCCAACTAAAGGCTTCCAGATAGAGAATATTTATGAAGAAAAGTGCATTATTGGATTTTAGGTGTACTGGTTTAAGTACAAGACATTCTTTTGGGTGCACGTTAATTATGTCTACCACATAGGAAATAATGTGTATGTAGGTTTAAAATGTATCACATACAGTCAGCGCCATAACGTGTTTGTTCCTTCAACAAAAGTACAGATACTGAAGTAAAAAGTTACTGAATAAAAGTAAAAGTATCACATGAAGAAATCTACTTAAGTAAAAGCACCCATTTAACCTCCTGAGACCTGAGTCCTCATATGTGGACAACACGTTTTTGGTTTGTCTAGGCCACAGTGCAAATTATTAGATGAAGAATAACAGCAACAAGAACAGCAACAATGTAAATATATTATATATATATTCATTTTTAACAGTTTAGAATATTTTCTCTTTTCTTTTGTTTTTCTTCCTGCTCTTCACATGAGACACATTGTTCCAAGAGGCACAATTGTTGTTTTTCATTTTGTTTTTTACATTCAGGACAAATGTTGCTATGTTCAGGGTCTTAATAAATAGTTTTTGCAAGTCATTATTCAAATGTTTTATCAAAATGAGTAAAATGTCCACATATGAGGACATTTGATTTATATATTTTTTTCTCAGAAACTACAAAATGTAAAAAGATAATTCTTTGTATTTAGACTCATCTGGTCCCAATCAGCGAGAGCTCAATTTGTTAAAGTGTTAAATGTAGTGATATTGATTTATATATATATATATATATATATATATATATATATATATATATATATATATATATATATATATATGTATGTATATATATATATATATATATATATATATATATATATATATATATATATATATATATATATATATATATATGTGTGTCAACAGTTCAATATAAATCTGTTAATCTTTTTTTTTTTTTTTTGCTCAAAGCCGACACTTGAACTCAAAAACTTTAGTAAGGATGTTACTACAAACATGGTAAAAATAACCCCTCAAATCATATGAAAAGTACTTTTTATTTGTCAGTCCAGTTAAAAAATGTAGTGGAGTAGAAAATACCTGCTCTTAAATATAGTGAAGTAAAAGTAAAAAGTATCCCGTGTAAAAATGTACTTAGGTAAAGTACAGATACCTAAAAACTCCCTTAAGTTCAGTACCTTACACTTGTATTTCGTTACCTTTCACTACTGCTATTAAGTCATCATGATTTTCTAGATTCATTATACGACATATCCTTTAATAAACACAAGACTAAATATCGCTGCAACATACAACTTTATTCAGTCTAAATGTCAATGATATGGCCGGGGTTCAACAGCCAATCCCCTTTAAACTCTAGAGGGAACAAAATAGGTTAAATAACACTGATTAAAAGTATGCGTAGTTTATGTTTATGAAATCAATACTAAGAGCCATTTTACTGTTTTACTTTTAAAAGCCTAAATAAAATAAAATCGAGATTGATGGATATAAGATATAATTTGATGGATATAAGATATAAATTTTTTTCTTTTTTTTTTTCCCCCATATCACCCACTGCAGCGTTTGCCTTGATAACAATTCTTTTATCAAATCTATATGTTTCACCTCAACTCAGGGCCAGTGTACGGCTCTACTCATTCAATTGTTTTCAGGTTATAGGCTTCAACGTCCTCAACTTTTCATAGAGAGTAGACCTTGATCCTAAAATGAAAGGCAAAGTTAACAACCAGTGAGTTATAGCTATAGCAACTGAGAATGTCAAAACAAGAGAAATGCAGACGCTATAACATCTTTCTCTGCTTGTTAACCAATTATTCTGGCAGTGTGCTAACTACAGGACTCAACGCAGTGTCAGAACAGTGCTGTGGTAAGTCATGAGATCATAAGTTAGATTGTACTCAGGTAAAAGAATCGTTACTTCTAAATAATATTATTGAAGTACAAGTATGAGATATTGGTCCAAGAATTACCCATGCAAGTGTAAAAACGTAAACATTGTAACTATCCGGCAGTAAAATCTGATCATTTTCAGTTAATATAAATGCAACTGGACAAAACTAGGGATGAACCGACACGATACTGATCAAATATCGGTGCTGAGCCACTAAAATGTGCTGGATGAGGTATTGGTTCCATGGTATCGGTTCAGCAGATATCCTAGCGTGGACTCTAACTGGATATGATAAAACTATTTACTGCCTGATGTGTGCCTAGGGCGTCTCATAATGTTTGAACTTTTATTCATACAAAGCTGTTTAGTTACTTGCGGGATAAATAACAGTTACGTAACGCAATTGGATACATTTTGAAATAAGTTAACTGTGTTTTGAGAGAGAAAAAATGGCATTATCACTCCCTACGCTGGTACTGTGTAGGGAGTGATATCGGATATTGGCAGATACTTAAAGTAAAGTGTATGAGCGCTGTATCAAGACAAAACGTCAAATATTGCACGGATTCTGCCTTTTCTAAACAAGACAACTCACTATCTCACATTGTTAAGAGTTACCAAATCTATTTCTTCCTTAAAAATATTATAGTACTTCAAAGTAACATTTTAGAACAAAATTACTCAAGAAAATGTAAATGAACACTACCCGCCACTGACACATTTTGACTGAGTGAGGTAATAGGAAAAGGTATACCCAGTAGCTAGCATTGTGGTTGCCAGATAAACCATACAATAACCAGTGATGCAGACATGTTGACAGATGGGAGCATATTTCTTTCAGCGCTCCATCAATATTTATGTTCGAGGCTGAGGCGAGGGCTGCAGTTAAACTAATCAACAGCCTGTGTGCTCCTGTCGTGGTTGGGTTGCCAGGGCGTTACATCAAAAACATCTGGAAGACTGGGAGACATTTTAATAAAAGATGCAACATGGAGTTTGAATGGGTCTACAATAGAGGAACAAAGTTGAGGTCTAATTAATGTGTCTAGACCGAGAAAGAGTTTGAGAAATTACAAGGTCTTTGAAAAGTTGAAGGTTTGACTTTCGGGGCTTTTCTGTGTGGAGTTTGGTTGTTCTTTTTATGTTTGGATGCGTTTCCTCTGGTCACTCTGGTTTCCCCCATCTACCCAAAACATGCACGGTAGGTAAAAATCCTCCAGCAGCTAAGGTAGTCCTGATCAAGACTATCTCAAGATCTGGAGATTGGTCAGGTGAGAATAAGATGTTGCAGAGGTATTTTGAACCTACAGTGTGTCCCACCATCTTACTGGGTTATTCTGTGGCTCTTGTGTATACTTTTTATATTGTTTCTGCCAGTGCATCCCTGTAGACAGTTGAGGTTTTTGCAGAGTCATGCTAAAAATGAGTAAAATGAATAAATATTTAAAGATAAGAAAAGGAATATGTGGGTGGATGTCACTAACAACATGTTAAACACTACAAATACATAAATAAAATTGAATACAGTGGGGGTTATGTTCTAAAACCTGCAATAGGCGAAATCCACAGTAGTCAGCTTTATTTTTTTACAATTATTATATATGTTTAAAGGCCGTAAAACCCCTCACCACACACTTTATACACTTTTCTTAGAAAGGCATTAACATTTCCTCACATTTCTGTTGTTTAAACACTCTCAAAGTTCAAATCTTCATATATTATATCCCTCTTCCTCGATGATCACTTTAAATGTGTTGTTCACGTGTCTCTGCTCCAGTGATATCTGCAGAGGCGCCTCTCCACGCACAGAAACACTTAAGTCCAAAGCGTTTCTGAAATCTGTCGGTGCAGAACGTTTCATCGACATTGTGGGTTTTGTTGGGGAAAAAACTTGCAAACGTACAGCACTTCAGAGTCACACTGCGATTGAACATTTATGTAAATTTGGCTGAACACATTTGCGAGGGACCACTGTTCTTCACCGGAGGACTATTTTAGAAAGGACAATGTTTGTGTGTCATTGCCAACACAAATTTTGAGGCGTAATAAATATTAAAACAATACCACAAACTGAAGTATTCTACAGAGAAGAATAATCGGATACTCTTTATATTAATTAATTTGAGACATAGTGAGCTAGCTAGTATGCTGCGGTGCACAAAGCCTATTATGCTGCCATCTTCAACAGCTGTGACCTCCACCTTCAACCAGGGGGTCAGTATAGACATGGTGTAGAGGTACAAGTACTATGCAATAAACTGCACTGGGGCCAACTACAGAAAGTACCAGTACCTCTCTACTTTCTAAGGACCATTTTCTAAGTCCTTGTTGACCCATGTAGGTTTTAAAATGAAGGTTTAGGTCAATAGTCACAATATCATAGCCAATCTGGGGTTTTGTATCGGGGTTTGTGGGAGTGGACAGACGTGCAGAGACAGACACAGGACAGAGATAGAGAAGCGGGTGGGGGCAGTCTCCAGAGAGACGCTGTGCTGATTGGTCGGAGGCTCTGGCACCGGGCCAAGCCAATTGAGCCTGTCCTCTCGGCTCCTTATCAAGGAGACATCACAGAAGGGAAATCAGGCCGAGGTGTAAACATACACAATATACCACATCAGCACTGCACCACACACGGGGTATCTGAAGGTGTTCACAAGACCACACAGCCCAACTGTTTAACATCGCTACATGTCTGCATCAACCAACAGGAAATGGTGAGGAAAACTGCCAACTAATAGGCCTATATTGTATATCAAGGCAGGGGGAGAAGAGAGTAAAAGGATGCCCTATACATACAGTAATTGCGTATTTGCATCAGATTTGAGTTTTAGGTTAAGGTCAAGTAACTTTATTGATCGCATTTTCCTCTGCATTTGACCCATCCTTCAGTGCCGCTGGGGTAACCTGACCCTTCTCCAGATGTTGAAAGAGGCCTGGCCAGGACTACCTTATCTGGAGGATTTTGTCTATGCTGCGTGTTTTGGGTTGAGGAGGGAAAATATGAACAAGATGACCAAGATTTTTCAGTGAGATCCCTTTTGAAAATTGAAATCCTTTTTTTTCCCCAAGCAATTTACAACCACATTTTTTGGGAAAGTTTTGCAAAGTCTGTTGTGTTTTGCAGACTGTTCCATGTTATCTTATCCATTCTTGGATGGAATAAATGTATCACAGTGGACTAAAGCAAAAACTAAACAAGTGACGGTAACCCAGTGTTTGTCCACTCATCCAAAAGGTTGGAGGTTCAAATCCCTTTCTCGAAACATCATTTGTTGAGCGGTCAGATCCAATGACCCACAGGTTGGCGGTGTAATTCCGGCTCCCACAGATGAATACTCTTGTTGTGACCTTGGGCACGGCACTTAACTCACCTTGCACACACATTCATACACTAATGTACACAAATATTAGGGGCGAGTGAATGGTTCCTTCATGTAAAGCTCTTTGAGTGCCTTGAAGGTGGAAAAACGCTATATAAAAATGTAACCATTTACCACTGACAATTTACACATTTTAAAGAACTATTTTTCATATCTTCATCTTCTCTCATTTCATTTTGTTTCATATAAACATGATAAATCTGAAAAGAAACCATATACATTTATGTGTACTTAACAACAATATGGTAACTAATGACCATTCTTAATGTTATGCTGCATGTTATGTAGTGGAGTAGGTTTTGATTTATAAAAATGGGATTACATATGTGCTATCTGCAGCAGAACACACATTACTACTCCTCCCAGCATGGTCACTTGTCTTCACTAACACCGTGACTGCACTAAACCAATTACCATATGTTGTACAGTGGTCGCATGTTCCACTCTGCATCTGATTAAAATCCATCCTGCTGCTTATTTGCATGTCTTATTGACTTATTCTGCTTGACTGGTCTCGTATTTGTCCCTAAAGGTTTGTGTCAGGGGCTAATCAGCTCTGAGAGCCTATAGCCCAAAGCAGTGAAATGCAAACTTTCACACCAAATACAACATTTGCCTTTCAGATACAACTATAATGGCATATAGTAATTACGGTGTGGAATCATTAAAATGGAATTAACAGAAATATGCAGTGAAAACCAAAACCAAGAGTGGACAAAGACTGAAACAAAACTAAAACAACATCAGAAGATAAAATACTCAAAACAATATTCAAAGGATGGACACTTAAAGGTATTTTGTTGTAGAGAGTCTGTCAGATGTTGCCCCTATGGAGAGATTACTGCTTTGCCTTTACTCTTCACCAGGTCATGTTAGATCTGGGGAAAGTAACCTCACAGTAAGAATGCATGGTTTTCAAGCTACTGTTTGGTAATAAAAACATCTGTAATTGAATAGATGAAAGATAGAGAAAGATTCCAGGGAAATAACATTTTGAAAGTTTCATTGTGGACCTTTAAGAATAGACAACCCTTTTTTCTCTTTCAGCGTTAGAACCAGTTACTGTGTGGTTGCTGGGTGAATACGTCCTACAGTGGCACTGACAATGTGGAATATCCCATATTGCCACTGACAGTATATTATAATAGATTTTTTTTTTCTTTTTTAAATTGCAGGATGGGTCAAATGTAGAGGAAAATTTCCGCTACAAGGACAATAAAGCGTACCTTACAACCTAACCTTGCAATATCCTTTCTAAAAAGATTCATATACCTATTTACAACACTGCAATAGCTATTCTTAAGTAAATATCAATATCTTACCCGTTCATGAAAATTACCTGTATGCAACTGTGGTACTGCAATATAGGCACACATACAATACACATTTTTTGTCTAATAATACATCACTCCTGTGTATCTTTACCTGGTGATTAGGCTGCAGTCATGGATGACACTCTCCTCCACAGACACGCCCCTCTCCTCGTGGGTGCTCACTGGGTGCCCGTTGTGACTCCAGCGCAGCTCCATGTGTGGGTGCAGGTAGGACGCGGTGCATTGGAGGGGCAGCCTGTCCCCCTGGAACACCAGCTGTCTCTGGGAGGGAATCAGCTGGAAGAGAGGCAGCTCCAGAGCGCCATCTACGGGACAGGCAGGGGAGGGAATACAGAGGGGCAGGTTAATGGTTATGTAATGTTAATTGTAAAGATGTTCAGCCAGTCATAAAAAGGCTTAAGTAGGATACTGAAGTGCAGGTGTATGGGGGTTACACTTGTAAAAGCTGCATTTGGACTTGTTCACACGTGTAAAAACTGAAACCAAAATACATGTGTGAATTAAGACATGTAGTTGTGAAAACCTCCTGACTCCCTCCTCCACCATGTAATAAGAGAACAGAAGTTAATGTGCATGTTGTTATTTTGTGTGCTGGAAGGTACATAAGAATATTCACTGCAGATTGTAGGCTACTGTGTACATCTGAGTATGTGAAAAATAAACTTGAAAGGTCACATATTTTGGCAACAAACAAACACAAAAGAAAACTGTATACCATAAATCTCTAACTAATAAGTCCTCTGAACTGTTAAATATAATGTCAGCAGTGTTGTACATTTTGTTTGGCATGCACCCAGAGATATAAACCATTACATAACAAGACCATTTTCACCCTCATTCTGGGAGACAAGGAAGATTTAATCTAGGTGTGTTTCATAATGATTTCATGAAGAAGCACAGAATATATACAGAAAAATATATGTGGATTCATAAAAATTAATGCTTGAAATTTAGAGGCAAAAATGAAGTGGGCGTGGCCAGGAGATCAGAGAGAGATATCTGGGGACTTAAAGGAACAATACAGTTCACAAGGCCATTTTTACAGCCTAGTACTTTATCTATGCCCTTACATAAGAAATCACTGGGCAATTTTATACCATCAAATATATTCTGAAAAGAACATCTGCAGTGGAGTTATGGCTTATTATTAGTGTTATTAAAAAAAAAAAAAAATGTTTATGTCCTATGGGTGTAAGGATGACAACAGCTTTATCTATCCTATCTATGACCTTAGACTGTTATACTGTCACCCTGAGACTCTATGAAGCAACGTATACTGAGTCATAAGAGTGCAAAGGTGAATCATTTCATTTTAGTGTCTATTTATTTTAAAACATATGTCTATATTGTATTGGTAAATCACCATATCATGTTGTCCAGTGTTCCATATATCCAGTATTTATTGGTTCTTCCTCTATGGCACATGTAATGTTATAGATCCACCAATCCAGCTTCAGTCCTCAAAGTGTCCCTGTAATCCACACAAATGCACTGCCAAGGTCACAGCCCCCTCCTCTCCCCCTCTCTCTCTTTCCCTATACTCCTTCCTAATGCTTCTCTCCCCCTCTCTTTTCTTTTCTCCTCTATTCTCCACCCCCCGTCTCTCTCCTCCATCCCTTTTCTCTTTCTCTTCTCTCATCCTTTTCTTTTCCTCACTTTCTCCTCCCTTTCTCTCATTCTACTTTATCCCCTCCTCCCTTGTTCAAACATACCTCCGCCATACTGTGCGATCAGTAGTGGCCGATAACGGAAACAGCCTTGAGCAGTAGACTGGACTCTCCTTGACTTCTTACATGTGCACAATACAAGCCTCAACATCACTGATAGGATTACGTACCTAGCGGCCCAAGCTAAGTCCCTCTAGCCTTTCTTTCTGTTTTTTCTTGAGCTGAGAATAAGACTATGATAAGGTTGAGATAAGGAGGAGGCGGAGAGGTGCATTTAGAATAAAACCACAGGAAAACAACGCGGGACAGGTGTAGAGCTGTGACGAGAAGAGGCAGATGTCAGGTGTTTAACCGATGCAAAGCCAAAAGTTTATCTTTGTGACCCCACGGTTTGGGGGTTTCCTGGAGCTAT
Source organism: Periophthalmus magnuspinnatus (assembly GCF_009829125.3). NCBI lineage: Eukaryota > Metazoa > Chordata > Actinopteri > Gobiiformes > Gobiidae > Periophthalmus > Periophthalmus magnuspinnatus. The sequence continues at coordinate 16,786,531 of NC_047140.1, forward strand.
AGCAGATATTTGAGGACACAGGCCCACTTCAGGACATGATCTGTGGGAAAAGAGAGCTGGAAGGAGGGATATTTTCAATGTAGCACGTATGTATTTTCAAGTGTTTGGCTGTAAAGCACTTAGCAGTAATAATCATACGGCTAACACTTGAACAGAGGATGTACAAAGGTTAATTGGTGTTTAAAGGGACAATTTTAAAAGGGAAAATTCTTGTTTACTACATTATATTTTTTTCAGGATTTCTTGCAAATGTTGAACTAAATGTGAACTTTGGATCAAAACTAAATGCTTTAAACTACGCCTTGTAATTTTCCATTTAGTTTCTGTTTTTTTTCCCTCTTTGCAAAGGCAGACAGGAATCCAGAATAAACTTTTCTTCAATAATTTACAAAGCTGAGTCTGTTGAAAGGTGGATAGACCAATCAATGACATGCACGGTCTGTCTGCATTAGGTCAGATCTTTGTAGAAGTCACAGTAACAACACATGCTTTTCAAGACGCTCATTAGCAACAACAACAACAACTGAACAACTGCAAGACGATTTTGGAACATTCAATGCAAATGTTATCTCCACGCAAACAAGCAGCTGGCAGAAACCCTGTAAAAAAGTTACACAGCACACCTTTAAACCTTGTTGTTCTCAGACTGAGCTATGTTTCTTTATGGACTCCCTTATTCATTAGAGATATTGTCTTGCCAGCTCTAGTTCCACCTTGGGGGACTATTTTCCGGGCACATTTGTTCATACGCTGCTAGACTTTTCCTTGGACATGTTCCAGACAGCAGCATAAGCAAGCGTTCTCCTCTCACCTCTCTTCCAATCAATCGCGAATGTTGTGCTATCTGACAGGCAATCCGATACATGCCTCATAAAGCCCTATATTGCTGTGTGCATGGCTTTCAGAGGTACATAGAGCGCCATATGCGAGGAAAGGGTAAGGAAAGGAGGGAGAGAGGGGAGGAGGGGGAGTCGTCTTTGGCCCATGGCTCAGTATTAATCATAAGCGTGAAAGAACTGTGTGTGCGCTGCTGTTTATGACATATAATCCAGTGAGATGTCAACACTGCGAGCCAAGGCTGTCTCAAAGAGCTTTAATTGCTGTTTGATGTTTTTGTAAAAAAAATCTAGATAGTTATTATTTCATTTTTTTTTTTCCATTTTTATTTATTTTTATTTTTACAAGGAGAGCCGAATGAGAGTACCAGACTATCTTTTGCGTGAGCGCCTTAACTACATAGGTCCATTTAAGACTTTAAAAACAGGGGCAGGTTCTTTAACTGTGCGGTGCAATACTGGAATTTCCCCACTGTGGGACTAATAAAGGCATATCTTATCTTAGGTGTGATTATAAATGTTTATCACTGAATTATTAAAGTGTATTATTGGCAACAGTGTATCCAGTTTTACATGTCTAAAGGTTTCAAAGTAGAGGCTGAAGTCTGCAGGTATATTATATCTCCATAATCTAGAACAGAGAGAAAGGAAAGGTTACTTGAACAATTTTAAGACTGATTCCATTTCAAAAGGTGAACGATTTGCTCAATAATCACTGTCGCTCTGCTCCATGTAACTCGGGAGATCCATTTGGATTCAGCGCATGCAGGCATATCCCCGCAGGCACCGCTGACCATTGTTACCCAAAACATCACATGCAGAGATAAAATGTTCACTAAAAGCATCACGCATTTCCTCTTTAGAATTCACAATAGCTGAATCTAATAAAATATCAGTTGGTAATGTATGAATACTACGTTCTGAGAGGGATCTTACTGTCCTTGCTGGATTTCCATAACTTTCTCTCTCTTCCTCTCAGTGCAGACATGAAGTAAGGAGTTTTTGCCTTTCTAACTGTTGATAAAGATCTATTTCCTTTTTTTACACCAGAAAAATACCCAATCCAAGTCTGGCTTAGTTGTGTTGCAGTATTCCAGGCAGCATTTCTTTCTCTAATTAAACTTGAAATTTCTGTGTTTTTTCATTCAAATGTTTCTTTTAGTTGCATGTCGGTCTGTAATTTCTCAGAATGTATTAATAAAAACATTTAAGGCCATATCAAGGTCAGGCAATGCTGATGTTAACCTGATACAAGTAATACAGGACAGAGACGAATTACGGTGAAGAAGAAACAGAAGTAGATTATTTGATAGCGAGCAGCATTGTTACACCAGTATGAATTGTTATAAAAAATAGCCTTTCTTAACATTCAAGGTCACTTTACATAGGATAAACACAATAAAACATTCCTTATAAGAAAATTAAACAAAGTGGCTATGCTGAAGTTGTTTTTTTTTTTGTTTTTGAGGTAGGACTTGACCCTCCATAACCCTAACCTGACAGTGAAAAGTTGATGGTCCCTCTATAAAGAGTGCACTGGCATTGTGTCCTTAGGCAAGAATTAATAAATAAACAATGCACCTTGCCTATGTGAATATAAAAGACTGGTGGAGGCTTACGACACATTTTGACACCTACACGTCTTGCCAATCAGCCCTAGGGCAGCTGTGGCTTTGAATACATATCTGACCACTTCTGTGTGTGGGACTGAAGGGTAACTACACTATATTCAATTGGGAATCATGTCGAGCTTGTAAAACATAATATAAAAGCTAATTACTATAGATATATGACACTGACTTGTTACACAATAGAATTTTACAATGCCAGATGTTTAATGGATTTGTATAAACATGATTGACTCAATATTAGTAATGCATTTGATTTATATAGAGCTTTTCAAGACACCCCAGAGCGGTTTACGTCACATAATTCATTCACTCCACACTCGTTGTTGGTGAGTTACTTCTGTAGCCACAGCCGCTCCAACCACCACCAACGCTCACACATACAACATTCATAGGCAATGTGGGGGAAGTGTCTTGCCTAAGGACAAGTATTTACCAAACCCAACCCTACTTAACTTCTAAAATTGGGTATTCTCTAACTGTTGTTATGGTATGAGGTAAGTCTTTGCATTCAACAAATACAATGTAATCCCTATAGTTTACTTCAAATAGTCTGGAATAATTTTAACTACACTCACATAGTAATAGTAATGATAATAACTCTGGCCCTATTTTGGTGCTTTTTGGTTGAGTGGCAGTGCTGTGGTTAACTCCAGAGAGGACACATGGCTAACAGCACAGTTAAAGGCACAGCTAAAGGCACAGCTAACAGCAGTGAACAGCACGGCTCCACTCAGCAGTGACATGTCTGAGGTCTGAGGCTGACACTGCAGAGCCAAACAGAGCCAACGATCTCACCAGCCTCCTGTCCACTGTCAAAGAGCAGACACTCAGCGCGTGAGAGGGATGCGAGCTAAGGGGCTGTTTTAGCACCATGTGGGCTGATGAAACACAAGTCACTTTCAGAGTTTGTGGTAACTTTCATCTACTATGAATCTGCCAAAGGAAAGGAGAGGTAGAGGAGCAGGAATGAGAACAGTCAAATGCAGGATCTGAGTGCAGAATAGCACTAAGCAGGTTAAATGTAATATTAAGTACTTCATTATGGTAAAACAAAAGGAGCAAGTGAATGATTAAATGCTATAAAATAATTATGTTCAAAAGTCACTCGAAAATGCATTTACAGCAATTAGCAAGCATGTACAGAAACAAGTTTAAAATACGTGTGTATCATGGCAACACTAGCAGAAATCTATCTCACCAATTTATATACTTAATATAGTACTTCTTTTAAAAAAAAAACAACATATGTTCTTTCTATTGATACATACTATAATGATAAAAAGGTTGTAACATTACAGTGGTCTTTTGTATGTATAAACATTCTTAACACATATTATCAATTCATATGGCTTTGAAACAAGGTTTTGGTCACCATTTTCTAACTTATAATAATTTCTGCATTTGGAAAATAGACTTTATAGACTACACCTTTGTTTCCAATGAGGCATTTAGGTATTGGAGCGCCCTCTGCTGTCAGCAACTGGAAATAAATTTGTCAAAGAAAACAAATGAACTGTGAATGTCATGTTAACAAAGCCATGTGTTTATTATGAGCACAATTTGACCTCAGAATGAATCCGGTGATGGTTTATGGGCTTAAAAACTGCATAGGAGAAATCTGGGGTTTTCTCTGTGATGCAACTAAATGGGCAAAACGCGCACAGAGCATTTTTGAGTGCTTAAAGAAAACCATTTTGGATTAATCAATTAATGAAACAAGTGTGAATAAAACAAAAATATATAACTCCAGGGGACAACACTATAACAATGTTAAAAGTCATTTTTTCATAGCATGTGTTCTTTAAGGTTATCTTCTGCCATAGGGTCCCTGTTTACGTCACCTTCTCTTTCATTTATTTCCCATTTCAGATCACTCTTCTATAGTCCATCATTAAAGCCTGACCACAAGCTTAAGGTGCAGTGCTGTGTTCCTAATGACCACTTGCACCATATGTCGTCATGTCTTAAACCCCCATGTAGTGGAGGTGGGCACAGCTGCAGAGGACAGGAGAGGGGAGACTTAAGACAAGTTTTTCATTGACATAGTGTTAAAGCTCCACAGGCTGTGAGCAGATGAGGCAAACACTGGAACAGACTGACCCCAGATCTGTGAGGATATGGGCCGGACAAGAAGAAATTATGTTCAGAAAGTTTTCACCCTGCTTTAAAACATGTAGCTTGGAATAATAATGATAAATCGCCAGTTTAACTTTTCTGGTGGAGGGTCTTCTGCCATCAGCTGGTATCCATGGAGATGGTTGATCGTGGATTGTTTGAAAGCAGTGGCTGTTAAACCTTTCGCACAAAGTACCACCTATGATAATATTTGGCTTTCCAAGTACCATCAGATATAAATAAATATATATCGGGTCTATGTTAGGGGTAAAATGGAGAAAACTAGGTCTAATATGGCACTAAACTACAAATAAGGTAGTTCTAAACAATGAGCCCAAAGAAGGACAAAAACGTGAATAGATTTGCCTCTAAATAAAACAATACCACCCACACGCCACCAGAGGTACATGCACCACAGCTTGAGAAACACAGTTCCAGGACCAGTTACAGGTTAGCTCAATGGGGGTGACACCTCTTGCTCAAGGACACAACAACAGTACACAGTTGAGAGTAAATGGCACAAAGTTTGTCCTACTTACTACTTGCTACCTACTCTCTGGTCAGTGGGCAATGACTTTACTCACTGTGCCACTATTGCCATTGCACTACTGTTCTTACACTTAAATATTCCATTATTAACCATGACTTTCAAAAATACCTAAGTAACCACATTCCAGGTTTTCCAGGCCTTGTGTGACCCTGGCTTGCCCTGGATCGCTCCTCATTTACAGGCAGCACGCGACCGGTTTCATCCCAGGGATGAGAGCTCATTTGTGGATGGTACGTCCTCGACATCTGCTCCCCATCAGAGCAGCGCCGCGGCAGCAGAAACAGATGCATCTTCTCTGACATATCTTCATAAAAACAATAGAGGAAGGGCTCTGTGGGGAGATATTAATATTTCCAATGGTATGCGACTGCAGAAAAAGAAAATTCCTTGTGTCCTATCATTTGTCCTGATAACAACAAGTTGCTATCGGAGGGAGGTGTATGAGGACTGTACAAGCTGCTGTAATGAACACTCACAGCACAGCATTATGTAACAAGTAGCAGTTTATAAAAGAAAAGTATGCATGTTTAGACTGAGCTAGGTCCTAAATTCAACTCCAAGACCACGTGGCACATTTTTGTATAGGGTTTACGGAAACGTTAAATCCTGTGTCCGGGCACTCCCACATCAACCTAAATTATGCATAACAAGCCAAATTTTATTGCATCTCCACAGCAGGTGCCGACTGCAGCTGATGGTAGCCCCAGCTGGTTAAATGCAGAGAATGAATTTTCCTAAAGGGACAATAAAGAACTTGTAGGCGTAGTGCAGGTACAGTAACTGGTCCATTGAAGTTTGGAAGTTTGAATCCCACTCAGTTCTAGTTCATACGATTCTCGTTTCCATAGGCAAGGCACTTCAGCATATATGCCTTTGATTTTGAATGTTAGTGGTGAGATGGGAGAGACTTCAAACACACCTCAAACTGAGAAATATATGCAAGCAAAAATACTTGAAATGAAATAATGAAATGTGTGTTAAAGATAAAAGACTTTTAGCAAAAATGTTCAAAAGTTCCACAAAAAAAGCCATAGTATTTTTATTAATTTATTTTAAATTTGGTTGTTTATTGCACTGAAAAACTGAAAAACACATGTCTTTACAGTGCTTTAAACTTGCCATCTCAAGAATGTTACATACTGTACCTTTAACTTCGATGACAACCAGCATCTAAGCTTCAAACTAGAAACCTGAACACAGCCTGAATGAATGAGGTACTGTGAGTTTCAGTGGAGTGGTGGAGAGATGGAGGGAGGAGCAGGAGACCAAACGTGATCATTGTAATCTCATAATGGAGGTTCTGAACTGCTCCATCCACTCACAATCAGCCTGTGACTGCAGAGGACTGTTCTGAGTCAATGAAAAACACACACAATTACACTGTGTGGACCAGCTCCCAAAAGTCTGTGGTGACGGCAGCCTGGGGTCGAATATATATAGGCAAAAAACTGTGTAGGCATACATGCAAGTGGTGTTAATATTCTAACGTATATTATATTTATGATGGCCAGACAAAAATATAGACTTCAATTGTGAATTAAAGGAAAATGCTCTAAACAATATCTTTAGCTCCAACGGTGTGTACTTATACCATGGTCCCACAAACTGAAATTAGGTCACGTTTGAATCGAACGACTTTTTGTCTGTCCATGGTTGTTCAAGGCGTTAGTCATTTCAGTTTTAGTTGAAGCTAGTCCCTCCTAACAGTAGTTTATTTGTTTACCAGTTTCTATGGTGATGCTCACAGCGTATTGATATAAAACAGTGATTATTTTATATTAAAATAATGCATGGCAGTTAGCGTTATGTTGCGTTCAGACCAGAAAAACATGTTGGATGCCTTTGACGTGCATCATATATAGTGCTAATTGTATGCATTATTAGTAGTAGTGGTAGTAGTCGTAGTAGTGGTTGATAGTAGTAGTACTAGCAGTATTTTAGTTATTATTATTATTCCCTATATAGAGGTATCATTTATTCAATACTCTTCTAGTGTTTACCACATTTCTAGCAAAGCTGCGCTGGGCCAATCTAAAAAAGACATGGCAGTGAATCTTTGCTCAAGCTTCTCCATACCCAACCAAAAATACAAACACACATTCTACTACACTTTACAAAACTTTATCTGTACTAGTATGCATTCACACAAGAGTGAATAACGAAAATGACAAGATATCAAACAGCTTTCAGTCAACTTTCTCTACATTTTGTGCTTTTACCCAGTGAAGTTTAAAATAAGAGGAGAGTACATTAATCAGGAATGAGCTAACTCAAAATCTGACCATTTAGTTGTGAGAAAATGTAACAAACATTCAAACAAATCTTGAAATATATGTTTCTTAATGTGAGCAGACTCGTCTCTCCACAGATCTTACTTATAATTTCCTTGTGGTGTCACCAGCTAGTTTCCGTGGAGCAGATGGCCAATCGTCCATCCGCCAAATACATAGTAGACTCTTTATTTTGTTTCTTTTTCATTTATTTCCACTTATTACAACTGCTAATATATTGCTAATATATTCTATGTTGTAGAGAATACACAGAGTGATCTCCTCAGTTTTCCCTCATTATTGTTGTTGGATGTTGTGCCATGAGAGTCACATAAACATCCCATGACAACGTACCTCTGTCATTTGCTTTTTCTACTTGAAAAAATGTGCTCTTTGCCCCTCTCTCAAAACACGAGAAGTCAAGCTGCGATGTTACACCTAACCACTGAGCCGAACTTAACAGTCTGATAATTAACAGGGTTTTGTTTTGCATTGAGTCAAACTGACAGCAGGAATTAGCTATTCTAATTCTGTTTTGTTGTATTTCAAACGTTGACTTTTCAGACCTGATTGGCTCACTTTCAATGGCACAGTGGTTGATTGGTTTGCATTCCTGCCTCACAGCCAAAAGGTCCCAGGCTCTGAAGATATTCTGGTTATTCCAATCAAATTGAACTGAGATAAACTTCCGGCCATACTCTAGCACACCTCCACCCATACTCCAGCCATACTCTAGCACACCTCCACCCATACTCCAGCCATACTCTAGCACACCTCCACCCATACTCCAGCCATACTCTAGCACACCTGCAGTCATACTCCAACACACCTCCAGCCATACTCTGGCACATCTCCACCCATACTCTGGCACACCTCCAGTCATACTCCAGAACACCTCCAGCCATATTCTAGCACACCTCCCTGACTGTTGCACTGCTGCATGTTAGAATGGGTCTCTTTTGCAGAGGACACATTTAGCTATAAAGACAGCAGAGTGTACCTTATATATGTTGAGCCTGTACAAATCAAACTTGTATCACAGTGAATCCTAGGTTGAGGCTTGAGGTTTCAGAAAATATATATTTTCACTTATCACCTATCCACACGTTAAGCTCTGAAACAGGTAGGATTCAACAATGTTATAGTTATTTTTGCACAGATTTAAAAAATCTTCTGCTCACTACAGTGTTCTGTTGCTATATCCAAATCACCAAATCACCAAATTTTAACAACCAGGTGACTCCTGGTCTGGAGGCTTCTGTCTGCTTGTTTCCATGGAAATGTTGTTCCTTTGACTATAATATTCCAAAGTATGGCATAAAACCAATGTATCTCCACTTAGAATGTTCTGAAGTATGGAGTAAACTTTCTATTTCCACGGAATCGTGCAGGTGATGGGCCACCTCCAGACAGTTACATCCCTTTAACTGTAATCTTACATCTAAGTTGCAAAATTGGCTACATGTTGGTATCATGATCTATGTTGCTAATCGCTGCCCCTCTAACACACATTTACACAGGTATGGAGGGTGAAATGTCTTGCCCAAGGACAGAACAAATAGGCTCTAGATTTTAGGTCCTTTTTCTCCTGGGGCTGGCTCATATTAGTCTTGTCTGGGTATTCACAGCAGGTAGACGAAATAAAAGTGGAGAGGGAGGCTATTATTAGAACACATCTCCTTAATCATCGCTTCTTTGTGCAGACCACTTGAAAATACTCCATAAGTCATTTAAAACTGGATTTGCTAATGGTGATTCTCAGGAGGGGTGATACGTCTTATCTCTTACATGTCTTTGCAAACCGGACACCTTTAGAAACCTTTCTCTCTGAAGATGGAGAGTTTTAACAGAAATACACGGCCCTGAGCTAAGACTATAAATGATAATGAGGTGAGATATCGATGGAGAGCTCTTATTCAGAGTTGGCGTATTATTAATGATTATTTCAGAACACATTCCTATATTACACACAGATCCTATGTTACACACAATTGACTCTTACGAGCTTTAAGCCATTATTTATTGAAGAAGAATCCTGTTTGAATATTTGTCTTTTGAGATCTTCACAGTGAACCAGCCGCATTCTGATTTGAGTTTTAAGTCAGATGCCCTCCCTCCTTGTATTCCAACTAATGACTACAGTTAATTGGTGAATGTGTATCTAGCATTACAGACGTCCACTTCTCTACACGGTAATGATTGATAATTGTCACACAACTTAAACATAACTTTATATATTATCATCACACATTTGGGGAAAGATAAAATTGAAAATAAAAATACAACATGTGCATTATTTGTGGTGTACAGGACAAGCCCTTGAAACTAAATAAATCCATTTGGAGCTTTTTTTTTTTAATAAATTGTACATCAAGGCATCCGAAAGGACAAAGGCTGATTCTAACTCAATATATAGAACACTTCACTATCTAAATCTGCAGTTTTCTTATAATAATTGTATTTATCAGCGCCTTTCTGGACACTCAAGGATAATTTACAACGGATTAACAAACTTAAACAAACAAACTGGTAACACATAATGCAACAACAAACTCTATTGAAGGTGGAAAAGTGCTATATAAAAGTTGTGACCATTTACCACACAGATTAGCCAAAACCTGAATAGCCAACATCCAAGGACTATTTCATTTTAAATATGAAATGTAAAAAAATTAAGAAATGTTATAATCTACAATTACTTTTTGTCAAAAGAGTGTTTATCTTATTTATGTCCTCTTGCACACGTACATCTGGCACCACTCATTCAGGGAGTGATTACAGCAAAGGCAGCAGGTGAGCGAGACTAATTAACCAATTAACAGAAACAAGCGTCAGAAGAAGCATTTAAAGCCCCATGGGGTGGTTTTAGAGAGAATGATCACATCAGTATGAAGAAATAATTACAAACTATAAACAACATTTGTCAGATACGAGTAAAGTTAGTAAAACAAAAAAGAAAGTTTGGTCAGCTAAGTAGGTCGAAAAGTTGAAATAGGACTGAGGCCATATAGTTAAGAGAATACTTACAACTAAAAAGGATGATTATGGATGAAAATCAGAAATGGGTTATTCTTTTTTTAAATTTTGGATTTCATGGTAAAATGGTAAGTGGTCACGTTTTTATATAGTGCTTTTCCACCTTCAAGGGACTCAAAGCGCAAGGAACTCACCCATTCACACATTCATACACCAGGGTACACAAAGACAGCATTCATCTGTGGGAACTGGAATTGCACCACCAACCTTCAGATCAGTTGACAAGCACTCTACCAACTGAGCTAGTGTTGTCCGCCTATAAGCCAACTCTTTTGTTATGAAACGCCTTTTAGCATGTGTTTTAGAGTCTGTATAGTCCAAATATTATGTAACCCACGTGACCTAAATTACCGCACTGGTGAGCGCTATATTACCTGGCACACCCCTATCACTTCCTGCTTCTGGTGCTCCCGCTGCTGCTCACTGTGGCTCGTGCTGGTCGTGCTCTGGAGTTGCCGTGTTCATCATTCCGTTACTAAAATCTGATTCCACTGCTTTCATTCTACGCATTCAATCCTCTGCTCAGCGGTCAGGGTTTTTTTCCCCTCTCCTTTTCTGATGATTTCAACAACTTCACCTGTGATGGCGAGCTAACATACACCACACTGTGATTGGAGATCGAACTCTTTTCTCTTTTGCTGGATTTAAAACAGACTTTGAAACTCTGCCTACACACACACGGACTAAATATGCAAATGGACAATCTGATTTCATGGGACTGAAGTTGTCATTTTTTTTGTTCTTTTATTTTATTGATTGATATATCTGCATTATTATATCTGTCTAATATATAAATGTCATTATTATTGCTATTCTAATATATACATAGAACAAATATTATAATACAGTCATTCATATAATCAACTTTATTTTGTCTGTCTTTCATTCACTCACTCTATGGCTCACCACCGAATCCAGTCCTGTGACTTTTTTCAGTCAGTCCGCCTAGCCTACATTGCGTTACAAACAACTACGATTATTTTAATAGTCGACAAGCCATGATTAATCCAGTTAACCATTGCAGCCTTACACATGATAACATTCTTAGACCTTGTTTCAGGTTAATATCTCAGTAATACTAGAGCTGTTCACGCAATAAAAAAAAAAATGGTACAAAAGTATTCTCTGTCAGCGCAAATGAACAAACCTATAAACCTAAAAAATGCCCAAAACCCTACAAAATCTAGCTGAGAGTGTACAAAATGGTATTCAGCAACAACAAAACACAGTATGAATAACCTGATAATGACAAGATACAGACAGACAGAGACAGACAGACCTACACGATACTGGTTAGAAGTGTGTAATGACATAGCAGAATAACCACAAATCCATATAGTGCTTACCACATCGTAGCTGGTGCTCCCGGAGGTTCCTGAACTCCAGTCCGTGCAGGTGAGTGGGGAAGGTACAGGTCGTGTCATTTCCAATACGCACTGAGTTTGACTTGGCCCAAACCAGAAGCCACTGCAGCTGACAGTCACAGAACAATGTCTCGGTTTTAAAGTGTCTGAAAAACAGAGGTTTGCAAAATAAGTAAACAGAAGTAATAGTCATCAATCAGATATGAGTTGCTTCAGCTTCATGGAGTAATATGACAAAGAGGAAATGCTAGATTGTGTTAGTTTAGTGAGATTTAAGGATTATGTGGTGATGAATGATAAAGGAGGTAAACTGTAAACTTGATCTTTAATTCTGGGTGTAGAGCACGATTGTGTTTCAATGAATTCAAGAGGCTGTTTTGATGTAGATATTTCTGAACTTTTTTGCCCAATTTTCTAAAACTCCTAAGAAAAAACATGCCTAAAAACAAACAAATAAAAACATTTCAGCATTAAAATATGTTCTTGCTTTTGCACTTGAACCAAGAGGATGTGAAGCCACTTTTGTATCTACCTGCTAAACTGATACTGACAAATGTGACACTGTTGTATTGCAGTGGTAGAATGTAAAGAAGTAAAAGTAGTAAAGTACTATACTTAAATACACATTTTAGGTATCTATATACTTATACTTTAAAATGTATCCACTTAAAAATGTACTTAAGTACTTTTACTTCACTACATTTGGGAGAAGGGATCTGTACTTTCTACTTCACTACATTTTTTAATGACAAGTAAAAGGATTTTTCATTACTGTCTGAGACCTGCTGAAAAGTTTGAGGGGTTTATTTTAAACACATTCATAATTTGAGGAAACAAAAATATACTAATAAGACCAGTTAGGGGGGAAAAAAATCAATTCAATTGTTTCTGCTGAACAAGATTTTTAATTTTTCTAAATGGGTACTTTAATACTTTTACTTATGTAGATTTTTTCATGAGATACTTTTCCTTTTTTTTGTTTGTTTTTATTTTTTTTTTGCTCCACTATCTGTACTTTTACTAATCAAGTATTGTTGTATTGGTTGTGAATTATTGTGTATTTTTTACTTAAGCCACGAACTGAAATGCCCTTTTGGATGAATAAAGTTATCTGATTCTGAACATTTCAGAGTTTGGTGGCATATTCTGACTTTAGTTTTTCCAACTTTCTGTAAAAAACTTAAAAGAGTCCACCACAGCACCTGACTCATATCAACTTTAGCTTGTTCATCCCATGAGAATTCACCAGTGTCACAGACAAGTTCATCTTTGAATCAGTCACTGTGTGTGAGGTGTTTCTATACATGAAAATACAGAATAAAAGTTATATCAACTGTATATCCAACTGTTTAGTTTTTGAATTCTCACCCAAACTCAAAATATTTCAATTTATACTAAAAACCAAGCTAAATTTAAAGGTATACTGTGTAACTTTTCTGGTGGAGAATATGTCAATTACTTGTTCCTGGAATGTGGCGCCTTATAACATTACTACATATATCTCCATGGGGACAAGTAGGAGACACCACTAGGCCAGGTTATAGTTCAGATCTGTGGAGAGATGATCCTATTCACATATTTAGTGACACTTTCTCAGCAAAACTTGAATAAATGAGGGATAGATAAGTTTAATGCTATAAAGCGGAACATTCCAGGCAAAGCAACAAGCAAACATCCACATAGAGACAAGCAGGTGGTGGACCCTACATCAGAAAAGGTACATATTGGACTGTGAACACTAAGCAAAATATCTAAAGGCTGGAAGTTTGATGAATATATCCTCACATATTTGAGAGACAGATTTTTTTCCCTGGTTTATAGACTGTATATATAAATGGACATACAGTAGCTACAGTGCTAGTCTTTGCGGTTCAAATACGAAATGAGCACGGGCGAGCTTCTGACTCCATCGTTCACTTTCTCTTGAAAAACTGTCACCCCTCTCTCTAACTGCTGCACTCAGGATTGTCATTTTGGTCTTAAAACGTTCTTATTAATCCACTATACATGATCCTGTTTTTTTTTTTTTTCATTTCACTATTGTGTTTGTAAATCAAGAACATTAATAACGAACAAATCAGGGGCCTTTTTCCCCCGAGGTCACTAACACTAGTGCGGGCTGGAAGGGGCGTTACTTTCAACAGCCTCACTATTGATTGGCTCTTTGGTTGCTATGATACTCGCAATCGGAATTCCAAATATGCCCATATAACTGCTAGCCTCAATGCAGAGCGCTATAGATGACATCATACCCTCTTTAACTTCTTTAATCACAGTCTACGCCTTGGTCTTATGTTTTGTCCTTTGTCCTTAAACACATTAAAAATCCTGAAATAATCCTTACAGCACTTTGAGAGCCAACAGATGAGTGAAGAGTCCAATGCTCAACGTCGAGAAGATATTTCCAGAGAGATTCCTGTTTGAGAAATATAACAAAACACACAATTAGCAACCTAAATATATCCCCACTACTGTTTCTATGCTAACCTGCTGTTTGTAAGTCTATACACAGGCAGTCATTATGCTACAGTCTATTCTCTACAGACACAGACTAAATTAAGATTAAAGAGCATGTTTTCAATTAAAGGATTACTCACAGTTTTGAGAGGCTGCCCAGATCTAGGAACATTTCAGGAGTGAGGCAGCCAATCCGGTTACGGGACAGATCCCTGGAAAGACAACACCATAAGCTAGCGGAGTATCCCAAAGCTAATGCATGCGTACTGTATGCATACTAGTCAAAGGGATAATGAAAAGAAACGGGAGCAGGTGAGGAGGGATTATAATTTGTACAGCAAATTTGTGGCAGCTTGGATTACGGGAAAATATGTTACCCACTAATGCATGTATAAGAAGATATAGATTTAGGTCGTTTAGGGAGATTTAAGGATTAAACAGGTTGGGAGTGGAGTAGATTATAAAGGTTCAAACTGTTGAAAGTATATGCATTTTTATGTGTGTTTTTTTGCACTTTATAGAAATATAACATGGATTCTTGTACTGCTTTAAATGTTTTAGACTCCCTTTTATTCACTGTACACATGTAGCCATTCACACTTCTCTACTTATAACAATTGTATCTGTTCTCCAAATTATTTTCCTATTTGGAGCTATTAACATTACACTGGTGAGCTGTAACTTCCTATACCTTAAAAAAGAAAAACATTTTTTCACAATTTTCCATTTTCCTACTGATGAAGGCAGGATGACAGCGCCATCTGCAGTCGAGTAATGTGACGTTCCTAAATGAGTTTGCTCTTTTGAATGGTTCTTTCTTAAATGTTTATGCTTTTTTACAGATCAATGCTAAACCAACAGAAGAATCAGCAGATAAGCAGAGCAGGCGACCCTTTATGCACAATTTTTTTTTTTCTAATAACAGTAAGTGTTAAAAATATTATTATTGTAGTGCAATGTTTCTTTAAATTATGTAACATTTCAAAGGGTGAACACTCCCACTCTTAGGTTGAACCATTTTAAACAAATCTGAGCCTTGGTCTTTTCTCTCTGTGATTAGTTTGTTGTTAAAATGAGTTCACGTTGGCTTCTGTCATATAAATACATAGTAAAAGAGTCAGACTTTTGAAAGGCTTTTTGAAAGAACCCAAAATATTTGGTTTTCATAGAAGAGCCTTATCACTACTGCAGGCCGATTTCTTCAGGACATTCTTCAGGTATTCCAGGTGTGTGACAGTAAAAAGTCCCTTGTACCAGTTTAAGGTCCCATGGGCATGTTTACATATTTACTCTCACACACCTAGTCAGACTCCAGAAGGCACTGTCATCTTGCCTCTATCAGTAGTAAAACAGCGCCAAAACCTGTTTAAATCAGCTGACCAGACACATCACAGCAACATCACATGACCACTCTGAGGAAGAGCGCTCGTGAGCAGCTGAAACTGTCAGATATGAAAACAAACTAAACCTTGGTCTGAAAAAAACTTCCTATGCCACATAGTAGTACAAAAGCATATGGTGAAACTAAATAAACTGCAAATATTTTGTGTTAAAAATGGTAATTTTGTGTTTTTATGTGTGTTATCAAATTGGTATAGAGTATCAAACATTTTGCTTAGTACTGAAATCAAAATTCAAATGTCAGCATTATGAGAACACAGTTATCTTACCCTGCCACCCAACCACAAATGTTTACTCCCATCACTCTTGTGCACACTCTCCATGACCTTTAGTGACCTTTGACCTCCGTAACCACCTCCTGCACTGCTCCTGTTTGTCTATCTACACTGTATCCCTGTGTGTGTGCGTGCATGCACGTGTGTAATAGTCCTAGCATTGCGGCACCCATGGCTTTGTGCCCTGGCCCTCTGTAATTAAAGAGCTGCTTTTGCCTGCGCAGCTGTGGGGAAAATAAGCAGAGCACTCGAGTAATCACTGGTTGGGGAGCAGTTAAATTAGCAGCGCGCCGCTCCACACACGCGCCTCATATCCACACAGACACACACTGAACTTAACCATCCAGACCAGAGAGGGAGGAAGAGGGGGCTATCAGGGAGCAATCATGTCACTGACTACAGGGACAAGACAGGAAAGAGAAGAGGAGATAAGTGGAGCGACGGATTCAGAAATGCAACAGCAAGAAGACAAAAGCGGAAGACTTTCATAGCATTAAGGACTAGCTTTGATTGTGCTCTGTTAAGCAAGTGCAACAGATCCACAAAAGTTCGACCATGGGTTTCAGCCACGAGGTATTTTCTTGTTATGGAATCCATTTGTAGCACTTTTAACAAGGCATTTTGACCAAACACAAAGCCAAAAGCCAAAAGGTCAACCCTCCAAGCGAACCAAAACAAACATGGCGGCGCCAACAGACTATTTTGCCTATTTTAGGAAAAATACAGACAGTTTTATTATGGAAAATTGTGCAGAGTGAAGCACTTCGAGTCTGTGTTTTTCTCTCAACTGGATTTAGCAAAAGTTTGATTTTTCTGTTTGTTCTACTGTTGTGCCGCTTCGACCAATCATCTTGGAGTATTCGTTTGAACATCTTGTTCAGTGAGAGTTGTCCCAGACTGTACTGAACTGCAACTGTTTCATTTGCCAATTAGACTACAGCCTCTACACTGATCCTTGCTTTGGGAATATCTCTGCAGTCTTGGTTATGTTATGGGCGTGTGGGCTGGAGCGCTCGGTTGAGCAGATCTCTGAGTGGATCATTTGGAGCGTTGGACTTGTGTTTGGTCTGAACTCACAGCACTGTCTTCATCATATACTCACAGTCGTCGCAGCGTCAGCAGACCACGAAAGGCCCCAGGCTCCACTGTACTTATCAAATTATTCTTCAGGTCCCTGGAGGAGAGAGCAGACAGGCAGTCAGCAGTGTAGTGCAGCTCTCTGAAACTCTAAGTGTGAACAATGGACACAGTCAAACAGTGGTTTCAACAAGAGAAAGAGGAAAGTGTCAGAGGGAAGTCACAGAGAGGTCAGATTTGGACATGGTCGTTTTACAAGCCCACGGTTGGGGGTTTGATCGCAGCTTCAATCAGTGGATTCTGTCATTCTGGTTTTGGGCAACCCATTAACAGAGACTGGCAGTCACATCTTAAAGGTGCACACATTTTTCAGGTGTGTTGGGGTCTGCCACCAGTTTGTCCACCTGGAGATGCCTTTGCTTAGTCTGGAATATTTTACTGTATGCTATTAAACTTAACCTATCTCCATGGAAACTATAAACAGGTCAAATCTGTTGAAAAGCAACCCCGCTCACAGTAAAAGAATGCATGTTTTTCAAGATTTTTCTAAGCAAAAAAACATCAGTAACTGAATAAATGGATGATAGATGCAATAACATAAAAATAAGTAGGCGGACTCCACATCTCAAAACAGTTACAGGCGTAGGGCAAGGTAAAACCACAGTGAGTCTCTGCAAATGCACAGTATAAGATAGATGCATTAAACAAGATAAATAATGATGATAAAAAACAGCAAAACCAGCACATGTGTGTTTCTAGAAAAGACCACAACATTTTTGCTGGCTTTTCTTTCTATTATTGCTATTCAAAAATTTCATTAGAAAAAAACACAAACACTTTGACTACCTGCTTATCTCCACATATATTATTACTTTGCCAGAAATGTAGCACTTTAATTATCCATTTCCATAGACGCCAAGAGGTCCGATCAATGGAAAGTGAAGCCAGCTCATAGTAAGAATATCTATATTTCAAGGTAGTGTTTAGCAATAAAAACACCATCAGTTGAATAAATGCAAGATAGATATGTTTAATGCCATACTGTGGAACACTGTAGGCACAATAATACCGTATTCACAGAGACACGCAGCTGATGGACCTTTCACCAGAGTAAGATTTGATAGTTAGGACTTGTATTGTGTTGTCATGTATGGAGAGCAGCACCTGTTAGTGGGACTGCTCGGACCATTTCCTGCTTTGGAGAACCACAAACCACATCCAGTCCAGAGGCAGACCCACCCCCTCCGCCTACGCTAACCCTCCGCTAAAAACAGATCTGAATTGCTGCTGCTTTTCCCAATGGGCCAAAGAAAACTTCCTGAAATTGTGTCCCGGGCTTCCTTTGCGTTGGCCTGTCCACTGTGAGGAGAATCAGACCTTTGGATCATTTTCCTAAAGTATGCGAGCGGATCTGCGCCCGACCACGGCCCCGGAGTGAAAATAAAGTTAATGCTACAGTAGTTTTAATGTGACCCAAGAGGCAGTTTAGAAGAGAAGCCAACACAATTATCCAATACAGTAGTCCCCAATACAACAGAGCAACGATTACTTCACCAAGCTGATTCATATGGATGGATGTAGTGTATATAGTATAAAGAGGTTGTTTTTATGACTTCATTATTGTGATGTAAAACTTTGGCAATACACGTAGACAATCAGACACGCTTACAATTAGAGACTAATACAAAATGGCTTCTTTCACAGTTTAATGACCCGTTTCGTGTGTGTAAGAACATCCATGCATCACTTTCACAATCAAAAGTGCACCATGTGATTTTTAAATGTTAACCACCTGTTCGTCTCCATGGAGATTTTATTGTTTTGTGTAAGAGGATGAAACTTATCATTAACGTAAGGGCATACACTAAATTATACTTGGGAGTTGATAATGCCATCAGTTCAAATTACAGGTCAGATCTGTGGAGGAGCACGCACACTCGATACATTGCATGTTTTTCAATGAATGACAAAATGCAAGATAGTTTAGTTCAAGCAATAAAATCTCAACGAAATCAAGCAGGTGGCAGAACCCTACTAGAAAAGTTAGAGCATTTTTTAATCATTTAGACAAAAAAGCATTTAATTAAGAAAGTTGAACATAATTTACGATTTGAGTATATATAAAGTACTATTCCAAATCAAAATGCATTACTGCCTTACACGTTGAAACTCTCATGTTCTGGTTTAATCCATTTCTAGTCATGGTTTAGTACTGGTCTAGTCCAGGTTTAGCTCCAGATTTGGTCCCAGCTTTGACGTAGAGTGCACATTATACTCTTGTAATTAGAGTAAGGTGGATGGTGACATGTGGATTATAGTTCTCCTGGCAGCAAAATTGGCCTTTTCTGTGTGGAGTTATCCTCATATCCACATTAGTTTTGTGACAATCCTAAAATCTGCAACTCAGTTTTGATACTAAGGATTAGACTTGATACTCAATACCAATTCTAATACCACAATAATAAAAAACGTTCTTATTTACACCATAAGATGCTTTTGTCAAAATTTTATTGAAGTACTTTCTTTGATTTTATACTTGTTCTGATACAGCTCCATATCATTCTAAAGCCATTCAGGAAAGGTTCATTTCTGTCCTGTGAATGTGTCTTTTTAAATATTGATACTTGCTCTAATGAGTTGGTTTCGATACTATCAATTAGCATCTGATTTTCGATACTTTTGACAACTCTAGTCCATATCTGGCACCCAAATTTAAATTTACAATCTGCCTCTATACTGTTTGCTATTCTCATTCTCTAAGTCCTTATTATAAAGTTAACTGCAGTTTGCGCCTGAACAGACCAACTCTCTGCCTCTCAGCTCCAAAATGCTCTTTGATCATGTACAATACGACACAAAGGAGCGGGTCGGGGGTTCGGAGGTGAAAAGTCATTGTCACGGCAACTGCTCCTCCTTTTATCCTTGACTGACTTTAGAGTGAAGCTGGAGCTGAAATCTGGCTCATTCTGGCTGATTCTGCAGTTCACTAAAAAACTATTGTATCCAAAGAAATGTCCCAACTTGCAGAGACTGAAAGATAGTCGATAACCAAGTGTACCATATGATATTTAGTGATTGCTCTAATTGCTTTTTAAGACATCAGAGTTCAACATTAGTGCAGTTTTAACTCACTTCAAATTAGTGCCACAGTGTATAAAAACTATCTTGACAGCCAATTCAAATCTGCTGTCTCACTACTGCTACGTTTTTGCAGTCAGTTCAGCCGTAGGTTGGCATTTTGGATAAAGACCGCAATGTTTTATTTATGTATTCATTTTTTGTTTAGTTAAGACTATAGACACAACTGTTGCCTGTAATATTCTCCAGCAATAAGCAATTTTCAGGTTTGACATCAGTACAATTCTGACGTCAAAGCTGAAAATTGCTGCAAAACAAATCTATCTATGAGTATAAAGTCACCTGAAACTGCTCTTTGTTCATGCACAATACGACATCAGAGAGCGGGTCAGGTTCACAGGTGAAAGGTCATCGTCATGGCAACGTCTCACCCTTTTATCCTCATCTGACTTTAAAGCAAAGCCAGTGTTGAAAGCTGGTCCATACTGGATGATAATTTAACTTTTTTTAATCTTCTGTTTAACCAGAATATTGCTACTGAGATTTAGGGTGTGTTCACACTTTGGTCCTGGTTTAGTCCCAGGTTTGATGCATAAACGTTTCCAAAGAAACTCATTTTCAGGGTCATCTATTGTGTACGTTTATAGCAGTAATAGAAACAAAAGCACTCAGAGGAAACCTATGCAGACACAGGGAGAACATGCAAACTTCACACAGAAAAGGCCCCAACCCTGTCCAGGAATCAAACCAAACTTGCTGTGAGGCTGAAAGGCTAACCACTATACCACAGGAAAAATAATAGACTGCATGCATATTCATTCATTCATTTATTTTTTATTTTTATTTTGGTGTGTTGATTTTTTTCTAGTAAGCTGGTAAGAAAAATCTACTCTAAATTAATAAAATTACTACAACATACAAAACAATAGCAATATTCTATTTTATTTAATAGCATGCATCTATTATATTATGTTTATTTACTCATACCACATTTAAACAGTGGTGAATGAAGTACTGAGTTTTGTTACTCAAGTAAAAGTACAGATACAGAGGTAAAAAGTATGGAAAAATCTACTTAAGTAAAACTATTTAAGTGCCTGTTTAAAAATGCACTTAAAGAATAAAAAGCAAAAGTATATCACACAAGTGTTGTTAATTTGTTCAAGTGTTAAATGTAGTGATATTTTTTACTGATTTTGGTCAACAGTAGCAGAGTCTTTTTTATTTTTATGAATTAGTCAGGATCTTACACAGTAAAATCAGTCGAGTTTAAAAGTGTAATGGAGTAAAAAGTACTGATACCTGCATGGTTTAGTGAAGTAAAAGTGAAAAGTATCCACTGTAAAATTCACTTAAGTAAAGGGCGGATACCTAAAAAGTCTACAATACAGTAATTTACTACTTGTACTTCGTTACCTTCCACCACAGCATTTAAAAACCACATTCAATTTGTATAGCGTCTTTTAGAACACTCAAAGATGCTTAACAATGCATATTTACTCACTCCATGTGGTGGTAAACTACTATTGTATTGTAACAGCTGCCCTGAGGAAAAGTGACAGAAGCAAGACTGCCAATCTGCACCATCTGCCCCTCCGACCACCACCACCACCACCCACACAGCACATTCATACTTGACAATGCTGAAGTGTATTGCCTAAGGACACAACAGTTTGCACACGAGGTACTGTTGCCCAACTGTGGCACCTGGTATTCCCATCCAAATATGAACTAGGTTAGACAATTAGGTAAGACCGCATTTAAAACCAAATGCTTGTAAACTGGTCCATGCATTTATGACAGTGTTGACTCTTGTTGACTCGCCTTTATGTGATACTAACTACTTACTTCACATCTACAAATATGATAATAAACCTATATAAGGAATATGATATGCCAATATGTTCTGTCAATACAGTGTACCGAGGCCTGGTTTATTTTACTGGCTTCCTGTATAAGGTCAGTTTTAAAGCCTTATAAAACAAGGCGCAGTAGGTTTTACAGTGCAGCGACCTGGGCCAAACAGTCTGTGCAAATAAATATAATGAATGAGTGTGTGGTGTTATAAAGAGCCAGGATCTCAGACGGGTGGGCCCAGAATACAACCAAGTCTCTACCAAAACACTCTACAATACCAGGAAACTATTTGAGTGGCAATTTAGTAAACTTCTGCATCCTTCTGAGTGATAAATAGTTACAGGAGGTTAGTTTGTCCAGATGGGAATAAACATCATGAAACAATGATTTATGGGATCAACGATGGGAATTTTAGTGGAGACAGTGCATCGACAGCAGTATTTTTAATAATAATAATGTTTTAGTTTTAAATGGCGCTTTTCTAGCCACTCTATACTCAGTACTGGTAAGTTACTAGAAGTGGGACGAGACACAGTTTCCACAAGATGAGGCAAGACACATGGGGCGACAGTAGCTCAGTACAGAGTTTTTTTTCACTGATCCAAATGTTGGCGGTGCGATTCCAGATCCCACAAATTAATGCTGTCATTGTATCCTTTGGCAAGGCACTTAACCCACCTCGCCTCCTGGGGTCGGCGCATACTTCCTTGAAGGTGGAAAATCGCTATATAAAAATGTGACTATTTTCCACCACAAGACATGAGGTGGGTCCACGAGACAAGATGAGATTTTGACATCAATTATAATTAACAAATTGTGTGGTTCAGTTCACAATTTTGGCCTAACCATTTTTTATTTAATGTTTTTGCTGTCATTGTAGAACTGTGTTTAGGAACTACAGCTTGTCAAAAACTCACCAGTATGTAACATTTTTATCCAATCCAAAAACTCACAAGATCAAGAGTGCACAGTCTTGTTGCAATTTTGTCTTGCGAGATCTTGTGGAATGAGATTTTGTCCCATCTCTATAAGTTACTATTGTAGCCACAGCCCTGGGGTAGACATACCTCAAAAATATTACTCTAAAAGGTATGATTGTTTGAATCCTGTAACATTGCTAGAATGAACAGAAGCAGTGGGCAACTGCAATGCAACACAAGGGCTCTTCTCAACAACTTGAACTATATGATTATACTAGAAATAAGTATGTAATAAGTACAATAAATGACCTACCGCTACATACAAGCAAAGCCACTACTATCTGCCTAGTTGCTGACGATTCTGTCCAGCACAGATCAGGATGTGTTCCAACATGACCTCCATGCCCTCCATGACCTCAATGACCCCTATGACCTCTATGCCCTCCACACCCTCCATGACCTCCATGCTGTCCATGACCTCCATGCTGTCCATGACCTGCACAAGTTTCTTTCCAGCTTAATGCACCATAATATACTATTATCGCTCTGTATAACCAAAGATATGATTTTATGCATTATGTGACAGTTACTGTCAGAGTCAGACCAGACCAAGCACTTGGGCGTGCACACAAAAGGCAAGCAACACTCTGAACTTTATCAATATATCTGAAGCACTTCTCCTCAGAGGTCAAGATCACCTCCTGTAACTCACTAGTATGTAGAACCCTCGAATACTGCACGGCAATCTAGTATCCTCTACCTCTGCCTATCTATCAAAGGACAAGTGTAAACTTGAAATAGCATCCAATAACATCCATGCTCCAACATCTTGGATGGAAAACTCTTGAGGAATGTTGAAAACATCAACGACTTGTCCTGATGAATAAAATGACCAACCAGCTCATAGCAGTGCCACTCACCAACCTCACTCAAAATCAGGATCCAAAAAAGTATTGGTTTTGGCATAGCACACTGTATATAACTGAAAGGTGCCTAATGTTTTTCTGGTGGAGGGTCTTCCACCAGCTTGTCTCCATGGAGATGCTAAAAACATTGTCTGGAATGTTCCACAATATGGCATTAAACCAATCCATGTAAACAAACTGACGACTCCACCAGGCCATGTTACAGCTCAGATCACAGGAGGATTCATGCTTTTCTGAGTTGTTGGTTTTTTTTGGGGTTTTTTTTGGAGCAGTATGAACACCTGTAACTTATGAATGCGATATAGATCAGTTTAATGCCACAGTGTAAAACATTTCAAGAAAAACAATAACATCTCCATGGAGACAAGTGGGTAACAAACCCTCCACCAGAAAAGTTACAGTCAACATTTAACACTAGTTTCTGGGTCAAGTACAATACTGAAGATGTTAGAAGTAACCACACATATCAGTGGGTTTGACAATAATAAAAGGAACAGGTCAGTTGACCCCAAGATTGAATGTGTGATCAAGGATGACAAATATGTGTCTGGTACTGGTGTGAAATGCCATTATTCCACATTATTAGATGTCTGTTGAATTGTGACTGAATGTTCCCATGAACTCAGGGGTAAAGTTTATTTGGTGAAAAAAAAAAAAAAAAATCATCTAAACAAACGCTGAATTGAGCGGCCCACACACAGAGCCCAAACAAAACACCGGACAAAACAGCAATCAATCTCACTGCACAGATCTCAGAGGTGATGAAATGATCAAAACTCCAAAAGGTTACATTTACATGGAATACAGAAGCAACACAAAGTTAATCTATTAGTTAATCAGCTTTATTTAGGATTGGGTTTATTTGTTTTATGATGTTACTAGCAAGTTTCATTGAGTTAGGGATTACGGGAAAAGCTAATTATGCATTTTGATTGGGAATATTTGGGATTCTCTGTTCTATAGTGTTTCTGTGCTCTAGACCTTTCACAGTGTGTGGCATTACACTTATAGATCTTGCTATTTGAGGTGTTTCCAATGTCAAAAAATACCATAACACTCATACTATTGAGCTTGAAGCCTCTCCACAGATCTAACGTGTAACTTGGCCTTCTTGTCTCCTTATGGCTTAATGCAAACTGTGAAGCATTCCAGCATCTCCATGGAAACGAGCTGAAACCTTCCATTAGACACGTTACAAAGTGCACCTTTAAAGATCAGGAAGTACAATTTGCTCAATTCTTAACACACTTTAAATAAGCAGAGCATTTACTGAAAGGTTTTTTTTTTCAATCTAAATCTAATTAATCTGTAAAACTATTCAAAGATTCTTAATAGAAGTCATTTCATAACTCACATTGTTCTTGTGTTGCAGTGAGACCTATAGGCCGTGTGCTGCAGCTCCACTGGCTCACTCAGGCACTTAGGCAAATGGAAAGTGATGCTGTGAACTGGAGTCCACTGTTTGCTTTGGTCCACTTAATGAAATGAGAGACCACTATAACATTCATTTGTATTACTCGCGTCATATTTCTTGTTGCCATGTCGACCACAGATGAGGCATGCAGCGTAAATATAAGGGCACCTTGTTCTCAGCAAATAACAAACCTGAATGCATTGTTCAGGTCAAAGCTCTCAAATTATCATTCAGGAAGTAATGCACAGCTGTCCATTTCAAACAAATCATAACATACCCTCTGCCAGAGCACTACATCTGTACTGAGATGTAGCGAAACTTTAACAGGATAAAAGCAACATAAATAAATAATGCAGTTTTGTATTGATGTTTTGTACAAAGAGTATTTCAAATTGTCACATACTGAGTGTCACATACTGGTCAGCAATTGTCTGCCTAGTCCAGACTGATATATGTCTGTATTTTTTATACACAGAGATATCAGTCTAGTGTCGTTCCTCCAGCCTTCCACCTTCCTCCACCTCTGTGCAATCAGATTTGTTTCTTTCAGTGACGTGCAACAAAAGAGCTCATTGGTCACCCATCATTTTGAACAAAAAAGATACTTCTCATCTTAGATTAACAGATTAGTGATTTGCTCATTGAATCTGCTAAATTCATAATGTTTTTCAACCTCCTGTGATTTCTTTTTTCCTTTATTTATATTTGTTTTGATACAGACAGACCATGTGTGTCCCTGATTGGCTAATGCGCCTGTCAATCACCCATCTGAAAACTGGGAGATGCACTGGTGACCAGACTCACATCTTTTTAAAGTATTGAATGTGTACCCCTGCAACTTGGCCCCAGATAAGCGGAAGAAAATGGATGGATGGATGAATATGTATTCTGAATCTTAGGCAAATAAAACATTTCTATGGAAACAAGGAGGTGGCACTATTAAGCCAAGTTACAGGTCGTATCTGTGGAGAGGAAACCCCGCTCACAAAAATAATGTTTTTTTTGTAGGGCATATTTACCTATAAAATACCTGTAACTGAATACATGTAAGCGTGGAATTAATGCTGTACTGCTGAACATTACAGGTAGAATGATAACATCTCTTTGAAGATAAGTGACTTCAGCCTCTGAATGACCAAAATTAAAAAGTCACTAATTCACACAGACATTTTATGCAACAAGGAATTGTACCATTTTGGATTTGCACATTTGACCTCTTCATTTTATTTTTTTCAAATGAAATAGCTGTGAATACTAATATTTATTCTCAAAAGTGATGGCTCTCAAAAAACATATCTTGAAACTGAAATTATGACAAAAAATGAATAACAAAATGAAGGAATTTGATAATATTTGGATATCATCTGAAATATAATCTTAAACCATAAACCAATTATTTCCCATATCTGCCAAACCAAACTTTGGAGAATCCCAGTGTCCTTGGAAAGAGTGAACTTTTTCACTTGTCACCGTGGAAACTGGCTGTGACATTACAGTAACCTCAGGCTAACACACTGTACTAATGCTGATAAAGTGCAGGCTCTATTAAAATGCATGAAATTCCCCAGTAAGTAAATATTCATGGTTGGATCTGGTGATTGCGAAATGGTGAAATCTTGGTTACTTTCTGGAAAGATAACAGCCGGATTCATGGCTATCTGCAAATAAACATGTTGAATGGTGAAAGCTACAGTTACACAGTGAGCTGCAATTTAATGGCCTCATTGAGACCATATTGTGACAGGCTTGTAGCATCAGTGTCAGCAAATATAGTGGCTTCACTTATACGTATGTGTGTGTGTGTGTATATATACATATACACATATATACATACATGTACACATATACATTATATATATATATATATACACACACACACATATATATATATATATATACACATATATATGCTTTGCCTGTAACACTATATTTTACACGCTATTGCTCAAAAACATTATTATTACTAGGGAGGGGCAGAGTACACCTTTAAAGTTACCATCTATAATTAGAAAAGCCGGCCCGGCCCAGTTGTATTCTCACATACCACCACTAGATGTTATCTACATGACTGCAGTCTAATAGTGTGCCAGTTTTGGCCTGACAGAAGAAGACCAAAGAGCACAGGTGAGCCTGGACAAAGACCAGGTCACATTTTATCTGTAGTTTTTAGCATCCACTGGTAACAAAATTGAATATAATTACGGATGGCAGCTTTAAGTAAATCATATTCGCTGCCATTATATCTGCCTAAGTGACTTTATGAGAAACTGTAAAAAATAAAAAGTACTGTTATAAATTATAAGCTATAAGTAGCTGGAAGTAAATTGTGTGTACCATGCAAAAAAGTCCTTGTATTGTGTCCCATTGGTGGGTCCATGAAAGCTCCTGCTGTGCACTGCACAGCGTGGGAGAAAACATAACAGGGAGAATCATATTAATACTGGATGATATCTAAGCATAAAAGCACTCCATTGAGGAAATAATACTAATATAAGACTCAATAAATACAACAAGAATGTGCTCCTGTATGTATTGTGTCTAATCTGCCCTTTGTATAATGTGGGTGGCACCATGCTGTATTTGTCACACAGCAAAATTGTCCTGGGTAACAGTACAATTGATAGAAAAAAACAATTATTATTAATGTTTTTATTATTGTTTACTGCTGCCACCTGGGCCTTTCTTTATAGAGTTTGCATGTTCCCCCTGTGGAGGATGGGTCAAACGTCCTATAGGAACAATCAAGTTTTATCATGATCACAACCTTTATCTTGTAACACTGTGGCTGAGTGATTTTATATATATATTATACATATATACATATACGGAGTTTGAATGTTCTCCCTGTGCTTATATGTTTTTCCTCTAGATTTTCCAGTTTCTTCCATCAACCAAGAACATGACAAGTTAAACTATAGATACTAATGAACAAGGCAAGATGGGACACTATGCATTGCACTGTGTCCACTGCTCCTGACAGGTTTCCGCAGGTGTATCAGATTTTGTCACCTGACACCATATTGATTGTACAGTAGCTGCTAATGTAAACAAATATAACTGCTCAAATATCAGTATTAAATCGGTTTTAATGGAAATGTTAAAATTTCTGTTCTAGATTAATAACATCTATAAAGAAAAAAAGCCACATAAAATCAAGATGGTGCAGACTGTCCCAATATCCATGCTAACTGCAAGGACATTGTGAGTCTACAGTATGACTCACTCAAATCAAATGTACTAATATTACAACACAAACCTGCACAATTTATTGACCCTATTTGCTCCATTCCCTCTGTGTGTTATCCTCATAGTCTATTTGAAGCAGTCTGCCCTCATCAGGACAGACCAGGGTGGAGTGTTTGGGTGAATCTTTGGCTCTGAACAGGTCTGAACCCATTTGAGCAGTGATTAAACACTTGTCAGTGGAGTACAGCTCTGCTCCTAGGGCCAATGAGAAGCACTTTGGGATATTTTCACTTTTGTCTAAGGAGCAGAGTTAGGCACTTTTCAAGGCCCACTCACTCCTGGTTAAAATAGTCCCATGAAACTAAAGTCGGAAAGTCAGAGTACATTTGGAAATGAACACGCACTGTGTATTCTCAGCACCTTTACCAGGTTAAATGTAGAAACTGTGTTATAATGAGAGGGTGATATTTGTAATAAATTTGAAAAGGTTAAAGAGAGTTTAAGAAAATGTATTGCTACTTTTCTGTATTTAATAATGTAGAATTCAGTGAGGGACTTTAGTAAGACATAATGAGCTAATCATGTATGTTATAATAATACTCTCTCTCTCCCTTGGTCATCAGAGTAAGTAAATTAGATTTGCTGCCTGGAGAAGCTGGACTAGACCTATTCATGTTCTAAGCAAAAATGTAAAACCTGTACTCTTCTAGTCACTATTTGTATTTAAAGCAACTTAGGAAAATGTAGATTTTAAGAGAGCAAAACGTCAGTGTGGAATGTGCATGTTCTCATTGTGTCTTTTATATGAATAACACAACCTGGCAAAAACATGAAGAATCCATAACAAGCTGGTCCCAGGTGCATGCATGGACAATCAACTGCTGCATTATCACCTGATGATGTCATAAGGTGAAATCAATAGCGCTGATTACACAAATATGTGAATATAAAAATGTATAATATGTGCAATAATTTGTCTAAAAACTATTACACAATCATTTCAGTCAGTACTAAGTTATAAGTAAAAGGTACTTATTCGGGTTTATTTTGGGTGTGTGTGCTGCATAAATTGTTAAGATAACATTTCTAATAGCAGTTCTGCTTGTGTACAAGTCTCTCCATGGCCTAGCAACACAGTACATCTGACATGTTAGTGCCATATGAACCATCTCACACTCTGAGGACTTCAGGAACAGGGTGTGCCCAGAGTCAGGACTAAATATAGGGAATCAGTGTTTCAGTTTTATGCAGTTAAAACCTGGACCAATCTTCCTGAAGATGTGAGACAGGCCTCTACTTTGACAATGTTTAAATCCGGGCTCAACACGGTTCTGTTTAGCTGTGCATATGACTGAAAGGTTTTTATTCTCTGCTCTTCTGCTTTAATGTTAATTGTATGATGATTATTTATGTTTGATTTGTTGTATTGTGATTTTAATGTCTTTCTTATTCTGTAAAGCACTTTCAATTACTGTGTGTACAAATTGTGTTATACAAATAAACTTACCTTCCCTTGCCTATTGTAAATTCTATTGTTTTATATCTCCTTGCTTAAGCACTTTGTTTAATGTATCCTAATGATTTAAGATAAATCTTTATAGGAGTCCTGTATCTCCAAACTTGGTCAGAGGTGCAGAGGTGTTATCCCAGCTCCTCTCACACGTCACTACTGTAAAACAACAAGGAGCTCATTTATGTTTAAACCACACGCTTTGATCCATTTAAGGAGGCTTCAGCTGTGTGCTCTCCTGGGTGATAGAGGCTAAAAACAGCACAGGCTTCATGTGATAAGAGAAATGCACAGTGCTCTAAAGCAAACGTCAATTCAGAGTCACAGCACATCGCAGTAAAAGTATATGGTGGTTTGAGATGTGAGGCTGCCAATAACACTCACAATGTGTGTGAAGTGACTTGCCTAAGGACACAACAACCGTTTTGCCACTGCTGTCCCACTGTGAACAAGAATGAAGTTTCAGGTTCAATTCAGTTCAATTTTGGCCTTACCATTTTTTAAATTTACTTTATTTAATATTTTTGCTGTCATTGTAGAACTGCATTTTGGAATTTCAGCTTCTCAAGAAATGTAACGTCTCAGCACTTAAAGCAGACCTATTATGCAAAATTGACTCTTCAGTGCTTTTAACCATGTTATAGTTGTTTCCCCTTCTCATTTACAATCTTAAAGTTGTATTTGGAGTGATTTGTGCATGTTTTAGCAACTCTTAAATGCTCATTTTCGCTCATTTTAATCGTTAACACAAGGCGCCATATTGCCAATCAATCCCCGTTTTCACCACCACCAGCATACGCCCACTGCTCTCTACTTATTTTCTTAATCGGTGATTCGCTAGGCTTTGGCAGTGTCGTGAAGTCATTTTGGCACAAATGAAAAAAAAAAAAATCTGCTGCTTGCTAGTGTGATCTGCAGCTATCCATAAAAGGTGCAGGCAACTTCACGGCTCTTTGTTGTGATGACGTTAATGGGGGTTTAAAATGTGCAAATTATAACATAATGATGCACTGGTGTTGTAGATTATAACTATATAACACAAACTAGCACAATATGTCTTCTTTAAAGCAGAAATACATAGCATTTTACCTCCTTAAACACCTTTGTAAGTTCCTGAGATGGTTAAATATGTATTTCCAGGGTGTTTGAAGCTTCTGTCATCTCCACTACTGTTTCTCTGAGTTCTCTTGAGAAACCCTGACTTTTTTTTTCTTTTTTTAAAATATATTTCGCAACTTTATGTTCTTCTATTAAGTGCTTTTGAGCCTGTTCCCTGACTCTCCAGTGTATTCTAATAAGAGAGCTTCAAGGGGAGCTCTATTGTTGAAAGTTACTTAGTTTTACTTTAACCCCTTTTCTGTCCAATCCAAATGTAAACAAATGAAAATGATATATATCACAAGATCGTTTTTAGCATGTGTCCTTATAGCATCCTTATCAACATTTTTTATGTATGTTTTATGTATTTTTTACCCTGACAAACACCATTTAAATGCCAGCAGATGCGTTCCCTGATTCTGTTCCCTCATGGTGTAACAGGGGCCGAGTATTGGCGCAGACCTGGGCTTGCTTTAATCACGTTTTATTGACCTCGCGAAGGTCGATTATACTGATGCCTCTCTCATTATTTCTGCTGTCCATGCTAATAACCTTTGACCTTTCACTCAGAGGGATGACCCCAAGTTCATTTAGGAGGTGGTCCCGGCGTGTCTGCATCAGTTTTGTGCAGAAATGTCAAATCTCATGTGGTTTTTCAGGGTTCATTGGCAATAAGAAATATCTGACAAGTGCATCTGACCCTAGAGTGAAAGCAAGTTAGGTGTCCTCTGTTCTGTCGATAGCTACAAGCTGAATCTCGTGGTCTCACACAGATCAATACTGACATACTAACCAAGATTAAAGAGGGTACTACACGTCTATGGGGTATTAACTATGGCATGTATAGATCATCATGTTATCTTTTCTTGTTTTATAAATGCTATGAGTCCTACTCAACTTTGCTCCCCCTCCAGAGTGCCATTATAACAGAATCAGCATGCATCCTGCTAATGAAACTGCACATCATATCAGGATTGTGAAGTTGTAGTGTATTGTTTTGCATCATGTAATTATTTATTGTATTTATTGTAATTATGTATTGTATTTATTTTATTTATTTATGACCATGTACAAATTAATGAATCTTACAAAAGAAAAGATGAGTTGTACCAGATTTAGATTACATTAGAATTAGAACACATTTCATTACAATTTCATTTAACTTCTAACTATCTCCATAGAGACAACCAGGTGCCACCATCAGACCAAGTTATGTATTGTTTTAAGTACAAACTTTTACTTAAGTACACTCTTTGGCACCTCAAGTCTCAAGTGTTTCAAGTGAAAGTTGTTTACATGCAGGTCATCCATTCATATTTAAAATTCTCTTATCTTTCCATCTTGCCACATATCACATAGTTACAGTTTTGAACTGTGTGACTCTGTGGTGGGCAGAGAACACAGTAGTCTTTGTGCCCCCACTCCCCTCTCTCTCTCTTTCCTCCTTTCACTCTCTCCCTCCCGTGAGACCCAGTTTGGCCCGCGGTAACAGGCACGGACCCCTATGTGGTGATCCCGGTCCTGCCCCGGCCTCCTTCAGCATACGTCCGGTCCATTAGAGCCACTCCATCTCTATCAAATCACATTACAGACTTCTCCCGAGGGATTAATAAAGTGCTGATGTGCGTTTTGTTGGACGTGAATGGAGCCCTGATCATGACAGACTGTGTGGGAGAATGGAGCATATTAATGAATGACACTACATTACATGGCGTCACGCTTTGCACCTTGGAGATTGTAATGGAGGCTCTAATTGGGCTGAGTCAGTCCAAAGCCAACACGGCTAAATGGGACTATTGGAACTGTTCATGTTATTGTTTCCAGGGCAACAGCGATGGTCCAGGTTTAAATGGCATTTTTATGAACAAAAATAAATGTTGGTTTTGAGTTGGCTGGAGTAAATAACTGTTTCCACCCATATAAAGTTCGCCTATTCCCAAAATTTGCATCAGAAAAGCACATAACAAATGCAACTTTTTCCCCCATTTCCAGCAAAGCGGACAAGCACATAACTGGGTGTTGGTTACCTGGTTACGGAAGTTACTGTCTTCTGTGTCATGACACCGTTAATCCTACAGAGGGTGCAACACGAAGTCTGATTGGTTTGGCCAGAGATGCTGAGATGCTTTGTTATGTAGCCACTGCACTAATGTTGAAAAAGAACAAGTGAAGTCCTGCAACTTGTCCACAACACTGGACGATCATAAACTTTCACTGAGTTACAGCTTGTATGTTTCTTTGGGCAAATCATTAGTTTGTTTTTTAGCTCAAACCCCAACATTTTCCAGTGTAGCAAAGTATTTTGGGTCAACATCAACCATCGTGACGGGATTATTCTGGCTTTGTTCATCACCTGTGTCCACCCGGTCCACTGCAGGTATGTAGTCCAAAGGTCACATAGGTTTTATACTCGCTATGTGAGTTAATGCAGTTAAATGCGTTTCCACCTTCCCAAATGTGCTTTAACTGTTATGTGCTTAAATCAAAATCCACCTGAAGCGAGCGAATAAACTTTTATGCAAAT
This sequence comes from Periophthalmus magnuspinnatus, assembly GCF_009829125.3. NCBI lineage: Eukaryota > Metazoa > Chordata > Actinopteri > Gobiiformes > Gobiidae > Periophthalmus > Periophthalmus magnuspinnatus. The sequence goes on from NC_047140.1 coordinate 16,820,056, forward strand.
TAAGGGTTCTAAATGTGATATTTGTGCATTTCCACCTCCTGTTACTTATTTGAATCTTCAAAATGCGGATTAAAAATAAAGTGATCGAAACGACTAATGAGTGTGAGGGTTGGGATGGGCTTGTTATATTCAGATTTTTGTCATTAAAGACAAGCACCATAATCTATAAAGAGGTTTGAAAATACTGCATGTTTTAATACTGTTTTATGATCTGCAGTGAGCCATCAAGTTTCTCTTTGTATACAAGCACATTTGGGCCTTGTTCAACACAAATCTTTACTATTTTTGCTTGCCGAGCCTGACGTTGCCTTTACACCGTAGCCTGTAGTCACATTTTAAAATAAATAAAACAATTAAATGTCAACGCTGACTTTTTCCCATTTAGATGCGTTATGCTGAGTGAACGCATATAATAGATCTTCCTAAAATCTAAATGATTTGTTTTGGATCAACAAGTAACATAATTAAATGGAAAATGATGTCGTAATACAATGATTTAGGGTATACATCAAACATACACATTCAACGAAATATAAATGCTGACCTTCAAACTGGATGAACGTGAGTGAAGTGAGGACTGAACCACTAACATTAAGATTAGCGTGCAAGTGTTATGACTAGTGATCAATGTTTTTTTTTTGTTTTTTTCCATGGCTGATGTCGATAGCGATTGCTTCGAAACCGATAACCTATGCCAATATTGGTAGGATCAGAAGGGCAGTTTAATTAAGTATATGATTTGAAATTTACTACAAACTCATCCTAAACTCAACCCTTCTTTACTACAAACTGGATAAAGAGCAGTGAAGTCACATTTTGTGCAGTGTGCTGTTCATATAAAGTGTTCAGATAAAGCTTTAGGCGTATTCTTTAGACAACTGGCTGACCCAAACAAAATACTGAGCTGGAGATTTAAGACCAATACCCAATAAGAAGTGCAAATATTGGCCCCATATATCAGTCTATCTCTAGTCTCTAAATTACCATTGTTTGCACTATTTGTTTATGTATTATTATGTATTATGCAGATAATTTATCTCTCTGGGTTTGGAGGGGAAAGCCATGCAACCTGTGAAAATAATTGAAATAGAGCCTCCAAAAGGGAGTTTGTATCCTTGTTTCTTCAACATAACTTTGTTTATTCTCCACTCTGAGAAACACCCGGCCCACATCTGCTCCAAACACCATGTACCGGCATTATTAGACCTGTCAATCAACTACCAATCCACCCCATCTCTCAGATCCCCTCCTGGAGCAGGCACACAGGAAGGGCATCTGGGGCAGGCTCTACAACAGCTGTGCCAATGCTTCCACACTCACTCTTCTAGCTGCCCTGGCATCAGTTACTTCCACCATTAGGCTGCCAAACAAACAAAATGAACAGTGCGTATCCGGAGAGGAGGGGTGATCCTGGGGTAAGGGCATAGACCGTGCTGCCCCCTGGAGGTGAGCCAGAGAAAACCTTTGGCAGGGTGCTTAAAAGTGTCAAAGTCCCATCCCTTTCTCCCACTATGTCGCTGTGTCTGAGCAGAGCAGAGGTGAAGGCAGACAGGTCTAATGGCTCTAATAAGGTCCACAGAGACGGAGGACATCAGCTGACTGGTCGACCCAGGCGTCGGCTTCCAACGGCTGCAGTCAGTGTGAAACAGCCACACTAAGGCCATGTTATGGGCAGTTCAATGGGCAATTACCACAGAGAGGAGACATCATCATAACATGGCTAAAACTGAGAATACCAGCTTTGATTGTGAGAAAATTGAAATGCAAAAATGCCTCTTTAAGACATAAAACCTGGTACAAAGTAAACATCAGCGGTTTGTATGGACTTTCAATAACCTAGAGGTTTGTTTTTTTTCTGTTCTTACTCGGGAAAGACACAGCTTGCAAGTATAAATATATCCAAAATGATAATGGTACTAATTCAAATAGCAAAATAAACATTCCTTAGAGCCCTATCCATTGGTTTCAGAATGCTGAATCAGGACCATTGCCATAGTATTTCACAATTTAAAGCAAAATGTGTGTTTCACCTGTTTTGAAGAGTTTTTTCCATTCATAACATACAACATATTATATCTTTTTAAACTATGGAAACGCCTCCCTCTGCCTGTCAGATCCTTGGTCTTTAAATGCAGTTTGACCGAAAACCCACCTCTTCTCCCTGACATTTCATTTTAGCTAGACAGGATATATTGCTGTTTTATTGTTGTGTATGTATTGTGGCATGTGTATATTTGTTTTTGTTGTCTTTATGAAGCACTTTGGGCAGCTTGTACAACATTGTATTTCTTTCTTTATCTTTTCTTATACAGTGGAGCCCAATGAGAGCACTTAGACTCTCTTTTTCATGGGTGCCCTTTTTAAAATACAATACAAGCAGAAAAAACAAACAAAACGTATACAAGTCCATATCAAACAAAACGGGTGCAGGTGTGTGTATAAAAGTTTGTTACCAGATTGTGTGTCAGTTTTGGTTTTCCTTGGGGTGTATTCCATTTTTGTGAAGCATAACAAGTAAAAGCCCTTTTTCCCGTCTCAGTTCTGGTGCGGCTCGTCCTTAGACTTATGGAGTCATGTGATCTGGTATTAAATGTTCCAGTATCACTGATTAACAAGCAGGTGAGGTAGTTTTTCAAGTTATCCCTTATAGACAAATTTCATACAGTGTTCATATACTGGTCTCTTCTAATAGAAAGTGATGACAATCCCACTTACCCATAGTGAATACAGTGATGGGTTTCAATGTCCTATATAAATAAAACTGAATTGAATATTGTTTTAAATTGTTAGTCACTATGGCAACTGGCCAATTTTTTCATCATTCCGAAACCCATGGATAAGCAGAAGCTGAAACCCATAGTTTGTTTGTTTGTAAAGGGCTGTAGGCACAAATGATGTTTTCTTGTTTCCTTTTTTTCTTGGGGCAGGTGGTTACTGAATATGTTTTCAACTACTGGGACACTGAGGACTGGACAAACAATGCACAACAGTTTAAACCATATCTATATCTATGTAATGAGGAGAGTCTATAGTAATACACCAGTCACTGACAAATCTCCCAGTAAGAATTCAGTTTTCTCGTTAAAACTGAGAACATGAGTGACTGCTGTAATTACATCCAGTATAAGCCTAATTTGAATTTATACGACTGGGACGGCTTCAAGTGACAGGTTAGACTACTCATTCCACTAAAACATAGTTAACATCAATATTTTGAAGTTTAAAATGTTACTTCCTGTTTGGACACAGATATACATAGAGGTAATGCCATAACTGTTACCTAGCCACCAACTGTTAACTTAAAACTTGTCGAAATTACACAATAGTTATGGTTAGATGCATAAAAACAATTTGCAAGACTTGCTGGTAAATCAAGGTTTGAACTTGCAGAAAAATGCCTTCTTTTGTCTGAGGTGGCACTGGGATGGGGCTTGAGAGGGCACTAGTCTCCCCTAGAACGGCCACTGCACCTCCATAGCTCCCCCAAAGATGTTTGCCTCATTTTCAATCACGATTAAATCACTACGAGGGCTAAGTAGAATCAAACTTGTTTAAAACAGCGACGCAAACACGGCAAGGGGTGTGGTTGATCCGCTCACATCCATTAAAACTCTATATGAACACGCTAAGTGACCCCCTACATCGAAGACCTTAGCACCTCCTCAGCTAGAACCAAAAATGTCTGGCACCGCCCCTGTTCCTTGTGCATAAATTTTCGATGCATTTTGGATGAAATTTTCGGCATTGATGTTAAAGGTAGATTTTTTTTTTTTTTCTAAACTCAGTGCTACTTCCCCTATTTTTGTTCTTTTTTCCCACAAACTTCAACAACTAATGCAAAACTATGACACAGTTTCTATCCATGGGTGCTATCCAACCAAACCAAGTCATAATTATAAAAACATGAAAACGCCATATGCACTTTAGTCCTCTGGTCCATTTTATCATCAGCCAATGTCAGCGTCAAGTAGAGAGGCAGTGATCGCTGGAGCTGGAAGACTAAACCAATCGATATGTGCCTCTGCGTGGGTGGAGGAAAGAGATGAGGGAGGAGAGGGGGAGGGGAGAAGGGGGCGGTGGTCCGAAGCTCATGTCCAAGCCCCGGCACACACGGACTCCTGTGGGACCCCTCTGTGATGTAGGATTCATGGACAGTCTGAGACACCTCTGATCCAGCGCTGCATAATGCCTCCGTCATGGTTCTATATTACCTCTTTAAAGCGTTTACGGCGCGGTCGGGGCTAAGCGGAGCAGCTGAGAGGTGAATGCAATGGAAATCCACATACACAGAGAACAGCCACACCAGATGGTTAATGGTAAATGGTAGTTTGATGGCAACTGAAATAGCTGTTAGATCTACAGGTATGTGTAGTAGTAAAGCAATGTGGAAGGGTATTTAACATTTACACAAAATAAACTATATAGAAATGTAATGTGGTATTTTAATATGATCATCTCTTACTATCTATCCATTGTTGTTGCCAGTAAATTTAAAATAGTTTAGAAATCAAGTTGCATGTAGATAAAATGAAGTGGAGAATATAATGTTCACTATCTAAAAAAAAAAAAAAAAACATAAAAAAGACAGAAAATCAATTATAAAACTGATCTATTCGTGCATTATCGTTGATTCCATACCATTTTCAATTCACTGAACGTGCTTTACAACAAGGGATCATTCACCCATTCGCACACACATTCATACACCAGTGTACACAGACACTGGGGGCGAAGTGGGTTAAGTGTCTTGCCCAAGGACACAATGACAGTATTCATCTGTGTGAGCTGGAATCACACCGCCAACCTGTGAGTCAATGGATCTGACTGCTCTATCAATGATGTTTACCCCTTCATCCTCCTTCATGGTCTACAAAGCCTAAACGTATGATGGTAAGTGCAGAGTTGAGAGAGCGTGTGTCTGACGGGGGACTGGCAGCTGAGTCGATCCAATAGAAACGTTAAGGATAAAGGCGTTAAAAAGCGTTCCTTAAATGTTCTCCTCCTTCTACATCTTTTATCTACTTTTATATCAACACAAATGCTTAAAATCAGGCAGAAAGACCCCGTGTGTTGAACAAGACAGGCACATGATTATATATGACGAGCTAAAAGTCGTTTTCACCACAGATCAAAGCCTGAGCGTGTAAACTTTATTGTGCACTCTGTGGTCTTTGTTCTGGTGATGTGGTGTCAGTCTGTGGTTTGTGCGGAAACAGGAGAAGTTTTATGCAGTTTTATTCGGTGCAACACTTCAAATGAACGTGCGATCTGTCCCTTCACCGAGAGTCTGAGTGATCTGAGGACACCTGGCTGTTTTCGGGCTCATCTAGCGTCCAAGCTGTTTCAACCGTTTGCAGCCGTCTGCTCTCGCTGACAATCCAGGCATGATTATCCAGGATCTTAAACACACCTATTACAATCCGCTAATTCCACTAATGAAACAACCGCACATTGCATCATGTTTGTAAAGTTGTAGTGTATTGGTTTGTATCACACTTTTGTATATTTTTGGAGAATTGCCATGTAGGAGCATGGATTACTTAGGCTTGTGGGCAGAACATTGCATAAATCTTACAGCATAGGGCCTGGGAGAGATCGCTAAATTACTGAAAGATGCATGGATGACATAAATCCTCTTCAGGCATGTTTTTGATGAAGGAATTACATTATGAGCAGTGATGGAAGAAGTATTCAGTTTTGTTAAGTAAAAGTGCAGATACCAGAGTGAGATTCAAATATAGTGATTCTAATGAAGATTGGTACTGTTTTGTTTTGTTTTTTCTTTGTATGTTTTTGTTTGCTCAAACTACAAATGTGCTAAAAATAAATTTCAACAGCTTTCAGACAATTATTCAAAAAAAAAAACAAAAAAAACCCCAAAACTTCTCCTTTTCAGTCCAGTTCAAAAATGTAGTGGAGTAGAAAGTATAAATACCTGCTCTCAAATGTAGAGAAGTAAAAAGTATCCACCTTAACATGTACTTAAGTAGAGATACCTACAATTTATACTTGATTCCAGTACTTCACTACTTTTACTTTGTTATATTCCACAACTGGTTATAACATGACAGAAACTTCCAGAAAGTTAATTTTGCATAATACCTCCTGTTTAACAATATTTATGTTAGCTGCCTCTCTGTCTGTGTTAGATATTGGCCAATAGAGTGTTGTGATGTCATTTGAAACCCCGCAATAAGCTACAACTTCCTTATTTGTATTATGAAGCACAAGTGGGAACAGCCATGCCAGACTATTTCTAAATACAAATGAATGAGGAAAAGTTTCACGCCCCTGTAAGTCTGGTGTCAAAAAAAAATAAAAAAAAGTGAAAAATACTCACAGCCTCTCCAGGGCCCCCAGACCCAGGAAGGAGCCATTCCTCAACAGCGTGATCTTGTTATTGCTCAAGTTCCTGTTTGAGGCAAAGACATGACAAAAACATGATTAGAAACACAGAATCGTGAAGCAATTTTTACAAACATGACAAAAATAGCAGTGCCGGAAATGACTGAAATGCCTGATAAATTGTTTCTACTTTGACTGTCAACGTGTTTGGATGAGATAAGGATTCGAGCGTGATGAGATTGGAGTTGTGAATTCCTCGCTAGTGTTTTCTATGCTATTTGTAGTGAGGACCCGGAAAGAGTAATGAGTAGGAATTGAACTAGCAACCTTCTGAGTCACAAATGAAGACTAAAATGACGTTTCCACAATTGTACTTATGATATTTAACTTAATTTGAATTCACGTGCAAATGACAAGTATTAATGTTTCCAGTTGTGAGTTGGTTTGGTGGGATAGTATCTGTAATACATATTTGTCATAGTTTTACATCAGTCAAGTAGCGGTTTGTAGAAAAAAAAAAGTTCAAAAGAAAAGTACGAAATACTTGAAGTAGCGCTGAGTTCTAAAACAGAATACCTCTGCTGGTGCCATTAACACTTTTCCATCCAAATTTCTGCTTAAGAAAGGCATTTTTTCTGGCAGTTTAAACCTTAATTTAACAAAATAAATAAAAAATGTTGAAATTTAGTTTCTTGTTCTTGGCCCTTGTTAACATCATGGTTGCAAGCTGAATGTTTTGAAATCATCTCTACGCATGTTGTGTCTGTTGCTCATGTCCAGTAAACTTCACCAAAATAAATAATTTGCAAGGTTTTTTTTGTAAAATCGTACTTATGTCAACTGTGTTTTAGTTAAATGAGTAGTCTAACCTGTCATATGCTACTTTACCAAGGATGGGACAATAAACAATCATTTCATTTATCGTGATAAAAAGGGTAGACAGTAATCATTTGGGGGACAGTATATAATCGTGATAGTTGCCAACACAGACAATCACCATTATATCACCAAAATGTGCAGAAAAAAACTACTTCTCTATGACAATCTCTTCTAGATCACTGTTGTTTTCACTTATAAAAAAAAGTACAACAGTCTAACAGTTGTTTAAATATGGAACCTTTTAAGAACAATTAAAATTATAGTTATTCATATCCATAACATTTTTAACAGCAACAATAATTATCGTGATATAATTGCCAGTATTTTAGCCATGATAATTGCGACACTAAATTTCAATGTCATCCCATGCCTATACTTTACTTACTTACATACTTAAAATAGAATGACAAAGTGATGTGATTGCTTGTCTCCATGAGTTATTGCTTTGCCAAGAATGTTCCACAGTATAGCATTAAACGTATCTGTCTCATATGTACAAATGTAGATGACACCATAGGCAAAGTTATAGATTATGGACGTGGTAAGAATGTATGTTTTTCAAGGTATTTTTGAGCAATGAACCATGTGTAACTGAATAAATGCAAAAAATATGTTCACTGCCGTACTGTGTTTCTTTGTGTGGAATAGTCGTTGTTTGTAGTAATGATCCGGGCCGGTCCCCCTCCTCCCAGTCTGTGTCAAAATATCGGCTTCATATTAGAAATGCTGAACGAATTGCTCAGTCAGCGCTTTTCAACCATGCATCGCTCACAATAGCACCGCAAACAGATCAATAGAGGGCGCCACAGGGATAATGCACTGGCAGATTGATATGTACGTGGCCTCTTTCTGGGTACAAATTATGCTGTTTGGGTTTTGGATGAAATACTGGTTGCACAGATCTTAATAAAGCCATGTTCATACCTCCTGCCACCTGTCCTTTTTCTCAGTTACAGTGGGCTAATTTTGCCACTCAATGATTTTTTCAAGATATTCATATAAACGCACTCTCTCTCCTGTACGTCATCTTACAGATTCACTTTTGTATCGGCACCTGCCTCCACCTCATCTACACCATCAGCCTCCTCAGCAGGTTTGGCACAGAGGCAGTCAGGACTGGTTAATCTGCCTGTCATTCACTCCCATCAGAACATGGGGACTGAGACAGAAATGTTAACTGATTCCTGTGTATTGATTATAGGAAAATGTCTTTGCTGGACAGGCTGGTCAATTGGTAAAGTGCATTGTTAAAATAGGTCTAAGGTTTAATTCCCAAGTCATGGGGCATGTCTTTGTGGAGTTTTTATGTCCTCTATGTGCCTGAGGGATACTTTACTTTATTCAACATGATTTGTTTGTATTATTTGTATATCGGCCTATTGTAATACCATGAAAAACATGCATTTGAACAGATCTGACCTGCAACTTGGCTTGGTGGTGTTACTTGCTTGTCTCCTTGGAGACAGATGAGATTAATGACATACTGTTATTCCTAACAAGGCAATCCCGTTTTCAGAGACAGATTGCCAGATATCCTCCATCAAAAAAAAGTTAGTGCACGACACTTTTAAAGCTTGTGTATTTGTGTTAATGGCCTTTCATTAAATCCTTTTTATTCTACCTCTGCTGTTCTTTTAATGCAACAAATAAAGGTTTTCTTAAAGAAGACATTCGTGGATCATTATGTAATAATTAGCACATTTTCAATTGCAATATTCATCTAGAATGACTTAATAAAAGAAACAAGTCAGCTGACTTTCACCACATCACTCCATCACACTGTAGAGCCGTGGAGCTCATATGGACAGCTGCAGATCACACCAGCAAGTGGATTTTTTTCATTTGTACCAAAATGATTGCGGGATGCTGCCGAATCCTATGTGTATCACTGATTAAGAAAATAAAATTGGAGAATAAAGTACAGAGCAGTGGGCGTATGCCGGAGGCGGTGAAACCAGAGGTTGATTGGCAATATGACATCTAGAAAATAAGTGACTGAAGATGGGTCACGCACAAATCACTACAAATACAACTTTTGGTGAGTAAATGGTGAAGGGAAACAATTATAACATGGTTAAAAACTCTGAAAAGTCAGTTTTGCATCTAAAGGTTTCTCTGTATACTCAGGCTTCCCTCATTCACCCTAAACAAGCATAACAGACTAATCTTCCAGCTAGGTACTCCTGTCCATGAACCTTGGTGTACACAGCCCTAATCAAAGCGTACTCATTCATTTTCATATTCTCTGCACTTCGTTTTGCCTGTGGTTTTGTTAATTCTCTGCAGGTTGAAATGGAGGAGCATGGATTATTTGGCAGTGAAAGTCAGTGAGCGGCTCCAGGAGTCGTGCTGAGTGGGTAACCATTGGCACACAGTGACACAGGCAGGCTCTTGTCACGTTCAGCTCTGAGCCACGGGACTCTAAGACCCAAAGAGAGCAGCCAAAACGCACTCCCATACAGACATGCAGGGAGTGGATTTATCGGGGATTATTTGAGATTCATTTATTCATTATTCATTAAGACAAACTGTTGCATAGTGATTTGGTGAGTTGATTGTTATGCTAGACTTGAGGAAGCAGAGAGAGTGAAGTATCTTAAAGGACAATATCCGAGACACAATGACAGCAGATGAGCAGGAACTGAACCAGAGACTTTTAGGTTCATAAATTAAAGTTAAGCCTACTACTCCATCACCACATTTAGATTTTTCATTTGAATTATAGTTTTTTGATTCATTGGTAGCCATACTGGTTTGTCAATGGCTGATCTGGTTAGTACTTGGATGGGAGAACACTGGGAATATCAAGTGCAACAGTGGGGTGCCAGTTGCGTTGTTGTGTTCTTAGGCAAGGAACTTCACCCACATTGCCTAATATGAAAGTGGTGTGTGTGAGTGTTGGTGGTGGTTGGAGGGGCTCATGGTGCAAATCTATGTCTGTCCCAGAACACCTCCAGCTACAACAGAAACTTACCACTATGATATTGCACTGTAAAAAGTCTATGAGTGTCCAAAAAAGTGATGTATAAATCGAAAGAACTATTATCAGTATTACAAAATTGAAAGATAAAGTGATTTGATTGCTTGTCTCAGATATGTCATTGCTTTTCCTAGAATGTTGCACAGTATGGCATTAAATGTATCCATCTTTATTGCAAGTAGGTTTCACCACTAGGCAAAGTTACAAGTTATGGAGATGTGACCCCACTCACAAGAAAGGATAAGTATGTTTAAGCCATAAACATATGTAATTGAATGAAAAAGGTATATTTAATGTCATACTGTGGAACATTTCAGGCATCATAGCATCTCCATCGAGACAAGCTAGAGGCGAACTGTCCACCGAAAAATTATATAGTACATATTTCAGTTTCTAAGGATTAATAATTCAATATATTTTACCATTTTTTCCCACATTAAAGGTCCTACATTGCGTGCTTTAAGGTATGTTAGAAAGTTTTGTTTTGTTTCATTCTCACATGTTTGAGTAACACTTTATTATTAGTCTGCCTACATCTCCAAAGCCCAAAAATGATCTATTCCCCCTTGTGATGTCATGAAGTGGTAGTTTTCAAGTTAACATCTACCTTTTACCTTTAGTTCAGCAGGTCATCGACAATTCCAGACCTGAAATAATAAATATTATTCTAGAGAAGGTGTATGGAGTTTAAAAACACAGTGGAGCACTTCCTGTATTACCACATGATGACATCACAAGGTGGAACAGTGTGTTTTTAGTTTGAGAGAAGAACTCAGCTTAAATATGCAGGGTTTGTGTGTTCAACATGTGTGAATGAAACAAAACACAACTCCAGGATGTTTGTAATGAGGAAACAACTCCTGGAATATCTTACTCTAAACCTGTGTGAATGCAAACATGTGCCGAATTTATAAAACGCTGTCAATGAAAACCAACAAAGAACTACAGCACATTTGACTTTTCCAGACATATTTCGGTGAGTCTAAACAAGGTGCAGAGGGACTGATTACTGCACCTGCTACATACATTCATGGCTGACCATTATACGTCCTATGTGGGTTTGTTTATTTGGATCCCCTTTACAACAGCTTCATAAAAACAGCACATTTAATACAAAACTATAAATCAGATCGCAGCACTGGAAACTAATAAAAACAACTCGCTATATTTCAAAAGAGTATTAAAAAAAAACATTTGTGCTATCTTCTAATGCTTGTGAGCAGGGAGTTCCAAGCCTTCCGTACTTGGAAAAACACAATTAAAATAAATGAAACTGTTTTGTCAAGCCACTGTGTTACATGCTGGTTTAGTGAAATTAGCATAAACTTCTCATTTTCTGTTAAACTCACGTATGGAACATAAAACCTGTTATCAAGACATTAATATATAAAGGTACACTGTGTAACTTTCCTGCTTGTCTCCATGAAGATGTTAGTGCCTTGCCTGGAATGTTCCTCAATATGGCATTAAAATGATCCACGGAGGCAAGGATGTGACGGTGCAAGACCAAGTTAGAGGTCAGATCTGTGGCGAGGCGACCCCGTTCACAGTAAAAATGAATGTTTTTAAGGTCATTTTGAACACAAAAACAGCTATAATGGGAAAAAATGCTAGATAGATAAGTTAATGCCATACTGTGGAACATTGCATGGAAACAAACACATTCTAAAAATAACCTGCAATAGGCAAAATCCACAAATTAATCAGCTGTAAAACCCCTCACCACACACTTTATACACTTTTCTCAGACAGCATTAACATTTTCTCACATTTCTCTCTTGTTTAAACAATCTCAAAGTTCAAACTTTGTCGTGCAGAACGTTTCATCGACATTGTGGGTTTTGTCGAGGAGAAAACTTGCAAACATACAGCACTTCAGAGTCACACTGCGATCCAACATTTATGTAAATTTGGCTGAACACATTCTGTGCTGTACAGGAGACAGGGCATGGAGGAGACTGATGGACAATGGTCTACAGTCCCTTAGCCAATCAGGACACAGAACACAATGTGCATTCATACACTGTAAATGCGTGCAAAATGCAAAATTAAGCACAAAAAATCCACGAAACAGCAAGACAGCAAAAGGTGAACCACGTTATAGTGAGGGACAGCTGTATAGTGATGTCAATAATGCATTTAAAGGCCCTGTACCTAACTTTTACCATCTTAAAACAGTACTTAAGGTTAAAGGGTTTGCATTGTATTCCGAGCATCCTAATTATTCACCACGATGAGTTTTTAAGTGCTTTTCACAGCTCAGAGAGACCAGAGCGGTAAAGCTAACAACAACTAGCATGCTAAGGTGCACTTCCTGATTATCACACAATAAAACACCTTATAATTAGATGCAGACAGCACACAGCGGACATATTTCGACTTCAAGAGCTGGTTAAACACTATATCTGTACTGAGGCATAGACACATTTTGCTCAAATACATGGGGAAAAATCAGGTACTAGGTCTTTAAGAACCTGTTATGTTCAAAAATGTGCAGAACTTTCCTTCAGTCAAATCACATGATTAAGGCCACAAATTCAGCTCCCCTCTCCCTATATTCCAGGGAGCGGCAGGGCTATATATTTGTTCTGTAGCTCGAGCGCTCCCTCAGTGACTTGTTAGACATTGTAAAGGGTTTTTTAGAGGCGGCTCCTCGGCTGTCGACATTTCAGACTGGGGATCGGGCTCCTCGTTCCCTGCAAGCTAATCACCTCCATGTTTTTGTCCTCCACAGCAGACAGGAGCAGCTCAGAGGAACCAGCCAAATACTACAGGACAAGGCCAGTGATTCAACCCCCAAAAGTATGAAAAGGCAACATGGGAGGAGGTTTATAGTGAGGGATGGTCAACCAAATCTAATCAAAATTGGAATTTGCACTACTTTTTTCAGTTGAAGGTCCACAGTATCTCATTAAAAAATAAATCTGTCTACTTGGATGGGTAAAGTGCAAGAAAAACATCTGTAGACTTCAAATTCCAAATAACAAAAATATTTTCAAAAGTGTTAAGCTAGGCCTATAAAAAACAAATGTGCAAACAAATTTAAAACAATGTATTAGTTTAGATTTCAATCTTTTCTCAATATTTCTGGAATGAGCTGTGATAATACCAGACATATAATAGTAAGAGCAATTCAGTAAAAATGCATTTTCTGTATCTATAATATTGTTCAACCAGAAAAAAAAAAAAAAAAAAAAAAAAAAAATAAATTGAATTATTTGCATAGTTTGTCTGAACAGTGACAAATGTGGTAACGATGTGAAGCTAATGGGCCATTGACCCGAGCAGGGATTTGAATGAGAATCCATTGGTATCAGTTTAAAGTAATGGTGTTTTTACTTGATTGCAATTAACCCATATAAACTCATTAATCACAAACAGCTGGGCTAATATGCATTACATGTACTTAGTTAAGGCATTGATCTGTGAAGAATAAAAACTAATTTGATTAACACTTGGCATTGAAGGAATTTGAATTACCCATGTATTGTCTTTCAAGGCTCTGTGTATTTCTATGTAGAGCTGTGTTTTGTTTCATTCACACACGTTTGAGTATCCTGCATTGTTTAGGTCTCAGTTGTTGTTTTTGTTAAGATGGGATATTGGCGCCATTAGAAAACATTCTCTATCTGACCGGAATGTTGCATAAAAATGTTGAAAACTGCTGTTCAGTCTCTGGATAAAACACCAAAGATACAATAATATGAGCGGTTCTGACATGACGGATCATCTGACATAAAAGTACGCATCACCACTGGTTCATTTTGGTAACCAGACAAAAGAGGATTGAATTCAAATAACTTACTAAATCTTAACTAATACAACTCAGGATAATTACGAAGTCAAGTGATTTTAACTTGCCAAGTGCCTATGATAAAACACCAATTTTACCATTTAATGTGACTAAAAATCTTATCAAATTATTCCTTTTTTGGCAAGCTTGGTTTGTAAAATATGCAACTGTACTTCATGGTTAGACATGGGCAGCAGATGTGACAAACGTAGACGTAATTCCACAAATGCAACCATAGTAATCGTGATGTTAGATAATGTTTAAACTGTCAAAGAAATGTGCTCTTTGTGCATAAATCGTCCATGCAATTTGGTTGGAAATCTGCATATTGATGACATATGACATAGATATATAAATGCCATGAACTCAACACTACTTCCTGTGATGCATTTTTTCAACTTTTCTTCACTGCAACTTCACGGATATTAAAATTAGAAAACCATGCAAACCTGGCATATGCACTATTTCGAGATTTTCTTTTATTTATTTATTTTTTTACAAGGTTAGGTCTTACGGCATGGCTCATGATGCTACTTTCATAACCACATCGAAAATTATAATGTGCCACTTATAACTGCCGCTGCTACTCACGATTATTAACCTGCAGATTAAAAAATGCATATCCCATAATGCATAGTGCTGAAGAGGCAAAGTGCTGGACGGGAAGAGGAAGGGGAGGAGGGGGAGTGGGCTCAACCTTGGACAGTATATAAAGATGGACGCCGCGACTTATGGCCAATTTCTTTTCAATCATGTGGCTGGGAGCTGAGCGTGTCATGAGCTCCACATTTACTCTCCACAGGCCCAAGGTAAGTTAGAGTCAAAGTCAGGGCTACAGTTAACGTGAGGCGGACTATATGTTTAAACAGGAGCTCAGTGTGTCCTTATCAAATCAATATTTTTGAAGTAAATTCTGTTACCGCGATGTGTAATAGGAAATAGTACACTTAATGAGTCCTGAAAGCCAACAGTGGGTAAATTTGAGATGACTAAACGAGTATAGCCACCTGTTTGTCTCCATGGAGATGTCATTGCTTGTCAAGAATGTTCCGAAATGTGGCGTTAGCATTGTTTAATCATTGGGTGTTTTAGCGCTCAAAAATACTACAATTCACAAATATATTGAAAAAAAAAAAAACATCTGTGCTTTCCTCTCATAAAAACAATCTGATGTCTAACTTGTCCAGGTGGCACCACTCGTCTCCATGGAGATAAGATTAGTTTAATGCCATATGGGGAGACATTCTTGCCAAAGCACTAACATTATCATGGGGACAAGCAGGTGGCGTGCAAAGTACATTTCATTTATTTATTTTTTTTTCAAATTGGTGTGTATGAGACATTTTGGAATACTTAAGAAAAAGGATATAAAAAATTTGGTGCGTTTCATCAATTTTGTTTATGAATTATACTGACCACAAGTTATTCATTTAATTAACTATTTTATTTATTTATTTATTTTTATTTTATTTATATATTGATTTGTTCATACATTTATTTTTATTTATTTATTTATTTTTATTCATTTATTTAAAAGCTAACCAATCAATAGCTTTCTTTTAAAAAAAAACTGGCCAGTATTGTTGCCAGATCTCGACTATTCCTTACTAATTCAGAAGATGAGAGAAAATGCATCTATCTTGTCTGACTCAGTACACAAACATCTTTACTACTTTCAAAACAACATCACTTCCCATCACCCCACATGTCTGAGGAAAGGACTCATTCATCTCTCTTCATAACCTACGTCTCTACAGGAAGAGCCGAGCAGCAGACAGGAAGTCCCCTCTCCGCTCTGGGCCAGGATCACTATTCATGTCAACAGCCAATATTCTATTTACATTTGGGCTGCTTCGAAAAGCAAACTGGACCGTATCAAATGTCAACTATTTCTAATACTAAACAAGGAGAGACAGAGGCAGCAACTGGGGGGATGTACTTTTTGTTCACACAGAAATCTGGATCTAGCTCGATATAACTTTGAACTAAATTTAAAGAGACGGTATTCAGCTTCTATGGGGTATTAATTCTTAACACGTAATATATTTAGATTGTTTTTTAGCAAATTTACATTTAACAAGGCAATGTATTAACACGTTTCACTTTAAGGTGTTCTGAGTCCAACTCCTTGCTCCCCCCTTCAGAGCACTATCACAACACAATCAGCCTCTATCCCGCTAATGAAACTACTACACATCGCATCAGGTTTGTGAAGTTGTAGTGTATTGTGTTGTATCATGTTATTGTATGTTTATGGGAAATAGTTTAGAGCCTGGGTGATGTATAGGTCAGAGTTTTGGACAGAATCTTAGAGCTAACCATAAGGAGGGTTCAAATATGGCCTGGGAGAGATCACAAGATTACTCAAACATGCATGGGTGGCATCTAAAACCTTCAGGCTTTTGATGAGAGAACAGCACTATAACATAGAATACGATTTTCTTTTAGGGGGTATTTTTGTTTCGTCTTTCTCAAATATCTTTTAAATTACCGTAATGTTGAAATTTTTAATTTTCAGTGGTACAGGAGTAGTAGATACTGGTACACAAGCCTAGAGTGGCCACATATAAGTCGCATCTGAGTATAAGTCGCACCCCCAGCCAAACTATGAAAAAAGTGCGACTTATAGTCTGGAAATTACGGTCGTCTGGTCCCACATTGATTCTATGTATAACAGCTTTAAACCAGGTTCTTAAAGGGCCCATATTACGCTATTTTTTAAATCTATATTATAATGTTGATCACAAACACACCTGGAGTTGTGTTCTGTTTCATTCACACATGTTTAAAACACAAACCCTGCACATTTAGGCTGAGTTCTTCTTTCAAACAGAAAACACACTGGTCCACCTTATGATGTCATGTGGTAATACAGGAAGTGCTCCACTGTGTTTTTAAAATCCATACACCTTTACTAGAATCATTTGGATAATGTCAGCTTTGGAATTGCCAGTCTTTACTGAACAAAAGGTAAAAGGTCGCTGTTAACTTGAAAACTACCACTACATGACATTAAAAGGTGCAACAGAGGATTTTGAGCTTTGGAGATGTAGACAGACTAATAAACATGTGTGAATGAAACAAAACACAACCTCAGATATGTTTGTGATGAGGTAACAGCATTATAACATCACGTAATGCTCAAGAATCAATTTTGCATAATAAAGGACCTTTAAACTGATACTGGCAAACAACAAACTGCTATTGTAGCCACAGCTGCCCTGGAGTATAAAAAAGACCAAGCCAATCTGTTCCATAACTCATGCACATACTAAGCAAGGTGGGTAAAGTGTCTCGCCGAAGAACACAACAACAGAACTTTGATCCGAGCAGGAATCCAACTTCAGAAATTTGGGTTAATGGACAAGCGCTCTAACCACTCAGCCACAGTGTCCCTGGTTGTGAGGACGCAATAAATCGCCGTCTTTGTCAGTTCACAGTTTAAGCCAATGCTGGTTTGAACAATCTGCTCTTAACAACCACAAGTGAGCAACTATTTTCATGCGTGTTCATTGTTGTTGATTTTCCTGCTGGGTTTGTGTTGGTTTATGTTCGTCTTTTCACACAGCGCAGCGAGAGCCGGAGAAAGAGCAGATCTGAGCAGCGTGGGGCCAGCAGACTGCAGGAGCTGGAAAAGGCGAGTGAGGGAGTCCATTTCACTTCACACCCGGAGCCTGTGCAAAATAACCAGGCGACCACACATTCTTAGAGTCGCACTTTGAACACCTCCGGATCCTCCAAATATACCACAAGTCTGTTTTTTAGAAGAGAAAAAGAGAGAGTATACTGAGATTTTTACATGCTATTTTTGGACACGATTGTGAGCTGAGTAAATGAAAGATTTCCAGAACAGATTTTTGGATGAAGGTGTTGTTTCAAAATATATTGCACTGCATGAAAAGTAAAAAAGTAAATTTGACTGAAAATAGGCCTTGGCTGATGCTTTTAAATAACAGATTTCGCCAGTGTTTTAGGCGTAGTTTTACAAAAATATTACATGCAAAAAAAAAAAAGTTACAGGATTATATATAAAAATAAATACAAAAAATAAATATGTCACCTGATACGTGGGTGAAAATATACAATTTGCATATTAAACATTGTGTGAGGAACAATGAAACTTGGTCCTCCTTCAGTTTAATTACCACTCACTGACAGCTCCACTGTATGGGAAACTTGACATGATGGCCCCTGTCCCCCTGTCCCCCTGTCCCATCCCCCTGCTGTCCCTGTGCTGTCCCTGTGCTGTCCCTGTGCTGTCCCTGTGCTGTCCCTGTGCTGTCCCTGTGCTGTCCCTGTGCTGTCCCTGTGCTGTCCCTGTGCTGTCCCTGTGCTGTCCCTGTGCTGTCCCTGCATCAATTATTAGCATTAAGCCATTGCATTGTTACCAACACTCACTGTCACCATCAAAAAAATGTTATGGAATTCTGATTTTCTTTTTTTTATTTACAAGATTATATATTATACTTATATTTGGCCAGATAAAAATGCATCATTAAAAACTAAACATGAGTGATGTAAAGAGTTTCAGTTTACAGTTTACATCACTCGCTGACAGCTCCACATGACTGCATGGGAAATACACGCCTCTGTGCTGACATCATGGTGCCTGTCATCCCCTGTCCTCTTGTCGAATGTCCCCTTGTACTGCCCCTGTCATGTTTTCCTGTACTGCCTCCATCATATGCCTCCCGTATTGCCCCTGTCATATGTCCTCTGTACTGCACCTATCATATGTCCCACTGTACTGCCCCGTACTATGTCCTCTGTACTGCCCCTGTCATATGTTCCTCTGTACTGCACCTGTCATATGTCCCCCTGTACTGTCCTTGTCATATGGCCACCCATACTGTCCTTGTCATATGTCCTCCTGTACTATCCCTGATATATCTCCCACTGTACTGCCCCTGTCATATGTCCCTCTGTACTGTTCCTGTCATATGTCTCTCTGTACTGCCCCCTGTACTGTCCTTGCCATATGTCCCCCTGTGCTACGCCTGATATATCTCCCACTGTACTGTCCTTGTCATATGTCCTCCTGCACTGTGCCTGTCATGTGTCCCCCTGTCACATGTGCCACTCTACTGCCCCTCTCATATGTCCCACTGTACTACACCTGTCATGTGTCCCCCTGATATATGTCCCTCTGCACTGCCCCAGTCATATGTCCCCCTGTACTGTCCCCTGTCATGTGTCCTCCTGTAGGACGTCCCACAGAGACACAGGCAGCCTCTGTTTGTGCAAAGTGAAGCGTGTCCCCGACCTGCACATTCCTGTATCAGGCCTCTGTGCAGTGTCCAGGAAATCAGAGCCAAACACATCACACATTATGTAAACAGGCTACAGACTCCTGTGGCAGTGTTTACAAGGCAGCGTGATGTCACATGTGGACAAACTGCAACCAAACAGGAGGAGCGAGGTACGACAGCCAGACAGGAGGAGCGAGGTACGACAGCCAGACAGGAGGAGCGAGGTACGACAGCCAGACAGGAGGAGCGAGGTAAGACAGCCAGACAGGAGGAGCGAGGTACGACAGCCAGACAGGAGGAGCGAGGTACGACAACCAGACAGGAAGGTGAGGTACGACAGCCAGACAGGAGGAGCGAGGTACACAACCAGACAGGAGGAGCGAGGTACGACAACCAGACAGGAGGAGCGAGGTATGACAACCAAAGAGGAAGAGCGAGGTACGACAACCAAAGAGGAGGAGCGAGGTACGACAGCCAGACAGGAGGGTGAGGTACGGCAAGGGCTACGGGCAAAAGTAATTGTGATAGTCATTATGATTAATATTGTTGTTATTATCATTATTGGATTATCCTGTATAAATAAAGATAAAGAAAAGAAAAGTAGCAATGGTAGTGGTAGTAGTAGCAGCAGCATAATTCAAAGTGCTTTCTAGAATAAAAAATACATTAAAAAAATACTTTGTATACAGATGGTGCTACACAAACTTGCCTTGAGTAGTAGTACTACTAGTAGTAGTAATAGTACTAGTAATAGTGGTAGTAGTATTAGTATCTGTATTAGTATTATTAGCATTAGGCCTAGTACTAGTAGTAGTAGTGGTGTAGTAGAGGTGGTCGTAGTAGTAGTACTTTAACACATTTTAAAAATGTCTTTCTCATTCTGTAAATCACTTATATGTGTATGAATTGTGCTATACAGATAAACTTCCATTGCCTAGTATTATTATTAGTAGTAGTAGTATTATTAGTATAAGTCAAGGCAACCATATTTTCATTTTCCTAACTGCTGAGTTATATTTACCTGAGTGACTTGTAATTTTCAGGCACAATATCAGGTATAAATAACTTTTTCTCTTTTTATGATTTTGTTCATTACTTCATGTTTTGTCCTTCAAACTGTATTACATTTGCAATTATAAATCAGTTTCAGACAGACAAAGAAAGTGCAGTATTTGGTATCTGATCAAAACAACTCTGTAAACCAACTCAAGTCTATCATTTTAATGGTCAGTTACTTAGTACAACTTGGAAAGAGTGCTTTTCTTGTAAAATTGGTGTGACATTTCTTCTCCACTGCATTTCAGCATCGTGAAAAGAAAACGAGTATGAATAGAAATGTTATTGCTTGTCAAGAATGTTCCGCAATGTGGCATTAGCATTATTTAATCATTGAGGTTTTTAGTGCTCAAAAAAACAACAATACAAAAGTACCTTAAAAAACATCTGTGCATCTGTGAAAAGGGTCACCTCTCCCCAGATCTGACCTGTAGTTTAAGCCAGCTCGCACCATGTCTCCATAGAGATAAGATTATTTTAATGACATATGGCAGAACATTCTTGCCAAGCAATAACAGAGCGAAAAGTTACATAGAACATATTGTGTTTATGAAAAATAATTATATAAAAATGTGTTTCATAGTTTGGACATGAATTATATTGACCACGGGAGAGTTATTTGTTTATTTTTTTAATTTATTATTTAATTTATGTTTTTATTTTTTTATTCATTTATTTAAACGCTGCCAACCAACATCTTTCTTTGCTGTGAAATGTGTTTTTCTGGTATTATGTTGTACTATTTGACCATGTTATCCCCTGGTTCAATGAAAATATAAATGTTCAAATGAGTGAAGGACGCCACACTTCACTGAACACTAAAAATACACATTGGACATTTACTGCTTTGTTAGTTCCAGTAATTTTACAGATGTTGCGTAAAACATTGTGGCCTATGGGGAACCCTTCTTTTTGATGTTATTTTTGCACTGGCCACTAATAAAACAGCCATCTCTTAATCCGTGTATTAAATCCAAGCTTGTCATAATTCTGCCAGAGACCTGGTCTTGAACCACAGAAATATACTGTAGTGGTGCCCAGGAGCCTAGTCCAGTGGGAGGAGGGGGTGGAGGGTGCGGGGTGGGGGGAGTGGGGTATGGCAGTAAGAAGGCTACAGGGGAATGTCTGTGGTCAACAAACAGTTTCAAAAATCTGTACTAGATATTGGTGTTAAAATGCAAAAATGTAAAGAGTAAACAAAAATACAGTCAAGTTAGTAATTTTACTGTTAAAATGTTAGAAAGGTTGTATAAAAATCAAAAGTTAAAAGTAGTTTAAAAAGTACACAAATTGCTGAATTTCTGACCAAAATATTGAATTTGTTTAAAAAAAAAAGAAAAAAAAAAGAAAACTGAATGATGTTCAGCAAATTACATTTCAACATGATGTGCTTTGGATTAGAATAAATCCAACACAAAATAACATGTTTGCATTTAACAAATAAGGTGGAAAGTGTGGGCCTAATGGTAAAAGGTCGCATTTTATATAGTACTTTTCCACATCCAAGGCATTCAAAGCCCTTTACATCAAGGAACCATTCACCCATTCACACACACATCCATACACCAGTGTATGCAGACACTGGGGGCAAGGGGGGTTAAGTGTCTTGCCCATGAACACAACAACAGCATTCATTTGTGGGAGCTGGAATCACACTGCTAACACGTGCGTCAATGGATCTGACCGTTCAACTGATGATTTTTTTTTTTTTTTTTTTTTTTTTTTTTGTCGAGAGCAGGATTTGAACTCCCAATCTTCAGATCATAGGACAAACACGGATTTGAACTCCCAATCTTCAGATCATAGGACAAACACTCTACCAACTGAGCTACGTCACCCGCTAACGTGGTCATCGAGGAAGCTTTTAATTCGAATAGAACATTTAAAAAAAATAAACATTAGGAGCTGAATGGAGAAACACTGCATTAATATCATAATCCAGCTTTTATCGTTACTTGATGGTTTTCCCTTCAGACCTCTTTTCTCATTGTCCACAGCTGTGTCCAGCCTCTGCCTCTCCAAACACTTGTACCATGTTATTACAGTAGAAACAAGCTACAAAAATAGCCTCAAACAGACACACTCCAATCTGCAGCAACTCAGCTCAAGATCACAATGAGAACTATTACAAACATCCAAATCTACTGCTGCCTCCCCTCTTGGACCGCTGTATTTAAACAGCCTAGCCCCTGTGTTATTCCTACAGATCGGGTTACTAGGCACAGCTCACCAAAATAACATATTTCATATCTCCTAACATTGACCTTGGATGGAAGCAGACGTTGCCGCGGGCCGTGTACAGATGTGCGTTTTAAAAGGAGAAATCGTGGTCTCAAGTCGGCTCTGTGTACATGAGACTGGACAAGACCTCCTATTCTACAAAGACTGGAGTTTTACATAGATTAGTCCTTCAAGTGTTATAAATATGAGAGGGGTTGTAGGTTTAAGTGGGGTTATTTTAAAGAGGGGGGGTCTTCCACTTCTATGGGGTATCAATCGCTAGCGCATAATATATTTAGATCAGCATGTTACCTTTTATTGTTTTGAAAATGCTATATCCATCGGAAAAAAACGCTCCTTTGCTCCTTATGCTAAGTCACTCCCCCTTTCAGAGCACTATCACAGTGCAATCAGCGTTCATCCCGCTAATGAAACTGCTGCACATCACATCAGGTTTGTGAAGTTGTAGTGTGATGTTTTGTATCCTACTCTTGTATATTCATGGAAAATTGCTATGCATGAGTAAGGCTTGTGGGTTAAATCTTGGACAGAATTGTACAGAGGGTTTGAATAGAGCCTGGGAGAGATCGCTAGATGACGCAGACATGCATGGTTGACATATAATACCTCTTCAGGAATGTTCTTAATGAAGAAGCAATGTTATAACATGGTGTTTTTTTGCATAATAGCTCTCTTTAAAGAAGTAGCACTTTGGACACAGTCTTGGAACATAGAAGTCAATATTATTCAGTGACAAGGAAAATAATATTTACCAAAACTGAAGCGCTACATTTGTAAGGCAAAAAAACAGGCTGATTGTTAAAGATATGAAAAACAGAACTATCTCATTTTATACCATTTGCAGTAGTCCAGAATTATTCCTCAGCACTCCAAGCATCCTAATTATTCCCGTAATGAGTTTATAAGCACTATCCAACTCTGAGACCAGAGCGGAGTTTCACTGTCACAGTAAAGCAACAACAAGCATGCTAACATACACTTCCTGATTATCAGACAATAAAACGCCTTATAGGTGGAGACAGCGGACATATTTTGATCTCAAGCTGCTTATACAACACATCTGACAAATTTTGCTCAAATACATGGGAAAAATCAGGTGCAGGGGCTTTAATAGTCTTTAGTACTTCTCCAATCCACATCCAAGTCTCGGTACATACTTCTTTATAGGACTCCCTTGAGGTAGCACATATCAAGAGGCATACACTGAATAAATAAATGTATGTATGTAGTATGATCAAGCTAATAATAATTACCATACCTTGACCTACAAATTGAAATGATGAATAGCAGCCATCTTGTCTTTTGTCAGCCAATTTGAATCACACCAGCGCCGCGATGTCCTGCTGTGTGGTCTAGACTGGATCATACATGTGCTCGCTTCAACACCACACTAAACCCATGAAGTGCTAATGAGAATTATGCCTTTGTAATCAGCTCTTATTTTCCACAGGGACAACATCAAACAATACTTTTCTATAATTAGTTCACTGATTTACATATAACATTTCATTGTGAGGTAGACACATTAAGGTGAAGTGTGAAAACAAACTAAAAAAATGCCAGTATATTAAAGGTTCACTATGTAATTTTTCCTGTGTTGGTCAGCTTCCCTGGAACGTACAATATTAAACTTATCTAACATGCATTTATTCAATTAGGTGTTTTTATTGCATCAAATTACATTAAAAATAGGCATTGTTAGTGTCAGTGGGTCCGCCTCTCCACAGATCTTGACCTAATCCTGTCACCTGGTTGAATGCACTATTGTGAAACATTCTACGCAAGCAATACACCAACAAAAGTACATATTACAACTTTAATGCAAGTCAACAGTAGTGTCTTCAGTGTAATAATATCGAAGGGCTGTTACCTTTATTTTAAAATAATTTTGTTTGAATTAGTTTATCTGGAACAACAAGGCAAAGAGAAGTAGTGCACTAACTGAAGCTTTGGGAGTGAATCATGAGTTAATGTCCCTTATTTTTTCCTAATACTTTCCTGTATAAATAGTCCTGTCCTGTGAGTGTAGTTTGGATCAAATTTATAGTTGAATCACAGAGATAGTTTTCAGATTTTTGCTAGTTTTAGTCGATGATTTTCAGGACCAGTTTCTTCAATCGACCGCAGCCCTAATAGTGTCCTGAATGTATTACATAACACTGACTCCAGCTCTTTGCTTGTCGTCATTGTAGTTGGCTTTGACAGAGTACTCGGGCTCAGTGGACTTCCTCAAACAAACACTACGGACCGACTCTGTTCAAACGCGAACACAGCCGTAGTCCCGGGCTGACACAGAACAGACAAACTGAGACATTAGAATGCGTGCCAACAATGCACGCATTTTTCTCCTTCGAAAAAATATTTAAGGTAATTCAAGTTGGTTATGTTGGTTACAATTTAACTATGTAAATCACCGCAGCAGCGAAACCACCAGCCTACCAGACACCCCATCTCAATTTTTATATATTTTAACTCAGGCTAAGTATCGAGATTGTGATTTGTGTTGAGCAGGATTCTGTTCAGAGTACTCTTTTCAAAGTTGCAGGTTCATCAACATTTAAGAGACGACTGAAATATGAAGTGAAAAACTAATTCAGAAACTCCATGCATTTCAGAACATGTTTATAGAGGTCTAAAAGTGTTGGTTTGTTAGCTTTTTCAATGCGTTCTGAATTTGCAATTTGTTTTTTGGGTTTTTTTTTAAATTAATTTTTATAATAAGAACAAAAGACAGAACACAAACAAAATATACGACAACTGATCACATCAATCAAACAGTCTGCTTCTTCTATCCAGCGGAACCTCCACTCCCCACAAATGACAAAAAGCCATTTGGTTTTGATTGAAATATATTGTGCAACTCTAATTCTACTAAAACATTTATATTCATGTTCCATTTTTTTAACCAATACCAATATGCAAAAAGTAAATGTTAACCCGTTTTTCCACCTTCAATGGACTCAAAGCGCTTTACATGAAGGAATCACTCACCCATTCACACACACATTCATACACCAGTGTACGCAGACACTGGGGGCGAGGCGGGTTAAGTGTCTTGCCCAAGGACACAGCCGCAGCGTTCATCTGTGGGGGCTGGTGAATCTGGTCACTCAACCAATGATGTTTATGTCGAACTGCCAACCAGTTGAGCTACTGTCACCCGTGCAATATTTGTTTTCCTGTTGCGTCTGATAACTGACTAATGAGTTTTCATTTTTGTGGAATTACTAAATGTGTCTGAGATATACTGAAATATACAGCCTGCTCTTTGGCTTCATTACTCTTCTATTTCCACTTCCACTCACAAATCTGTTTAAAATCATCTGATGCACTGAGAACAAACTGGGAATGACATTTGAGCACACACCTTAGAAAAAAAAAATCAGTACAGTGTATCAGGGAATTTTCTATATCAAACAAATATGATCTATGATGACAGTAGCTCAGGTGGTGGGGTGTTTGTCCACTGATCCAAAGGTTGGCAGTTTGAATTCCAACATCATCGGTTGAACGGTCAGATCTACTGACCCACAGGTTGGTGGTGCGGTTCCAGCTCCCACAGATGAATGCTGCTATTGTGCCCTTGGGCAAGACACTTAACCCACCTCGCCCCCAGTGTCTGTGTACACAAAGTGCTTTGAGTGCCTTGAACGTAGAAAAGTGCCACATAAACATCTCACATGGACCAATACATATATTAGCATCAATATGGTTCATCCCTTATTATTTTGTCTTATTTCTTAACTCTATCTAAATCAAGCATGCCCGAACTGTGGCCGGGGGACAAATCTGGCCCTCAGACCAATTTTTCTCAGCCCTCAAGCTTCCAGGTGAATTGGCCGATATAACCTTGAACAATACTTTTTACTGTACATTTCTGAAAATCATTTCATGTGTCCCATTGAGGATGTAAGCATAAATAAAGGTCTAATGGTTCAGTCTAACTTATAATAACACAGATTTGAAGTAGTCACTGTATTGGCGACCAGTCTGTGGCTCAATCAGCCCTCAGCTATGTTTGTGTTTTTATATGTGGCCCTTAATGAGAAATGTTTGCACACCCCTGATCTAAATCCTTCCTTGTCACCATTAAAATGTTGGTTAAACTTATCGCTTCATTCATCGCAGTTTATCTCAATTGTGCTATTTTAAGTCTTGCTGCTGAAAAAAAGTATTTGATTTAAACCTTACTACAGTTTCCATGCACCTACGCCACTTACTTTTAGCCTTTATCTCTGTTCACCATGCACACTTCACTATATTAATCATTTCTATTTTACAATGACATGAAATGGGTTAAACCAACAAGCTCCTGCCAGGCCTGTTCTTCCTGCTAAATTTACACCTCTTTAAATCCCTCCCTGTTTTCACTGCGGTTTGGAACAACACTTTTAACACACTGGAAGCCTCATATCTCTGGCACCGCTCGTATTTGTCTAATGTTTTTGGACTTTTTGGACAGACTGGTGCTTTCCTATGGTGTGATTGATACCTCCTCCCGTCTCCTGCTCTGATGGTGAACTCTGTGGATAAACTGACCTGGCCTGGAGCTAAGTTATCAGGTGTATCTCCACATGAATGCTGTTACTGCCACAATGAAGCCAGTGGGGCCAAACTCAGTGATAAATGTATTGACTAAGCCCAATGGGAGCCAGAGGAGAGATGTTAATGAAAGACTATTGGAAGCATGTGAAATCGGACATCCTTTTCCAGATTCCAGGTTCCAGGCACTCAAAGCGCTTCACATCACAGAACCACTCACCTATTCATACACAACTATATGCATACAGCAGGGGAAAGGGGGGGGTTAAGTGTCTTGCTCAAGGGCACAACTGCAAGAATCGTCTGTGGGAGCTGGAATCGCATCGCCAACCTAGTATTAGCAGTAGATCTGACCACTCAAGTCGAGAGCAGGCTTTGAACCATCAACCTTTGCATCATGGGACAAACCTGCTACCAACTGAGCTACTATTGCCCAAATAATTTGTACTACTTTGCCAGGAATGTCACGCAGTATGGCATTAAACTCATCTGTCTTGTATTTAATTAAATGTGATTTTAGAGCTAAAAAAAAAAAAAAAAACACCATGAAAAACATACACTCTCACACTGGACTTGCCTTTTGACAGATGTGGCTTGTAACATGGCCTAGTGGTGACACAGGCTTGGATTCAGGGAGATAAATATGTTTAATGCAATACTGTGGGACATTCCAGGCAAAGCACGGCACAGACCCTCTACCAGAAAAGTTACATTGTGCACCTTTAAAAAGAAGTGGCTAAATTTGGTACTTTGGGGGTGAGAGATTATTATGTTAAAGCACTCAATGGAATAATAGTATACAGAGTCAATGTAAAGTCAGCAAAACACTACAATCCCGACGGTAATCACTATTTAAAACTGCTATTTATATCTAACTGAATATATGATTAGTATTTCTTTTAACACGAGGATACAAAGCCCATTGGGAAGTATGAACCGTCCTCCCGTTGTGTTGTTGTGTAAATATGTCTTTTCAGTGAGAGCAGTGACATCCCAGAGCTGCAGGCTGATGGCCCCTCACAGAGAAACAGCAGTATAACAGGAGCAGTGCTTATAATGGGTTTAAACAACAAACATGAGACGTACATATCCAGATGGACGGTTCAAGGAAAGAGGCTAGAGACTGTATGGCATCTCATTTATGATCTGTTACTATAACTGTAAGGACAAACATAAAATCCTATAGAAAATCTGTTATTTTCAAAGGATAGATCCATAGAGTGTGTATATAAAAGGACATAGCTAACACGGTCCATAAACTATACGGTGCTGATATAAACATTAATAACAGACAAATCAGACATCTTCTTTCCCCAAGGTTGCTCCCGCTAGAATAAGCAACAGGTTTGACTGACAGCGTTGCTAAGCGCCTGCTCCCACCTGCGGAGTGGTGCAGGCAGGAGTGGGCAACCGTCTAGCAGCAGATTGGCTATGATACTCGCGGTCGAAGTTCTTAAAATGGCACTTCGCTCAAAATGCGTTCCTATAACTGCTAGCCTCAATGAGCTTTGTCTGACTGGGGCCGAACGCTATGGGTGACGTCACACTCTCTTAATCGACTTCTTTAACACAGAAATTAGGCAAAACTAAATCATATCTGAAGGAGATGCAAGAAACCCAAACATGCTGAGTTATATTAAGGGTATTATCCAATCAAAGAGCAGAATAAGCCTCATTTGCGTTGTCAGTTCTAATGCTGAAACCCAGTTGGTCTGAATTATCACTACTAGTCCTGTCACGGTAACACATTTTCAAGTGTGATATATTGCTGAGGTAAATATAGATGATAAACTATAATATTGAAACTCATTTAAGCCACTGACACAAAAACCCAAGAGCACATACAGTATATACCATAAAAACTATTATAAATGTATAATATTGTTAAAAAATTAGCTGCAATAAATAAGTAGTAGAATGAAACACTTTAGTACTTAGTTTGCATCTGTAATGAGTCATAAATATTATTAATTCAACCTTCTACAAAGAAAATGTACACATGGTAAATACTGACCTAAAAAATTGTATTATTGTTCCATCTTTCATATATTTAACAATAAGTCAATATAGTAATTTTTGTGACAGGCCTAGTCACTACTTCAACCCCAGCACCTGCAGCCAATCATTAAACAGTGCTAGTGCAGCCTCTGCAGCTCAGTGACTGAATTTTAGAGGTTTTGAGTTTTCACATGAGATATCCTGTCTATATGCTCAGAATGTGTGTCAACATAAAGCTGTTCTATTGTAGACTCACTCAGGTTTTTGACGAAGATGCAACTTTAGGGCCTCTAGGTGGGGCAGGGGGGGACACTGAATAAATTCCAAATATTATTGATCGATCCATGGACTGTATAAAGAAGTGGACTAAGTGAGTGTGACGTCACTCAAAGTGTTCAGCTCCAGTCAAATGAAGCTCATGGAGGTTAGAAGTTACAGGGGTGGATTTGGAGTTTCGACTGTGAATATCATAGCAACCAAAGAGTCAGTCTTGAGCAAGGCTGTTAAAGCAACGCTGTCAATCAAACCTGTTGCTACAGCTAGTGGGAGTGACCTCGGGGAAAGAAGGCGCCTGATTTGTCTGTTATTGTTAATGTTCTTGAGTTTCGGACACAATAGTTTAGTTTAGTCTTTAAGGGACCAGCGAAATACAAATACCAGGATCATGTAGAGCAGATAAATACGAACACTCTGTGCAGTTACAGAGAGTGGAGAGGCAGTTTTCCAATGTAAAGTGAATTGGAGCCAAAGTCAATGGAGCAGGAAGTGCACCCATGCTTACTTCCTATTTGGAACGCGGCAGCTAGCAGGTTAGCTATGTCTATTTATATATACAGTCTATGGATGTAACACAGCTACTACTTTCACACAAAAATGCTAACTCCCCATAATCCAGTCTACAATAAAAGCACATCATAACTTTCCTGCTCCTCAGTGTACAGTACAGAGGTCACTTTGGAGCAATCCCTCCAGATTAGCCGCCTCCTCACTGTGTTCCTGTGTCATTGTATTCAAAGCACTGACACTGTAAAAGTCCCGAGTCTGCACACATGCTAACGGGTTTTGTCAGCCCGCTAATGCACATGAGGATATGTACAGGTGGAATATTTATGCACAAGTTAAAATCAGAGAGAAGCACGCAGCACCTAGGGCTCGAGGGACAAAAGCAAAGAGGAGATAGGGAGAGAAGACAGGAGCCCCAGAATATTTATAACCAAATATGAAGTGAAAAGAATGAGAAAAGCATTTGGGGAATACAAAGGGGTAAATAGTCGTCTATATGCAACAACTACTTTGAGAGGATTTTCAAAGCCACATGATGTGTATGATATAATA
Source organism: Periophthalmus magnuspinnatus (assembly GCF_009829125.3). Classification (NCBI taxonomy): domain Eukaryota; kingdom Metazoa; phylum Chordata; class Actinopteri; order Gobiiformes; family Gobiidae; genus Periophthalmus; species Periophthalmus magnuspinnatus. Next base: position 16,850,474 of record NC_047140.1, read on the forward strand.
CCTGTCTGACTGTAAGGTAAAGTATAAACCATAATTCTCAAAGCCTATATTTTTACAGTAGTAACTGACAAGCAGGAGACCCACATTTTTCCATTTTAACTTATTATTATTATTATTAACAATTCAGTTTAATATAAGTGAATTCCCCATAACTGTTTAAACAATATTTTCAGAATTCTTCTTTAAAACAGAAAACACTCTGCTCCACCTTGTGATGTCATGTGGTGATACAGGAAACGTTCCATTCCACTTCACGAGAGTCATTCCGATGATTTCAGCCTTGGAATTGCCAGTTTCTATTGAGCAAAATGTAAAAGGCAGCCGTTAACTTGAAAAGTACCACTAAATAACATCACAAGGTGGAACAGAGCATTTTGAGCTTTGGAGATGTAGACAGCTATAATACTGAACGATTACTCAGATGTGTGAATGAAACAAAACTCAGGTGCATTTTTGTGAGGTAACAATTTTCTAATACGGCCTAAAGCTCACAAGAATCAAATTGTATGTAATATAGAGCCTCTAAGTTAATACGAACTTTTCACACAAAACCATGATGAAGAAGGGATTTAGGCTGAAGTAGTACTACTTCACTACACTACTTTGACTACTTAGACTGAAGTAGTTTAGTGAAGCAGAATTTTTTTAGGGGTATTTTTGTTCAGTCTTTCTTAGATGTCTTTTAAATTACCGTAATGTTGAAATTTTCACAGGAGTAGTAGATACTGGTACACAAGCCTAGAGTGCTGCGTGGTTGTCAGTGTGACAATAACGAACATGTGAAATTCTATATTTTAATAATTTCACATATAAGTCGCACCTGATTATAAGTCACACCCCCGGCCAAACTATAAAAAAGTGTGTCTTATAGTCCAGAAAATATGGTACAGTGCCCTCCTATTAAATGTATTACAAATTATTTTTCAATCTCCAGTCAGTTTTGCTTGTTCACCACAGTATATCACTTATAAAATTAGGCCACAGTTTTAATAATTATATTTGAAAGTCAATGGTTCTGCTCCCACTTGGTTCTCAGCAGGTAATAATTCATCCAATCAGCTTTTTATTTTTATGGCACAGTTTTAAAACAAAACATTGAACAAGTCAAGAACTCACTTTTCACTTTGATGAGCGGATAATCATGTGCTCATCAAAGTGAAAATACTAATAATAATACTAATAATATTATGCTGTATTGAAGATGTTTTATGTATGTAGAAGTGTTCTGGAACCAATGGTGTTATAAATGTTATTGTATTCTGTAGAAGTGTATCCTTTGAAAAGTGGAAAAAAAAGACAAATAAAAAAGTACTAATAATAATGCCCTGGGACAGACTCACAGAACTCAGACCACCACCAGTGACCACGCACACACCACTTTCATACTAGGCAATACGAATGAAGTGTCTTGCCTAAGGACACAACAAAGAACTTAGTCCGAACAGGAATCGATCCTCTGACCTTTGGGCTGGGGGGCACCTGCTCTAACCACTGTCATGCCATTATAACGAGCTCCCCTCAGCATTAACCAACTCAAAGTTCAAAGTTCAACAATTCATGCATGTTTGAGTAATCTTTATAGTCTTACATTTAAGGCGCCATTGGTCTGAAAATTGCAGTTTTCACCCATTTCCAATACACACACCCAATGCTCTGTACTTATTTTGCTCTGACACAAATATGGCTGAAAGATTAATCACATTTTGAATGGACACAATTAGCGAATCACAAAGGCAGCAATTTTTGAAGATCCATAATTTCCTCCACAAATGACAAAACATCTGTCTTATTCTGCATAAAAGCTGCCTGTAGTTTCGATCTGTCCAAACATGTTCTGAAATGTGATTCTTGTATTAGTTTGTCAGTTCATATTTCAGTCATTTTGTCAGTTCTCCTGGAGTTTAAAATGAGAACTTTGACAAGAATCCTGTCATTAAAGGGCCCATTTTACGCTATTTTCTGATCTATGTTATAATGTTTCCTCATCAAAAAACGCCTATAGTGTTTTGCTTCATTCACACATGTTTAACACTTAAACCCTGCATATTTAGGCTGCGTTCTTCTCTCAAACAGAAAACACTCTGTTCCCCCTTGTGATGTCATGTGGTAATAGAGGAAGTGCTCCACTGTGTTTTTAAACTCCATACACCTTCACTGGAATCATTTAGATGACTTCAGCCCCGGATTTTCCAATCTCTACTAAATAAAAGGTAAAAGGCAGCTGTTAACTTGAAAACTACCACTTGATGACATCACAAGGTGGAACAAAGAATTTTGAGCTTTGGAGATGTAGACAGACTAATATTAAAGGGTTACTCAAACATGTGTAAGTGAAGCAAAACACAACTATGTAAGTTTTTGAAGAGGTAACAGCATTATAACATGGCTTAAAACTCACAAGAGCCAGTTCTGTGCAATATGGGACCTTTAAAACACAAATCACAAATCTAATCACAATCACAATGCTTGTCAGGAAAATCGTAAGCAGATATTTTTCCCAATTCGTTCACTCCTAGAAGAAAATGCTTTAAAAATGATCTACGTGAGTCATAGATCATAACTTTCATTTGCTCTCATCTTTCAGTCCCCTTCGTACACCGCAGGACAGGAGACACAGGGACACTTGGGAGGAGTGACTGATCCGCCCCTTTAAGAGCAGTCTCCACCAGTGTAAGTCCAATCACAGGTTCAGAGGAGCAGCCAAACCAGATCTGAAGGAGCATCTCCAAAGTGACAGGCATCAGCCCCAGTGCCTCCACATGTACTGACTTTTACATTTCCCAGCATCCTCTCTGTCACTTCTGCTGCTCACTGAGGAGATGCGGTGGCAGGCTGGTGAGAGGAATGTCAACGCAATACATGGTCATGGTGACTTTTGACTTATTTGAGTTGTATACTGAACATTTGAGGCATGAAAGCAAGACATTGTTTAGAGTGATTCAAATTCACGCTTTCATTAAAAACGATCAGAATGATTTAGGTGCTAGTTCTGTCCCTCAAAACCTCAAGCAAAGCCACTCTTCAATGGCTTTTAAAACATCAATTACAAAACATTATAAATCTATTCTTCCCATAGACTATATAAAGAAGTGGAGTAAGTGAGTGTGACGTCAGCCATAGCGTTCGGCTCCAGTCAAATGAAGCTCATCGATGTTAGCAGTTATAGGGGCGAATTTGGAGTTCCATATTAGGAATTCTGGAAGCCTGTATCATAGCAACCAAAGAGCCAATCTGGAGCGAGGCTGTTGAAGGTAACGCCCCCTTCTTGCACACACTGCTGCTTTGGCAGGGGGTGGGTGCTTAGCAACGCTGTCAGTCAAACCTGTTGCTAAGGCTAGAAGGACTGACCTCGAGGAAAGAAGGGAGCCGATTTGTCTGTTATTAAGGTTCATATCTTGAGTTACGGACACAATAGTGAAATAAAAAATATGAGGACCATAGAGACCAGGTTAATACAAACATTTTAAGATCAAAATGACAAGTGTGACAGCAGCAATTACAGAGAGAGGCTACAGTTTTTCAATAGAAGGTGAATTGGAGCCAGAGTGAAAGGAGCCGGAAGTGCACCACGCTCACTTTCTATTTGGAACAGCAGCTAGCAGGTTAACCATGTCCATTTATATATACAGTCTGATATTTATTTATTTATATTTTTATTACTATTATTTTACTATTCAACCATAGTATACATAAATTATTGAGGTGATGATCATCAAATATATTAAAATAAAAATGAAAATTGCATCTAATATTTTGTATTTGCATTATGTATTCTGTATTCACTTCAGCTGTTCCTTCAATGGATATGAAAAGCTGCAGGCTTGAGAAATCCCTGTACATTGCAGCTTAGTCACTCCTTGACCGCATCAGCTGACTCGATTATGAAATTAATAAACAAATAAGACTGGTCGTGTCAAAACAACACTCGCCGAGTTACTAGAGGCTCTGTGAGTAGACCTGTCATAACAAATTTTTAATTGAGATTAATTGCTGAAGTAAATATAGAAACTAGTTTATGCCACTGACACAAGCCCAAGAGCCCATTTAAATCACGAAAGCCATTCTAAATCTAAAATATTGTTAAAAAATCATGAGCTGCAATAAAAAACAGCAGAGTGAAACACTTTAGTACTTAGTCTGCATCTGTAATGAGTCAAAAAATTATTAATTCAGCCATAAAATAACCAAAAATGTCCCAGTGGTGCAAAGAAAAAGTACAAATGATAAACATTAACCCCCAGAAAAATACTGTTCCAGCTTTCTTATATTGAACGTTAAGTCGACATAGTAATTACCGTGACAGGCCTATCTGAGAGAGGTGACTGTGATCCCTCGGAGAAAGAGTGTGCCTGGTTTGTGAGAGGAGCCAGAGAGTGGGACTCAAAAGAGGACATTAAACAGCGAAGCACATATAAGGCCTTCACTAAACACCTGACAGAAGGGCTGCTAAACACATACACCTGCCAACACTGAAGACTAGAGCCTGTCTGTTTGATTTTTTATTGCACTTCTAGCATCACGGCCAGGGGACTAAAGATGAAAAACAGTCTTTTGGCAAATTCTGGCTTTTCTGCTCATGTTTATTCATGTGTTTTATTGGCCTGTCCCGATTACAAATTTTGAAGTGCAATATATTAAGTAAATGTAGACGATAAACAATAATATTGAACCCCAAAAACGCAAAACTTATGTATTTAGTTTGTGTCTATAATGAGTCAGTTCAGAACGTAACCTTCTACAACTCAAATCTCACTGCAGAACAGAGAAATACCAATAATTTTCCCGCTAGTGCAAAGAAAAAGTCCCCATGATAAACGACAATATTGATACCAAACCGAAAAGCAGAATTATCCCCCGAAAAACACAAAACTTATGTAGTTAGTTTGTATCTATAATGAGTCATAGTTCAGAATGCAACCTTCTACAACTCAGATCTCATTGTAGAACTGAAAAATACCAACAATTTTCCCGCTAGTGCGAAGCAAAAGTCCCCATGATAAATATTGACCGCACAAAACTATTGTTCCATCTGTCATATTGAACGATGTCGATATAATACTTCATCATGACAGGCCTAGTGCTTTACGAAACTGAACTGTCCCCTTTCAAATCAATGACTCTGCTCTAACAAATATCTTTATTAAAATACATATTATTCAGTTTGAAATGTATGCAAACTGTAATATTTTCAACTAATTACTCAATTTAAATTCATTTTTATTATCCGTCAAAGATAAGGCCGAAATTGTGAGCCAGAAAGTTGGTATTCAGAAAATATGTGAATCTTTGCAGAACAATAGTGAAAGGCTGAGGTTTACCATGCCCCACAGTTCGCTGAGCCCTGACCTGAATTCAAACAAAGCATAAATTCAGCACAAAGCTACAGTGTCTGCCCCAACTGTGAGAGCCACATATTATCCAATCCATTAGTTTAGGTCCATGCTACCAACTGCTACCCAGCACTGGCAAAACCTGTTCAGCTCTAAGTGAATATGACAATACTTTTTCCACTACTTATATTTAGGATTTTACAAAAAGGCCTAGTTATTTCAATTTTTAATTTTTATTTTTTCGTGAGGTTTATAATTGCATTTCCTGGTTGGACACGGGCAGCAAACATGACAAACAGAGATAATTGCATGACTGTTACCTAGCAACCATAATATAAACCATAGACTGTATAAAGAAGTGAGTGTGACGTCACCCATATCGCTCTGCTCCAGACAAATGAAGCTCAAATCAAGGCTAACGGGAGTAATCTCGGGAAAAAAGGTGTGATTTGTTATTATTCATATTCATATCTTGATTTATTCATACAATAGCAAAATCTGTGTTAGCTATGTCCTATTATATACACAGTGTAGGATGTAAACAAGGGCCAAAATGTGTCTAATTTGCACAATATTTATGATTAGACTAATAAAAAATAAATGACAACACCTTTATTTTGTTACATGAGTGCTTAAACTTCCAGAAAAATGACATTCTTGTGCATAAATTGTGCCTGTATTTTGGATGGAATTTTCCATGTTGATGGCAGAGGTAGAGGTATTTCAATTCAGAAATTACTACTTCCTGTTTTTTAATACTTTTCTTCAAGGTTTTTTCCACAAACTGCCACTTAACTCATTTCAAACTTTAATAAATATTTACCAGGTACGATCCCACCAAACCAAGTAGTAAGTAGAAAAACAACAAACCTGCCATATGCCCTTTAATGACGACAAAGTCAACTGGAAAAATCATAGCAGTGAATACCAGATAGAGCAGCGAGGGAGGACTTCGATCTATACATTGATTTCCTTTGTTTAGTGGGACAGATGCAACCTGCTGTAATGGCCTGTATGTGCATCCAAACATAGTGACTGTATTAAGTGGAGGCTGGGACCAGGCCAAGAGCAGGAGAGCCCAAAGAGGAACAGGGTGGAGCAGGGATGACCCATGAGGAGAACTATACTGGCCTGGGTGGTTTGATTTTAGTGCTTTGAGTACCAAAATGATGAACAATACAAAACTAAAGGAACTGCAGGCGTTTAGTTTTAGTTAATGGCATCTTAGTCAGCCTTTAGTAAGTCAAATAATTATTTTATTTAAAAACAAACAAACAAATAAATAATCATCATCATAATAATCATAATAATGCATTAACGTTATATTGTGCTCTCCCAAATGCTCAAAGTCATTTTACTATTTCACGTATTCATTCATCCCATATTCGGGTCAGTGGGGCAGACTGACAGAAGTGAGGCTGCCAAATCTGCGCCATCAGCCCCTCCGACCACTACCAACACTGTGAAAAATTCATACTAGACAATGTGGGTGAAGTGCCTTGCCTAAAGACACTATAACAGTTTTTGCCACTGGTGCTCCACTGTGGCACCGGGTATTCCCAGGTATTCTGCATAGATAGTTGTTTTTGTATGTGGGTCAGACATTTGATCTTAGAAATACTTTAATGCATTTATTTATTTTTGTTTAGTATCGTTCCAATAAGTTTCAGTCAAACTCAAGCTGAATTGAAGCACTAAAACATGCTAATCCTCAGACCTCTAAACCAGACATCTGATTATTTAGCTTCATATTTCAGTCTTTTCTTAAATGTCTTGTGAAATGCTTTTGAAACATTCCTAGATCTCCCAGAAGTTTAGTTTTGAACCATTTGCCTGGCCAGTCCTGTTTACACAGTGGCTCTAAACAAAGAAGAGGCCTCTGTAGAAGCTCTGAGAACGCACTTCCTCCTCACCAAAAGTACTTCCTGGTCTGAGCAGAACACAACAGGTCACCACGGAAACGGCACGGACGAGGAAACAACAACATTCTGATGTCGAGGGAAGGACAACTCACATACAGGAAGTAAGCAGTTTTATACTCTGATAGACAGGTGGGCTCTCAGGTCAAATCCAAGTTTATTTCAGCACTTTTTTTTTTTTTATTGTTGGGTTTCAAAACACATATTCATTAGGCACAGATATGAGCAGGGACGATTCCTTCCATTTGCTGCAATAAATGTGGTAATTGGTCAAAGATAATGAGGACTCCAAATTGTCCAACCAAACACATGAGCTAAATAAAGGAATATTCAACTTAACTGACAACACTCAGACTAGATGCTCCATAGAGTCTGTGGCATGGGTCAACCTCAAATGAAAACACAATTTGAATGGTCACATTGGGCAAGTCATTATTTATTATTTAAGTGACAAAATGCCCCTGAAAACAAAATCTTTTGACTTACTATGTCGAAAACATAATTCTGTAGTTTAGACTTCTATAAACACTTTGTTACATTAATACAAGAATCCAAGGCATTTCACAATTTATATTTCAGTCAAAAATGTTTTAGTTTGACAACGGTCACAGGTTGATATTTTTCCAAAATCGTCCTGCTCCCTGCACCTTCTCACAACAATTTTACCTGTATCTCTTCCATATGAAAAGTATATAATTTATTTTGAAGCATGTGGCATTCACTGAATCCATGAATATTTGAATTTAAAACTAAAACTAAATCTAAAACTCTTCTACTGACAGTCACTCACTACATTAAAATAAAACTCTGGAGCTGTAATTGCTCATTCTCATCCTCTCCCTCTCATTCTCTCTCTCTCATTCTCTCTCTCTCATTCTCTCTCTCTCATTCTCTCTCTCTCATTCTCTCTCTCTCATTCTCTCTCTCTCATTCTCTCTCTCTCATTCTCTCTCTCTCATTCTCTCTCCCTCATTCTCTCTCCCTCATTCTCTCTCCCTCATTCTCTCTCCCTCATTCTCTCTCCCTCATTCTCTCTCCCTCATTCTCTCTCCCTCATTCTCTCTCCCTCATTCTCTCTCCCTCATTCTCTCTCCCTCATTCTCTCTCCCTCATTCTCTCTCCCTCATTCTCTCTCCCTCATTCTCTCACAAGCTTCCAGCCCCATCGACTAATTCACTACATTAGAAAACTGTCGCCTCTGTCTCCATAACTGCTGCAGTGAGTCTCGTAGGCCTTCAGCCTTCAAAAGTTCATACTGACATGGTTTACATACTGGGATTTTTATTTTGCTCCGTGTCCGTAAACTAAGATATGTACATTAAAAAGAAACAAATCAGCTGCCTTCTTTTCCCCAAGGTCACTCCCGCTTCCTGCCCACCCTCTGTGGTGTGGGCAGGAACAGCTTCGCTCCAAAATTGGCTCTTTGGTTGCTATGATACTCGCAGCCAGAATTCCAAATACGGAGCTTGTCTCCAAATTCGCCCCTATAACTGCTCTAGCCCCGATGAGCTTCATTTCCCTGGAACACTATGGTTGACATCACACTCCCTTAGTCCACTTCTTTATACAGTCTATGGTCTGCACAATGTAAATTGTGCAGACCATAGACATGTAAATTGGACTGCTCTGTGCACACAGGCTTCTCCAGATGTGTTCCTGGGATCTGGGAGATTTAAATCATGACACCGGAACGGTAGGTCCTGGATTCACATGCATTTAGAAAAAATTGTTTAAAATTAACTGCAGGTCAGTTATCTGGTTTTCCTGGCATGCTTGTCAACACAGTGAGTGTCTCTTGTAAAAGTCAAACCACTGTAAGTCATTTTAATACACCCCTAAAATTATCTTTTCTTGACAGATCTGTATCTGGGGTTTATAGACACCAAAGACTGGACATATCAGTGACCCAGAAGGACCCTCTCTCCAAGAACTAACAACAACTAGCATGCTAACGCACACTTCCTGATTATCAGATGATAAAACGGTTTATAATTAGATGCAGACAGCACATTGAACTTAATTTGGTCTCAATAGCTGCTTACTGTATATAATATATCTGGGGCAAGACAAATTTTGCACAAATACAATAAAAATATGGATAAAGGCACGTACGTTCATTCTAGCACCATTAAAACATAATTATTATGAAAAAGTCAAAGCATGCAAGTCACATTAACATGCTCCTAAAATAATCTTCTCTTGACAGATTTGTACCTGGGGTTTTAAAGACACTAAACACTGGGCCATATCAGCGATCAGTCGCAGCATGTGACAGGCAGAAGGACCCTCTCTCCAACAACAAAAGCTCCCGATCCGTCAAAAACTCCACTCCAAACAAATTGCCGCGAGCAAAGTGCTATCATTAATCAACACGCCTCGCGCCACTGTAACGCGCCAGGACCATTTACATTTCAGATTTGTTTTTGCACTCCAAAGGCAAAAGCTAGCGATTCCCCGAATATAAAACCATCTATTAATCTTGCAGTCAATCCGTGCACCTGCAGAGAAAGGGGTGTGCGGGGAAACTTATCAAACGCACCCAATGTTTGAAGTGCTAGCGCAGGACACACAGTGAATATTAAGGGAGGATTCTGAAAGTCTATATGTAGAAGAGCACAATTCTGTTTGAATAACTTTGAATATAAAGCAAATAATGTTTCCCAAAGCGCTCTACGGGATAATGGATGTGATCAGATGGGAGAGTTTAAAAGGGATGAGAGGCACAGGCAGAGGATATGGGGTGTACAATGCAGAGAGGAAACTTGGCAGAAGTAGACAGTGATTCATACTTTTATTTAGGTAAAGGTGCACGACGAAACTTTTCAGGTGCTTGTGTTCATACAGATATTTTTGGTTTGTTTGGATTGTTCCATAGCATTTACTCAAAAATACAGAGATGCCCAAGTTTAAATACTATACTGTGGACCATTCCAGACAGAACTCCATGGTGACAAGCATTTGGCACATGCTCCACCGGAAAATGTACAAGGTGAGCTTTTAAATACTACTGCAGTCACACTTGCCCTGGGACAGACTGATGGAAGGCTGCCAATCTGCGCCATCGTTCCCTCCAACCACCAATCGTTCACGCGCACACCACTTTCGTACTAGGCGATGTGGGTGAAATGCCTTGCCTGACACAACGACAGAACATGGTCAGACGCAGGATTCGAGCTGACACTTTATTCAAATGTGTCGATATCCTTGGACATGTTACTGCTTTGCCTGGAACGTTCCACAGTATGGCATTTAAATCATCTCCAAGGAGGCAAGCAGATGGCACCACAAGGCCACGTTACAGGCCGGATATATGAAGGTGTCCCCGCTCACTGTAAGAATGTATGTTTGCACCGCTGTAATTGAATAAACGAGAAACTGAAGGAGAACATATTCAAAAGTCTAGAGTGGCCCAATCCAGTAAGTGTCAAAATTGCGCTAACTATTATAAAGCATTAAAATGATAACTTCAAAATCACCACTGCTCTTATATACCAATTAATAAGCTGTACAATTACCACTTATCCAAAAACCTACCGTTCGATCAATGATGTGTTATAAATTGATTGAATTGAAGGAATACAGTTTGTTTCCATTTCAACTAAACATCTGTCACTTTGCCTTCACCGAATTTCTTCATGCACAAATCACATTCAAACTTTTGCTTAGCTACAGTGTACATGATGCAAACTCACATCTCTGCACTTACATCAATACGGCATTAAACATGTTCACTCCACACTGAAACATATCTCTCCATATCTCTCCCTTTGTCTTTATCTGGCTTTAGAAATGCTCCAGCCTAAAGCGGCCGTATCTCCTCCATGTATTTCCCTCTTCTTATTATGGCAGAAACTTTATCTGATTTAAAAAGAAAACCACAGCCCCTCGTGCACTGCAGTGAGCCTGTGGTGTCTAAGTGAAGTCTGTAAAAGGCACTTTGAGTCTATTACTAAACTGCTCTTAAATGTTTTATTGGTGCTGGGACATTTGAACTTTGTGAAATTTATTTATGAGGTCCCTGGTGCAGTCTGTAAAATGATGGCTAATGGTTGTAAGTCTTGTTGCGTTCTGACTCTGTTTTTCTACATAGATCTAAACTTAATTCTAGGCAATGTTTTGGGTTGTTTAAAGCAACATGTCACTTGCATGATTCCATGGAAAAATTAAAACCATACTTCGGAACATTCTCCAAGGAGTGTTTTATGGCGTGCTAAGTGGACTATTAGAGCCAAAGAAACAACATTTCCATGGAGACAAGCAGGTGGAGGCCCTCCTCTCGGCCATGTAAGGGTTAGGCTTGTGGAGAAGTCCGTTCACAATTGTGCACAGCTACTGGCCATAAATCTTCAGCAGCAGGTCGGCCGAAATGTTTTGGGGCCAGCTGCCTAAGGAATACACATAATGCTTTATTTGAACACTTGTGAAGAGATAACTGCAGAAACCATGACTACACAGCTCTCTTAAGTTTATGGCAAAAAAAAAAAAAAAAATACTGTGGGGGAGTTTGTAGTAACTTTAAATTACACAATTTGAGCGAGATATTAGCCATCGGTTTCTCTGGATTTTAAACAATTGCATTGGCACTGAACAAAAAAAAAAACAACATATCGGTCAATCTCTAGTTAAAGAAACATTTTCTCTTCAGTATTCCGTGCAATAAAAAACATGCTTTTAATTTGGTCTGTTTTTGGCTCAAAAGTTCCCTTGTGGGGCTATAGTATTGGCTTTAACTTACCCTTAATTTTGATTCATATTAATATTGTATCCATATATTCAAATATTTATCCAGTTCTGTTAGAGCTTTGATATATCCAATTGTTATGGGTCCCCTGATTGTTGTCTCAGTTTTAGTCCTAACTTACCTTTTCATTTTGATTTTAACCTTTAAAGGTATGTTATTTAATACTGCATGGAATAATAGAATAATAGAATTACAATTATACATGCAAGTTAATATTTGTTTTAAAACTGCCAACATGTCAGGCAGTTATGGTTCTGACAGTATATTTAAACAGCTTCCTTTGACAATTTATAAAAGCATTAAAGTTTGAAACTAGTGCATTTGACTTTTTTTTTTTAGTACTCACAGCAGCACGGTCCGGTTGGGTAGAAAACTGGGGTGCAGCGTGTCCATGAGCTCTGCGTCATCACACACCACTTTCACGCGCTGGGGCTGCTGCCGGCTCAGCTCCTTGGACCTCTCCACGTCGCAGTGACAGCTCTCCACGATCACATCCGGACAGTTTCTGCTTCCCACCGCGAAATCCAACAAAAGCGCAATTACGCACAACCAAACGAGCGACATCATGGTGCCACGGAGTTTCCAAACACCTTTTTTTATTAAGTTATATCCTCCCAGGTTGTCCAGATCATTTCAATGTAAGAGTTAAAAGTTAAATCCAACGCGTTGTCGTGTAGTAAATCCAAGTTGTCAATACGCACGAAAATAGTGAAAGCTGCTCTCCAAAACAATTGTCTATGTTGTAAAAGTACGTGTTACATCCAGTTTAATCCACATTGCCTTCACTGTCGCTCCATGTGCAAAGAAAACATCCCCAAAGCGCGTGTTCAACGTCCCGGGACAGTGTGCCACGCTACTTCACACAGATGAATCGTAAATAGATCCGATAACGAAAAACAATATAATCCATGGATAAAAGTTTGTGTGTTTTGGTCGAGTTGGAGTTGTCTCTCATCCACTTCTTGCGCCTTTGGACTTGTTGCGCTGCAGAGTGCAAAGTCCCGCCCCCCCTTCCAGAGTCCGGGCAGGACACAGCGTGGGCTCAATCACTTTTCATTCAAAGGCAGCGGCCGTGGCAACAAAGGGACAAAGTTTCTAATGTGCTATAAAGTCATGTGAGCGAGGGCAGCATCTAAGGGTGCACTTTATCACTTTCTGGAGGGTCCGCCACCTGCTTGTCTCCATGTTGTTGTTTTGCCAAGAATATCCCACACAGTATGGCATTAACCTTACCTTACAAACAGGCCAAGTTACAGGTCAGATCTTTTTCAAAAGGCAAGTACAATTAGTACACAAGGTACACAAAGTGTTTTACAGAATAAAAAAAAAATATTAAAATCACAATACAACAAATCAAAACATAAATAATCACAAATAATCATCATAAATTTAACATTAAAGGAGAAAAGTGCAGAATAAAAACCTTTCAGTCAAATGCACAGCTAAAAAGAACAGTTTTGAGCCTGGATTTAAACACCGTTAAAGTAGAGGCTTGGCTCACATCTTCAAGATTGCTCCAGGTTTTAGCTGCATAAAACTGAAACGCTGATTCCCCATGTTTAGTCCTGACTCTGGGCAGCAGCAGAAGTCCTCAGAGTGTGAGATGGTTCATATGGCACTAACATGTCTGAGATGTACTTTGGTGCTAGGTCATGGAGAGACTTGTACACAAGCAGAGCTGCTTTAAAACACATGCAATTGAAAAGAAATGCAAAATACAGCAGATGTGGCTACAGTAGAAGCTTACCATCAAGTGTATGGAAAGTGAATAAATAGCGAATGGGATTGTAAAGCATCTGGAATAACACTTTGTTAGGCAAATTTGTACGAAATTGCCCTAGGACAGATATATTGAAAAATAATCTAAATAAAGCTGCTGCGTGCTGTCTGCATCTGCAACAACAAAGCGTTTTTATGATTCAGTAACCAGAAAGTGTGCTGATATCGTGCTAGTTGTGATGTTAAAACTCTGCTCTGGTCTCTGGGAGTTGTGAAAAGTGCTTATAAACACTTTGCAGTGGATAATTAGGATACTAAGAATGCATGAGAAAAAAAGTGGAAGAAGTTCGGACCCTGCAAACCTTTTAGAATTGACTAGTTCTGATTTCACAATCTGATAGAGCGCCTTTAATAAAAGTAAACTGCATGCGTTGTAGTGAAATTAAACCGTGTGTAATCTGGAGAGTGGAGTCCTCAGGCTCTGCTGCAGTCTGAAGGCTCCGTTTATCAGAGCCAAACATTTACACAGACGAGTGATGAAACGTTGTCTTATCCACACTTTACCCACAGCAGCTGCCTGTTTTCTGTACACAAACCTGACCTGGAGGAACCTACAATTTACTCCTGTCTCATAACGTCTGTCTCGTTCTGATGATGCAATGAGGTGCACAATTGATACTTTGCAGTGACATCATGCTGAGGGTGTGCTGTATATATGTGCAGGGCGGAATGTTCAGCATTTACCATGGCGACACAAAGCACACATTAGCAAACACTGCCAGATGCGTTTTTATACTGTCTCAAAAAATACAAAATGGATATAAACAACACATTTTCAGGAGCCTCTGATCAATACGAGTGTTCATCATCTTGTCTAGGTGTTTAATTTTCAACAAAAAGGTGAGAGTGACTAACAAACTTTTGGCTAAAGCTAGCTACTGTGTGACTAATGTTTGAGAGAAACTTGTTTAACAGCACAAATCATCTGAAAATGTTGTAGTTCCTTCTAAATTCAGCCAGTTCTTTTTGGTCAGATTGTGTTAAAATAAAGCTCAGATTAAAGTCTAATTTGAGTAAGAGCTTCAGACAGAGCAGTGCCTTTAGTTAGCATCACACCACCAGAGAATGTTGATGACATCAGCTGTAAACTCAGTTGGATGGTTGTGGTTTCTTGAATTTATGTTATAGAATTTCAGATGGAAAGCAGGGACCAATGTAAATGTTTTAAAATCCACAAAAGTTGATTCTGATTTCTCCATCACAATGTTTTTGCTTCGCTTGAAATGTTCCACAGCTGTTTCCATGGAGACACGGTGATGACACTAGTTACAGATCAGTTCTGTGAAGAGTGTCCCTGCTACCATGATTTTCAGGGTATTTCTGAGCAACAAAACACCTATAATTGAATACATGAAAGATAAGTTTAATGCCATACTGTAGAACCTTTTAGAGAAAGCAATAACCATGGAGACAAGCTGATGACAGACCTCACATCAGAAGTTATAGTGCACCTTTAATTGTGGTATTTTCCATAGGTCTAGGGTTAGGGCACTTTCTATAAATACTTTACTTTTACTTGAGTAATAATTTGAGTCTCTGTTGAATAATAGTATTTAAAAGTACTTTTATACTTACCATAGAGAGGGTTTGATACATGAGATGATGAAGAGGAAGATGAAGTCAGAAGTGTAAGAACGGCATGATTTCATACAGGCTTTTACGGCTGCAAGTCGATTAGCAGCAGTTAGCATTAGCCTCCGGCCTGAGCACTTTACGAGCAGCGACACTTGTAAACCTGACACTCTCCTCAATGACGGCCGTAAATAAAGACTATGAGCTGGAGTCCGACCAAGCTGAAGAACAAGAACAATGTTCCACTCATCAAAACGATGGATCACTGTCTGTACCACGGCAAAATTTTTATACTTCATAAATGGACCCAAAAGAGGAAATATGAGGACACCAGGAAAGAAGAATTACTGTGTTTTAAATTGTAAAACTGTATGCATAGTTATATTATTGGCTGGTAGCAATATTCAAACTGTTTTCTCATTACAGTTTCATTTACTTGAAATAATTGAAGGAACACTGCATAACTTTACTTGTGGAAGGTCTGGTGTTGTAACCTGATTTATTTGGGGGTTAGATCAAGGTCAGATTTTCACAGTAAAAACAACTGTTCAAAGTTGACGGTTAATGCTGTACTGTGGAACAATCCAGGCAATAACATCACACACTGGTTACAAAGTGCACCAGAACAATGTTGCCCCGGTGACACAGAAGAACGGGTCAAATTTCACCATGGCGATGAATGAAGTCTACAAAAATGTTATTCTACTGAACTTGGCTTCATCAGTTTGATTATTGTGTAAACAATTAATAGGCTTTTGGCCAACTTCCCTGACGTGTTCCATCTTGTTTTATCATCCCGATGAGAGACAGGAGCCGAGATAGGAGCAGAGACGTGAGCAGAAATTGGGACAGACAGGAGCAGAGACAGGAGCAGAGAAAGAAGGAGAGACAGGAGCAGGGACAGGGGCGGGGACAGGAGCAGAAACAGGAAGAGAGACAGAAGGAGGGACAGAAGGAGGGACAGAAGCAGGGACAGAAGCAGGGACAGAAGCAGGGACAGAAGCAGGGACAGGGACAGGGACAGGGACAGGGACAGGGGTAGGGTAAGGAGCAGAGACAGGAGCCGAGATAGCAGCAGAGACAGAAGGAGAAATGGGAACAGAGAGAGGCAGGAGCAGAGACAGAAGTAGAGACAGGAGCAGAAATGGCAACAGAGGCAGGAGCGGGGACAGGGGTGGGGACAGGGGTGGGGACAGGGGTGAGGACAGGGGTGAGGACAGGGGTGAGGACAGGAGCCGAGATAGGAGCAGAAATGGGAACAGGCAGAGGGAGAGGCAGGAGCACAGACAGGAGCAGAGACAGAAGTAGGGAAAGGAGCAGAGAAAGGAGCAGAGACAGCAGCAGAAATGGGAACAGACAGGAGCAGAGACAGGACTATGGACAGGAGTGGAGACATGGACGGAGACAGGAGCAGAGACAGGAGTAGGGACAGGAACAGAAGCAGGAGCAGAGACAGTAGAGACCGAAGAATCCGGACGGGTGAGGTTTGTCCCATGTGAGTCCAAATTCCTCCCTCACTCTCACTATTGTCTCAGACACCGGACCAGAGCACAAAACATGTATCAGGCCGCTCCCACTGCTCCAGATTTGAGACCTATTCTCCTACAGCACACTAAAACATAAAATCAAGTCATATTTAAAAGTTGTATTACATTGTATTTTGTGCCATATGCCTTGAGTATATAATTATGCATGTTTTTTTTCAGAGCTGAGACAACAATTTGGGGTTTGTCATGATACTTCACTGTGATTTGTTAAATTTGCCTGTCTGTAAGAGCATGACAGAAGCTGACCAACAGTACGAGTGAGCGGGGAAAAGACTTGAGCAAAAAGCTGCATTCAACAGAAAAACAGAACTGAATGTTATGGCAGGATTAGATCACAATTAGATGTTTTATTGGCCAGCTCAGAAAAAGCAGTCGCTGAAACCCCATTTTAAGCTTACATGCTGTTTTTCTATTTGACTTTATTGCCACTTAAACACACACAAATCACTAAACTGTTCTTCAGATTGTAAAACAAAGCTCTCACTGGGGGCTTGTTAGTTCCTTCCTAACAGCAGTGGAGTAGTTTGACCTCCCTGTGTTTACTTACACATGGGTCCCTGTACACCGCTGCAGCCTGTCGCTCACACGTGTTTACACAGATGCAGGTTCAGCTCCCACCACTTCTGAGCTTGATCACCTCGCTACATAAACCATGGAGAGGAAGTGGAGGGATCCAGAGCTTTAGACAGTACCATCTGAAGAAACCCCATCCATTTTCAACAGAGCTTGTAGACAGATTATGACGAACATGATACTGGAAAACAGAAATGCAGAAAAAAGATGTATAGTGATTCCGGAAAAGGGACCATTCTGATGTTAAAGAAGACCTATTGTGCTTGCGTCTGCTCCGTCGCTGTAATCTATGACACCCATAGATCATTCCACTAGGATATTCACACTAGTGAGCAGCAGATTGAATTGATGGACCTCGTTCCATAAGCTTGTGCAGCTTTTTGGCGTTCCGTGTTTTTCACAGGGTAATTTATATACAGGCATGCATGTGTAAACAGAGTATGTGTACAATATACACTCCTGTATGTAGTATGTAAACGCTGAGTATTTAGATGTTCATTTGTATATACTACATTAGTGTGTATGTATGTGCCTTACATTACATTGACCATTGTGTAAAATAAAATTGATATATATATATATATATATTTTTTTTTCAAAATTATTCTGCAACAACGTCAAATCTTGCGTGCATCATTGATTAAGAAAATAAAATTGGAGAATGAAGTAAGTACAGCGCAGTAGGCGTATGCCGGTGGTGGTGAAAACATCTTGAAAATAAGTAATTAAAGATCAAACATGCACGAATCACTAAAAATACAACTTCGGTTGAGTAAATATTGAGGGCAAACGGCTATAACATGGTTAAAAGCTCTAAAAAGTCGATTTTACATAACAAGTCTGCTTTAAGTTCAATAATACACTTTTTGCTAACAATTGTAATCATTGGCTATATTTGTGTATTAAGCAGGTACAGTGCAAATTATTGAACAGACATACATGTATTTATGCAATAGTGTACAGAGACGCTGGAGGCAAGGTGAGTAAAATGTCTTGCCCAAGGACACAATAGTTTACACTAGAGCCACCTCTGCCCCAGTGTGGCAGCTGGTAAACTCAATACCAATAGTTTCAAAGTATTTCTCATACCTAAAGCCAGGGCTCCACAAACAGCACACTTAATACTTTAAATTTGTCTGAAACACAAGCTCTCCAGCTAACCTCACTATAGTGATTAATCCATAGTGAGAGGGCAGGGTCCATCAGGCTGAACCAATGCAAACAGTGGTCTGGTCCTGTTGTCTCAGCGTTGGACTGTTCACAGCTCTCCATTATAAAGTCATGACAGAGATGAATGTGTGGGCCCGCAGCAGTGGCAGTCCTCACTAAATATTTACCTGTGTCTCTCATTATAGTTCCATCAGACACACTGGTGGTGCTGGATACAGCCGGTGGCTATCAGCGGTTATTGGATTTTTATGGAGTTCTCATTGCATTAACTTAGTGGCGCTAACGGCCGCTCTTGTGTTCTGACAGGTCTATGATAGTGATAAGAATATCTTATCTGATACGGAAAGGATTTTGAAGTTTGTGGTTAGACTGTGACATAAGACTGCTTCATCCTTAAAAAAAAAAACGTATGTATCTTATTTATAATTTATTGGTTACAGATGTTTTTATGTTTTTATTACTAACAATAATACTGAACATTCTTAGCATTCTGATGTGAGCGGGTTTTAGTCTCCACAGATCTGACCTGTAACTTGAAGTGCTTGTGTTCATGGAGATGCACAAGTTTAATACAATACCAGAAAAAGTTCCATAGTGGATCCTTCAAAGCAGAGGTCCCTGGTTTTCAAAAGTAAGAAATATCTAACTAGTTATTAGTTAGATTGACTAATGTAATGTAGCTAGTCCATTACAGGCCTAACCCTAAAGCTAACAGCTAAAAGGACAATACACAAAGAAGTGTAAAATGTTTATCAAGTGGTTGAAGTGGGTGCAGCTAAATTTGGCCTGTAACAAAAGATTAATTGCAATTGAATTGTTTGAATTTCTACTTACCCATGTTGTCTGCCAACTTAGGTGTTTCGGCCAAATGAGTCCCCAGGGAGCCAGAGCACCTTAAGACGGTTCCGGGGCAGACAACTATGTGCTGAGGAGGAGGGGTGTCAAACTATTTTAGGGTGTTGTATCTTGTTTTGTTTTCTACAGTTGATACTGATAAAGTAATGTAGAGCTCTATTTTAATAACAGATTTGAGAGAATAAAGATTAACACTGTATTGTAAAGAGAACCTTTAACAGTATTATTGGACTTGCTGAAATTTACCTGTGCTGCAGTGTGGGCACAACCAATTAAGGGAGGGGCTCTATAAAAGGAGCTAACCTCAGTGAGTGCAAAAGGAGGCTGCTGTGTCTACAGGATGTTATGGCCATGCTGATTTTAAAATTTGCTGTTATTTTTGTAAATACTTGTCTGTATTGAAAATAAATGCACTTGGTTCTGCACTGGACAAATCGTCTCAACTCTGTGCTGTTCCTCATCAAAACCGCTAAGGTTGCTATCTGGTCGATTACAACTAAATTTACTCATCTACATTCATTTACAAGGCAGCTAGCCCAAGTTACGATTGTACTCATCTTTAGAGCTCAAAACTGTTGGCCCCCACTGTGCTTCAATTCAATGTAATCCAAAATATATCCTCTCTGTTTTTAAAGTCTATATAACATCATCAACAAACTTTGGTACTAGCAGCTACTGGTGTTTTTTAGAGTCAAGATTCTCCCAGATGAGGAATAAGAGCCAGTTTTTCCTATCAGTTACATGGCACTTTCATGAGACATTAAGATGGTAAATTCACAAATGTTTGTTATATATATTTTTTGTGAGTATAGGTCCTAGAACTCACTAAATTCCAACAAAAATCTGAACGTTTAACAATATCTCTTTTACCTGCCCTCATTTATATTAAAACATATTGACCTATAGATGTCATCTGAAATCCAGCAACTGTTTCAACCTCTTGCCAACCGAAGTAATATCAACTTGGATGACAGCTTGGATAATTTCACTAACTCTTAAAGGTACTCATCCACCTCGCAAGCCATGGTAACTACTACACTATTATAACAAAAAAGCGATTTACTCTCAGTAATACTGCAATGTAAAAATGTGATTATATCCTCAATGACATGCCCCTAATTTGAATAAAACATTTGAGTGAGGATTTAACATTTCAGTCTTGCATCTAATATTGATTCTGTTTGAGTTATCGGCGCACATGGAACGGGAGGAGGAGTGGAGATGTTCCCGGCTGTGCACATCGGCTCTGCTCCCAGCGGGCGACCCAGAGCCTGTGTGTGATGGATGGGTGAAACTCTGCTGAATAATGTCTCCACAGGCCAATAACGCGCTCATATCAGACGTTACACAGATGGGTAAGGTCACCAGTGATGGATACCGTTAGTTTCCGTGTGTCAAGGCCTCACTCAAACTTACGCAGCTAATGATATATATGTTAAAGACACCCAGGAGTCAATGCAAATGAGGTATCTTAGATTATTATGAGTGGAATTAATGGTTTTCGTTTGCTGTATTTTTGTTTTATGTAAATTTTAAAGATAGAGGACTTCACTCTAATGAATCTAATGAATGTTTAATTGTAGGTAGTGGGTGTAAACTGTACAAAGAAGTGGATTAAGGAAGTGTGATGTCACCCATAGCATTCGGCTCCAGTCAAATGAAGCTAATCGAGGCTAACAGTTATAGGTGTGAATTTGGAGCAAAATTCGATATTTGGCGTTCCCACCTCGAGTGTCATAGCAACCAAAGAGCCAATTCAGAGGGAGGCTGTTGAAGATAATGCCTGCACCTGCAATGCCTAGTTTAGTAGGGAGTAAGTGCTGTTGATAACACTAGTAGGAGTAACCTTGGGGAATGAAGGTGCCTGATTTGTCTGTTATTAATGTTCATATCTTGATTTATGGTAACAATAGTAAAATAAAAATATCAGGATCATGTAGCGTGAGTATTTACTTGGTTAATACGAACACTTTAAGACCAAAATTATGAGCTTGACGAAAGCAGTTACGGAGAGAGGGGCGAGAGTTTTTCAATAGAAAATGAATTGGAGCTGAGCTGTGAATTGGAGTCGATGACGTAGATTGAGTTACGCATGTAACTCAATCTACACAACTCAAATATTGTAGAAACCATTAACTTCCTTCCTTCTTAGTATTTTTCACACCTTACCTGACCTGGCTGTGCCATATCCATGGTAACAGGGGAGGAGCCTTCTCGTCTTCTCATTTTCAAAGTCAAGGCTTTTCTCAGATAATGCAGCTAATTACAGACAGTGGATCTGTGTGGATCAGTGACATTTCTGTGTGCAAATGTGCATGTACACGTGTGTATGTGCTTATACCTGCCACTTACTGTCCTTTAAATGCCACAGGGGGAGGCTGCAGTGAGCAGGCAGGGCGAGGGTTAATCACGCCATCAGGGACGATCGGCTCCATGTGCGGTGGATGTGACCAACATGTGGTAAGAGTGATGGTGAATGCATTGTTTAATTCATATATTTTGTGTTCCATAAAAGAAAAATAAATGAAAATGTTATCTGCATTCGATTTAGTATTCCATGTCATCTTCCTTGGGATTAAGTTGTGGATCTGTAAAACTGGTGAAATTTAAACTCTTAATCTTACCATGGTAAAGTAAAATATCTCGATCCACTGTCCAATAATCTAGATTTTTTTTTTTTTTTTGTTGTTCTTTAAGAGGTCAAATTGCTAGGCCTGAGTAGATACCATAGCTACAAAGTTAAAAGTACTCCTTTAATTGTTTCATTTTCATTTATATTTGTATATTTTCTCTTTTATGCATGTGCTATGACAGCATCTGATGTTAATCGCTCCATCACAGTCAACTGGCTCCATGTGCGGTGAATGAGACTGATGTGTGTTTAAAGGGTGGAAAGAGATTGTGAAACTCTATTGTTACAGTATTGGAAATTTGTTCGCTGCATTTAATTCATTATTCTATGGCACAGATCAATGAATGACTCCAACTCCAAATCATGAGCCAGGATCCTGGTCAGTACAAGCAAACATTAGTACAAATCATCATGGTGGACCCACACTGCATGTTGTCTAATGAAAAATGACTTGCCGTCTGTGCCTGGTTAAAGTTGGAGAAGTCTGGACTACCACTATTTTAATGTACGATTATTGTTGCAGAGTGAGAAGCACTATCTTGTGGCATTTTCACCTCTCCGCAGATCTGACAGGTAACTTGGCCAGGTGGAGTTATCTGCTTAAAAATAAAAATAAAAACGCCAAACTGAAGAACATCCCAGGAACATGAAGCATTTGGTGGATGCCACTAAAACAGTTATAGTGAGTCAAAAAGTTTGTATTTTGTGCATCACTTATGGTATGAACTGTATCATTGGCCCAAAGTGAATAAACAATAACATGGAGAAAAGTTTAATATTGTACAGTAATTATTCCTGAGTTAGAGTCTCACATATTGAGTCAACTGGAATGGGTCAAATGCAAATGTCCGCAGTTTGATGTGTCTAGGTTTGATTTAGTCTCCACTTTTTTTCTTTCATATTTCACGCGCTGATTTAATGCAATGCCTCTTTTGGTAGATTTCAATGGACAAGTCTGTTTGAATAAAAATGAGCAACTACTTTCCGTTACCACAAATGTGACAGAAAAGTTATACGCCCATTAATAGGTGTAGGAAATAACCGAGAGGAGCCATGGTAACAGTGGCGGGAGTGAGACTGCTGCTAGTATAACACTAATTTTAGCTGCACTTCAACACAGCGAACAACATGAATAAAATCTAATTACATGTTACTCACTGGGCCCTGTGTGAAAAGTGTGTAATAAGGTGCCAAGAGGCTGCAGAGAAACCCAAGGCTAAATATACAGTGGGTAAATCTGCGGAGGGCTGGGGTAATTTCTAAAAGTTAAAGTCTGCTACTGCTATTGTAATGCTGCTACCCAACACCACTACTAGTACTAAAAATATAAGATACAGCTCTGTTAATGGGCCCATATTACATTATTTTCCAGTCTATGTTATAATGTTGTTTTCTCTTCAAATGCATACTAGCAGTTGTGTTTTATTTTGCTCCGTTCCACCTTGTGATGTCATGTGGTAATACAGGAAATGCTCCACCCTGTACACCTTCACTAGAATGTTTTTCAGCCCTGAAATTATCCATTTCTAGTGGCCAAATGGTAAAACTTCATGACATAACAAGGTGGAACAGAGCATTTTGAGCTTTGAAGATGTAGACAGACTAATAATAAAGGATTACTCAAATGTGTGAATGAAAGAAAACACAACTCCAGGTATATTTTTATGGGGTAACAAAATTATAATTAAAGCTCAAAATACTCACTTTTGCGCAATATAGGAGCTTGCCTCACAACAAGAAGGTTCCAGGTTTACCTCTCGGGCCTTTCTGTGTAGAATCTGCCTGTGTCTGGTGGGTTTCCTCCGTGCACTCCTTTTTCTCATCAATCCAAAACTTGTAAAATGTCATGATGCCTGCATTATCTGTCTCCCTGTGTGCTCTCCCTCTCCCCTATCTGTCTAACCTGAAACTTCTCGGTCTCCCTTGGTCTCGTTCCCGGTTCGGTTGTCGCTCCGGCCCTGGCTGTCTCCGTTCCCGCTCCTGGACTACCCCTGCTCGGTCTGCCCTGGTCCCGTTCCCAATCCTGTCCTCGCTCCGGTCCTGGCGTTCCCCGTTCCTGTTCTACACAAAGCCTTTCTGGTTCGCCTCCTGCTCCCCGCTCCGTGTGTGTGTTAAACGAACTATTGAAAACTGTTTCTGCACAAACTGTAAATAAACATTGTAAATCTGCCCCGAGTCTGCACTCCTTGGTCCGCACCTGCACCTGATGTTACGACATAAAATAAACTCCTCCAGCTACGGTAGTTCTGACCAAGACTAGTTCAAGATCTGGATGGATTTAACTATGTTATAATGTTTCGACCTCCTCAAAAACAAACCTACAGTTGTGTTTCGGGCTTGAAGGTTTCATTCACACATGTTTGAGTAACCCTTTATTATTAGTCTGTCTGCATCTCCAAAATTCAAAATGTTCTGTTCGATCTTGTGATGTCATGAAGTGGTAGTTTTCAAGTTATCTGCTACCTTTTACATTTAGTTCAGTAGAGATGGGAAATTCCAGGACTGAAATTATCCAAATGATTCTAGTGAAGGTGTCTAGAGTTTAAAAATGCAGGGGAGCACTTCCTGTATCGCCACATGACATCACAAGGTGGAACAGAGTGTTTTCTGATTGAGAGAAGCCTAAATATGCAGGGTTTGTGTGATAAACATGTGTGAATGAAACAAAACACAACTCCAGGTGTGTTTGTGATGAGGAAACATAGATCAGCATAACACAGATCAGAAAAGAGCGTAATATGGACCATCTGTCTCTTCCTCTTTTTTGCGAATCGTGTTTCTAGTTATTGCCTGTTTCAAAATAACATAAATCCACAATATCTGAGCTCTTATTCGCCATCTTCACCTCATCTAAAACCAGGGCACGCTTGATGAGACCTTTCACCAGTGCAGTTATTTTGAATAGGACTGCTGACAAAGGGCTGAGTACATCCATTTGTGTTTACTGTTCACCAGCACGTCGCTCATAAGTGGGCTGTTGTTTTCACGTCTCAATCGTCGCGTCGTAAGATTTGATCAGCGCTCTCGTTTGTCTTCATTAGAAATCATGATGGAGGTCGCTCTGGGCCCATCTGCCAATGCACGACTAGTCTACTGCACATTACAAGACACACAGGAGGGGACGAAATACTCTCACTTTTACTGGGACTCAAAATGTGGTATAAGTATCATAGGTGGTCCGCGTTATCCTCTGCAGTTTTCGCGTTTATTTTCTCTTGTTAATGTTTAATACTAATACAACAACTACTACTATTAATAATAATGATGATAATACATTTTATTTTAATAGATTATTTTTTCCAGATTTTAAGGTTTAGTTTATGTTCATATCTGACGGTTTTGACTGCTCACTAGCGGTCCGTCTGGGTTTGGCGCCACATTCCAAACTGTTCTGACGAAGACTAGCACTTTCCTCAGAGTGATCACGTGATGTTGCTGTGATGTGTCCGGTCAACTCATTTAAACAGCACTGCCTTTGTTCCGGTGGAGGCAGGATGACAGCGCCATCTGCAGTCCGACTTGTTCAGGACAGTATCCCAGGTGTGCGAGAGGAAAAAAGCCCCCTCAGCCCGGTTTATAGTTCTTTTACAGATGGAGAAGAATTTACAAATATAAAAACACACAATACAAAATACAAAACTGAGTGAGGATGTTGGTTATTTGAAGTAGGATTGTCTGATCAGGCACGTTTTGAGTTGTGATTTGAAGAGAGGAAGGGGACAGACAGCTGGAAAATGGAGGAGGAGGAGCTGAGAGAGAAAGTGGTAGTATGGAGGAGATCGGAGAGATATTGTCGAGCAAAGTTATGAATTGCTTTGAACATGGTCAGGAGCATTTTAAAGTCAATTCTATGTTTTATGGGAAGCCAGTGAAGTTGTTGGAAGATGGGGTTGATGTGGTGAATGGTTGGAGCCCTGATGATGATCCCTGCTTAACATATATTTTAGGATCGGGTGTTAAATGCGACAGAAAGGAGTGACACCATCAACAAATGTTTGCAGCCCAGAGCTACGATGCTGAGATGACAACAACCACATATGTGCAACATCTTAAACTAGCCCACAGCGCTCCTTTGTTAATTTTATTCATTTCCTACTTCTGTCTTCCTTTGGGGTAGTCTTTGCTCACAACTACGTACATATATTATGGCTAATTTAGAGCGTATTTAGACCTAGACTGATAAAGTTCTGTTATAGCTTGTAGCCACAGCTGCCCTGGGGTGGACTGACTAAAGCGAAGTTGACAAATCTGTGTCATCGGCTCATCCAACCACCACCAACACTCAGTCAACACATTCATACTAGATAATGTGGGTGAAGAGTCTTGCCTAAGGACCCCAGATCCACTACTGTCCCACTGTGGCACCTAGGATTCCCAGAGGTCTCCCATCCAAGTATTAACAAGGCCCAACTCTGTGTGCTTAGCTTCTGAGACCTAGATTGGGTATTGACAAGGAGGTATGGCCAGATAGCTCTATTCACATTTAGATTTTTTATATTTATAGAGAATATGTTGTAATTATCACTTATAATAAATGATTCACTATTACATTTATTACTATTTGCTTTACCCTTATATTGCAGTCCTTCTCACTGTTAATCACAACCTAATATGGACGTAATGCGTACCACTACCTTTACCACAGCGGTGAATGCAACCCACAAAAGACAACTGGATTTTTTTCATTTAAGTGAAATATCAGGGAAACACTATTTTCTCTTCTGGTGCAGACACATAGGATCCTGCTCACGGTGTAAAAGTGAACTTATAAGTATTCTAGTCTAGTCTGTATCCAACCTTCGTGAGTAGACAACCAATGAACAACTGAAGAGTCAAGGGAACACTTTCTGTCAGAGGAGAAGGAAGAGAGGGCACTGCGCAGAAAACCACCTTAAACTGTAATTTGAACTCGTTTTCGCTTAAAATATTTCGTTTTTATCTTTGAAGACGCTGCACCTGATTTTTACTGTTTTAAAACATGAAAAACAGAACTAGTTCATTTTAAACAATTTGCAGTGGTCCAAAGCATCCTAATTATTCACTGTGATGAGTTTATAAGCTCTTTTCACAACTTTCAGTGACCAGAGTTTGCAGTCACTGTAGGGCTAACAGCAACCAGCATGATAACCGTGCACTTACTGATTATTGGACAAGTCATAATTAGATGCAGGTGGCACACAGCGGATTTATTTTGATTTCAAGAGTTGCGTATACAATATATTTCTACTGGGACAGGACATATTTTGCTCAAATACATTGAGAAAATTCAGGTTTACGGCTTTTATGAAAACAATGGAAGCATCTAGCATAAAGTTGAACAATATCTCTACGACCTCTGAGCTTCCAAAACTAGCTGCAGATTCAACTTTCCCTTTCAGATACACTTTTCTGACACGGCTCTGATAAATATAACAGATAGAAAATTCTGTGTGTTTGTGGCTTCACATTTAAAGCCGATATATCTGCGACGCCCTTTACGATGCCATTTGGGTTATTTTGGAGTTGTGACTATTGCACAGTTCCTGGAAAGGGCAAAGAAAGATGCATTCCTATGAGTAAAATGAAGTGAAAATATTACTCCAAAGCAACCAAACCTCTTACAATGAGAAAAACGTGTTTGAAGATTCTGTTGTTGGCCTTTAGTTGTCATTGTACTGTCGATCTCAAAGTAGTCACGGCAACGCAACACTTTCTGATCTCGGGCTGTAGTTGGCCTTTAAACCCATGATTCACAAGTTTGATCTGTCTTTATATATAAATACATTGCTTCCAAGTACATTTCTGTATATTTTGCAGGAAGTCAGTTGGGTCGTATATGTAATAGTTTTGAGAACTTTTGCCACGCCTCCTTTGTAGCCATCTAATCGATCGGCAGGACATGTCTTTAGTCAATCAAGATTTGGACTATGTCTCTCGGCTGGCCTGGGAACGCCTTGGGGTCCCACCGGAGGAGCTGGAGGATGTGTCTGGGGTGAGGGAAGTCTGAGAGTCCCTGCTTAGACTGCTGCCCCCACGACCTGGCCCCAGATAAGCGGAAGAAAATGGATGGATGGCTGGATGGACCTTGATACAAAATTAACATCAGATCTGAAGTACATACTGTATCAAATAATCTGTGCTGTTCTAATCTGAGACAGTATTAGAGGATGGTGGAGTACTGTTACATCAAAATAATCATTAAAGTACAAAGAATTAGTTAAAGACATTTCTCAAGTAGGAGTAAATAAGTATTCTCAAGTAAGAGCATTTGTAATAGTAACTTCTGAATATGTGTGAATACTGTATAATATAAAAAGTGGTGAAAACAAATGTAACTGTTCAAACTGTCAAACTTATTACACACATAGATGTAAAGTAAAAACTATTTGGAGAAGTACAATTTTATTTTAAAAAGTTATTACTATCCGCCTCTGGACAGTATCTACATTAACTTTTTCCAGTTGTCACAGAAGGAAGAACTATCCAAAAATGTGTAATCTGAAATGGTATTATGCAATATGATTTCAGGCTCATCTTTTGGGAAACAGATGGGTTTGGACATTTGTAAGACATTTTATTCAAAATTGCAGAAAGAAAGAAATATATCTTTTGACTTTTAATGAAACTTGCAGCACATAAATGGTTTGTTTGTCAGGGGATGGTAATTAAGTCATTATTTTTCTGCTACAGATATAAAAATGAGCCAAACAAAGCTCACAGTAGCAGTTTTGAAAGGCATTTAAACACAGCTCTGTGAAGCAGGCTGACACACTGCTCACTGAGGTGGTGCCCTATGTAGCTCCTATTTAAAACATGTCAATCAAAATTATAAGGGGCTCAACTGCAGCTTCCTGCCTTCAAACTCACACAATGAACGGACACAGAAAACCAGAAACTACAACCAGTTAGGAGGGCTGAGAATATAAAAAGCGTGAATGACAATATGTATAGGAGGAAATTAAGATCATCCAATTAGTATACAGTATCAAGTTCATTTGACAAATCAGATGATACAGTGATTTATAATTCTGGATTTATTTACTTTTTTTTTACAATTTCTAGCTTATAGTTGAAATTGCTTTTCAAGCCACTTCTGTAAACTCAGTGTTGTAGTTGAAAATGACATTCAGAAAGTTGGAGTGGTTTTGCCTGGTGTAAAATAAGTTATGTCAAACATTTTCCAGTACATTTTTGGTCTTATTAAAGGTGCACTATGTAACTTTTCTGTTGGAGATCCTGCCACTTCCTTGTCGAGATGTTATTGCTTTGCCTGAAATGTTCCACAGTATGACATTAAACGTATCTATTTACATTAAAGACAAACAGGTGACACCATAAAACCCACTCACAGTAAGGTGCTTTAACAATGAAAACTGAATAAACAGAAGATAGGTTTAATGCCATACATTGGAACATTCAAAGTAATATCACGGAGACAAGATGGCTGACCCTTTACAGAAAAGTTACATGGTGGCCTTTTAATAGGTCCATAAAATAAGAGACAGATAACTGAAATACAAAACTAAAAGAGCATTTTTTTCATTTTCATTTTTCCATTTCATTTATGTATTTATTTCAAGGAGATTAACAAACACTTGTTTCCAGTACACTTAATGTACATTTCCCATATTTTCTTATTTAAGCTCAAAAAGGAGTGAAAAGGAAGGAGGAAGAAAACTCTTAAAAAAACAAAACAATCTAGTACATGCTAAAAATATCTAAATCAGGTAAAATCACTCCAACTTTCTGAGCATGATTTTCAACAAATTTGAACATGTATTCTCTTTAATAATGCAACAGTATTGTTTCTGTCTGACTTGGGCAAAATGTCACTTAAGCCTGTTAGATTCTTCACCCCTCCTTATAGTATATATTCATAAACAAAGATGTATTGTACCAAAAGGATGAATCTAAAAACAGCCCTGGGGGATTTTAGCATACGACCTTTGACCCTTCTGGTTATAAACTAGCATGGCAGTGCTAACACGCAGGACGGCTCAATCCTTCAGAATAATTGCTCCTTGTTCTCGGCGGTCTCCATAGGTCAGGACACAACCAAAGCCCTAGCTCTCCCACAGAGGGTATGTCACGGCTGCCTGTGGATACTCTTATCTGAGCCCTCTGCTGTTTAAAGACGTCTTATTGGCAGCATTCAGGGACTAAGGGTTGGGACAGAGAGCTAGTGTACATCCAACGCTTCACTGTATAGACTTTTGAGTGGTTATGTCAAATCTTCTCATCCTTTGTGTGGTCTGCAAAGAAGGAAAGGTTGGTCTCAGAGTTGAAGGGGTACAATGGGATGAAATGTGAAAGATATGCTACTCGCTCACCAATCAAACCAAAAATGAGCACCAAGATCAAGAATAAAAACGGTATATTTTGTTTATATTAAATCAAGGTCTATTTTTCCATCCATCCATTTTCTTTTGCTTATCCAGCACCAGGTTGGGGAGGCAGCA
Source organism: Periophthalmus magnuspinnatus (assembly GCF_009829125.3). Classification (NCBI taxonomy): domain Eukaryota; kingdom Metazoa; phylum Chordata; class Actinopteri; order Gobiiformes; family Gobiidae; genus Periophthalmus; species Periophthalmus magnuspinnatus. The sequence continues at coordinate 16,881,030 of NC_047140.1, forward strand.
ATCTGAGCAGGGACTCTCAGACTTCCCTCACGCCAGACACATCCTCCAGCTCCTTTGGTGGGACTCCAAGGCATTCCCAGGCCAGCCGAGAAACATAGTCCCTCCAGTGTGTCTTCTGTCTTCCCTGGGCCTCCTCCCAGTGGGACATGCCCAACATCTCCCTATGGAGGCATCCGGGAGGCATCCTGAACAGATGCCCCGAGTCACCTCAGCTCGATGTGGAGGAGCAGCGCCTCTACTCCAGGCCCCTTCCTTTCCTTTCGGCTCAGTTACTTCTTTACCACAACAGTCTGATACAGCGACCGCATCACTGCATATGCTGCACCGATCCACCTTCATCCTTCCCTCACTCATGTCAACAAGACCCCAAAAACTCCTCCACTTGAGGCAAGGACTCTCCACCCACCTGGAGAGGGAAAGCCACCTTTTTCCAGTCGAGAACCGTGGCCTTGGATTTGGAGGAGCTGATTTTCATCCCAGTTGCTTCACACTTGGCTGCAAACCGTCCCAGTGCCTACTGCAAGTCCTGGCTCGATGAAGCCATCAGGACAATATCATCTGCAAACAGCAGAAATGAGATCCTGTGGTCCCTGAATCGGACCTCCTCCAGTCCCCAGCTGTGCCTAGAAATTCTGTCCATAAATATAATGAACAGAACAAACGGCAGTTCTGATGGAATCCAACATGCACAGTGAACAGGGCAGACATAATGCAATGTAATGCAAAGAAAACTCCTGCTCCGGTTATACAGGACCGGACAACCCTTAGCAAAGGGCTCCAGACCCCATTTTCTTGGAGCACCCCCCCAAAGAACAGTCATACTATTGAGGATCTTGTTGACCACCTCAGTGACTTCAGCCAGTGTGGATGTGTCCACCTCCGAGCCTGCTTTTTGACGTGATAGTGGGATTGAGCAGATGCTCAAAGTATTCCTTCCATCATTTGACAATATCCCCAGTTGAGGTTAGCGGCTCTCCACCCACATTGTAAAAATATGTCCCAAGTGTTGGTGAACCACTGCTTTCCTTTCCTGAGGCGTCGGAGGGTGAAGCAGTGCTTCATCAACACTTAGGATGTATCTATTTTTGTTTACCTTATTTATAAAGTATTTATATTTTATTATAACTTATATTTTGTGGTTTCCATTGTTTTATGTAGCACCATATCACCGAATCAAGTTCTTAGTTTGTCAGTTCTGTTCACTGACAATGGCTATAAATCTTATTCAAATTCTGAAGAATACATAGTTTATTTGTGTGTGTAGATACTATGCAGTGGTGATTTGTGAGAATACAGGGTCAGGTCAGCCAATCTAACTATAAATGTTGGCTTTAAAGGTCCTATATTACGTATAATTGACTACTGTGAGATTTAAGCCATGGAAGAACGCTGTTCGATCGTCAAATACTCTACACACCCAGAGTTGTGTTTTGTTTCATTCACACAACCCTGGTTTATTAGTCTGTCAACATCTCCAAAGCTCAAAATGTTCTGCTACATCTTGTGAGGTCATCAAGCAGTAATTTTCAAGTTAGCAGCCACCTTTTATCTTTTGTTCAGTAGAGACTGGCAACTCCAGGGTTGAAATGATCCAAATGATTATAGTGAATGTGTTTGCAGTTTAAAACACTTCCTGTATTGCCACATGACATTTTGAGCGTTTTTTGTTTTGTTAGAGAGAAACTCAGTAAAAATACGCAGGGTTTGTGTGTTAAACATGTGTGAATGAAATAAAACACCACTCCAGATATGTTTTTGATGAGGAACCATTATATCATAGATCAGAAAATAACATGGGCCCTTAAGGAGCAATTTTTAACTGCCATTGAATTTGCAAAGTCCCATATAAATCTATAGATCTAAATCTCTCTATATCCCACATATATATGATTGTCTTGTTGCAGACTAGGTACTTGTTTCCATATAAAACAGAGGAGTGAAAATGTTTATTGTGTCTCTCAGCAGGAGTCTCTAGTGTTAATAGAATCCATGGATTCCTTGATACTGTGCAGTCTTCTGCACTCCTCTGCCTCTGTCCCTCCTTGTCCTCTCTACTGACCCTGAGCCTGTCCAGAATCTTCAGCTTCTGTCTCTAATTGTCCCAAACATCTCATTTAGCTGGACCTGTCCCTCAATGGACGCTGCACCGCCGCTCACCCGCAGCAAAGCATGATGGGAGGATGCCGTGGGTTGTGGGTGCAGAGAGGAGGGGCAGGGCTGGCATCACCAAAACACTGGACCCACTAAGTACAGGTTCCGTAGACCACAGGGACAGAGCTGGCCTGGGACAGCTGGAGCAGAGAGGCTGAACGCTACTGTGGGAAAACCAAGGTCTCTCGGAGAAAACAGGTCCATAAACCAACGTGAAATTACATATGGAGTTAGCCTTTACTGTGCGTTTGTAGAAGTACTTCAGGTCATCGTACTGATTGTGAATATGTAGAGATTCTCAAACTCTTTCCATATCAGAGTTTGATTGAGCATTCACAATTGCCCAGATAAATTGGACCATCCAAGAGATCCTGATTCGAATTAATAGTGTATTGTGAAGGGACCCTGAAACTCTGAAGAAGTTTGACCACTTTTTTATAAGGTTCACAATTATAATGTTCCGCTTCAATACCAAATGCTTTCCCAAATATAAGTCTAAGGGCGTTCACACTCCTTGTTTGGTGCTGGCTAGAGCTCAGTTGAGTCCTATTGTAGACTTGACTTGATTCTGTTCTAGTCCTGGTTTAGTCATGTCTAGTCCAGATTTAGTACCACTTATTCCCAATTCTTAGGCAGGTTTGTCACTCAGGACCAGAGGGCAAATTTCTCTACAGGGATAATAACGTCAAAGTTAACATTAACATCATTTGAAGTTCACATTTTTAATTGTTAAGTGTCAGATGGTCAGTTGAATCAAACTAGCAATCACCTGGCAAATAGTTACATTTATATTCCCTATTCTAGCACTTAAAGCACTTTCCACTGAGGAACCACTCACCATTCACAAACAAACTCATAGACCAGTGTACGCAGACACTTGTGGCGAGAAGGGGTAAGTGTCTTGCTCAAGGACACATTGGCAGTATTCATCTGTGGGACCTGGAACCGTACCACCATGTCAAGAGGGGAATTTGAACCGCTGACTCTTGGATCAGAGGATGAGCACTCTAGCAACTGACCTACTACCACGCAAACAGCTTCTGACAACATTTTCTAGTGTAAAACATACCAAATTACAAGTTTCAATAAAGTTTTCTCTGCCTCTCTCAGCCCTCCTTCAACACCCATCCCAAAACTTCGTACCTCTACATTATTTTCACAGCTCCTCGTGGCGAACCCTGATAGGAAAACACACCGCACCTGTGAGATCCACCAGAGCAGCGTAGCCCCGGCGCGGGTGCGTTCGAGGCTAACTCTGCTCCCTGCGCTCAGCATGTGTGGAGTTTACAAGCCACAGGTCCAAATCTGTTTTCAATAATAGATGTACGACTCAGGCAACAGATGGGAAAGAAACACCAAACCCTCTTTAGTATCAGCCATAACCTGCAGAAAATGCTCCCAAAATACTGCTCTATGAGAAAGCTTAAGATGAATGTTGTTTTTCCTGTTTCTTTATTGCAGCATCCCCTACATTTGAAGCAGTATCGACATGTGTTTCACCAAAGCCCTACTGAGATTAGGCTGAGGGAGCCCTATTGTACATGGTAAGGTAAACTGGAGCACAGTAAAACGCTGTGATGAACTCAGGACATTCTTGCTCTGAGGCTGAATCGCTAACCACTCCGCCAATGTTACCCTATTTATCTTAGATTAATAATCTATAGCTGAACCCACCTCACTGACTACTATGATTGGCTGAAACTTTGTTGAGAGATAATCTGATTAGTGCTGTAAAATCTATTGTGTTTTTTGCCACATTAATTTTACTGTCATGTAAATTTGTGTTCTGCATTCGACCCATTTTTCCCTCTGACTTAGAGTGAGTACCTAACTGGTGGTACTCTGAAACTGTTTATTTCATATTAAAAAGTTCCTTAGTTCCACTTTATTTGCAGCCTGTCTACACTTGTACTACATTTGTACTTTCCACACCACTGACATGTTTATCGACTGAAACACTACAACCGTTTAAGCCAAAAGTTTTATGTTATTGTCAATGAGGATTAGTTGCTGAACAAAATGGAGATATGAGAAAGTAGCCTGCGTTGCACATTGATATATCTGTCAGCGGGGTTCAGAAAAGGCTGCTGTTGTCCAAGTCCTCCATGAATAAAAAGGGATTTACTACTTTTATTACACAAGTGTCATGAGGCTATAAAGAGCAACGGACCACTGCAGATATGGACTAGAGCTGAGAGGAAAAGGAGATTTTAAAGCAAATTCACTTCAGTTATTTTTCTACTGTCAGAAATAAACATTGTACATGAGTAATACATTTGAAAACAACAGATTTGTATGCAAAGAGATGTATTAGCATTAGCAAACAAGTGAGTAATACTGATGTGGTGTAGTGTAGTAGAATGATGAAGCCAAGTACTTTACTAGTGCATAATGTACTTTGTATAAGAACTTACAACATTGCTCAGTACATCACTTCTTCTGCATTATTCATGAACATTGTGCAGAGGCACCTTCTATTGGTGTGGCTAAGTATTATAGAACACAACATTTTCTTTCTCTGTAAAAGAGTACATTCTCCTGCAGTAATTAGCAATAAAGAAAATGTTTTGTAATCTGAACAGTATTGGTAATTAACATTTACATTACATCCAGTACGTAGGCAATCTTATTTTAGTGGTTTAGGAAACAAACTAAATTGCTTTGCAATAACCCAAATGACACAGTAATAAACAAGATATCACTGGCTCTGATTAGTAACCATCTGTAAGAACAACTTAGCATTTAATTTAAAAAAGAGTACAGGTTGCATTACTTTAAGGCATAATTTAGTTCTTGTGCCAAGTAGGTTTTAGTATGTGGTTGTTTTGGAGACATTTGAGTGGCACATTTTTCAAGAGGAGCACTGTCTGAGTAATTTTCATTGACTAAGGGGACAGTAGGCAAGGTGAGAAACATCCCATACTTTCCTATTGCTCAGGAGGAACAAGTGTATACCCACATTTTTCTGCACAGTCTTGGCTGCACCTTTGGAACATGTTGAGATTTCTTTACCATCACTCTCTGTGCACTACGTTTTGAATCAGTGTAGTGCTGCATTTTGTTCTGTCTTGTTCTGTCTCGAGCAAACTCATCCACTGCTGAAGCGCTCGGTGACAATGGCAGAATGTCTAACTTAGTGTACATTTTCCTTCCATGCAAAAGTTCATGTGAAGATGCAGCAGTGGTGGCCTGTGGTGTTGCACACTAAACTTGCAGCCAGTTTGTAACTGTTTCCCATGGTTCTGACTGTTGAATGGCAGTTTAAATACAACTATGTCAAGTCCAAGTTTTCTCCATGGACCGTCAGGTTGTGGCACAGGCTGAAATGGAGCAGGGCGTGTACAAGCAGTTTTATCATGACACTGATAGGAGGAGGAGGAGGAGGATGTTGCATTTATGTTTATTCCAGGCCTTCAGTACAGGTCTCCCAGGTGCTCTTTTGTGCGAACAATGCCTTCTTGACTTTCATGAGCAAGCGTGATCACACTGTGAAAGTGGTGCAATAAGCCTGGAACCATGGAGGATGTAGTTGTCTTTAGTGGAATGTTCATCGTTTAGCTTGTAGCAAGGAGCATGGATGTCATTACGTACTTTAATAGCTACTAGCATGTCAGCTAACAGTGTAGCAGATATTTGTGCAGCCATTTCAGGTTCAGCCTGGGTCTGGGTCCCATACTTTTTGTACTGAGCAGGGTGGTTGAGGCTCGGTGGTCTGTGTGGAGAGTAAGGCATCATTCATGTTTTTCCACACACATGCAAGTGTGTGGGCCACAGAGTCTTTTTGTGAGTCTTTTTCAACTGTGGAGCATTTGCATTCTGTACCGGTAACTGCGTGTGAGTTAAAAGCAATTGGTTTTTATGTGAAATCGGGGTGAACATGAGTGAAAACAGGTCCTAGCCTGTAGCCACTCGCACCAGTTGAAATGACTACAGGTAAACCAGGGTCAAACAATGTTAGTGTTGACAAGGAGTCTTTTTATTTCTTCAAAATGCTCTGTACTTCAGCAGTCCACATGAAACTCAGACACTTGTTGTTGGCACAGCCTCTCATGGGGGCTACACTGTTGCAAAGTTAGATAGGCACGTTAAGTACCTTGTGACAAATCTGAGGAAGGATCCTAGAGTAGCAGCATCTGAAGGAGGAGGCTTTTTGTTATTGTATCAATGTATTCTTAGTCTGGAAGAATGTCATCTGCAGTAATAACATTACCTAAGAAATGTAGGCACGGTTTTCTGAAACAGAACTTGTTTTCTTTCAACACTAGTCCAGCATCTTTCAGCAGAGGACTGTGTCTATGTTTTAATCATGTTCTCATAGAGTTTTACCAATGAGATCATCTGAATATTTTTGGATATGGCACTCTACAGAATCTGAAAATTCCATTGTGTGTAATAAAAGTGGTGAGGTCGATCAGACTGACCACACCTCACACCCTAAATTATTTTATGAGTAGAAGTGAATTTTTTTGTGTTGTATGATGAGCACTTTCACACTCAAAAATGTTATTGTCATCAGTCCTATTCAGGCTTTTAATCTACTTGTGTGCACCTTTTGGTCCGGTATATAATGAATCACTGGCCAGGTCTATTGTAGAGAAAACCTTGGCACCATGTACATTTGTGAATAGCTCTAGCGCTATAGCTAAATGAGGTAATGAGTAGCAGTGTGCAATCACAGCTTTGTTTGGCTCAGGTAGATCTGTACACATCCTCATTACAGTTTTACGTCTGGTCACAGGAACTGGTGAAACCCAGATAAAAGTATCAATCCTTTCAATCAACTTTAAGAAGACGGTCGAACTCAGCAGAAACAGAAGCTCTGACAGCAAAGGGCAGGCGTTGCAGCTTTTGTGTCACAAGTCTGACAGTAGGGTCAAGTTTTACCTTATGAACACAGTTGTTTACATATCGTCAGGAGCAGCAGTCTTTTTCTAGCATAGGTGTACCTCTTTTGACTAGAAAGAAAGTCTCTGCGGAGGACGCCTCTCAGCTCACTATCACACTGAGGCAACCCAGCGCTGGTATCTTTCTCGTTGTGTTTGTCACAAGTTGTATTTCAGGATGCTGTAGTGCTGCATTACTCAAGCATTTTTCATAGTTGTGGTAAGAAATGAGTGACACAGCAGAGCCTGACTAGGTTCAAGTCAATGTTTGGAGAGGTAGGAGAGCGAGCAATAATATTGCAGTGTATTTTCTTTGGTGCATGGCAAGCATCTATTAAGTACATCACAGTCACTTTTGATAAATTCATCTCATGCACATCCATTGTTTTAGCAGAATGGCAAAATGGCCAACTTTTGAACAGGACTTACATTTTGCCTTGACTGCAGGGCACTATGGATAGCTCGCCAAGTGTTTATCTGAGCCACACCTGGGCAGGTGAAGCAGTAGCATCCGGAGGCTAACTTGGATGACTGCTTGCCCGACTTCTCTCTCTCTCTTTTTTGGCATGTAAGAAGACTGTTGTCCCACTTGCACTGATACTGGTTGGTTTGATGACATGGTTTCAGCTTGATGGGCAGCAGATTCCAGTTGTCTAGTGAGTGTGATTGCTTTATCCAAGGTTAGATCAGGTTTGAGCAACTCATGAGGCACTCACATGTTTGATTAGTTGGTCATTGATCATTTCATCCAACTTGTTATTAAAACCACATTTTGAATAGTGCTTGTTTCCTTTTTCTGAATGCATGTCTTTCCACAACATTTACTTTTGGCGTAAAGTGTTTCCCCAAAGCAGTGTGTGTGTCAATGGGCAAAGAGATTCAAAGTTCATAGTGAAGTGATTAAATCCAGCAAGACAGAAAGAGTTCGATCTCCCACCACAATGTGGTGTATTCTTAGCTCGCCATCACAGACTCATAGCTGAAGTTGCCATCAGAAAAGGAAGGGGGGGAAACCTGGCCTGCACAAGGTCAAAGAAAAAAAAAAAAATTAAATTTGCATCATTACTTAGCTTACAGGTGTTAAATTATACAATAATAAATATTTACAATTAGTATGAATTGCAAAGCATCAAATAAATCAATAAATATCAATAAATTGTCTTTTGATAACATAACATAACAAATCATAATGTACCTTTAAGTTATTTTTTTTTTGTAAGGCTAATTATTGAAAGATATCAAAATTCATTAACAATAGTTGTGCAACAAAAACAAAATACGCAGCTACATTCATTGACAAAATCATTATGGTCACTAAATTACTCACTCAAAATAACAAAAATAGACACCAAATGGGTGTAAATTACATAACCTAAAGGTGTTCCCACTCCTTGGACTACGCCGGCCCTGTCTGTCCTGGTCTCGTCCCCGCTTCTGTCTTCACTCCAGCCCCGGCTTCCCGTTCCCGACCCGCTCTCCGTCTGTCCTGCCTGCCTCCTGCTTCCTGGTTCCTCGTGTGTGTCATTTGAACTATTTAAGACTTTAATTCACAGACTTGTAAATAAACACTGTCAACCTGCTCTGAGTCCGCATACTTTGGTCCTGACCCGCACCGTTACGACAATTAACTATAAAAGGACATCACTTTGACCTTCCCTATGCAGTTTTACATGTGCATAGGAAAGTAATAAGACCACATGCTAATAAATAATAAACCACAATTATTACATGAAGTTTCCATGCATGTGGATGCTGCTGTGATACCCTGGTTGTGAGAACACTTTTGTCCTGAGGGCTGTTACTCACCTTAAACTGCCCTGGGTAATGCTCTGCTTACCTCCCCACTTTAGACACAAAGGCAACTGAAAAGTGTCTATCTATGAATTACTTTGTTGAAAAGTAAAGTGACACCAGTTTTGCTGCAGTGAAGCTGCAAGTGAATTATGTAAATATTATTGTTCTTAATTAGTCTTCAATTGTATGTCCATAATGTAATTTTAATGGCATTTGCTGAGCTTATTATAAAATTATACTATAGAGCACATAGCAATGCGTTATACCTAAAACTATTACAATAAACTTGACAAGATTTACAGTATATGTGTTTAACTGTTGTATTGTGATCATTACTTAACTTTGCACCATTCAGCAGACAGACAGGTAATGCATTAAACAGAGGAATTTCATTTTATATAGATGTAATTTATCAGGTGGACTACTTTGTATTCTCTGGCACATTTTTATAAAGTCATCTGAAAAGCAGACTGGAAAATTAGTGATTAATCTGTCACTTTTCAGTCCCCCATTATCCTCCGTCTGTTCACTTTTGGACATTTCATTAACTATATTTCAAGCGGCTTTCTGCAATATGTTCCTTTATTTCTGGGAGAAGTGGCTGATTTAGGTCTGTCCTCCTGAGTACGAAAATATTTGGCGTGACTGTTTTAGGCAGTGCTGTCCAGATGGGTGTCTTTGTAAAAACAGACGGTTTACATAGTTACGGAGTCGGAGGCTGTGCACCTGAAGGCATCACCTAATGAGTTATAATAAGAGAGTAGAAAGATCATTGCCAGCTCTAGCAGACATGGGAGTGTAATAGTCTACTCAAGAACTCACACAAACTAACAGGGAGCTTGACAAATTTTCCCTTTAAAGGTCCTATATTATGCAAAATTGAATCTTTTCTTTTAGCCGTTTTAGAAACATACCCAAAGTTGTGTTTTGTTCTATCTGCACTAGTCTGTCTACATCTCCTACACTCAAAATGCCTTGCTCTAACTTGTGATGTCATGAAGTTTTCAAGTTAACAGCTATTTTTTACCTTTAGTTTAGTAGAGATTTGCAATTCCAGGGCTTAAATACCTAATTGATTCTAGAAAATGATTCTTCTACCAAACTAATGTGAAAAAATCTTGAATACTTGTGTTCATATGGTGTATTGACAATCAGTGCAGGATGACTTTCGCTTTCTTTTTTCTTATTTTCTTTTCTTATATTCAGAGAACCTCCCAACAAAGACTGCTAACGTTCCTTGCATTATTAGGACCCATATAGATACTGTGAAATGCCCTTTGAAATCCTTTAATCAATGCATTTTCTGGTCCTATTTTTACATTATTTTCAATCAGAATTTTGTTCCTGCTCCACTCACAATATGGCCGCCGCATTTGCCACGGCAGCAGAGCCCACATTCTATATCGGCCTTATAATACCCCATTGGCATTGCTACTGTTTTGCTATGGAGAGCAGATTAACCCTGGTCAGCCTCAGTGCGCCTGATGACTTCCTCATGTTCTCACTTCTGTATTCTCGTGGGACATCCCAAAACAAGATGGATGTGAGTGGAAACGCTGAGAGCTGAAATAGCCCCAAAGGACAGTTCACCTCTGCCTGACCCCGACCCTGTCTACCACATTCTGATTATGTTATACCCTAATGGAAAAGACTGAGATAGTAGAGAGCGCTGTCTGCGTCAACTCACTTTATCTTATGATGGTTGAGGTGAGCAACAACATGCAAAAATTTCAGCTTGTTGTAACTATATGTACTGTTAAAGGCGCATTGTGTAGATTTTTTTGTTGGAGTGTATGCCACATGCTGTCTCCATGGAGATGTTATTGTGTTCCCTGGAATGTTCTGTTCCACAGTATGTGGTATTACAAAAAAATATCATGAAAAATGTCTGCACGTGGGCTTGCCTCTTCACAGATATTACATGGCCTGGTGCCGTTACCTGCTTGGCAATGACATAATCCATTTGTCATTATGGAGACAGGAAAGTAGAGAACTCCAATCAGAAAAGTTACACAGTGTATCTTTAAACAGACACTAGAATGCAAGTGAGAAACTAAATTCTGAAAATTAGAGGAATGAATTGTGATACAGAAAAGAGGATGCTTTTATTATTTTTTTATTTACAGTTTCCAAGTTCTGCTTATATTGCATGATCATTTGTAAATATTGTGCAAATAAAAGTGAAAATTCTAGCTTTTTAACATCAAAAGTATGTCATGTATAACTGCTTTCAGGAATGGGTTTAGCTTAGTTAGTCAATACGTCTACCTGCTAATCAAGGGTTTTCAGTTTAGTTCCCACAGCTAGCATTATATTCTGACATTGTGTCCTTCAGCAAGACACTGCTCTCAATTCGTGATTTGTGTTGAGAACAAGAACATTAGTGTATCAGTGAGTGAATATAGTGGACTAATGAAAAAAACGGTGCTTATTTATACATGTTAAACCTACATAACTCCAACTCCAACTTTTCTACTCCCTTTAATTAACTCAAGTTGGAAAACCTGACTTTTAATTGCACTTGTTTTGAATTGAAATGCGATCTTCTGGTACATTATTGTTTTTAACTAGCTACAGAGTGTGTGTGTTTTCCCTGTGTCTCCTGAGCACATTGAGTCATGGAGGTGCGTTCACTGTCAGTCCGTAAAATCGGCCTCTCCCACAGCTGAAACAACATATCTGCCCCAGGAACAGGCCTGTGAATGGCCCTTTATTGTAAATACAGAGACTGGGGAACGCTATAAAAATAACAGTATGAAAAACACATGCAGACATATTTATTACTGCTCATGTAATACGTCATGGGAACACAGAGGTATGCAGCCAATGACATCAGACTGGTGACAGATTCGAGGAGGGAGCAGGAGGCTTGGAAGAGGCAGATGCAGGGGAAATTTTAGGTATTTTTCATTATAAACCCCTGCTACACTAACTTCGGATCATCCTTTTCTTTCAAAAATTCTAAATATTATACTACTACAGTTACTATCTTACTAAATGAAGAAATACTAATTGATACATATATTTCTTTGGATTAGTTTATTTGCACTGTGCCCAATTTTGAATCCATGTATTTCAGCAAAATATGTCTTGCCCCAGTACTTGATGTCAAAATATTTCTGCTGCATGCCGTCTGAATCTAATTATAAAGCATCTTATTGTCAGGAAGTGCTTATTAGAATGCTAGTTGTTGTTGGCTTTAACGTCAATGCAAACTTCTTCACTGATCTTTGAGAGTTGTGACAAGTGCTTATAGGGAATTATTAGGATACTCAGAATGCATAAGGTAAGTGAAGAGTAACTGTGAACCACTGCAAAACGTTTAAAATGAGTTAGGTTTTTTGTCATGTTTTTAAGACAGCAATTAATCAGATACAACGACTTTAAGAGCCCAGCGTCCAAAAGGGAGGGTCCACTCTCTTATTCTGTAGAAGGGGCAGAGGAGGGACCCATGCATCTCAATAACGCAGCTCGTGCTGAGTTAAAAATATGAGCCGTTTTCCTGTTGGCCTGGTCCCTCCTCTTTCCTCTGTCCTCTGTGTCCAACTCCCCATTCATGAAACTGGACACAGGCCAAGACAAATGTAACACTTTACTATAGGTACTATGAGAATTAGCTAATGCACTGCTGTGTTATTGTTCTGCATGTCCACTGGGTTATATTGACTTGACTTCCTGCCCGAGTGTGTGGTTATAAAAACACTCCGGAAAATAAATAAACATCTACTATATAAAAAAAAACTAAACAAAAACATTAAATGATGCACGATTCTTGAGTGTTTTGCATTCAAATGTGGAATTGAAATTCAGACACTGGCGCTGTACCTGGTTTTTACTGTCTTAAAATGTGAAAAACAGAACTGGTTAATTTTAAATTATTTGCAGTTCTTTCCTCGTTTTTCGAACAAATTCTTAGCATCCTAATTATTCACCACAATGAGTTTATAAGGGCTTTTTACAACTTTCAGAGGCCAGCAGAGCACCAGTGTTATTTCCTGGTTCACGGATGATAAAAGTAATAATTTTGACTTGGCTGATTTACAAAATATCTGCAAGACAAGACAAATTTGACTTTATTACATGGAAAAATGGATATTTCAGCTCATGTGCTACTTCTATATTCTTTCAGCGAACATTAAAAAAAAGAAACCTGAAATATATTCCTAAAATTTCACCATAAATTGACCCATAATTCCACATCCGTCTTGCAAAGCGCAGGGCTAATACAGTGAGGCAGTGGGATATGAATTTGGCTGGAGTACAGAAGTCTGATTTTTGGAGCAAAGAATAGCGTTCCATAACTTTATTTTAAAAAAAAGCCTTCCATAACTTTATTGAAACTTGGGTGCTGGCTGTACTGCTTTGAAAGGATTTATCTTCAAAGAGGCGACATGTCTAAGAGCTGCCGGTCTCTCACACTGGGGTCATCCTATTCTCAGACCTCCAACGGAAAAACATACTTCGGAATCCAAGGCCTATGCTCATAATCCCATTTCTGGCCATGCAAATCAGACATATTTGAAAATAAACCAAATCCATCAAACACTCACGAGCTGAGTCAGAGTAATATGCAGCGTTTGACACTTTCTATGGACTGTGGAAGTGGTACAGTACAGCATTGTATTATGAAATATACAGTGGTTTATTAATACTATTTCTAATCAATTAACATGAGGCTGTTAAAAAAATGCAGAGGTTTATGTCCTTAGCTATAATTTCATGGAGATTAGAAAAAAAGAGGGAAAAAAAAACAAAACAAAACCCCATATGTATGTCTATAGTGCTGTTAAATGATGAGGTCAAATTTGTACCTTGTAGCTATGGAGTTGTTAAGTGTGCATGGATCTAAGGTTATAACTGTGACAAAAAGTGTACGAGAGGTTGAGATAAAAAGCTAGACTAGGCTAAGATAGCGATAAAGGTGACTGGCAGTTAGTGAGATATACACTCTGCTGATCCTATATTATCCTGGATCATTATTATATTATTTACATATTTGATATAATTTGTGGTTAAACATACACTTTTGAAAGGCAATTGTCTCTGGTTTGATGAATAAGAACCATAAACAAAGCCAGACATGAGCTGTGACGTTTCAGGTTGGACCCAGAAGTGACATCTTCACTTAACAACTCTATACTTCAGCTTTGTTAAAAATACCCAAATGATAATATAGCATGAAGCTGCTCTTGCCACTTGATATGTTTCTTGGCATGTTTATAAGCTTTAATTCATCAGGAGGTTAAAAAAAAGTCCCTCTTTCCGCCCTTTGTAGCGACATAACTTCTGTCTTGACTCCATAGGTACATCTGAGGTAGAGGTTTTGACTGAGTGAGCACAAATTGTAGCAGCAGCCAAGTCCTTGCACTCTAGTGACGAGATGACAAATACAAAATGAATGAGTTTGTAGCTGGCTCATCACGTTCTCTGTGAAGGGTCCCCGAAGCTTGCGTTCAGTGCTGAAAGATAAACAAGATAGTGGGCATCAAAATAAGTTTAAAGATCATAAATCACTTTTAGAAAGAGTTTCACTGTATTAAACTTTGTACTTGCCAAACATGAAATTAATACTGAAAGGTGCACTTTTTAGATGGAGGGTACATCGCGTGCTTCAGTTCAATTTATTTTTAGGGGCCGAAATCAGGAGGAGAAGAGGAGAATGAGAGGTTGAGGTTCTGCTGCTGCTGCTGTGGAAATAGGTTGTCAGGGTGAAAGCACATTGTAGAGACAGAATGAAGAGGAGATAGTGTAAATGTATATGAATGACTTAGACATTATTGGTTGAGAGGCAAAGAAAGCTGTCTGTGATTGGCTGAGACAGACTAGGGGAAAATAAAATCATCCTGGATTACATTATCACTCTGTGCAACCTGAGATTGACAGGTGGACCGGTGTAGTCTAAAGCAGTGGTCCCCAACCACCGGTCCGTGGATCAATTGGTACCGGGCCACCGGCCGTCCAAGAAATAATTAATTATTTCCGTTGTATTTATTATCTGAGTGTGAACAATCGTTTATTTTGAAAAATCTTTTATTTTGAAAAATGACCGGATTCTCTCGGTTACATTTCCGTCACTTGAGCGCCGACAACTTAACCACTTAGCGTTCCGACGGCCCGCGTGCGTATTGCGTAATTTTACGCAGCAGTTTTGCGTTTTAAACATGACGAAACGGACAAAACAAAGGAAGTACGCGACCGAGGACACTGTGGATGTTTGTACAAGTTAAACCAGAGACATCTCGGACCCGGAGCGGTTCATGGAACCGAGTGAAGATCTCATGGTGGAGTCAGGAGCAGAGGACCTTATGTTTTGATGGACTTTATGCTGTTCCTGATCGGTAAGCGTGGTTTATTCTGCTATTGTGGGTCAAATGTGTATCATGTGTAATCATTAGCATTAGCTAATGCCAATCTGCGCCCCAAAGTGTATAAATGCTCAGCAGACAAACTTACAGTGATTCTGACACCTGTGGGTAAAACTATAGGGTGTTACCTTTACAAAGACCCCAAACCTGTGCATTTACTACTGAGGGTTCAATAGTGGTGATTATTTTAATTTGGAGAGGTCAGAACAAAGGCAATTTCACCAAAATGACCCGGAATGCTAAGGGGTTTTTAACCCACAAATTAGCAAAATTAGTTAAATTTATTGTCACTATACACATGTAGCCGGGTCAAATAAGACAAAGTCTAACATAAGTAGTAGTTGCAATTTTCGGCCTAGCCACTAGATGTCACTGTATTACATGGGTAATGCAGTAGTCACTTAAAGTCACATGCGTGATGTCATCAACGGCAGACAACGGCCGCGTCCCAATTCGCCAAACTGGCCTTAGGATCACCATTTGAAGTGTGCATCGAAGGGCAGTTACGTAATTTCCGGCGCGACAAGGGCTGTCCCATTTCAAACCACCCTACTGAATGTGCCCGACAAACCTGCACTTCCCTTTCCACCGTTTCCATGGAGATCGGACGTAACTGATGCGTGCATCCGTGCACACTTCACGCACTTCTATATCCCATCATGCACCGCGACTACGCAAGAAACAGGAGAAAATGGAGTCCGCTGCACAATATACGTTCAAATGTTCGTACTGGTTTACCTCATCTACAACAGAGCAACATGAAACTGTTAAATCTGAATAAAGATCTGTACAGGCTGTGTGTGTGATGATTAAAAAGGAGGAGAGTTACATGGAATAAAGGAATGTGGAGTTATTGCTACACAATAAGAGACATTATTATCATTAGAAATTATTACTGCAATAAGAATAATGTAAGAATCTTCGTTTCTATTGTAAGCGTCAAAGTCCAAGAGAAAGATAAAGTCAGAAGAGTTTAATGAGTTGCACACAGGTAATGTGAACAATGAAGCAACGGACTCTCCGGAAAGGACAGAAGAGAGTCCTGAGACGTGCGCAAAATCTTCATTATTTCCGGTACATTCCGTAGGTCTGTGCCCCTCGTGGGCACGTGTCATTTACCTTCGCGTTAGTAAATCAAGATATTACCTTGATGTAGCGCTGCACTGCTAGAAAATCCCTCACAATAATAATATGGAATGAACTGGCAGGGCATAGAAGGGAAACAGCGCCCTCTACTGTTATTAAAGTAGTGTAGACACTGGCCAAAATACCGAATTGTTAAACTGCAATATCCCACTTTATGTACAACTAATCAGTGTTCTCTGGTTTATAGACTATGAATGTAAAAATTATATTATTACCTCTGTCTCTGTTATTACGTTTTCACAAGGTATATTTTGTTAACCCTTTAAAGTCATGAAGTAGCTACAAATGAGAAAAAAATCAACTTGAACATTATAATTGCCTATTGATATTCAATCTAAAAAAAAGAAACGGCTGTGACGACGACATCTTGACTTTTCTTCTATTAAATAATACATCATTAAAAATAACGTACGTAATGTACGTATCGTACGCTCAAAGACAGCGGTGGAAGTGCGGTCCGTGGTGTAGGCCTGTCCCACTTCAGCAAGATGGCGGCTACACTGAGGAGGGCAGATTCTCGACCGGAACTTTCAAACTACACTTTGAAGAGTACTTCGAAGGGACCCTTCAAAAGGTGCATTTGGCGAATTGAGACACGGCCAACCAAGGGCCTCAATGAGAACCAGACAGAACGGTGCGTGTGAGGAGTAAAAAATGTGAGTTTCAATGGGCTGAATACATAAAATAATCTTTAATATTGATCAGTAATGCTGTAATGAGTGTCCTATTTTAAGATTATTCATTTAGTTGTAGATCCCAAAATTGAGATTAAGATTTCCCATGCTGTGAAAAGTGTAACGGCTCACGTAACGGAAACACGGAGCTGTGTTAATTTCAAATTAATCAAATGTAATTGTTTAGAATATTTAAAAATGTGTTATTATTTTGTGACCAATATTGTACAATTGTGATTTATTCAGAGGGGAGATAGCACTGTCCAGGGTCTTCGGTGTGCCAAGTTGTTCTGGGCAGTTTGTCCGCCAGTTTAACGTGAGTTGAAGTTCAAGGGTTGTTAACTGTAATTCCATTTCTCTTGTACCGTTTGTATTTGAATGTAAACTAAGTAGTGTTATTCTATGTTCTGTTATAGGAAAAGCCCACTACTGTTGTCTTTTGACTGTTGTCTTTTGTCATATGTGGGTTTTTTTTACTGTTGATTGTTACAAAGAAACCCTTTTAAAAAAAAAAAAGCCAAATCAAACCAAAATTTTATGCTGTTCTCCTGCTGGGGACAGTCGGGGAAATAACAACAACACCATACTCATGCACAGCGAGATTAAAAACAACCCTCCAATACAGACATGGGACACTTACAACACAGTATAAACTAAAATAGATAAGTAAGTGCTAGTGCCAGACATTAAAACATTAAAACACCCCAGACTGCAACTCTCAGTCAAACAAAATTTACAATTACCCGGTAGTAAATACTGCAGAGTCACATACTGCACTTGATCAAGTATTGCACTGTAGTAGCTATTGCACTGTGATAAATATTGCACTGTGTTAAATATTGCACTGCATTAAATATTGCACTCAATCAAACATATTGCAGTGTATTTAATTTTGAAAGAGGATTACCGTAAATTTCGGATTATAAGCCGCTACTTTTTTTCCACGCTTTGAACCCTGCGGCTTTTACAGCAGTGCGGCTTATATATGGAATTTTACTGGATAACGACCCCTGGGGGGCGCTCTCTAGCTGTAAACGTAAAAGTGAGACAGACGTGGGGAAAGATTCTGCTCTGAAGAATTCACTAGTTTTGATTTTGAACGATCATTTTGCGCATCATGAAATGGATATGATGCAGTTTTTAAGATAAAGAAACAGAAAGGAAACAGAGCAGGGGTCGGCCTTTAACACGCAAAGAGCCATTTGGACCCACTTTCCACATAAAATAAAACACTGGGAGCCGCAAATACTTTTTGACATCTAAAATGAAGATAACACTGTATAATAACAATAATGTAACGGAATAATGTAGGTTTTACTTTCACGGACAAGCCTTCTACACGTGGCAGATAAATATGGCAAAAACAACTTAAGTGCATTAAAAAAATACAACTCACCAAACCGCTGCATCAGAGGGAGCCCTGCGCTGATTATGTGATTATGTCTACTCTACTCCGCAGTTTCTTTAAAAAAACAACAACAAAAAAACTCGTAGCGTATCGTTTAATCCCAGGTGCTTATTCTCCATGTGCCAAAGCAGTTTTGAAGGTTTCATTGCCTTATTTGCTTTTCCCGTATGTTGCGCAGAGCGGACTCTGTGCGTGAGAGTCACCTGTAGCGACAAACCCAGATTTTAAGTAGGCATTGTCTGTTAAATTTATCTTTCTTTTTCTTGGAGGTCGTAGTCTCTTCTTCTGGCTCCTCAGTTGTCCTTTTCCCCTTTGTTAAAAAGATCTCCAAAGACTTTTGTTTTGGCTCATTTTCACTCGCTTGTGGCTCTACTTTAATGCGTCGTGTCTGATGTGTTATACGTGATACGTCACCGCGGAGACAAGAGCAGATAATAAACTCGCTACTACATCAAATAGATTTCTGTGGCGATTTCCAGCAGGATTTTCATGATACATCTACGGACGAGCTTATTAGTGTGTCATTAGGGACGGGCCAAAGTTGCTCCTGACCCCTGTGCGCACAACGTCTCAAAATCAGGGCTCTTTACGCAGGACTGAGCTGTGTCTGTGTTAGTTCCCAAGCCACGCAGAGCCGCAGTATAAGGCTGAAAGAGGCGCATGCGGCTCCGGAGCCGCGAGTTGCCGACCCCTGAAATAGAGCCACTGCACGTAAGATCGACATCAATGAATCCAACTTGGTCAATGTAAAAAGACGACAAAAGTTTTCAGAGGAAATAAAAGCAGATTTTCCGTGTTGGTGCAGCTTTATTTTCTAAACCTGCAGATGTGTTCATCCCGTGTTGTTGTCGTGTTGGTGCCAATTTTCAGGCACAGTTTAAAAAAAAGCGTGTCGGTGCACCGTCTTTCTGTGTAAATATCTCATGTTACAATATGAAAACCTGCGGCTTTTATTCAGGTGCGGCTTATATATGTACAAAATTGATTTTCTCTTCAAATTTAGCTGGTGCGGCTTATATCAAGGTGCGCTCTGTAGTCCGAAATTTACGGTAGTTTAATGCCATTCTGTGGAACATCACAGGCAAAGCAATAACATGGAGACAAGCTGCCTGACCCCAAACTAAGTGCTAAGTTAGGGTCTTGTCCAAAAACAACCAACAACATCTTGATTAATGCTAGCTCAAGTTTAGTCCCAAGTTTAACAGCAGTCCTATATGACAGGTCCACAATGCCACTTACAACAACACAAATGGGTTCAGTGATTTCACATCCTGGCATTGTGTTTGAACAGAAGCTGAGTAGACGACAGCAAACAGCCTAGAAAAATCCCAATTACGTCTATAACGGCGCTCGCTCCAAGGAAAGAAAAAAGACAATGAAAGAAAAAGTATAGAAGAATGCAGTCTGCAGCCCTAGACGTATGATTCACCACAATAATGGACAAGCATCAGTCAGTTAGTGCCATGGTAAACACTACGAAATGATGCATTTTTGTGTTTAGTCGCTCCTTGTTTAATTGTGTCTGCTGAATACCATTAACACTGCCACATTTGTCCTCAAGAAATCGCTTTCTGAACACAAATAAAAGAGCTATAAATGCCCCTAACAATTCTACTTTTAAATGAGTGACGTGGGAAGTTTTGTGGCTTGCTATTAGAAAACTGTTTGAGGAAGCAAAGACAACATAAGTTTTGTAGATTGGTCTATGGGAGTGAAATAGGAATAGGGAATAGAAATGGGCAAATTTTGTATAGACGTGTTGTATTAAGTTAAGGAAAAAGTAAGAGTTGGAGGTTCAAATCTTGCACACTTTGTCACTGTGCCCATGACAGCTCAAGTGCATGCAGCTCTAGGGCTAAGTTTAACTTTAGATTAGATTAGTTTATTTAAGAGGAAGCAGTGCAATTTCATAAAACATATGAATAAATTAAAAGTAAAAGTAAAAATGGCAGAATTAGCCAATTCATCTGTAGTTCCCTGACCATGATGTTAAAGGGTCCACATTATGCTATTTTCTGATCTATGTTACAATGTTGTTTCCTCATCACAAACAGACCTGGAGTTGTGTTTCGTTTCATTCACACAAGTTTAACACACAAACCCCACATATTTAGTAGAGTTATTCTCTTGCGATGTGTTGTGGTTTTAAAAAAAAGTTCTACACTGTGATTTTCAACTCCATACACTTTCATTAGAATCACTTGGATAATCTCAGCCCTATAATTGCCCCTTTCTACTAAATAAAAAGGTAAAAGGAGCTGTTAACTATAAAACTACCACTACATGACATTCTAAGGTGGAACAGAGCATTTTGAGATTTGGAGATGTAGACAGACTAATGATGCAACTTTACTCAAACATGTGTGAATGAAACAAAACACAACTCCAGGTATGTTTTTGATGAAGAAACAAGGTTGTAACATGGCTTAAAGCTCACATGAGTCAATTTTGTGTACTATAGGACATTTAAGAACTGTATAAACTAAATTATTTACAGAAGTGCTAAAATTTACAAAGTATTTTGCCTCTTTAGGGAGACTTGTCCTCTGCATTTGACCCAGTGGTTTACATGTGATTGTTACCCCCTTTAATGTTGTTGGTTCAACCCAGCCTGTTTGCCAAAAATCTCCACACTCTTTCTTGTCATTTCCTGCTAGAGGTTCTATCAAAAAAAAAAAAAAGAATGGGTAAAAAATGATGTATGGCGGGTCAAATGCAGACCTTATGGGAGATTAATAAAGTTTACCTCCATGTCTTTGTAGATTACAGTGGTCCCTCATTTATCACAGGGGTTATGTTCTAAAAATAACCCGTAATAGGCGAAATCCACAAAGTACTCAGCTTTAGGCTGTAAAACCCCTCACCACACACTTTATACACTTTTCTCAGACAGGCGTTAACAATTTCTCAGATTTCTCTCTTGTTTAAACACTCTCAAAGTTCAAACCTTCGTAGGCGCCTTTGTTGGTGCAGAAAGTTTCATCGACATAGTGGGTTTTGTCGGGGGAAACTTGCAAACATACAGCACTTCAGAGTCACATTGTGATTCAACATTTATGTAAATTTGGCTGAACGCATTCTGTACTGTACAGGAGACACGGCACGGAGGAGACTGATGGACAAACAGCGAGACCGCGAAAGGTGAACCATGATTTAGTGAGGGACAACTGTATGCCTTTTTAGAAAATGAAAGTGAATGGCCATCTATGTATCAATCTTGTGACTAACCAGCCACTGTCCCAACTCTACCCCACTACGTATATCTGCTGCTATATCCATATGCCTCACCTCACCTCTAATGGGGAGAGTATGAATAAATCTATCTAAGTTCTGTCTCCAATTGTGATAAATATGGAGCAGATCTAACTTAAACAGATGAGGAAACACTGCTGGTAATGTGCTGTATAATGCATTGCTCTAACCCATGTCTTCACATAGGAGTCTGGGGAAATTTAATATGGACCAACATCTTTTAGATACATTTAATTTGACGTGTAGCCCAGTACCGATCCAGAAATATGCTCTGAATGTATTCATCCTAGCTTGGGTTCAAAATACAGTTTAATCCGTAAAATGAATTGATCGGAGCAGGTCTGTTTTGGTTTCTTTTCAACATGAGGGGCACGTTTAGTTAAATGTTTTCCAAGCAGAGCATAATTATAATGAATGCTGAGGTGCATATGCCAGACAGCCATTAACACATCCACATGAATGATCGCCCCCTATCCCCTGGAGATGGAAACTCGCCAATATGTTCCACCTAACACACCAATTCCAATCACAGCAACAAGATAATGGCACAATACAACACAATTTATGCAGCACAAGTCAAGCATTATAACCTCTTGCAATGAATCGTTTTTTGAAAGGATAAACTTTAGCGCATTGCAGGCTAGAGATGTTGGCAATATTTACCAAAAGACATCGACAGAGGTGGTGGAGAAGAGGAGGAGAGGCTCAGGTTCTGCTGCTGCAGTGGAAATATGGTGGCACATTGTAGAGACAGAATGGAGAGGAGAGAGTGTAAATGTATATAAATGACTTGAGAGATTATTGGTTGAGAGGAAAAGAGGCAAATCGTCTGTGATTGGCCAAAACAGACTGAGGAAAAATATAATTGTCCTGGATGACTTTAGATTACCATGATCTTGTGGTCTTGTTCAGGAGTGAGGGAAAGATGGAGTGTGAGATTGACAGGCGGACAGGTGCAGTCACATGGGAGGAGTTTGGAATAGAGACGCTGCTCCCCCGGGAAGAGGCCCTGGTGAGGACCTAGTACATGGGAGACTATGTCTCTCAGTTGGAGGAAGCATGCAGAAAGGGAAGTTCCTCCTCAGAGAGCTGCCTCCGTGACCCAGCCCTGGATAAGCAGTATGTTGTAGTATTGCAGTATAGAATCCTATAATCCACATTTGATTATCCAGTGTCCCACCTCTCCTTGTAAATACACATGTAGCACTGAGTGTTCTTTTGATGTTTGATGCTGTTCCAAAAGAGGTTTACTCCAGCCTATTGGCACGTCTCCCTTCTGATCAAACTAGGTCAGTATACTTTTTGTTTTTTCATGATATTGTTTTATTTCTCTCTGTCTGATGCAGCTCCACAGTCAGTGAGGAGGCAGAATAGGCTTGACCTCTGCTGTCCAGATCACATTAAAATGGCTTGTATCTGATGGGCACTCACGCATGTGCTGCAGACAGCTGTCACTGAGCCAAGGGCAGAGCCGACAGGTTTCCAACTCGCTGCGTGACCCTTATTCAATCACACTTCAGCTTGTCGTGGTTTGTCAAAATTACAAGACCAATGTCCAGCAACAAAACTTTATATTTTCTGATTTTGGGTTGGTACAATAAGCACTTTCACACTCAAACATGCTATTATTATCAAAGGTCCTATCCAGGCTTTTAATCTGCTTATGTGCACCTTTTGATAATGCATGTAGAATTACAAAAGCAAAATCTCTATTAAGTTTCTTAATCCAAAATGCCAGTAGATGACATGATAAAGCCTCCATTTGACAAAAATCACATCCAACTCTTAATAACATTGAACTGGTTGCATTGTTGCATTTTGTCATCATTCTCAGGTCCCTGTCTGTATGTCCCTGTTTTGTGCACCTTACTGACACCATCATGCTGCTACAAGAACTGTCATATGTTGTACTGAAGCCACACTGGGTTAATGTTTACACTTGGGTTTAAGGGGTATTTAATATTTATGGGTTTGCACTTTATGGGATGCTCCAAACACAATTTTGTTGTTCTTCTGTGACAATGACTACAAATAAATTGAATTTAATTAAAATTGAATTGATGGGCAGTGTGGATTTGGAACTAAAAACAAGGGTTAGGTCTTTAAAAGGTAACTAGCTACACGATGATTGCAAGGTGAAATAATCAGAGCCTGGTGAAGGTGTAAGAGGAAGTATTATGCTTTATTTCTGGTATTTATCATAAATGATTATCACTTGATTTTGTTCATTACAAACAGAAATATTGATCTAAAATGACTTAATAGAAAAAGGGTCACTGGTTTCCTGTTCAAAACTGCAGAACTGATTTTCTGCTGCTGGCCCCACCTCTTCATAGTCACATTTCACTGAAACAACCAGAGTTTTCATTTAGACCAGCATTTTAATTATTGACAAAATAACTCTAATGAAATGAAACATTTTTGAACATTTGTATATGACCCAGAGTCAAAATTTTTCAGACCCCCTCTGCAGGTGGGGTTGGGGTTATGTAAAAACAGACAAATGCACATGTTATGTGATCATGTCAGGGTAGGAAAAAAAAAAACATTGTAAAAAATAAGCAAGTAAAGAAGAAATAATTTGTCTCCTTTAAAAACACAGAAGAATATCATGATTTCTACAAAACTTTATTTATTTTATTTATTTATTTATTTATTTATTTATTTATTTGAAGGACAGTGTGCAGATACATTAAAAAGATGGCTGCACCAGATTTAGCAAAATGCTAATTTCCATCTGTAGTCCTTGGTGTCACAAACATTAAAAACAAAACAATTCACATATAAAATTCACATATAAAAAGTGCAATACAAAAGACAATGTACAAGTGTGCAAAACTTTCAATACATAGTGCAAACTACAAGTTATTAAAGTGCGAGACATATGCAACAGATATCAGAATAAATACAGTGTAGCCACTATCAGATGATACCCACGAGGGTAGCATCTGATAGCTCTGTACCTTATTGGTATTATAAATGTAAACAAGACAGTAAAATGACACTAAGACAGTACAATAACACTCATTATTTGATAATCTAGTGGCCATCAGATGGTACCCACGAGGGTAACATCTGATGGCCGAATACTCGTCTGGTATAATTAGTGTGGGCAGGACTGATGCTCAAGAAGCCAGTTTTTGACAGCCCCTGAAAAGCTGTGATAATCTGCTATGTTCTTAAGATTTTCTGGAAGCCCGTTCCATTCCTTGATGGCTTTAAAAGAGAAGGCAGATTGAGAGAACGCGGACTTTCTTGTAGGAACATTGCAGTCACCCCTAGACACGGACCTTAACACTCTCCTTGTTAGTTGAGAGCGAGACTGTACATAGGTCTTTAGTGGGGGTGGGGCAGCGTCATGCGAGGATTTTATGTACCAGGCGAATATCAGAGTACCTGATCAAGTTGTCAAAGCTTAATATTTTAAATTTGTCCAATATGTAGCAATGATGGTAACGTCTGGGCTTTTTATCGAGGATTTTCAACGCCTGATTATGCAATGATCTAAGAGGATTTAGTACTGTTATTTTGGCTTGAGACCATGAGGAAATCCAATACAAAATGTGAGATATAATCATAGCATTGAGATAAGATGATAATGAGCTTCTAATGTGTTGGAAATTAGCGATGTTGAATTTCAAGACATTACAAACCTTTTTAATATGTTTTTAAAAACTTAAGGGTAGGGTCTAATATGACTCCCAGGTATTTAACTTCCTCGACATTTTTAATCATGCAACTATTCACATAAATATTTGGACATACACTTTGTTTGAGAAGTACATTGTAACAGTTTTCTCAGTATTCAGAGTAAGGAAAGATTTGTTAAACCACTCTATTGCTTTTACCATTGCCACAGATAGCTTAGCTGCGACAGAATTTGCGTCGGGACCGTGTGTAAGGAATACTGTGTCGTCAGCGTACATCACGATTTCTACATCGTCACAAATAGAAGGTAGGTCGTTGATGTACAAGCTGAAGAGCAATATATGGACTATACAATTACTGAAGCAACAAAATCGACTTTTCAGAGCTTTTTAACCATGTTATAGTTGTTTCCCTTCACCATTTACTCCCTTGAAGTTGTATTTGGAGTGATTTGGAATGATTCAATGCTTTCTTTCTTCTTCTTTAATCTGTTATTTTCAAGATGCCATATTACTGATCAATCCCCGTTTTTACCTCCACCGACATATGCCCACGGTTCTGTACTTCTTTTGTTCCTCAAGTAAATACAATGTCATCTCACACCGTAGTTTTCTACCACAGATGTCAGTGGACTTGTTTCTTTTACTAAGTTGTTTTAGGTGAAAATCACAATTTAAAATGTACAAATTATAATATTTTTAAGAAGACCTATACAAGTATGTGTGTGAACATTAACAAAACATTAACATGAGCAAATTTTAACTTAAAGCCAAAGTTTTAGCTACCAACAATAGGACTAAACCCAACAAGCCTCCAAAAGTGCTACCATGCTGTACTAACCCTCACACCAGCTGCTGCAGAGACACACCACTGTAGATCCCATTTACAATTTCACTGAATATATTACTCGCATTCCCAGCATGCTTTGGGAAATGCTAAACATGATTAATGCTTTAACTATCACACTTTGGAGCTACTGGGAGCCTCATAATGACTTTCCCCCTGCATTCCTCCGCTCCTATGTAAGTCCATTGAATTGTCCTAAGTCTTTTTTATACGACTCTGCTCTGACACTGTCTTTACTGTCCCCACATGGAACGCTAATGGAACCAGCAGAAGGCATGTGCCAGGATAGGGAGAGAAGAGGGGATTTATGGTAATGATCAATAAGTTCATTTGACATGTTGAGCAGTGGGAGCATCCAGGGAGGAGGAGGAACTCTGGTAATATTTATAGACTTGGCAAATGGATTTTACACCTAAGGCAATGTGATAAAACTGACTTTTGTTTGTGCATGTACTCTTTTGAATTAGGGCTGAACAACTTTGGAAAACAAGAAAATTGCAATGCATGTCTTAAAAGTACACAGTTCAGTTTATATTGCACACGCAGGAGGATTCACATTTGAGGGAAGACAGAAATATTAACTGCAAAACTTGTAGATGAAGTACATGCATTTCAGTAGAGTTTGTAGAGACCTGAACTGCAGAATTAAGAGCTTTTACGCACAATAAGAAGGGATGATTTGCTGTTTGGTCATTAAATTACGTTACTGAAACAACTGCAGCCATTGTGACCGTCTGATTTGCGATTTAGAATTCATCTTGCCCAAAGACACAAGATAAAGGATTCAAACTGACATTCTTCCAGCGACAAGACAACTATTATTGACCTTCTCCCACCCCACACACTTTTGCCTCTAAATGCTACTACACCGCTACTACTTTCTTTGTGGCAATACTTCCGGTTAAGTGGGAATCCCATTCGTTTCGCGATATAAAGCAGGGTGATTTGTCAACAATGCACCGATTCACTGAGGCTTTAAAACGGCTTTGTAGCCCGTGAGGAACTTAATCACAGATCGGCAGCACCATGCAAAGTAATACAACTCGAATAACGACGGCAGCGCACAAGGCAGTTTCCAGAATAAGGTCAAAACTACCTCATTAACCCTTATTTCAAGTGCAACTGTCTAAATATAAAGCCTTATTCTTAAGCCAGTTGATCCAGTCCAACGAATGAATACTCAATATTCAAATCCATATTAACATTGCAAATTTTTGAACACTGAAAGAAATCCAGCTTTTCTTATTTTTAATGGATCTGTACATTACTTATATGGCCTGTCTAACTGCGTAAAGCTTGAGTCTCTGTCTGCTTCTTAATTAGCAAAAGCAGTGGGCATCGCGCTTCTGCTTGAGATGTTATGGCTGTGTAAACACCATACATCATGATTCACCGATGTGCAGAAAACAGGGCCCTGCGGCTGCCAGAACTCGCTCAGATTGCTGTCAAAATGGTGGAGGCGTGAGAGGGAAGTGGCGAGGGAGGGGGAAGTCATGATGGTGCGTTTGTATGTTGGGTCACTACGTATAAGGTTATTTGAGTTAAATGCGATGTACCTCATTTTTTACGGTCTTAAAAACTTGAAAAAGAGAACTTTGTTTGCAGTGATCCAAGTTATTCCTCACTACCTTATGCATTCAGACCATCCTAATTATTCACTGCGATGAGTTTATAAGCTCTTTTCTCAACTCTCAGTGACCAGAGCAGAGTTTGTCGTCAAGGTAATGCTAATTAGAACACTGAACACTTCTTGATTCTCTTATAACTAGACGCTGACAGTACACAGGGGACATATTTTGACCTCAAGAGCTGCTTATACATATATACGCACTGTGGCATTTGCTCAAAAACATGAAAAAAATGGATCCAGCCCTTTTAAGAGCAAAAAGAGTGTCAGATAAAACGATGTAGTCTCATGTTTAATAATGAACGCAATGTAGAGGAAGTGTCAGTTACAGTCACGACGGTCCCAAATGATTTCAGTTTGCTTTAAAGGAAGATCGGCTATAAAAAGATACAATGAGTCACAGCTAATCACTGGGACTAAGTACAAATGGCGGAGACAACAGTGACTAACTAAATGCACTGTGCAGAGTTAACATTTACAAAAGGAGACAATATAGGAGCGTTAAGTATACTTGGAGTTGCAGTAATGCATGAATTTGAATTGTCTGAATAGTTAACTTTGTGATTAAAGCAATGTTTTCCTCTGAATCCTTTTCACATTTTGAAGTGGAACTAAACTTTTTTGTGTAAACTCTAGTCTTTTTTGGCAATCTTAGCGCAAACTAGGAACTTTTGCAGTTTTGTGGTAAAAAAAAATATATAAATAAAAAAAATAAAAATGAATGTGTGCTGCCTCTAGTGCCCCCCGTGCAATTTCAAGTACTATGTGACATCTCACATGACTGCCCCGATTGAATCGAGATGTTTCTGATTACAAAAACTTGGCTCCCGGGGTGGAGTTTGAAGTGTGAGTACATTTTAGACCAATCACGCTGTTCCTTATACTGTATGTCCAGACCCGCCCCTCCTACCCCCTCATTCTTTTTTTTTCAATCTAATCTTTCTTCAATCCTCTAATCTAGTCTAATCTAATCTTTGTATTGAATTATATAGTGTATTCATGGTTTTCAAATATAGCAATGATTCTCGATTAAGCCATTTACATCAAAATATATCTTTTGAGTGAGAAAACTCCTCTGAATTTCATCAAATCAGGGAGAAGCCATTCACCTAATACGAGAAAATAAGAAAATATGTGAAAATGAAAACAAGAGACGGAACTTAAAGCCCTACACCTTTTTTTCCCATGTATTTGAAATTTGTCTTGTCCCAGTACAGATATGTTATATAAGCAGCTCTTGAGGTCAAAATAAACCTGCTGCGTGCTGTTTTCATCTAATTATAAAGCATCAGGAAGTGCACGTTGGCATAGTAGCTGTTGCATCACCTGCTTCTGATAGTTGTGGCAAACGCTTATAAACTCATTGCTTTGAATACAGTTAGGATGCTCTGAATGCATAAGGTAAGTGAGGAATAACCTTGGACCAGTGCAGATAATTTAAAATAAATAAAAAAGTTCAGTTTTTCATATTTTTAAGACAGTAACAATCAGCCGCAGCACCTTTAACATGGACAGGTCAGTGAAGCACACACGGGGATGAGTTTAGAAAGAACAGTGAGTGACTCCTCCACAGCAGTGCTAAGTAAAGCCTGGGACCTGACTGTGAAACATTTAACCTGCAGAGACTGGTGGTTTGGAAGGAGCCTGCCCCGGGGCCTCAGTCACACCTCCACTGCTCAGGCATTTCTGTTCTCCTCCCTCTCTCTCTCTCTCTCTCTCACTCGTGCTCACTGTCTCTCTCACACTCAATGAATTGCCCTTCAAGTGAAATAATGTTTCGTGATTCCGCTTCCCTCTCTGTCTCACTCTCTGTCTCTCTTTCTATGCCTCTCATTCTCTCATTCCCCCTTTCTCTATCTATCTCTTTCCCTCTGTCTTTCCCTAACTGTCTTCCCCCACTGGTTTCCTATTGTTTGTAAATCATCCTTGAGTGTCTGAAAAAGCGCTCTATAAGATTATTATTATTATTATTTTATTATTTTTGAAGTTTTCTGTCTCTTTATCTTTGCCTCTATTTACTCTTTCTCTCTCTTCCTCTCTCTATGTCTCCCTTTACTCTCTCTCTATCTGAAGCTCTATGTCTCTCTATCACACTCTCTTTTTATGTCTCTCTTCACTCTCTATCTGAAGCTCCGTCTCTCTCGCTCTCTTTTTGTGTCTCTCTTCTCTCTCTCTCTCTATCTGAAGCTCTGAATCTCTCTGTCTCTATCTCTCTCTGTTTATGTCTCTCTTCACTCTCTCTACCTGAAGCTCTCTGTCTCTCTACCCTTCTCTTTTTATGTCTCCTTCACTTTCTATCTGACGCTCTCACTCTTTATCTCTCTCTCTTTTTATCTCTCCTCACCCTCTCTATTTGAAGCTCTCTTTCTCTCTCTCTCTATCTGAAGCTCTCTGTCTCTCTACCTCTCTCTCTTTTTATGTATCTCTTCACTCTATTGCTATCTGAAGCTCTCTTTACTCGCTCTCTATCTGAAGCTCTCTGTCTCTCTCTCTCTCTTTTTTATGCCTCTCTTCACTCTCCCTCTATCTGAAGCTCTCTCTTTCTCTCTCTTCCTCTCTCTTTCTTCACTCTGTCTCTATTTGAAGCTCTCTGTCTCTCTATCTCTTTTTATGTCTCTCTTCACTCTCTCTCTCTCTCTCTATCTGAAGCTCTCTGTCTCGCTATCCCTCTTTTTACGTCTCTCATTCTCTCTCTCTCTATCTGAAGCTCTCTATCTCTTTTTATGTCTCTCTTCACTCTTTTTCTATTTGAAGCGCTTTGTCTCTCTCTCTTTCTTCACTCTCTCTCTATCTGAAGCTCCCTGTCTCTCTCTCTCTTTGTGTCTCTCTTCACTCTCAATCTGAAACTCTGTCTCTCACTCTCTCTGTCTCCCCCTCTGTCTCAGTCTCTCTCTCTCACTCTCCCTGCCTCTCCCTCTCTCTCTTTCTCTCTTTTTCTCTTCACAGAGACATTGAAGGGAGCAGGATGCAGACTCTTTATCTCTGTGGGTTTGAATAGTTGAGGTTGAACTGCACCTATGAACCATACAGATGTAAATGACACAAGTTTAAAGAGGCTTGTCCCGATCTCAGCAATTTTTTTAGCAATCTCTCCCGGGTCCTGTTCGAAACCCTCCGCACCGGTGCTTAATTTGTGAATCCATATTTACAAGAACACTTATGGACTGGGTGAACAGGCAGGAGGATCAGCCAAAACAGTTACAGTATTTAATATTTAAACAGCAGGATTCCCTTTTAGTCCTGTAACAGTATAATTGTCCGATAATGTCCTATGTTCATGAAATTGTACACACTTGTTAAAAAATACCAGAGTTTTAGCTATTAGTGGCTGTTATAGGGTTTAATATTGCTTAAACAAGTAATGACCACAAAACAGATTGCACAATTTGGAGATGACGAAAATCAGGTGTCACCCATTTACATCAAATCAATGTTGTCCCAGAGCATTCAGTGCTCATGTTACAGGCTGTTCTAGGGCTCTTTTTAGTTCTTTTATTTCAGTGACATGTCCATCTATTCTGTCCATCTCATAATGTAAGATGTACTACTTCTGCATAAAGAGTTCCATTGTCTTGGTGGAGTCTTGATTTATGTAGTGACGTGGGGTCCTGAGAGGAGCTGTGACTGTAGCGCTGAGGTGGATCAGCCTGAGGGACTTCTAGGAAATCTCCTTATCAAAGACCGAACATGTCCCTGGGGCTCGTGTGCGACTGAGCAGAGTCTTTGAGAGTCTGGGTGGTGGTTGGGGTTCTTGGTGGTGTGTTCCGACCAGCAGCATCAGCAAACCTGTCTCCAACTCTGCTCCCAAACTGTACTTCAGCTGCTTCTAGAGAAGATTTTTCAGAAGAAGCTGAAAATATAAACACAAGTTAGACAATAAAGTTGTTCAAATTATGGTATTTGCAAAAAAGAAAAGTATATTGTAAGTTGTAAACAGAGTATGTAGAACCACAGATAAGTGCATTTTAAAAAGCAATGAAAACATAAAGTAGAATAAATACCTAGCAGTTTATTCAAAGCCAAATTGTAAAAAAAAAATAAAAATAAAATAAAAAACAATAGCCTACACAGAAATAAGACTGCAAGAAGATGAGTTTGTAAAGTGTGCAGCCCATTAGTTACGGCTGAGAGGGGTCTCCTCCTGTGCGTCCTCATCCACGTCTCCTCATTCTCCCTCACACTCCATCAGTTTATCATTATGTACCGTACTATTTGCAGATGTTTAGGTAAAACTACAGCTTTGTCTGAAGATTAATATGGCAAAAGACTTCATAAAATGTCATAAAAACACCCAAGAACAACATATGTTTGTGTTATCTACAATACATAAACAGTTCTGCCAATAAAACGCTACTAAATATGTGCTAAAGACGGCAGGAGGGACAATTACCAGATCAAACAATTACACTTCCCGGATCCGGATTGGCTGAAAATTGAGAGAAACTCGAATGCTTTCCGCCAAACGCCAGATCAAATTAAACCTTGCTCCTTACTGTTTGCTGTAAGATTCTGTCCAATGCTCAGCCCACAAGCCTACGTCATCCATGCTCCCACACGACAACAATACAAGTATGATACAAAACTGTACACAGCAACCTGACAACCTTGAAGTGATGTGACGTAGTTTCATTAGCAGGATGCATCCTCATTGTGTTGTGATAGTGCTCTGAAGGGGGAGTGACTTAGCACGGAGAGCAAAGGGAGAAGAGAAAAGTAAAACCTATAAAACATGTTAATAGTTTATTTTTTGGCAAATATAGCATTTTCAAAATAATAAAAGGTAACATAGTGATCTAAATATGTTCTGTGCTCGCAATTAATACCCCATAAAAGTAAATTACCTCCTCTTTAAGTATGAGCAATTTCCAACCTGGAGGCGTGAGGTTTACACAGAAAAACAGCAAATATGTTTTTATTGTTTGTTTTTTTTTGTTTTGTTTTTTTTCATAAAGGCTGGAATAGCAAGAAAGCACACAAAATACTGGACATGTTCTGGTCATACATCTATCAGTATATTTGAGCTCATATGAAGACACAGGTTGTTTTAATCATATCAAAGTAGCTGTAAACAAGAGCCTGATCAATACTGACCTACAGCGTCTGACAAATCAAATGTCACCAATCGACACGCGCCTCTCCACTGACATCGAGCTGAACACCAGGGAATCATTTGTCCATTGATCTCATTTACATTCACACTTTAATTACAACAAAGCTCTCAATTTAAAGGACATGGGTGCGGCAACGGCATGGGTGCATGTTAGACTACTCATTTAATTCTATCATACTTAATTTTAATTATTATTTTTAACATTTTTCCTTTTTTGTTTTGTTTTGTTGAAGTTTATAATTATAGTTCCTGGTTAGACATGGGCAGCAGATGTGAAGTAATTCCATAATCTACCAGTTACCTGGCAACCATAAAGTTAACAAGGGCCAAAATTTGATCTTAGTTTTGTAAAATCAGTGTTTAATTTGTCCAAAAAATATTCCTTGCATGTAAATTGCTTTGGCATTTTGGATGGAATTGTCAGCGTTGATGACATACAGTAGGAAGAGGTATTCTGTTTTAAAATACAGTGCTACTTCCTGTATTTTTGTACATTTCTTTTCAGCATTTTTCCACAAACTGCCATTAAACTGATGTAAATATTCACCACACACAATACTATCCCACCAAATCAAGTCATATGCACTTTAATCTGGTCATCATCATTATTATTATTATTATTTTTTTTTTTTATCTTTTTGCATTGTCCCCTGTTCTTCTTTCTCTTTGAGTGTATATAAGTTAATATTCCGTTCGATGGTACAGCTCCACCGTGGGAAGGACCCAAAGGAGCAGGCTGCAGTACTATATAATCTCCTCAAGGCAAGCACAGTGAATACGGATTGTTATGTAAAGAGTTGTTTTTTTTCTTTTTTATGGGATTCCTTTGTGTATTTTCAACAGATGCTTGTACTTAAATCAATATGACTACTTAAAATATATTCAATACATTACATTATGTCATTTCTCTAGTGATGTCCTGTTGCTACCTGTCCTCATGGGGATGTTACTGCTTTCCCAAAGTATTTAGGGGTTTTGGCTTTCTGTTATATACATTTTGAGGACTTTTTTCCATTCTAAAGATATATTTTGTTGTAAATCGCTATGGGAACGGTCCAAATTTCTTATCATTCTTAAACCCATGGATAGCATTCAACATTTTATCTTACATGCATTCAATCGCAGGCGTGGTCACTGCTTCACAGATCTGACCTGTAACTTTGCCTGATCGCTTATCTCCATGGATATAGAGAAGTTTAATGCCATACTGTGGAACAAGCAATAGCATCTTCATAGTGAAAAGCAGGTGGTAGACCTTCTACCAGAAAAGTTAAGAAACCAGTTAAGAAACCAATAAATTCCATGGGAGGACCTCCAAGGTAGACCCAGGACACGTTGGAGGAACTATGTCTCTCGGCTGGCCTGGGAACACCTTGGGGTCCCACTGGAGCAGATGGAGGAAGTGTCTGGGGTGAGGGGAAGTCTGGGAGTCCTTGCTTAGATTGCGGCCCTCGTGACCCAGCCCCAGATAAGCGAAAGAAAATGGATGGATGGATAAATACTTTTGACATGGTACAATTTGAACATCGAGACACAGTCAGACAATCATTCCTTCTCTCATTAATTTAATACACACTTCCGCAATACTTAAGAAAGTTTCAGATGGGTGTGACTGACAGGTGGATTAGCCAATCAGAAAAAACGCATGGTCCATCTGTATCAAAACAAATATGGCTCCAAAAGTTTGTAAATGTTAAAAGAAGATGAATGTTTTTGGGTTGGCCCTGAACTGTCCATGCGATACCACTGTCCGCCTATCAAGCTCCATCTTTGAATCTTTTTTAATCTCTCTTTTCAACATTTCTGAAAACCCTTTGACCTCGGTGCGTGGTCCAAAGACAGCTGATTTCTCACATAACCTCGACTTTGTACCAAACTTTCTCCATTTTCTCTGCACTGTGTTTGAACGCTGCAGGATTATTGGATTATTGGATTATTGGAGGCCAAACGCATTCAGCCTCCCTCTGCTCCTCACCTACTACTGCAACTACGGCTTGTATAACCCTCGTATCGCACATTTCTACCTTTTATTCACTTATATATATGCACTCTGCTCACTGATCAGAGGACTGTCTACACACTTGTTTAAAATAAAATGGGAAAAAAAGAGAGAGAGAGACAGGTTTCTCTGTAGTTTTATCACTACCAATATATCTAGGAAGGTGGTTCTCAAGTGGATTTTAAAGGCGTACACATTGGACATACCTAACAACATTTAAATTAATTTTGTACACATCAACTTAAAACCCATCCTTCAGTGTTAGTTGGCCGAGCCTCAACCAGGAACTTGGTCAAGAGCATGTACCTGGTGGACAAGCCTATTGAGTTTGTTTTATGTTGATGAAGGATCCCAATGAAACCTCAGTAGCAGTTTCGATAAGAAATAAAAATTTAGTTGCAGCCATTTTGTTGCCTGGCAAATCCAGAACGATATCTCTCTCTCTTTTTATATAAATTGATATCAGTCTGGTCCCAACTTCCTCTGTTGCATCTCAACCCCGGTCAAACGTGATCATGCAATCAGATCAGTCTTTTTTCAATGACACATGAGACGAAGGAGCTCATTGGTCACCTATGATTTACAAATAAAACCTAATTTACCTCACCTCAGATTAACAGAGTTTAGTGCGCTCATTGATTCTGCAGAAATACGCAATGTTTTTCAACCTAACTGTGAGATTATTTTTTCTGATTGGGACAGACCACGCATGTCCACGATTGGCTAATTCACCTGTCAGTCATATCCGTTTGAAAACAAGGAGATTGATCCATGAAGAGACGCACATCTTCCTAAAGCAGGGGTGTCAAACTCATTTTCACCGAGGGCCACATCAGCAAAATGGCCGCCATCAAGGGCCAGATGTAACTGTGCGGCAGGATAAATATCACTAAATGTAACCGAATGTCATGTAAAATAAATGTAATTACTTTTTAACTTGTTAAATAACGGTTTCTGTGATAAACTGACATTTTTAAAAGTGTGTATCTGGTCGGGACACACCTGCTCACAGACCTTCAGCTCTGCTTCAAATACGGCCTTTTACAGCCTTTTAATTATTGGACAATTTGTTGTTTTTCTTGCAGACTAACTTTTGCATACTTAGCTCCGTGTTTGGTGTCAAAATGTCAATGTAGATTGTACCAACCCCACCTCATAACACATAAAACATACAGGTTTTTCTCCTCAAAGCACAAACTTGTATTCACCTTCACCCTTCTTTCTTCCAACTTCCTTCCATGCCAACAATTTTCCTCTTCATGAACATTTTGTGATGATTATTTGCAAATATTTCTTAGTTCCACTTGCTGGGGAAATTTCATTAGTTTATTGTCAGTGCACACATTAAAGCAGTATAGACATATTTTAAAATGACAGTCATGCCTTTTAATTTATCTTCTCGTAGGCCACATAAAATGACATGGCGGGCCGCATTTGGCCCCCGGGCCTTGAGTTTGACACATGTGCCCTAAAGTACTGAAGAAGTTTGTATTCTAGATCTCATGTAAGCCATTTTGGGGTTTTGTGAATAAAGTGATTTATTTTTTTATTTTTTTTCGCCACGATGAAATCAAATCATAATTTTTTTGTTTTTTTGTTTAGTTTTATAGTTTAGTGTTTAGTTTATAGTTTTAGCTGTGGAAAATGTGATAATTTAGTCAACTACATTCATAATAGTTTTAGTCAACCAGAAAAGATATGTTTTATTTTAATTGTGATAAACTGTCTTTATTACTTAATGGTACATGTATAGAGATCCGTCAAGATCCCAGTCTGTCTGTGTCTTCCCTTCTATGCCTGGAGCTGGAAGGAGTCTCTGGCACCACCCACTACACGCCTGCAGCCGATCAACAATCAAGCCTCCACCTCTGGACAAAGGGACTAAGGATCCTACACACGCTGCCAGATCGTCAGTGTATCCTCTGTGGTACAGTTCTGCTTGTCTTGTCTGTTTTAGTACTCTGTTGGCGTTTCTCATTTTTCGCCAGATCCCTTTTCTTGGACCCATCTTGCATCTCCGCCTCCGACCCATCTTCCTACTACCCGCTCCTCCAACCAGCATCCACATCCCTCTTGTTTGTAATAAACCATAATAAAATAACAAGATCCTTTTGGGGTTCTTGGATTTAAAAGTAGAACTTGTATCTGTCTTGTATCAGTTTTTATACTTTAAAGGTATAATGTGTAACTTTCAGGAGGTGGCATGTCACTTGCACGATTCCATGGGAGTAGAAAGTTAAAACCATACTCTGGACCATTCTCCATGGAGACAGTTTTGGATGGAAGACGTTTTATGCCATAATGTGGACTATTATATCCAAAAGATCATAATTTCCATGGAAACAATCAGATGGAGGCCCTCCTTCCGGCCAAGTAAGAATCAGGTTTGTGGAGATGCAAGCCAACTCACAGTAAGGGCAGATGTTTTCTTTCAACACGCTATTATATTTTCGATTACTTTTGGATAAAACGTTACACAGTGTAGTTTTACAAATAAGATGTTACGATCTTGGCCAAGAAAACCTAGATGGAAGGTTGGACAATTTAATTTATTTTATGTTGATGTTTGAAATCAGATTAAAACTACGGAAAACACAGAAACTCCACAAAGAAACATCCCACATAGTCCTGGGATCATCTTGTACCGTCTGCTCCGTCTGCTCCTCCAACTCCACTCGCTGATCAAGGGACTGCAAACTTGTTTAAAATAAAAAAGAGACAAGGAGAGAGTATGTTATCTTGTGTAGAAAGTCAATGCACCGACTAACCACGTTTCAGAGTTTGTGTCACGACTACATCTGCAGCAAAAAGTTTTAAAAAGGAAGAAGAAAAAATAAAAAATACATCAGAGAATTTCTTGAGTCTCTGGAGGAGAGGGGGGGAGGCAGGCTCTTTACAGATGAAACTCAAACAGACTAAAGCTTTGGATAAGGCAGCTCTTAATGTAGCGCTAGAGAAAGGTAGAAGGTAGAAGGGAATTTCAATCACGAGGAAAAGAGGAAATGATCATGGAAATGTGGAGAGCGCTTGACGATTGGAATGAAAAGATCCGGATCACGGGGATGAAACATGAGCATTAGACAATAAGTAATTTGCAGCAGGTTCAGGGAGCGGTAATGGCAGGGAATGAGGATCCATGAATGGCTTCTATTAGTGTCAATTGTAGGTTAAGACACAAAGTAGGTCACAGGTTTGGCTGAGATTGAAAAGTGAAAAAGATTTGAAAGTTGCACTACCGTATGTAACTTTTGTGGTGCGGAGCTCTTCAACTGCTTGCCATCATGGAGACTGGTTACTATGCCTGGAATGTTCCGCAGTATGACATTAAAGCAGACCTATTATGCAAAATGTACTTTTCAGAGCTTTTAATTATGGTATAGTTCTTTTCCCTTTCCTCATTTACTTTCTCGAAGTTGTATTTGGAGTGATTTGTTCCTGTTTGAGCAATCTTTAATCACTTATTTTCAAGTTGCCACTTTGCTGATCAACTCTCATTGTCACCGCTACGAGCATACGCCCACTGCTCTGTACTTACTTCATTCTTCAGTGTTGTTTTCTTAATCGGTGGCACATGTAGGATTCGGCAGTCGCAAAGTAATTTTTGTGCAAATGAAAAAAAATCTGCTACTTGCTAAAGTGATCTGCAGCTGACCATCGCAGTTGCTGAATCTTTGTTTTCTAAAGTGGAAATCAGCGGACTTGTTTTCTTTTATTAAGTCGTTTTAGATGTAGGTGTTTTTTTTTAATTTTTTTTTTTTATAAAGAACAAAATTTAAACAAAAAATATTGCAATAGATGTATCCTTACTCTCTCGCCTCTACACAGATCTAACCCCTAACTTTGCCTGATGACAGCTGACACCTACTTGCTTAGATAGAGATAAGTTCAATGCCACTATGGAGCATTCCAGGCAAAGCATTAACCAAATAAAGAAAACAACTTCTATTTTGGTGGTGGTGAAGAGGAGAAGGGGAGGTTGAGGTGGTTCATGATTCCACTGCTGCGTTCAAAGTAGATGAAGTGACATGTACGTAGTTAAAATGCCAGTAGAAATGAGTAAGAAAAGAGTGTATTTATATGAAAAGCGTGGCAGATAATAAAAGTAAGTGTCAGGTTGTTTGATTTACTGTATAGTTTCCTTGTTGATCTAATTGAAAATGTAGAGAAGCATCTGCATTTGTAATTGTCTCGTCAACAGCAACGCAGGTTAAACACTGACTCCTGATAACATTTTGTACCATATAAGAGGAGCACCTTGCGAATAGAATCAAATCAAAGTTATATAAGGGCTCCCCTTTGTAAACTCTAATGCAGCCTGACAGCTCAATGCACTATACTTCTGAGAGATCTGAACAGCACATAAATGCACCACCATATTCTCTGCTCCCCTGTCTCTCCTCCATTCTGTTTGACTGTAAGCTGACATATTGGATAAAATGCGTTAAATTCCATGGCATCTTTATATTTTTGTGCAGTTCTTCTCAAAATGTGGTTCTCATGAATGTACGCAAAGTTCTTCTGGTGGTAATATTTGCTTGCTCCTTTGGGTAGTTTTATGGTTATAGGTGCTGTAGCAATGATGTAGTCTAAATATTTGCTTGATAGTCCTGTTTTAGACCAGGTTTAGATCTGGTGGAGAGCCTAAAGTTTTCTTAGGTGGCAATTTGTGTGAAACGTTTGAGAGCCACTGTTCTGTGTATTCCTGCATTTCTTTAAAATCTCAACATTGAGATCTCAAATTTCAGTCATACAGCTTTTGTGTATTTGGGCAATTTACTTCACCAGCTATACTAAGAATGTGATATATCAGGTTCTCCCAAAGGCCCCTGGCACAGAAAGGCAGCCATGTTTCTCTCACTCAGCCCTAGGGCAGCTGCAGAGGTGTGTATAGTTGAAGCATGGTTAAGTGTTGCGCTTTGAGCCACTTGTCAAGTTGAGTAAACATCTAAACTCTACCCATAATGACATTTCAGATAGAGCTGATGGGAGGATTAAACAAGAGAGTGATGGGAAGGAGGGGCAGGGTCTGGGAGTATAAGGAGCCAGGTGTAGGAGGCAGGCTTGTATGATGTCACCAAGTACCTGAAATTGCAGCTAGCAGAAATTAACTTCACTTTGAATCACATGGCGATTTTGTATTGTAATGCATTTCTTCATTGAATCCCGTTCGCTGCACACTACTGCCATTGTGTCCTTTTGGCAAGTGATTAGCCCCAGGGCAGCTGTGGCTACAAAAATAGCTTGCCATCACGAGAGGACAGTGAAAGAATAATGGTCTATTGTTGCGCTTTGAGACACTTATCAAGTCTGTAAAATAAATCCAAGCCATGTTTCTCGTTGTATTGTGCTGTATTCCTCTGTCTTCTCTGCTGTTCCTAGTGTGATATGACAAAACAGTGAGTCATCGACGCTCAGCAAGATCTCAGGGGTCAGACGCAAGTACGCTACAGCTCGGTTTCACACAGGCACGCACACACACACACACACACACACACACCCACACCCCCCCCCCACACACACACACACACAACACACAGACACATGTTTGGTTTCCATGCTTTTGAGGGACATTACATTGACTTTCTAGAAACTGTCTGTTGTGGAATGTAGTACAAACCTTAAAAAATATAAAATCAACAGAGAAGTTGTCAAAGAGCTGTTGTCCCTAGTAGTGTCGTCTCGCCCTCAGCTCACAAATGAACATACATACAGTGTGTTTATACCGTCAAAACAATCATATAGTCCAAGTGGCTCGAGGCAGCTGGACACATTGTCTTGTAGGCAACAAACAAGAGATACACCTATGCGTAATAACAGATAGTATCACGAAGGTTAGGTCAAAGCGATCCATAACAATACATAACAATACAAGTAAAGATTTAGGATAAAGAAAGGCATAACATGTTCTAACCTTAACCTTAGTTACTTACTACTTGCCTGGACTTTAAACAGTGCTGTTGATCTAATAATAAAGGGTTTATGTCAAGATTTTTGGATACATTTTAGTCCTCACATTGTTATAAATACCCATCCATACACACACACTTGAATAAAGGCAGACAGAGTAGAGGGAGAGGCTAAAGCTACTGCTGTATAAGCCATTCAGCTGACTTCAACTGGCTGCTTTTATCACCTAAGAACAGAATGTATGAAATGAAGTTCTGGGGAATGTTGAAGGTCTATCAGCTTGAAATGCCAGAAGAGCTAGAGGAGGTGTTTGGGGAGAGGGAAGTCTGGAGACGCCTGGTGCACTTGAAACATGGCCCTGGAAAAGCAAGAGTAAGTAATGCTGAAATGTCTGAAAAAACTATAAAAAAAAAAAAAAAAAACACTTACTGTGACAGCTTATCTCTACTGTTATTTATAAATCCTTGGTCAGAAAAAAAAGAACTGACTATTGTGAGTTTTAAGCCATGTTATAATGTTGTTACCCTCTCAAAAACATACATGGAGATGTGATTCATTTCACACATGTTTGAGTAATCCTTTATTATTAGTCTGTCTACATCTACAAAGCTCAAAATGCTCTGTTCCACCTTGTGATGTCATGGAGCATTAGTTTTCAAGGTAATTGCTACCTTTTACCTTTTGTTCAGTAGAGATTGGCAATTACAGGGCTAAAATCATCCAACTGATTCTAGTGAAGGTGTATGGAGTTTAAAAACTCAGTGGACGACTTCTTGTATTACCTCATGACATCACAAGGTGGAACAGAGTGTTTTCCTTTTGAGAGAAAAACTCAGTCTAAATATGCAGGGCTTGTGTGTTAAACATGTGAATGAAACAAAACACAACTCCAGGTCTGTTTGTGAGAAGGAAACAACATTATAACAAAGATCAGGAAACAGCGTAATATGGGCCCTTTAAAAACATGCAAACTAATAACCATTATGAGGTTGTATTTGTCACAAGTTTCATTTGCTCATTTTTTTGTGGAAGGAGTGACACCTGCTTGGCTCTATGAAGATATTATTGTACAATGTTATACCACTAAACTTATTCCCATGGGCACAAATAAGGAAAGCCCGTGCACAGTACGTATGGCTGGGTTTCAGATGACCTCACAACATGCTATAAAGTGACAAATTAAAAAATACATCTGTCCCATTGATGTTCATCAAACACATGGATAAAAATAAACTCAGCAGAAACTCCCAATGTCTCAAACTTAAAGGTAAATATACAGTAGCTGTTTTTTAATATTGGAACATAACATGTGCACTTTTGCTGATATTGTTCAATGCCATAGAGGCAACTATCTGTCTGCATGTATGTTACAAATAAGTCATAACACAAACACAAGTTATTGTACTCTGCAGTTCACCCACACAGTGAGCACTAATGGCTATATATTTTATAGAAGTACCAAAAACATTCTTGAAAACGGTGTGCCTCAAGGCTTTGTGTGGGTCCTCTGAACGTCACAAGATGCCCTTGAATGTTTGCAAGTTAACGTTAGATTGTTTATTGTAAAACTACATTTAACCAATGTATAACATTTATTATTTATTATATAGAAGTATACAGAATCAATTAAATTTTAACCACCATTAGGGGTAATCCAGATTTTGAATAAGACTACAACAATATCATAGTAGTTCAAACCAATAAATTACCCAATGGCGGACAAGAATGTGGGCATAAGACTTTCTGGCACCATATAACACAATAACTGACTTCAAACTGCAATGTGCTGTAGTTTTTATTGAATGAATCAAGGTGAATGTGTCTTAGTTTTCCTCCTGGAAAAGAATTTTCGAATCCACCGGGTGAAGCGGGAGATGGCAGATCTACCCCTAGATCTGGGAGGCAGGGGCTCTGTATGGACTCCAGGCTCTAATGTATGAAGAGTCTCTATTGTGTCAAGAGTCTCTATTGTGTCCACTGTATCAGAAGGCTCCACTGCACGAGGCTCCATCGTATCAGAAGTCTGTACTGGCTCCGCTGCATGAGGCTCCGCTGTGACAGGAGGCTCCGCTGCGACAGGAGGCTCCGCTGTGACAGGAGCCTCCACTGCATGAGGCTCTGTGTCATGAGGCTCCGCTGTGACAGGAGGCTCCGCTGTGTCATGAGGCTCCGCTGTGTCATGAGGCTCCGCTGTGTCATGAGGCTCCGCTGTGTCAGGAGGCTCCGCTGTGTCAGGAGGCTCCGCTGTGTCAGGAGGCTCCGCTGTGACAGGAGGCTCCGCTGTGTCAGGAGGCTCCACTGTATGAAGCTCCACTGTGTCAGGAGACTCTACTGTAACAGAAGTCTCCACCGTATAAAGAGCCTCCACTATATCAGGAGTCTCTTCTGCTTGAGGCTCAACCATATCAGGACTCTCTACTGCATTAAGAGTCTGTACTGCATCAGGTTTCACTGTGTCAGAAGTCTCTAATGCATCAATTTTAGGGATTGTCTCAGCAGGTTGCTTCTGCGGCTCCTCTGAGTGTTCCTTAGGGAGTTCACTGTTGAGGTGCTCAGATAAAAGGAGAGCAGGTGACTCCTGGTCTCCAGTGGAGTTTGGAAGCTCCTCAGTAAGTATTTGAGGAAACAGCTGACAGATTTCGTCTGCTGTGGCAGTGGTGATGGCCCGAAGCAGACTTTTTGAACATGAGCTCAGATGTTGAAAAAGTTTTTGTCCTGGGAACATCTGAAAGATTTTTTCCATGATGTTCTGGACCATTTGATCTGGAAAACGACGATAATAGTAGCACTGCTGGACCATGGAAATGTCAGATTTTTCAAGTCTGTCCAGGACAGACTGGGCCATTCCAACGGCCAGAGAGTTCATCTCTCTTGGTGGCATATTAATATATGGAGCATCCACAGGAGGCCTAAACAGGCTGAAGATCAGTTGAGGGATCACCTCCAGGACCACCTCCCTGGGCTGGAGCAGACGGGGCATGTCCTCTACATTCTGGGACAGCAAGTTCGCAAACCTCTCTGCGATTTGCAACAGTTTTGGGTGCCTTTTGTAAAAAAAAAAAAAAAAGAAAAAAAAAAGTCCTAGTTAGTTTTGCAGATAATCAACGGTAATTAATTCTGTTCATTGAGAGACTCACCTGAAGGTCTCTGGGATGTTTTCTGGTGAAATCACCAATCTTGCTGCCTCAAGCACAACATTGTAAACTTTAAGGCGAATGATGACATCCCAGGCCTGAAACAATGAGGAGACAAAGGGTTAGTGCACAAAAATAAGGGCATGAATAAAAGTAATGTGTTCAACAGAAACAGACTGAATACACATATAAAATATGATTAATTACCACATTCAGAAGAGGTTTGTCGCTGTCCTGAGCTGCCTCTAACTCAAGGTGCCATTGTCTGAAAGCATACACAAATTCAGTTTGCCTTGTACATGTAACATGTTAAGAAATATTACACTGGTAAACAGCTTGTCACTCACCGTACATGGCTGAACCTCCTTTGCCGCTCCAGCAGTTCCCTGACCATGTGCCCCGTGGTGACTGCTCGGGACATCTGGCCCAAACTCCTCAGCCGAAATAGCTCCACGACCAGTGCCATCTGAGTCACAAAAGGAAAAACAAACCGTGTTAGTTATATTCTCAAACATTTTAAAAAAATAAATAAAGTGGTACTTACATCGGTTTCATAAGCAGGCACGTACCAACAGGACTGCAGGGCAGAGTGATATAGTTCTGTCCCAAACAGCTCCTAAAACATGGCCAGAAAGAAATGTAATTAGACAACTACAGTACTGGAATACAGTTTAATATTTCAAAATATTAAGTTTCAAATATACAGACACACGCACACAAACACATATCTAC
This sequence comes from Periophthalmus magnuspinnatus, assembly GCF_009829125.3. Lineage (NCBI taxonomy): Eukaryota > Metazoa > Chordata > Actinopteri > Gobiiformes > Gobiidae > Periophthalmus > Periophthalmus magnuspinnatus. Next base: position 16,925,706 of record NC_047140.1, read on the forward strand.
AACTTTATCTACCTTAATTGGCTGGTAAACACCCTTTGTTGGTGCAATAGCGTCCATAATGCTTGTTTGTTTTGTCTGATAAGACACAGTGACAAACGGACCAAAAAGACAGTGAAAGTCAAGTTTTGACGACAGACTGTAAAAATGCACCCACACGGTTGAGTTCAACTCTCGAAATGAGCCTGAGATGTGCGGGAACTTCACTTACCACCTTCCACAGGTGTCACACCGTGACATCATGTTTGAGTGATGTCATCGCCCCATCACTGTGGTGACCGGTGATCTAGAAGCCTCATGTTCTAGAACAGGGGTGTCAAACTCAAATACACAGTGGGCCAAAATTTTAAATTGAACAAAGCCGCGGGCCAAGATTGAACAAATGAACCGTTTAATATGGAACCAAACAAGTTTTGATTTAACAATGAATATTGAACAAGCAAGGCTTATATAACTTTAAAGTGCAGGCATGCAAAATCGAGTTGCTAATAACTACTACTAATAATAGTAGTAGTAATAATAATAATAATAAAACATATCAATGGCATATTAAATAAGATTTAAATAAAAATTGAATCCTTTCTGTTTGCAGCCTTCTGAGTTAAATGTGAAAATTAGCTTCTTACACAGGCTAATAAATTTCAAAATAAAATAACATAACTATGAATAAATAAACCATTCAGGCCTTGGAGTAGCAAGAAAAGGTGCATAGAAAATGTATTTACTGCTCATTTTGTGACACACTGATCTACTCTGATGCGCCCAAGCCAGATACCTGGCATCTTTTCTTGGATGCCAATTCATCAATGTCGGGGCTCAGGGTTTGAGCTGAAGAAACCTTCATTATTGAACAAAGGTGTTCGTCAGTTAGACGTCTCCTGTGAGACGTTTTCGTCATCTTCATTGAGGAGAAAAGTTGCTCACATAGGTAAGTGCTACCAAACATGGAGAGCAATTGAGCAACTTCGGTGCGGAGCTGAGGCATCGTTTCAGGGATGAACTGTGGTAACTGTGCGGCCCCAACAGCATCAAATTTTGACTTCAGCGTTTCATCACACTGGAGTTCAATCAGCTCCATTTGGAGGTTAGTCTGCCTCTGTCCTAACTGATGCGCCAAAACAACAGCAGAGCATTATGGGATTTGTAATATAAGCGGTGAATGCGGTGTTACAGCCCTGCCACCGTATAATACCAGTGGGCCAGCTCTAATATTAATTTGAAATTGCCTTGCAGGCCAAATATAATTACACTGCGGGCCAAATTTGGCCCGCGGGCCAGAGTTTGACACCTATGCTATGGAACAAATAATATTTAATACACATGGGGGCAGCACAAATTAATATTGTTTAAATGTACATTTTTGTTATATTACAGTGCGTTCTTGGGTCTAGTCACTAATAAAAATGATCAGGTTCAACATTTGTGAATTTACCTTTTGGATATGCCATGGAAAAGTACAATGTAATCAGGGAAAACGGCCTCTTGCCCCAGTCTGGGATCATGACGTCATCACATTGTGGAACATGAAAACCATCAATACATGTTTTTCAAGCTATTTTCTTAATGTCATACTGTGGAACACTCCAGGCAAAACAAGATTGCCATGGAGACCTTGCCATGCACCTTTTATTGTAGAAAACGCCAACTCCAGCGAACCAAAAGAAAAGTTGGTTTACTTATTTAATTTTTTTTTATTAATACACACATTTGGATATTATTTCAGAAGTGACAGCTGTGATTGAGACATTGTGGTCTGAACAGACATGGATCTGCTGAGTCTGCACACCACCCTCTGTCATTCTGTTTATCCTCCACAACAGGCTTATCAGATGGAGACTCTGCTCCAATCTTATCTAACTGCGTTCTACCGTACAAGCTCATACAAAACATCTCTGCTTCCCCCTACGGCTGGGTTTAAGATTACATCACAAGATTGCACAATTCATATTTCCTATAAGAAAAATGTTAAATATATATGAAAATATATAGATAATATGCAGTATTGCTGGGTTTCAGATGACAACACAACATCTATAGGTCTTATAGAGGAGTAGTCACTCATAGAAATCATGTGTGTTTTGAATAATACCACTAATACTAATGAAAAAAATATTGTATAATTGAAACACCGATATAGACTCCTATTCCCTTCTGAATGAGGAATGTCTACTATAAAAACTACCCCATCAACCCTCTTCTAATACTCTTTGGGATGGTGCCCCCTCCTTAATCCACCCCATATCTGTGTCGCCCCTATAGCCCAGTGAGGAGCGTGAAATGGGCTGGAATTGGGGCTGGGCCAGAGCTTGTTCATGTTACAGGCCTTAGCTGCTATGATAACACTTCTGCCAGTGTAATGTGGTTTTATTTTTGACTTTCCTATTTTTTACCCATTTGTGGAGATGTTTTGAAACTGAAAGCTGAAGGTATTTGAAAATGGAGAAAAAGTGAAATTATTTGATCAATCGTAATGATTGGGAAGTTAGTTGGTGAGGATTGGCAGTGCTGAAGAATAGACTTAATACAATTACCCAAATGATCATTTTAAAAGCTTATTTTGTAGACAATATGGTAATTTTCAACACAGGATAATAGTATTTGTTTATTATACTGTCTTACATTAGTTATGATAAAACTCAAGATGAAACTGTTCAGGAAATTTATCCAGTTGTTTTTTTGCTCAGTATCGATACTTGCTTCTCGATGCTAGTTTTTGGTATTGATTAGTATCTTAATTTTGATGAATATTAATCTGCTGACAATCCTATGGTTACGTTTTATATAGTGCTTTTTCACCTTCAAGGCAGTCAAAGCACTTTACATCATGGAACCATACCATGCATAAACCAGTGTACACAGACACTGCGGGGTAGGAGGGCTAAGTGTCTTGCCCAAGGACACAATGACAGCATTGATCTGTGGGAGCTGATTCACCTGTGGGTAAGTGGATCTGACAACTCAATGTGAGCGGGATTCGAACTGCTACAGTATGTACCGAGTTTACTTTCTTTTCACTGTTCATTGTGTATAGTCGATTATATTTTACACTTTGAAATTTTGAATTTCAGTTTTGTCAACTTCATGTTTCATGTTTTCTCATCAAAAACATACACTGAGATGTGTTTGTCGCAGATACAAGCGGCTGAAATGGGTTTCCTCCACAGGGTGGCTGGGTGCTCCCTTAGAGATAGGGTGAGGAAATCGGTCACACAGGAGGCACTCGGAGTAGAGCTGCTGTTCCTCCACATCGAGACACCTCCCTAGAGAGGGGTTTCGGGCATGTCCCACCAGGAGGAGGCCCTGGGAAAGACCCAGGACATGCTGAAGGGCTTATGTCTCTCGACTGGCCTGGGAACGCCTTGGGGTCCCACCGGAGGAGCTGGAGGATGTGTCCGGGATGAGGGAAGTCTGGGAGTCCCTCCTTAGACTGGACTGCTTCCCCCGAGACCCGGCCCCGGATAAGCGGAAGAAAATGGATGGAGTTGTGTTTGCATTTATTTTTCCATGTTTGAGTCATTCTACATTTCACAGCTCAAACAAACTGCACAGAATCAACTTTGACGCTAGCAGCTATTGTTTTAAGACACATTTAAACTGATTAACTCATTAGTGCACAAGTCTCTGAGCCCTTTGATTATGTATAGTCGGGAATCAGGCTTAAATCACTTAAAGTAGTTGATGTAAGGCACTTTTATTACTTTGCCTGGATGTTCCATGGAACGGCATTAAACTTATAAATCTCACTGTACGAATGTATAGTATATTTTTGTTGATAAAAAACACCTGTAATTGAATGCAAGCAAGATATGTTTGATACCATACTGTGATGAATTCCAAGCAAAACATCTCCATGGAGACAAGCAGGTGGCAGACAACGTACCAGAAATGTTACATAGTGCAGCTTTACACCAGGTGTGTTGCTGTAACTTCTGCATTTCTCTATTGAGTTACAGTATATAATTACTTTTCCAATTGAATTTAGACACTATCAGCTATTTTGATTCTATATGAATAAATGCAAGACGAGATTGAGGCCATAGCCTACTGTGGAACATTTCGAGGAAAACAAGCAAAACAATCACATCTCCATGGAAACAAGCAGGTAGCAGACACCACACCAGAAAAGTTACACAGAGAAGCTCTAGACCAGATGTGTTTTCATGTCTTTACTCTTACATTTCTCCAACAGTTTGTTCAATATTACATCTACCAGATAATCCCTTTTCCATTTGAATTTAGACATCAGCTGCAATTCTTATATTTTCAACAAAACAATTCAATCTTTCTTCCAACTCTCCATTTTCCCCTGCTTTCTTTCTTTCTTTGTCACATTTTAGCCGTCATCATTTGGGACATTCTCAAAGGCGAACTGTCCCACTGCTTCTGTGTACAGAGATAATTACAGTGTGAGCACAGAGACAGCAGACCACAATTATGACTGCTGAAGGCTCCCTCCATATAATTATATCAAACTCGCGTCAGAACAAGACACAGAAGGAAGGATTTTGTCTTAGATTTTCCTGTATTGAGCAAAACATAACAGCTAAATGTCAATGATATGTTGTGTTTACTGTACCGTGCTCTTAACGTTGACTATAGCTTAAGTTGATTTTTCTTGGCGTGCCTTAAATTACATATGCTTTAATCCCGTTCTGTTTTTCTTTCTCTCTGTCATTGTTTCTGTCTGGGAACAATACAGTGGACAAACCCATCATTTAAAAATCAAACATCAGCAAATTCTATACGTCCTTAGCTATCAAGTGGAAGATATTTTTGAAACGCCATTTCAAGTATTGGTACTAGAAACATTCGATTTTTCTCGATACTACAGCTTTAAAGATCCTGTATTACACAAAATGTACTCCTGTGGTCTTTAAGGCATGTTATAAAGTATTTACCTCATCAAAAACATATCTGGAGTTGAGTTTTGTTTAATTCACACATGTTTGAGCAACACTTTATTATTTGATTGTGTAAATCTCCAAAACCTCAGAATGCTCCGTTTCACCTTGTGATGTCATGAAGTGTTGGTTTTCAAGCTAACAGCTCCTTTTACCTTTAGTTCAGTTGATATTTGCAGTTCCAGGGCTGAAATCATCCAGATTATTCTAGTGAAGGTGTGGTGGAGCACTTCCTGTATCACCACATGACATCACAAATTGGAACAGAGTGATTTCTTTTTGAGGGAAGAACTCAGTCTAAACCTGCAAGATTTGTGTGTTAAATGTGTGAATGAAACAAAACACCAGGTACGTTTGTGATGAAACAACATTATAAAATAGAACAGAAAACAGCATCATATGGGCCCTTTAAATGTCTGCAGATACCCGATATCAACCGATACCAGCGCAGAGACTGAAAACAGCAGCCATTTTCTTTAAACAAAAATAAACTTAAGACAAAACTGATACATAGCTGTTATTTGTGCCGTAAGTAACTATGGAACGGCTTTGTGTAAGTAAAAATTCAAACATTTTCTGAAACTTTCTGGGCCATCTAATACCAGAAAATAGTCTTATTACATTAATTTATATGTCCAACCTGAATATCGACTGACATTTGGAAGCCGATGCATGACCGATCCTAGTTAATGTAAATACTAGTGTGTATTTGGTGTCATATTGAGCACATTTTATATTGGGTAGTGTCATATTATCAAATTATACCTTTTTACACATGCCACAGTGAAAGGAGTTCTTTACTACTTTAGAATATGTGTGTTATATTGTTTTTTAACGCTGCATGTGTTTGCTATGTTTACCACTGCAAATTACTGGAGGACATATTTTGCTACTGGACTTTTTAATTCTCTCTACTCTCTTCACAATAATTTAAAAAAGCTTTAACTGAGATTAAATTGATTGTAGCCTATATTAGCTCAGTGCAGAGTAAATAAAAGTGTTTTTCAGTTGTTGTGCCACAGTGGTAGAAGCAGTAATTAAGAGCTTGGACACAAGAAGCCCCATTCAACTGTTTCCATGGAGAGTTGCTTGGAGACTGTTACCGAGGGCGGGATAAATAATAAGAACAACATTAAAGGTCCAACATGTTAAAATGTTTCTAAAAATGTCCTCTGAATGAAGCTATGATGAGTCACTTTCTCCGTCTAATTTGCAGGATTATAAAGTGAATTTTTTGGCTAATTATTCTTAACGTAAAAATAAAAATTGCTCGCAGTCACATGAAATCACAACAATGTATAATCCCTCTAGTTGAAAATTAAGATGAACAGGTCACAATTATATGATAGAATTGTCTGAAAATGCAGAATTGGCAACCTGGATTATGATTTATATCTCTGCAAATACTGTGAGTATTAAAATTACCGTAAACTAAAACTAGCACAAAGTCCAGTTTCTTCTCTGCAGTGGTGGATGAAGTACTCAGTTTAGTTTCTTAAGTAAAAGTACAGATACAGAGGTAAAAAGTTACTCAAGTAAAAGTAAAAGTATCACATGAACAATTCTACTTAAGTCCAATAATTAAAGTACCTGTTTAAAAAGTGCTTTAAGGATAAAAAGTATTCCACACAAGTGTTAAATGTACAGATGTTGACTAAAAACTATACTTTTTTTGGTCGTTGGTAACAATACAAATCATTTTCTACATTTTTCCTATGAATTTTGTGTGTTTATTTTTGTTTGCTCAGAGCCGAAGCTTGAAATTGAAAACTTTAGTCAGAATGTGATCACAAACATGGTAAAAATAACCTCTCAAATCATGCGAAAAGTACTTTTTACTTTTCAGTCCTGTTAAAAATGTAGTGGAGTAGAAAGTACAGATACTGCTCTCAAATGTAGTGAAGTAAAAGTAAAAAGTATCCACTGTAAAATTGACTGAAGTAAAGTACAGATACCAAAAAATTCTACATAAGAACAGTGCTTTACTACTTATATTTGGTTACCTTCCATCACTGCTTCTCTATCTTCTTATAAAAGCTTTAGAAAGTGGTACCATTATTAGGCCCCAAAGATATGATCATTGGCAGCTGAAAGATTTTCTTCAAAAACAGTGAACATCTCAAGTTATATCGGCCCCTGCTCTCCATCTGAAATTATGACATCATCAAACTGAATGTGAATGCAACCTATGAACAAGGGGGCGTTAGGACGGGCATCCCACATAAAACTAAAGCATTATTTATGTATTTATTTATTTCGATCCCCTTTATATGTCACCAAACTGGCAGCTACTCTTTCTGTGATCTTATTCAAAAATACCCACGCAAACAAATCATACATTTAACATACCATGCAGTGAAAATTGATTGGATACAACAAATACTGTATCTCCAAATCTGACCAAATGTTGTGCACTTGGAATCATCTTACACTGTGAGCTGAGTGTGGGTTTGTGGGTCCACAGCCTGCACAGCTTGGTTCGGCACAGTTCCCCTCCTGTTCTGCTCCAGAGATCTGCTGAAGAGCCTGTCTCTGCTGGCTCTGCTCATTTATGACTCCAAGATCTTCAAAAACTAATGTGATGTTTGTTTAAAGTATCACCATAACATACAAAGCAACATTTTTGACAAGCTGAAACGTATCTATTCAACGGTGAAAGAATAAATCAAGCAGCTAAAAGTTATAAATTGCTATTTGTGTATTTCAGATTAATGAATTAATCTAATACTGTTGCCATAGCACAGTTTTATTTTTTGAATGGGCAAAGATCCTTGAGTTATTACCTATCCTTGGGTTACAGAATGAGTTGCCAAAGAAATTAACCATTTAAAACAAAATAGGACTGTCTTTTGAATGGAGAAAGATACTATTATAAGCTGAAACCATAGACTACCGGTATATAAAGAAGTGGACTAAAGGAGTGTGACGTTTCCTGTAGCGTTCGGCTCCAGCTCCAAATGAAGCTTATTGAGGCTTACAGTTATAGGGGTGTATTTTTCAATGCTGTCAATCAAACTTCAGTGACCTCGAGGAAAGAAGGCGCCTGATTCGTCTGTTATTAACGCTCATATGTTGATTTAAGGAGACAATAGCGAAATAAAAAGCGTGCCCTTACTTCCTATTTTGAACGTCATGTCTTGCAGGTTAGCTACGTCTATTTATATAAACAATCTATGGTTGAAATCAATGCATAGGTGACATTTTAAGGACTTTAGATCATTCAAAAGATACCATATTTTGTCATTTTTGATTGACAATGTTGCAAATTTTTCATCATTCTGAAACCCATATCGTTTTAATGGCAGTAACTCACTTGGTTAAGGTGTTAGTTTGCCCGCTAACCCAAAGGTTGGCAGTTCAAAACTCTCAGAATGCCGGTCACACCAGTAAATACAACAATTTCATTATATTCTAAGCAACTATAAATGTGCTTTATACTTATCCCAATATTGCCTACATATTATTTATTTCAATTCAATAACAACGTTTATTTTATGACCAAATACTGAGCGACCGGCTGTATCCAAAATGTTTAACTTTCTCTTTATTACCCATTGCACAAGTCTGGGGAGTGTATAAAACTTCACAGGGCAGACTACAAGTGTAAAAAAAAAGGCTGAAGTGAAATTCAATTTACTGTGTAATGATCCCAATGGCCCAAATTTGCAAATTGCGAGGTTATGTGATTGACAGTGAATGGGCTGGACGGAGTAAGTTCAGTTATTTTTGGCTGTGCAGAGCAGTTTGCAGGTATGACTCAAGTGTTTCCTTGCAGGCCTTCTATTATTCAATCTATATTTGAATAATGCATGAAACTTACTCGGGCGCGTTTAGAGAGGTGCCGCGTGCCATAAAAGTTAGCTTGTTCTCTTAATAGCCATCCTTCATTAAAGTTGTACTAGCTGGGACTGACTGCTGTGTTAAGTAAGGCTAGTCCTGCGTCATGTATTTATACTATATACTGGTATTTATGTTTAGGATCCAGTTGTTTTGTTGTAATTCTTTGTCTTATCTTCCCAAAAATATGTAAAAACTGACTTGATTGGTTTATTGAAACAGTAAGAGATTAAAAGTGTGGTATGTAACTTTTCTGGTAAGGTCGTGCCACCTGCTTGTTTCCATGGAGATATTGTCACTTTGCCTGGAATGGTCCAGAGTGTAGCATTAAAGGTATCAGAAAAAAACAGACAAAAGCATGTTTTTATTGTATTTATTTATGTTTTTTGTTTGTTCTATTTTCGTTTTTGTTACTGTGTGTTACTAAAAAACATGCATCCTTACTCTGAGCAGGCTCGCATCTCCACAAACCTGACTCTTCTTTGATCTGGAAGAGGGTCTACTCCTAATTTTTTTCCATAGAAGTTGCTCTTTTGGCTGTAATATTCCACTGTATGGCATGAAACTTAAATATCTCCATGAAATATTCTGAAGTATGATTTTAACTTTTTATGCAAGGGAAGTTATAGGTCAGATCTGTGGAGAAGTTACCCACAAGTATCTTTTTAGCAATAAGAACCCCTGTTATTTCATATATGCAAGATAGGTTTAATGCCATATTGTGGAAAAGTCCAGGTACAATATCCCAGTGGATGATTGATTGATTTTTCATAATGCTTTCTGCACTGACGTCCTGTGTATACTGTTGTGGGTGATATTTTTGGCATCCTTTGTGGGCCTTGACAGATCTGGTTATAACTGGATTTACTGCTCAGGTCTAAATGGCCATCACCTGGATTGAACTCTGCCTCAGTCTCCTTGTTTCTGCTCCTCCCTCTGGTAAAACAGAACACCAGGAATTAGACATCACCCATCCAGAAAATAGACTTTACCGCATCGTTGCCTTAATCCACTAAATTATATGTGAAAAATGTTGATAAATTTGGATCCAGCTGATGTCACTGAATGTCATTTTTTTTTTTGTATGTGATTGCTCAGTGCAGATCCTCAGGCTGCTGTCAGGCTGAGGAACTAAATGTGGAACAGCGCTGACATCTTGTGGTAAGTAAAGAAAGTGCACTTTTCGATAATGTTATTTTGTATGTGTTTGTTTTTGGGGTTTGTTTTTTTTAAGAATAATAATCTCCATATTGGCTGTACTCTTTTTTTACTCTTTCTTTTTATGTTTTTTTTTTAATGTAATATATTTAAAGATGCACCATGTAACTTTTCTGGTTAGGGGGTCAGGCACATGTTTGTTTCACAGTATTAGCAGGCATTGAACTGATATATCTTGAAATACCTTGAAAATCATGTATTCTTACTCTGAGCAAGGTCACCTCACCTTGACTTGGCCTTGCGGAGTCACTTGCTTCTGTCCATGGGGATAAATAAGTGCAATGCCGTGAAACATAGAAGGCAAAGCAATAGCATCTCCATGGAGACAGGCCCTCTGTGTCGACTGGTGTATCCATCTATTTGTTTAAAAATAAATGTAATTATTGGTGCATCCATGTTCCTTTCATGTCATATATAATACAGTGTTTTTATTTGACAGAAAGCTTGTGAATCCACAGTGTCAGTCAGTTACAGTTGGTAGTGTCTTTGCTGCTCGTGTCCAGATATGATCAGGAGGCCGATCCCTGAGGTCCTCAGAGTGTGAGATGGTTCATATGTTGGAGATGTACTTTGGTGCTAGGCCATGGAGAGACTTGTCACAAGCAGAGCTGCTTTAAAGTCTATTCTCTGAGGAACAGGAGCCAGTGCAGAGACCTGAGCACAGGACGCATGTGCTCGTACTTCCTGGTTCTAGTCAGGACCTGAGCAGCAGCGTTGTGGATGTACTGCAGCTGTGTTAACACTTGTTTGGAGAGGCCAGTGAGCAGGCCGTTACAGTAGTCTAACCTACTGGAGAGAAAGGCATGGATAAGTCTCTCCAAGTCTGGTTTTGACAGTATACATTTGATTTTTGCAGTGTTTTTAGATGGTAAAAAGCTGCTGATGTTTTTGATTCGAGTTGATAGATTTAAGTCAATTATTACCCCCAGATTTGTTGAAGACGATGACTTCAGTCTTGTATGATTTTAGATTTATAAGAGAGAGAGTTTCCATTTTCAACAAAGTACTTCCTGTACTCTAGACAAGACTTACCACAAATGCCCACCCAGTCCTCTAGTCTCTGTGAGAGGATTCCTTGATCAACAGTGTCAAAAGCAGCACTCAGATCTAACAGGATCAAGACAGAGACTTGATCAGTGTTCAAGCAGATGCCATTTGTCGCCTTGATAAGAGCCGTCTCAGTGCTGTGGTGGGGTCTGAGACCTGACTGGAAAACATCAAAGGAGTTGTTCATTTGGAAGAAGTTAGTAAGCTATTGGTAAACAACTTTTTCAAGGACCTAAAAATGAGACAGGTCAAATTTTCTGATGGCATTTTACTATGAATAGTGATCTGAGGGGACAATGTGAAAGTTCCCAGAGAATTTGGTTAGCACCCTAGTTAAAAAGTTGACCTAATCTTGGTTAAAGTATCAGTGCCATAGAAAATATGTGTTAAGAGCAATCAAATATCTACAAGCACTAACTGTAAATACATCCTTTATACCAAATACCATTACCTTTCAGTGACATTTCTTTTGAGTGTAAATCGACTGCATGTGGGTGTCTCCTGCATGAAAATATAAAATAAAAAATCACATCATAAATAAGTGAAGTAGGATCTCAGAAGAGGATATCCCAGTCCCCGGTGTTGTGCAGATCTGAACAGCTGCAGGGTTTTGGACACATTTGAAACTCACTCAGGGACTCAGCTTTTCTCCAGGCAAAATCTGAGACTTCTGGAGTTATCTTGTGGTTATGTAGATGGATATTGCCACTTTATCAGATGGATTTTTGGTCTATACTACTTCTTTAGGGTTGTTTGAAAAAGTTGTAGGGAAACTCTGAGGGGCCTGAGGGATTCCCAAAGAAAACAACAATAACACACGCCGATATTTCACCTATTCAGCACTTCTTGGTCAAAAAGTGAAAAGTTAAAGGTCCTGTACCATATTTTTGCATATATTTGGCCAACATTTGCCCCAGTACAGATATATTATATAAGCAGCTCTTCAGATCAAAATATGACCTGTGGTATTACAGACTGACATGTGAAGTTGGGAGGACTTCACTGTTGCCATGGTGCCAGAACTTTAAGTAGGACATGTTCAAAAGCCAAGATGTTTTGGGCCATATATGACTGTCCAGGCTTCTGAGACAAACTGAAGTAATTCACTTCACAGTTAAAGGACAAATGCCATAAGATTAAACACCCAATCTCAGGCAATGAATGACTTTCTTCACAGAAAAAAACAGTAACAATGTAAATGATTCATGCTGTGAATATTGTCAGTATTGTTTGCACATTGATTTGTAAATGTTTTGTGAATATCGTCTATCTGTTTTAATGACTCATAATATGCATTTTAATAGAAATTCACATAACTCTCCTCATCCAGAGGAAAGAGAGACAGAATGTCATCTTATCTTATCTTTTAATACAAAATAACTATAGCTGATCTGACCAAAGGCAAAGCTTTCACTTTTTTTTTTTTTTCCAAATTTATGGATTTGTTTTTTTGTCATCAACAGTCTTTTTGATTCAATGTAATATAGCCTCATTCTGTGCCTCGTGCAGCTGAGACCTTATGGATAACAACCAGAAAAACATCCTTCCTGCTCTCAGTATGAGAAGAGAGCCTCTGAGAGTGGACCTCTAGACCGCTGGCCTGCGTCTATGCCGAGCAGCCTGACCTCCAGATTTGACCTTCTGAAGGCGTGTACATAACAGCATGGACTGAGACATCAGGAACTACTGCGGCTGGAAACATCCTGCTCCCAGTTGTACGAGCGCACATCACAGATCGGCTTAATCAATTTAGACTCAAGAACACATAGCCTTAGATAACTCTTGGGCAGTTAATCTAATCTTTAATTTTTAGACCCCAGTCTAAAGTAAACCACACTCATTCGCATACTTCATACTCCATTGCCGTCTGTTTAACTTGGTCAATAAAAAATTCATAAACCACAGTTTGCTTTGGTGAATAGAAATGGTATTTACGACCCTATAGATCATTGTTTCATTAATTATTCATTCATTCATTCACTTAGATAATTGCTTCCATTGGATCGTTAATGTTTCTCAAGTTTTGTTGAGTAGTGCCCAAAAACACTCATAAAGGCCACATAAGTCCTGCTTTAACTATGCATTAGCATGCTAGTTGTTACCTTTAAAGGTACAGCAAAGGATGCTCAGAATGCATAAGGTAAGTGAGGTATACCTCAGGACCACTGCAAACAGTTTAAAATGAAAGAGTTATGTTTTTCATGTTTATTTGTTTTTTTAAATCTGGTGCAAGGCCTTTAAGATGAACAATAACATAAAATGAGTTAAATGTTGCATTGCCTATGAATGAGCTTTATTGTAATTTTGTGACTTGTAGCAGAGCCCAATGACAAAGAATCGCAGCTACGGAGTGAATTCTTATTGCTGCTTTTGGAATATAGAAAAGCGCATACAAAGTAAACAAATATTTTTGTGATTTAAAACATTTGCATTAAACATTCAATCTGATCTAATCAGATAACAGTTCAGACGCAGCTGAGATGGAGCGTTCTGTGTAAAGATAAAAGCAGCGAAAATGAGGTAAGCTTCACAGAGCTGTTTTTTCAATGAGATCCAAACTTTCAACAAACATTCAATTAAACTTTTATGGCTTTACAAATCAGGTTGCTGAAAAAGAGTCTCAAAAGAATGACCTAATACTAATGCAATATACATTTAAATTACTACACAACAATATGTATTCATAGAGGTGGGCAAGATTAACAGAAAATAGTTACATTTACCACAAGAAAGCAGAAATGTCACCCTTTACTGAGGTTTGGAAAATTGCACAAGTTTTCTATGCATAAATGTTATATTCTAATTAGCATATACTCCTATAACAACAAGTCCATCTCCCCCCTCAGTGTACGTCATGATGATCTTATGGACTATGTTGAATCTTTCCTCCTGACGCACCAGTTCAGCATCATAGATTAGTTTGTATATTTTGTGTGTTGCAGTTTCAGTATTTTCATGTATTTTATGTCTTTAATCTTCTGTTTGCTTGGTTTGCAAACTATTGAAATTCCATAAGAAGTATTACATCATTTTCTTATGGGCACAGTATATGAATAGCAACCGTCACATGTTATTTCAAAAACATTTGCATTGCATCATGATAAGACCTGTAAACAGCAACTACTGCAACGGTGAGCCTCCTCAGTCAATAACAAGATGGTCCCAGGTTCAATTCCTATGTGGAAGCAGCATGTGTATGGATTGATTTTTCCCATAACGTTACTTCTTTTCAATCAATGTTCAAACCTGTGCAATAATGCATAATGTCTTCAAATTGAAGAATAGGTCTCCAGATATTGCGGAGCAGAGCATTCATACTGCTGTTGGCAAGTTGTCTGAGTATCATTGAAATAAAGTGTTGGGAAGTAACTAAATACTGTACATGTAACAAAAATACATATTCACAATACTAATTAGGAGTAACTGTATTCTGTATTCAGGACACAGCTCTTTGATTGGACCATGTAACCATGTAACAAATATGTTGAATATTTGAATGCATGTACTCAGAATTCTTTAACTAAATACATTTAGTATTCTTCTGATTACTGTTGAGGGCCACTGAATTGTGGCTGAAAAGTGATGTATAACAGTAATAGCATTTAAGGAAAAATACCAAAGAGAATTAGATTGTTGTGGATAAATGGCAGATATGTAATTATGAATACGGGCATTAAATGGAAATATTGTAGTAACAACCAGTGTTAAAGTACTGCTTGAAAAAGTGGCAGATAACACACGATTGCTCCTTTTCCTTAATTTTCCGTATGTTCACAGGCGCTGTGCCTGTGTCAAATGTGAACAGAACTAGTTCATTTTAAACAGTTTGCAGTGGTCCAAAGTTATTCTTCACTTACCTCATGCATTCTGAGCATCCTAATTATTCAGCTATTCATGAGTTTATAAGCAACTCTCAGAGACCAGAGCAGAGTTTTGCTGTGACTGTAATATTAACAACTAGCATGTTAAGGCACACTTCCTGATAATTTAACACTATCATGCTTTCTAATCATGTGCAAGCAGCACGGAGCAGACTTATTTTGCTGCTTATACAATATATTTGTACTGCGGCAAGACACATTTTGTTCACAAACACGTGGGAAAACATAATGGGTACAGGGACTTTTAATTTTGCTGAATATAATTTCAAAATAAAATACATTTATAGGAAACATCAGAAACTGCAGGTGTCAACAGCGCACATGAAATCTCTTTTATTGCTATCATTCATATTCATACACCAATAAACATGCATAGTGGTACTATGTATTTACAAGAGGTTAAGCAAACCAAAAGCCTATGCAATAATAATATTAACATGGTACTACAATTTATAAATACATTTCACATGAAGAGTATATCCCAGGTATTGTGAGGCATTACATGTACACATACCTCCCCACTGGAAAACTGCAGTCTTTAACTACTGGTCCTGCTTATGCTTATCCAAAACGTATGCTTTATAATATCCTATTTGTTCACAATAGAGAATCAATCTAACTTGGTTTACACATATCGACATGGGCCATCTGTAGAGTTCATTTTTCCTGCACAACTTCCAACATTGCCATAGAAAAAAGCAGTTCCCTCACATTCCACTGGCTCCAAAATGGCGGTAAGTTCATATACACTGGGAACAGTAATATTCACAATACAACTGTGGTCCTATATTATAACCCAAAACCAAAAAGAATTAGAAGTTGGTGCGTTCATCGACATATCGCTTACTCTGAGGCAAATGTAAAGTCACTCATTCATCCTTAAATAAATAAATAAATAATTACAATGTGTCCTATACACTTGGTGAAGTTTCATTGAAAATATAGAATTAGAGAAACCAAAGGCTACACTTGTAATCATGCACAAGAAATTGAAATTAGCTAGTAACATCAGGCAAGAGGAGCAATCAGGAATTAGCAGAGGGTCAAAACGAGAAATGCATTGGAAATAAACGCAATGAAGCATTAGCTGAGTTAGCTTTGCCGTAGTGCACAGAAAACCTCCCAAAATGAACAGTTAAATTCAATGTGGTGAGTCACGTTAATACCAGATACAGCAATAAATAAACATGCATTTGTGTCGTGGTGAACTAAACCTTGTGTTCTCTGTGCAAATGAACAAGCTATCCATTTGCAAGATGGCGGCATGCTAGTTGTGTGTACCCAGATAGATATTAAACCATTGAAATAACATTGCAGAAAATCAAAAAAAAGCTTTAGGGGGGTATTGGAGGAGAGACAGAGAGCGAAATGAAATTAGGATCTTTGGTTTTTTGGTTGGCATCACTAGCCCCAAACACATCCGCGCACATCTCTTCCTAAATTGAAAAAAAAAAAAAAAAAAAAAAAAAAAACGAGAAAGAAACGAAGCGTAGCCATCCATTCTTCCATTTGGATAATAAACACATTACATGACGACATCCTGATGAAATTTGCTGGTCCCATTCACTGGAACATCGAAAGCCCGACTATAGCTAGAGAAAGCACGGTGGAGACATCAAACCAGCAGCGATGCATAAATATTACTAGAATATTAAAAAGAAGTCCATCCAAGCGCTCCGTATATGGCACACCTCTCCTCAGTGTATTTACCTGATCACAAAAGCTGAAAGTTTACTCATACTAAATATTGGAGCTCATATATTCAGTTCTCATTTCCAAGGCAAAATCTACTGTATGAAATTTGAGGTGTGTGTTTCTTTCATCGCAAAAAAACAGATGGCTTGTTTTAAATCCGACCTGGTGCAAGGTCCGATGTCGATAGTGGCTCAGTTGGTTGAGTGTCCACTGATCTGAAGGTTGGTTGGCAGTCCGAATCCCGTTCTCGACATGAACATCATTGGTAGAGCGGTCAGATCCGCTGACCCACAGGTTGGCGGTGCAATTCCAGCTCTCACAAATGAATACTGTAGTTGTGTCCTTGTGCAAGACACTTAACGCACCTCGCCCTTAGTGCCTGCATACACTGATGGCAGCATGTATGTTCATTTTGTACAAAGAAATGGAATTGAGTTTTAATCTTTTAACAGAAATGATTTTTTTTTTTTTTTTTCAGTTTCAGGCAAGATTTTGTCAACTTCCTTCTTTTTAGTTTTAGATTTAATTGCAGTCCAAATCCATAACATACTTTTAATTTTAACTATGATGAATTGTGTTGCTTCATGAAAGATGTAAAGCTGTGTTTCTTGGAAGTTGAGTTTATTCTGAGTCTGGTTTGGGGCTGAAAACTTAGTGCAGAACTTGTATCTTATATCCACTCAGTTTTAGATTTTGTCACCAAAAATATGGTAATGCTAAAAAATATTTGAGTTAACCAAATTAACCCTGGTTTAGCACTCTCACCTGGGTTGCATTTGCAGATCAGGTAGGGTCTTCTGGTGTTTCCGGTACACTCTGGATACACTTTTGGGTACTCTGGTTTCCCTCATCAACCTAAACCATGCACAATAAGCTAGTTTGCTGAGGAAAAATATCCCTACGAGGCCAATGAAGTATATACCTTCACCACACAAACGTACCTGTATTGGAATGATAGCAACTTCCAATACGTTTAAGTCGAATCTATGGCATTTTTCACCTTGGAAATGAGAACTGGTTGCTAACACCATTATACCATTGGCCCTATTCCCAGCTGCTTGTATAGAAGGCCACTACATTTACAGTGTCACAGAGTCTGATGTGGTTCAAAGACATCACATGTTTGAATGAATGAACATATCTCATGATGATTTTGATTGGACAGATTTCTTAAAGAACACACGTTATGCAAAATTGACTTTTTCAAGATTTTTGTTCTAACATTGTTCCCTTATCAAACACGACGTACCTTGAGTTGGATCTTGCTTCACTGGCACTAGCTGAATGAATCTTGTGCTGTATTTGTATGTACTGAATTTGATTTTTCCCAGGATTGTAACACAGTTGTACGCCAGTAAAAGCCCTGCGTAGTTTTTAAGTCCATAAATTATCACCAGACTCGTTTTAAGCCTTAAACTGCATTCTTACATTAACATATCTGGGCATATTCCTTAATTAGTTAGCGTTAGTAACATTAGTTTTTAGTTCCCCCCATGGTAATTCCTTCTAGTGCCAGTAGATGGAGCCCTACACCAGATTTGAGTATAGGGAGTGCACAAGATGAAAAATTATACCAGCAGAGCCAATATTTTAAGTTTTAAAACATGAGATGCCAAAGCGAAGTTACTCATCTACTATTAAAAGCCAACAACAATATAAATAATGCATAAAATGTGTTCTTTAAAAGTCAGTTATTGGGATTCAGAATTCTACTTTAACACTACTCTCTATGGCTCTATGTAGTTTTTCTTTCCTCCTCTTTTGTCTCTCTTCTCTCCACATATTGTCCATCCATTAATTTCAGTGTAAGCTCGGTACCTCCAGGCAGCCAGAAGTAAATGAAGTTGTAAAATATCAATGCACATTTCATCATGGCGTAGTATCAAAGTGGAGTGGGCTTTTTCTCAGCTGCGGTGGTACTAGTGTGTCCTGTCACAGAGCGCTGAATTACCAATCCATCTTCGGACAGAGAAGAGAAAGCCTCCATGGAAATAAATACAAGACGTTTTATCTCCCCGAGCAGTGTTTTCCATTTCTACATCACATGGAATTAATTGAATCCTTCCCATCAAATTGTCACTGGCTTTTTATGTTCCCCGGCTGTCAAATTTTAAAACTGAGCCAGATAAACATATAAGACAGAGAAATGTAATGAACCTAATGTGAGAATGCAACGGTGAAAACACGTGGTAGGCCCATAGGAAATATACAGATGTACAGACACTGTGCCTTGTTGTGCCATTGCTTCCTTATCAATAAACATACATAGAGCTGTATTTTGCTTCATTCGTGCTTGTTTCTGTAATCCTGTGCACTAAGTCATCTCCCTCTGAGTTTTCATTTTGCCCAAATCGTTACGTAACTAAACAGAACAGGACTTTACTGGACTCGTTCTGAGCTCTTCTGTTGACAGATTGCTTTCATAATAACTGCGTGTGTATATTACCATGTCGATCACGTCGCTCTAAAGTAAATCTGTTCGCTTGTATAGGCCTCGAAATGTTAGACGTTGTGTTATTACGTTATGTTCTGAAAAGCATGTTTAAGAGCCAATAGAGGCCAAATAAAGCATGATAAGTCAACTTTAATGCTGCACTACGCAACTTTTCGGGTGGAGGGTCCGCTACCTACTTGTCTCTATAGAGATGTTATTCCATTGCCTGTAATATTCCATGGCACAGCATTAAACATATCCATCTGGCATTGATTCATTACAGGTGTTTGTATTGCGTAAAAAACACAATAATTCCTTCTGTGAATAGGGGTGACACTCCACAGATCTGAACTGTAATGTAGCGTAGTGTTGTAACTTGCTTGTCTCCCTCGTGATAGACAGGTTTAATTTATACTGTGGAACATTTTAAACAAGCTATAACATTTCCATGGAGACAAACAGGTGGTGGACCGTCTACTAGAAATGTCACACAGTGCAGCTTTAAGTCATAAATTTCAGTCTAAAGATCATCGCATGGTGCATGTGTCAACTACTATTAAGTATTTGAAGAATAATCGATCTAGTAAAATGTCCTTGTATTAAATTGAGGTGTCCAGAGCAAGTCAGTCGCAAGGTTATTTAGCAGGATTTTACACCAGATGCCCTCCCTGTCACAATAAACTTCATAATAGGCAATATAGTAGTAGTTTGTATAAGAATAGCCTTCATAATCTCATTAATTCATCCCATTAATAAAAAAAAGGTGCTAGATTGAAAATACACTAAGCCAAATCATACTGAATAAAATGTTCGAAGGTAAGTAAAAAAATGGTCTGATAACTTTTAAGGCCAATGAACAACAACAACAACAACAACAACAACAACAATTATTATAGTTTGTCTAACTTGGAAAAAAACACAACTTAGCTATAGCCAAAATCGCAGTGACTGTACACGAGTATAGTACACCATGGGGCGTTTAGTTTATGATGTATTGATGATGTAAGATCGTAATTGTCCACACACATCTCCACCCACACCTGAAGAACACTTACTGTACATACATACAGCAAAATACACTGCAGCTCTACAAACCAGCGCCCCCTTGTGGAGAACCGGGGGAACTGCTAAAAATACAGGTAGTATGTCCAGTAGAGCAGGTTGACCATGACAAACGAGAGAGGGAAAGTGATTCGGGAGTAGTTGTCTATGTGATGGGGGTTTTCCACGGTACAGCACTTTATGGAGCGGAGGAGTTTGCGGAGGGTTGCCAGGGCGGTGATGCACCAGTGGGTATGTTCTGGGGGGGCGGGCTCGGGTTTGGGCTCGCTGCCGGACGGGGAGGAGGGGGTGACAGTCAGTTCGGTGGAGGCGGGGGTCGGAGCGGGCGTGGCGGATTGCTCTTTGGCCCGTCTCTTGGCACGGTTGGCGGCGGCGGCGTGACTGGAGATGGTGGTGACGATGCCGTTGATCTCGTCGTCCAGGTCGTGGAGGTGGTGACTGTACTGTGAACGCAAATGCAAGCAACCAGGTGTTAGTAAAAGATATTTTGGTAACACATTATAAGTTTAGTACATGAGTTAATGCATTAGCTCAGGGGTGTCCAAATTTTCTCATTAAGGGCCAAATATAAAAACTGAGAAAAAGCTGAGGGATGATTGAGACTACA
Source organism: Periophthalmus magnuspinnatus (assembly GCF_009829125.3). NCBI lineage: Eukaryota > Metazoa > Chordata > Actinopteri > Gobiiformes > Gobiidae > Periophthalmus > Periophthalmus magnuspinnatus. The sequence goes on from NC_047140.1 coordinate 16,946,385, forward strand.
TAGACTGGTCGCCGATACAGTGAATACTTCAAATCTGCATTATTATTACAAGTTAGACTGAACCACTAGACCTTTATTCATGCTTACATCCTCAGTGGGACACATTAAATATTTGATATGGGCAGATTTTAAGAAATATACAGTAAAAAGTACTGTTTAAGGTAATATGTGCCAATTCACCTGGAAGCTTGAGGGCCAAGAAAAATTGGTCTGAGGGCCGTATTTGGCCCCCGGACCACAGTTTGGACATGCATTAGCTCATCACGATCCTTGCACAACTTAATCACGAGTGTAATTAAATGTAACTTTTTGTGGGGGGGTCTGCTACCTGCTTGTCTCCATGTAGATCCTATCACAGTTGTTATAGGGTTAAAATTTAGCTTTAAAAGTATGCATTCTTACTATGAGCAGTGTCACCTCTCGACACTAAGAACATACATTTTTCAATGCCATAAACATTTATATTTTTTGGCTAAAAGGTTACATATTGAGGCTTTAAGAACCAGCACAATAAATAACAGAATTATGAACACGTTTTGATCTTTAGATTACTGTATGTTTGTTACCCCCTCCCATATATGGTATTTACTTCATGCTCCATTAAGACTGCATAAATGATATTGTTTACTTACATAATGTCTTACCATGAGCATGTGTGAATCAGTGCTGGTGAGGGTGCAAAAGTGGGCCACGGCGTACTCAATCAGAGCCCCGAAGATGAAGCTGAAGCAGATGCCGAGGTACACGTCTATGGCCTTTATGAAGCAGTTTGCGTTGGGCAGAGAGGTGCGAGCGCCCATCATTAGAGTGGTCATGGTCAACACTGTAGTCACTCCTAAAACAGAGACAAAAACACACGGGAAGGATGCAGATTTTCACATGACATCACAGCTTTTGATTGGTTAATAATAATTAATACAGATGGGGGCAGGTCAAATAAATATTGTTTGGTTGTTATGCAAATATTAAACAGGGTATTACATTTCTATGGGGTATTCATTGCTAACACATAACATATTTAGATCACCATGTTACCTTTGATAACTTTTATTGTTTTCAAAATGCTATACTTATTGAAAACAACGTAATAAAATGATGAATAAGTCCCTCACTCCCAGTTATTCCATTCTTCAAGTGTTAAAAGTGAGCAAATTGAAGTAGTAGTAGAGGTAGTACCAGACATATAGACTTTTTGACAAATCTGTACTAACAAAGGTTCGACTCTGGATGGAAGTTGGAGCATTTTGATTTGAAAAACTTTGTTAACATGGACCACTCCTGGCTGAATGATGTACTAAAGCGATCCTTGAAAACAAATTAAAGTCCACCAAACACTATCCTCACACAACTTGGGAATATAAGATTTAGTTTGACTGTAGACTGCAGATGTTGGTTCACTTTCCTTTATGAATTTTCCAGCAGAGATGATAGCGCCTGTACCTCCCTGCTTTCTCTGCTCCATAAACATACTCAAATATGAAGAGTCATAAGCATTAGCACAGAAAGTCGTTATCACTCAGCTACAGAGCACACTCCAAAGATCCTGGTGCAGATTCACTTGATTTAATGAGCAATGTAATGAAGTAGCACAATTTCTCTGCAGCCTGCCAGTGCGGTTATTTCAAACATTTTAGCATCTCCACACAACAGCACTAGCATTTCAAGTAACACATTAAAGGTCCCTCTTTTTGAACTTCTACCATTTTCAAAGTGTAGAGCCGGTACACAATTTTTCCCATGTGTTTGAGCTAAATTTGTCCGACCCCAGTAGAGATATTTTCTCTAAGCAGCTCTTGAGGACAAAAGAAGTCTGCTGCCTGCTGTCTGCATTTAATCATGAAGCGTTTCATTTTCTGATAATCAGGATGTGAGTGATAGCATGCTAGTTGTTGTTAGTTTTCATTCCACTTTAGTGTGTGAGAGTTGTGAAAAGCACTTCTAAACTCACTACAGAGAATAATTAGGATGAAAGAATGCATAAGGTAAGTGAGGAATAACTTTGGACCACTGCAAACTGTTGATTTTAATGTCTTTCTTATTTTGTAAAGCACTTTGAATTACTTTCCATATGAATAGTGAATAAACTTGCTTTGCCTTGCCTTTAAATTCAACTAATTCTGCATGTTTTTAAAGGTAATATCAGTGCTGAAACTTTAAAGTAGCAACTGGTGTGATGCCATATGGGATAACTGATGGTTCTTTTTCCTATTTTATTTAGAAAAGCTTTTAGTTGACTGGGTAATTATTTCCTTTCATTTAATTGTATTTTTTAAAATCTAAATTAATGTCTTAATGTTCCTATATTATGCACAATTGACTCATGTGAGCTTTAAGCCATGTTATAATGCTGTAACCTCCTTAAAAACATACTTGGATTTGTGTTTTGTTTCATTTACACATGTTTGATTAATCCTTATTATCAGTCTGTCCACTTCTCCAAAGCTCAAAATGCTCTGTTCCACCTTCTGATGTCATGAAGTGGTATTTTCCAAGTTAACAGCTACCTTTTACCTTTAGTTCAGTAGAGATTGGCAATTCCAGGTCTGATGTTATACAAATGATTTTACTGAGAGTGTATGGAGTTTAAAAACACAGTGGAGCTCTTCCTGTATTACCACATGACATCACAAGGTGGAATAGAGTGTTTTCCGTTTGAGGGAAAAAGTCCTAAGTAGCTGGATTTGTGGAAACATTTTTAACATATCCAAAAATAGTGTAATATGGGCCCTTTAATGTTATTGCTTTCCATGTGTCTTCTTCCTGTATGACTTTGTAACTGTCTGTGTAAAGCTCTATACAGGTAAACATGTACATTATTACTTGTATGAATGAAACAAAACACTAGCCTAAGTCCATGCGTAAATCCCCTGTGAGCTTGTATTGTAGTGTGTATTTTTACCTATACAGATCCGTGCTGGCACAGAGGAGAGGGAGATCCAAAAAGAGACCCAGGACAGCACCACCAGCAGACTGGAGGGCACATAGGTCTCCAGGATGAAATACAGGATGCTCCTCTTCAGCTCAAAGTGGAAGACCAGCTTTGGATAATGCCCTGGAACAAGAAACATGAATATCAAAGTTATAAAATAAAAAAGCTCAAATGGTAAGCTCTCTACTACAGGGTTTGAGGACTTTCACTGTGAACAAAAATACACCTGTAGCAAAATAAATGATGAAAAAGAGTTTTAATGCCTGTGGAAAATTGCAGATGAAGCAAAAATCTCTTATATTAAAAAGACGTACATTATATACTTCATTTCTACTTGCCTGTCTCATAAATAGCCTCGGACACAGAGGTGTAGTGGTCTTCTACAGTGTACTGAGCCAGCTGCAGAGAATCCAGTCCACTCACTGACTCGTTCCCTCTGGTCCAGTAGAACATCACGTCGTTTATGTTGTAGCCCCCTTTAAAAACACAAAAGGATTGGTAGATATCAGCAGTTTGTAGAGGGGTGTGTACATATAGAGGTTCAGTCCTAGTTTAGTTCTCTCCCGGTTCTGATTTAGAACTGATCTAAACCTCCTTAAATCATTGCTTTCCTTTATTTAGTCTGGTTTAATCCTGATCTAGGTGTGCTCATTTGGTAATCCTGGTTTAGCCCTGGTCTAGTCTTGGTTTGCTTGTTATTTAGTCCTGGTTTAGTCCTGGTTTAGTCCTGCTTTGTTAGTTATTAAGTCCTGGTTTAGTCCTGGTTTAGTCCTGGTTTAGTCCTGGTCTAGTCCTGGTCTAGTCCTGGTTTGCTTGTTATTTAGTCCTGGTTTAGTCCTGGTTTAGTCCTGGTTTAGTCCTGGTCTAGTCCTGGTCTAGTCCTGGTCTAGTCCTGGTTTGCTTGTTATTTAGTCCTGGTTTAGTCCTGGTCTAGTCCTGGTCTAGTCCTGGTTTGCTTGTTATTTAGTCCTGGTTTAGTCCTGGTTTAGTCCTGCTTTGTTAGTTATTAAGTCCTGGTTTAGTCCTGGTTTATGTCTATCTAGTCCTAGTTTAGTCCTGGTTTGCTAGTTATTAAGTAATTGTTTAGTCCTGGTTTAGTCCTGGTTTGCTAGTGATTAAGTCCTGGTTTAGTCCTGGTTTAGTCCTGGTTTAGTCCTGGTTTAGTCCTGGTCTAGTCCTGATCTAGTCCTGGTTTGCTAGTTATTAAGTCCTGGTTTAATCCTGCTTTAGTCCTGGTTTGCTAGTTATTTAGTCCCGATTTAGTCCTGATCTAGTCCGGGTTTAGTCCTGATCTAGTCCTGGTTTAGTCCTGATCTAGTTCGGGTTTAGTCCTGGTCCAGTCCTGGTTTAGTCCTGGTCCAGTCCTGGCAAAGTCCTGTTTACTTCAGGTGTAGACGTGGTCTTTTCCTGGGGCACTTGAAAGTCCTGGCATGTTCGTAGTTTAGTCTCGGATTAGACGTGCTTTTGAATTGGCCTTGTTCTGGACGAGTGTGTGAGTATTAGTCACAATTTTACAATTTACATTAACTGCATCAAAAGTATTCCGTTTTCATGTGTGTATAAACATGACTATAAACTCAGTCTTGAAATAATGTTTGAATGCATTTGAGCACATATTTTTAATTTAGTGAGAGTGAGAAAATAGAGGAGCTCTGCGCAAAGCGAGACTGTAGCACAACAGACTAATCATGCATACTGCACCAGGCCCCAGAGAGAGGCTATAACCCAAATAAGACCAGGGTAAGGAGCCATGCAAATTTAATATGGTTAGATACACAGAGCCTGCTACTGCGACTTTCACTGTGAACAAACAACCGAGCTGGAGTTTCATTTCCAAGTCATTTTGAAAGACTTTCCTTAACCAAATGAAGTTTCTTAATTTTGCAGTTTTGATGTTATTTGAGACTTTTTAAGGTAGCAAAGTAATCATAACAATTTTAATGGTAATAGTAGTAGTATTAGTAAGTGTAGTACTGGTAGTAGTAGTAGTTGCACTGTAGTGGTACTGAATTGAATTATACTTCGTCATACTGTTACATCTTTTTCTTTCAGTCTATGAGCTAAAAGCATCAGATGAAATGAATAGAGATTTTCTTCACAAATGCACAAATATCTGCATTCACTAAGCATTCTGTTGTATTTACGTTAGTTATCTGCAGGGGGAGCAAGAGAACTAGAGAAGCAACACTGTGTGAAATGTAACAGTGGGGCTATACCTCTGTAATCTGTTGAAACGCTTTATAATTTGCTAATCCCTGTTAACCCCATACAGAGAAGGACTGTGGTCATGCTGAGCCAGAGGCAGCTAACCAAGAGTGGTGACTTTGATCATTTAATAGGCTACTTCAATGGCACTCGAACATTTCAAACAGAACATTTTATATTTACTAAAACAGCCTAATTTCACACCATCTCAAACAGCACTCTATAGGATAAAACAGGGACTAAACAACTAATCTATGCAAGACTAAGGTGATCGAAACAAGGTCTAAACCAGGACTTAATGAGGGACGAAATCACGACTTAACTGGATCTAAATGACTAAATACAAAACTAAACCAGGACTACTGTTGTAACTGAACACTGGCTAAATCAAGGCTACACCAGGGGCTAAAACAGACCTACACCATCTTAAACAAGTCTTAATATCGAGGGCACGGGCATCAAAACTGTGGACTGGGGACCAAATATGGCCTTTAGATAAATTTTTGTTTGCCCTTTTGCCCTTAATTACTGAGTAAATGGCTTAGATTGTAAGTAGTTCTGGATCAATGTTGTTGTTTTTACAGCACTTTTAAAATTCTCCACCATCGTAACCTCTGTAACAAACTATTAGAGTGTTGCATCATGGTATTTGGTTAAATATATTAAAATTGTGCAGATAAAACAAAAACAGAGTCTCCTGGGATCCAGAATACACAGTTCTTCAATATTTTACGAAGATGTGAGTCTGGTCATCGGTGAATATCTGACGTTTTCAAATGGGTGTGACTGGCAGGTGGATTAGCCAGTTGGAGACACGCATGATTTTATTTGTAAATCATAGGTGACCAATGAGCTCCTTTGTTTCACATGGGTCATGAAAAAAACCTAATCTGATTAGACGTTTGACCGGGCTTGAGACACAGCAGAGGAGGTGGGGAGCAGACTGATATCAATCTGTATAAAAAATACAGAGAGATATCGTCTGGATTTGCCAGGCAACACAATTTAGTAGTCCATGACATAATATATCATAATTAAACTGCACACGTTTTGATTTCTGACTTTGAACTAACAAAAAACTTTCCAACAACTGTGTCTCATGTGGCATGGAGGCAGTAAATTTTGGGAATGTGCAGAAAATGACTTCATAAAATGCTTCAGAAAAACAAATTAAGTGCTCTATCTTTTTGATTGATAGCTGAATTTTGTGTTTTCAGTTTTGACATTCTACCTCTCTATAATTATATGTCTCCAGTGAATGAAACACACTCTAGGTCTCAGAAGTATATGTGTTTACGCTGTCAGAACGCACTTAATATTTCACATCAGCAGATATACACAGCCCCACTTCCATAAACAACTGTCATCTGCAGAGAGTTCACGTTGGTACTGCATTAAAAGAACATGGATCTTTGCATAAAACTGTACAACTTCATACAGGGGTGAAGAATAGGTCAAACCTGCTGCAGTGAACTCTGTGGTATCAACAGGTTGGGTTGAAGTGATGTTATAACTTTCTAAACTGCCCACAGTTTAACATTGAACTGGAGGGAAGGAAACAATTTTATGGTAGAATTGAACTTGTACCAGACAAATACAAGAATGCAACAGATTTATATACAGCCCCCATGGTAAATTTGTGGTCCCAAACAACTAATGAAAAGGTGCCATAAGGGTTGCCTGGCAAATCCAGAATCTAGATATCTCTCTGTATTTTTTATACACAGGGACATCAGACTGGTCACCACTCCATCCTTCACGTCTCAGAACCAAACCTGATCAAGCAATCAGATTTATTTGAGTGATTATTAGTCATTAGTCACCTATCATTTTGAATAAAATGCCATTTCTCTCACTTTATATTAACAGAAATCTGCTATGTTTTTCAGTCCCTGTTTTCTTTCCTTTTTTCATCGTATGTAGCCAAATTTGTTTTAATATGGACGGACCATACAGGCCCCTGACTGGATAATCCACCTCTCAATCACGCCATTCTAAACTCAAGGAGACTCACTGGTCACAGACATCGAAAACAGTCACATAAAATTCTACAATGTCATGAGCACATCCTTAGTAGTGAACGAAACATAAATTAACGATTTGAAAGAGCACAAGGTCTATTCATCATCCTCTCCATTACCCAAGTTTAACCTTCAGGTGCGGCTTTGTGTGGTTTTGTGCGGTTTTGTGTGGTTTAGTATGTTAAGTGCAAAGGGAGCGCAGTAAATGTTTTATTTGGCACACAGGTCTGGGTGGGCTTCTGGCAGGGATCAGACAGAGCTCAGCAGTGGCTGCTGTCACAGAGCACACAGAACAGAGGGAGATGGAGAAAAGAGCAGAGAGAGTGAGGGGGGAGTCGGTCGATTTTTAAATTTTACAGTAGATAAAATAATATACTGTAGCCTATAATACATGTAGAAGGCATGTTCAGATTTACATTGATTCAAATTAGAGTATAAAAATATATTAGGCATGTACATGATGTTTAGAGTGTATTCACACTTAACATGATTTGGTCCTGGCTTGGGCTAAGTTTAGTCTGGATGTAGCCTTGTTTTGGTCCTGTTATAGTCCAGGTTTAGTTCCAGTTTAGTCCCAGTTTTGCTGTGGTCTATGTCCAACTGTGAACACACCCATAATGTCTTCAAAACATAACTAGTTAAATTCCAAATTGTGATCCAAACTCAAAGCACTTTTTTCAGTACTGCAATCAGACACGATATCTTTTTAAAAAGTATAATTTTGTTCAGAGTGCACATTGCAAACAACTCCAGAAGCATCTTTTGAGAGAAGACTGAACTATGAACTGTTAAACTAATACATGACATTCAGAACATGTTTGAGGAAGAACTACAGGTGGTGTGGTTTGTTTCAATGCTTCACTTTTGGCAGCAGGGGGTGCTATACAAAACATTCTTTTAAGTTTGTGAACTCTCTGCTGTTGTGCATATAGCAAGCCAAGAGCATTGCACATTATTCCATAGTGTATGTCCCATCATTCGTTTGAAGCCCTCTTTTATGTATGATATACTTTAATTGGCATCCTTTGGCTCTTCTTGTACACAACAACAGTCTATTAGCTGTAGTGTTTTTCATCATGAAGAACAAGGTCATGCATCTAATGACAATGTTTTACAAAGTCTGAAATCACCACAGGGCTCTTTTATCTAATGATCCACAAATGATATAACTCATACAACACACTACACATAAGCCTACAGCATTCAATCGGCCAACAGTGTCCCTAATAAACAGCATTTCACAATTGCAAGGCCTGGCTAGTAAAACGATTATGTAAAGACAAGCCAATAATCCAGAAGCGCACAGCATTTTAACAAGGTCAGCGGTGTGATCTTGTACAACTGAAAAAGGGTGATGGTCTTAAATGGTTTTCAGACTTGCACAGCTAATGAAGTTTTCCAATGCCAAAGTCAATGCCAAAGCAACAATAGCCTAATTAGGTTTTAAGTGTCTGTTTGCTCAGCAGCAGTAAACACATTGAAATTAAGCAAATTAACAAAACACAAAGCCTAGTTCAATGACTTTGTTCAGGTCCTTCTGCGTTCAGCCTCTTCTGCTCATCCTTTCGATATATCTTTGCGTTGTTTTCAATGCTCACTGATTTCAATATAAATTATAGATTGGAGTTGACTAGCATTATGGCTAGCATTATCGCCTCATAGCAAGAACGTTTCAGGTTCAATCTTAAGGCTACCCAGGCATTTCTGTATCTGGCTGGGTTTCCTCCACGCACTCCAGTTTCCCTCATCAACCCAAAACATGCACAATAGGTTAAATCCCCAAGCTAAGGTAATCCTGAGCCAGATGCGTGGATGGTCCCTGGGTACTGACAGGTCGCCCCAGTGGCAATGAAGTTCGGGTCAAATGCTAAGGACAAATTTGTCAAATGTTTGTGGTCTAAAATAATACACACATTTACATTTTATGCTTGTTGCATTGGTAGACATATTTAAGACGTCAAAATCTAAGCAAATTCTAATCCAAGTGCTTATTAACTTATTTTCTTACTGTTGATGTTTCATCTTCTCGTGCAGACATCTATTCAAAAATACAGTTTTTCTGAAAGCCCGGTCCCTCCTGAGCTCATAAATGCATGGTCAGTGTTGTGGTCACAGCCTCTGGAGTCTCTGTCTGTGAGGGTATCAAGTCTGTTCAGGTGCAGCTGATTATAGAGCAGAAAGAGCCAGCTGCTGCCAAGCTAAACCAGGCTAAACCAGACTACACCAGACTAAAGAGGACCAGAGCGAACCAGACTTAAACCAGACCAGTGAAATTAAAAAGACATCGTATATGCAACACGACAAAATGTCACGTGTTTTTCTCACATGTCTGCCTTTATAAAACATGACTGCAAAGAGGAAACTTCATGATTGAGGTATAATACTCCCTACAACGGAGGCATACCTAGACTAGACTGCTCTAGACTGGAATGAACAACTATCATAATGTCTTGAGGGTTCATGTCTCCGGGCGCTGGGTTCAGTTCTGATGTTAAACTTCTCCTTCGTTAGAACTTAAGCGTCGTGCCTCTTCTCTTCAACTCTCGAGCTACTGCAATTTGTTCTAACACCATGACCCTAACTTGTGCCTTTTTTGTCTACCTGCTGTTACATAAGACTGAAAACATACCCCTCTCCCTCCCCTCTAAGATACGTTTGATCCTCTGGTTTGATCACATAGATTTGAAATCAGACCCAAAGGACTAGCCATGTATTGCTGTATCTCCAGGTTCTTTCCTAACAATCCGACCTCCCCATACTGTCTCTGAGGGTGTGTGTACATGTGTCCCCGTACACTCCCCGTCTAAAAGCTTCTTTCTCACTGCAGCGACCAAAATGTACCCAAGATGCAATAACTTTATCAATAAACTGAGTACATAGTGTCACATACATGGACAGAACAGACTGGATTGTTACAGCTTTTAGTTAAAGAATGAGTTACGTTGGTTTGGATTTGTTGGATTTAAATTTGAGTTAAATTCAAGCGAAAAGAGCATTTTGTGAAGGGAGCATCAGGCCAATCAGAGCACTTCTCTTGTCCTTCAAAAGACAGCTCCCATGACCCCATAGCCTTTAAAACTACACAGTTCAGATTAGTTTCATATTAATGTTAGCTTGTACTCACAGCTCTCCAGTTGTAGTGTGCATGTCTGCTTGTCCATGGGGTACTTGGTGAGGTCCATGTTACAGGCCACTGTGGTGGTGATCCTGGAAGAGAGAGACATTGGATTTAGCAACATGAAATGAAAAAGAAAATACACCTAGAGTACTTCCATCTTTTGATTCAATGACACAGTATTTTTGAGCAATAAAAACACATGTGACTGAATTCTCGCAAGATATTCAAGATAATCCAGGCAAAGCCAAATATCTCCATGGAGACAATCAGAAAGCGCACTACATGTTCAAATTCTCACAACAAAGGATTTTAAAATGTTTTAAACTGTCAATATATATGCAAGTTGGATGACAAACTTGCTTTAAAGTTGGCATCGTGATCCATGTTGCGAGCTATGCCTCAAACTCACATTTATACAGGTACGGAGGGTGAAGACTTTCCTAAGGACAGAACAACGCAATCCTTGTTACAGCCTAGCCTTTTTTTAATTTTATTTTTTTACTGTGACTGGTGTTATTTAGCAGTTTGTTAATATACCTTTAATGTACTTTGTAAAATACACAGATTCTTACAAGAGTCACTTTACAAACTTATTTAGTACACTATGTCATCCACCAAATGTATGTATTTTTTAATATATATTTGTGATTAAATGTACTCCATCACAATGTTAATGATCACTTGGAACAGTCTGCAGTCGTATTGACTCCTGTTCTGAATCCATGAAGACCTATTTGTGTTACTTTAGCCATTTTAAAGGATATCGATATTTAAGTGAAAAAATACTTTGTTAAAGTTGGTGCTCATCCATCAAATACTGACAGCTTTTAGATGGAGCAAACTGAGGTCGCAATACTAAGCAAGGAGCCTAGGTTTTTTTGTTTTTTTTAAGGGTATGTACCTGATTTCAGGAGCATGTTCTAGTTTGAACTTTTAGGCCCGTCCACTTAGTCCTTTCTGCCGCTGTGATATTGCACAATGACAGAAACAACTGTCTGGGATGTCTCTCATTAGTTGTTTCCTTATAGTTTTGTCTCACTCTTAAAAATGCACCATGCCAGAGGATCAAGTGTGTGAGATAGTGCCAGGCAGTTGGTTTACCATGATTCTTAGTAACAATGTGCCTAACTGTACAAAAAAGGTGACCCTGTCAGTAGCTTATGTATTAATTATTATCCGAGACAATGCTATGTGTAATGAAACAATTATATTTTGTAGTCTCAACTGTTTTGGAGAAGGGTACACTGCCTGCATGCTTATCTCCATAAATATGTTATTGATTTGCCTTCAGTATTCCAGAATATTGTTTTACACTAATCTATACTATGGAGACGTGAAGTGGATGATACTACTAGGTCAAGTTAAAGATCGGATCTGTGGAGAAGTGACCCCACTCACAGTAAGAATGCATCTTATTATTATTATTATTATTATTATTATTATTATTATTATTATTATTATTATTATTATTATTATTATTATTATTATTATATTTGTACACATTTTCTCAAAAATATTGTTTTTGCATTTGCACAGCACTCAAACTTAAATACCTTTTGAACACTGAAGAAAATGGCATCATGCTGTTGTAATTTTGACGATACAACTTGATTAAACAGAGAAAGCAATTTAAAACCATGACCTCAAAATTAACCCATAATTTTACATCTCTCGTATTTTTTATGATTTCACCAGCAGCAGATCCACACAATTAGGAATGAATAAAACTACTTTAGCATATTAACTACAGTGTTCCCCCCCTAAGGCAGGCAGCTCGGCACTGTCTTGACCTCTCTCCAGTTGCATTATCACAATGAGTCCCCATACTTTAATTTGATAGTCCGTTCTAATTGCCCGACCTTGAGTTATCTTCTCCTCCTCGGTGTTTCGTCCCCTCTGGCAGCGCAATAAGACATTTATACCTCAGCTGTCTGTCTGTCTATCTGTCGGCAGCTCTGAACCTCACTCTCTTTGGGGTCTATAATCCCAAAGGAGGCCATCTCTCCTGTGAATATCTACTTCGATTTTCTTTTCTCCCATCTCTCTATCTTTTCCTTCTGTTCTCTCCTTCCTCTCTCCCTCTAATCCCCCTCCCTCTCTCTCCCTCTCGTTCTCTCTCTCACACACACCCACCCTTTCACTCCTCCCTCTCTCTCTCCCCCCACTTCCTCTTTCATTCTCTTTTTGGCTTCTCTCTGTCCCTCTGTCTCTTGTTCTAACCCTTGCTCTCTGTCACAAGCTCAGTCTCTCTCCCTCATCTCTCTCTCTCTTTCTTTCTCTCTCTACCTTCCACTCCTCTCTCACCATCTCATTCTCTTTCCCTCCAATCCCTCTTTCTCTCTCACCCTCCCCCCTTCACTGTCTTTTTCACCACTCTCTCCCTTCTCTCTCATGCCCATCCACTCCTCTATCTTTATCTCCTCTCTCTGACTTGTCTTTTTCACTCCTTCCCTCGTCTCTCATGTTCTTTCTCCCTTTCTGTCTCATTCTCACATTCTCTCTTTCTCTTTCCTCCTCCCTCTCTTTCTCTCTATCTCCATCACTCCCCTCTCTTTCTCTCCCTCCCTTTTACTTTCTGATCATCTCACTCTAACTCTTTCTTCCCCTTCTCTCTTTCTCTCACTCCCTCTCTCTCCTTCTATCTCTTTTTCTCTCCCTGTCATTCCTATTTATCTCCCCTCTCTCTTTCCTCCCCCCTCTCCCTCTATCTCTCTCTATCGCTCTACCTCTCCCTCAGTAGTCCCGGACTGTCTGTGCCCTCATCGACTTCTCCTGTGTCACGGTAAAGTCCTTAAAATGGAGACTTGTCTGAGTGGAAAAAGAGGTCAGGTTTGAAGAAGACAGCTGGAGCAGAGAAGCAGTTATCTCTCTGAATATTTGCAGAGGTGTGTCCTGACTCTCAAATAATGTATGTTAAAGCGAGCCAAGCTACAGCGCCCCCTGATGGCAAAACTTGTGTTCTGGATTCCCAATTTGCCTATGAGAATTATAAATGTACAGATTTTAACCATCGACTGTATAAAGAAGTGGACTAAGTGAGTGTGACGTCAGCCATAGCATTCAGCTCCAGTCAAATGAAGCTCATCGAGGCTAGAGCAGTTATAGTGGCCAATTTGGAGCCAAGTTGCATATTAGGAATTCCGACCACGAGTATCGTAGCAACCAAAGAGCCAATCCCAAGAGAGGCTGTTGAAGGCAACGCCCCTTCTCGCCCACTCCGCTGGTTGAGCGGGAAGCGGGCACGTAATAATGCTGCCAATCAAACCTGTCACTAATGCTAGTGGGACTGACCTCAGGGACGGACGGCGCCTGATTTGTCTGAGTCAGTGATCCTTCCTATTTGAAACGCGGTGTAACATGTAACCCCGGTTACAAACAGGCTCAGCAATAACAGCATTTCATGGTAAATGGTCACATTTTTCTATAGCCAACCTTCGGATCAGTGGACAAACACTCTACCAACTGAGCTACTTACCAAACCTGTTGTCTAGCAAGACCGAAGGTGGGGTGTGAGTTTAAGCAGGGCTGGCCCAGCCTATAAACAGACTAAGCAGCTGCATAAGCCACCAGAGGGCCCCCAAGAGCTCATACTTTTATGTTGAAAAAAATAATTTAAAAGTTTTTCTGAAAACTAAACGGCGCTTGGGTGTTTATACTAGTTTAAATATCCTTCTTAAACAGTTAGATGTGTTTTATTTCCAGTAGCTAAATATGTGCTGCCTACATTTGTTTTTGAGTCAGGCAGTGTGTGGACAGGTACATGTTTACACTGGTGTGAAGGACCCCTCCCCTCCAGGTGTGCTCTGAGTGCACTGAGGCAGCAGAGGGACATTTGAGTGGATGTTTTAGAGACTAAAAGACTAAAAGTTAGTGAGTTTATCTAAAGTACCGGACAAGGCATGAAGAGTCCAGAGGAAGATCATTTTGGGGAAAGAGGAACGTTTTAGAGTGGACATGAAATATGCCACCATTTTACTTCAATGGACCTGCAGATCAAACTGTGAAGCTGGACATGTGTAATTTTGCAGACAGGACACACCTCAGAGGGACAAAGGACACACCTCAGAGGGACAGAGGACAGCAGGTGAGTCTGTTTATTACACTGGCTGTTTGTGGTTGTGTCTGATTCTTTTGTCTCTAAACATCAGATGTTGTGAGTTTAGTTAAAGCCTCACTGCTCCTGAGTCAGATTAACAACGTTGATTATGGCAGAAACCTCTGTTATATGTGCTGGACGAAAGAACGACCTGTGAACGACTCCTGAATGTGCTGTGAATGTTCATCTAGGGATGCAAAAACAGTACGAGTACTTAATTTTGAGTACTCGCCGATACCAGACATAATTTTTACTGGTGTTTGATTATACAGTAGTGGCAAATCTTATTCATTTCATAGGATTTTTATAATACAGACAATTTTTATCTACTGAAATCACTGTATTTTGGTATAATTCAAATATAATTTATTTAGATAAGCACCTGGCTTTAATATTTACCACTTCCTCTGCAGACTGTGCTCTCCAAGCTAACTGCTAACGCGCTAACTGCTAACGAGCTAACTGCTAACGCGCTAATAGCTAACAAGCTAACAAGCTAACTGCTAACGAGCCACTGTTAGCATAACTGAGTGTTTTGTTACTTTTACCAGGGCCACACTTTCACACACATGGACATGCTGTACGTCTTTTAAAAGTTACGTTAGCATGCTACTATTGTATCATCTTTAGAGTCCTAAATATTTGTATATTTCATGTGACAGTCACATGTGATTACAGCTGTGCTTAATGTGCAGCTTTATGTCCAGAGCTCACTGCTCTGTGGAGAGATGAGCTGTGAGTCAAACAAGAGGCACAGATACAGTGGTATCGACTCTTGGTATCGGGAGCCCATTGACGAGTACGAGTACTGGCACCGATACTGGTATCAGTATCTGTGCATCCTACTCATTAATATGCACATTTACTGAAATCACAGCATCCAAAGCCTGAGAATAAACATAAAAATGATATGATCTTAAAATCACGTCTTATTTAATGTTCAGTCCAAATGATCTGATGATTATAAATCTAATGTTATGTCCAGGCTGTTTCTCTTATGCAACTCTATGTACTTCTTGAGTGATATGATTTTGAAGTAAGTGTACCCTTGCTTAAGTGCATCGTTTTGCTACTCTATCCAATTCTGTATTTTATGACATAAAGAATTCAGAAACGTAAGTCCACTTTAGTCTGCTGTCACACATTAAAATGCACCAGAATTTAAAAATTCCTCTGGCAGACCCCCCTTCCTTACACGTCTTTATACTGTTATACTTGTGGATATTGCTGTTGTGAGCATCTCGAATTTTCAGTCTTTTGACAACTGGTTGTGTAGTTGTGTGTTGTCTTAATGTTGTCAAATATGAGTATGTGGCATTAAAGTGGAGAGGGCCCCCCGAGGGCAAATTTAGCTCAGGGCCCCTAAAGGCTAGGGCCCGCCCTGAGATTAAGCAAAGAGTTTTGGTGTTTTATGTTACATTTTGACTGCTTTTGTCAGGTGCATTTTGCCTTGGTTAAACCAGGTAATTAAGATAATTTAAACTTGCTGTAGACACCAGGAAATGGCATATTTATGTTGATTGCAGTTTTATTTGATACTATTTAAGCCTGACTGTATGTTATTTTATATATTTTGGGTATATTTCATGTGAAACGTGCTAAATGGTTGTAGTGCGGAGCAGCCGCTATTTTGAGTTTTTATTAAGTCACGTAAGATGATTCTGCTTTCATTTAAAGTAATTTTTATTTTTTACTTAATGGACTAAAATTATTTTCTTTGTGGCCTGTCCTGCAGGCCAGGTTTTATTTCCTCCGGGATAAGCTGAGCTGAACTTTCCACTGAGATACGGACGGCGACCCTACCCAGAGAGCACCCTACAAAGGACTCCACAACTAAAACCCTCTAAATTAATGACCGGTCATCTAAAAGAAAAATAGATTGAAACACAAAGAAAAGACAACTAAAACCTAACCTTTTATTTGAACTTATACCGAAAAATTAAGACTGAAACAATTAAAATAAATAAAAGGGTGTTTGAAAGGTACTTTACACAAACTAAGTGCCAGTATATTATTTCATGTTTGTCTGTTAACTGTTAATTGAAACTTGCTGGCTTTTACATTTAAAGTTAACTTGATTGTGGCTCTTTTTGCATATAATTGGCTGTAAGTGAAGTAACAGCCTATTATATTATAAAAATCTTCATATCACGAGTAGGTTACTGTATCACCTGTAGGTTCTCTCACTCAGAGCATTCAAAAACTCAGAGCGATGAAAATTGTGATAGTCTCCCGTACCAATTTTACAGTTTTAAAAACATAAAAAACAGAAATAGTTTATTTTGCAGTGGTCCAAAATTATTCCTCACTTAACCTTATGCATTCTGAATATCCTTATTATTCACCAGGAAGTTTATAAGCGCTTTTCACAATTCTCAGAGGCCAGTGTGGAGTTTTGCCATACGGTAAAGCAACAACAACAACAAGTAGCATGGTAACGCACAATTCCTGATTATCGGACAATAGAATACTTTATGATTAGGTGGAGATAGCACACAGTAGACTTATTTTGACCTCAAGAGCTGCTTATACAATATATCTGTACTGGGGCAAATTTTGTTCAAATACATAGAAAAAAAAAATCAGGTATAGGGCTTTTAAGTCCATAAGCCATCACTGGATTAGTTTTAAGATATTCTGCACTGAACTACAAGTATACAGTGTGCTAACAGCTACTATCAACAGATGCACTGCTGAAGTAACACGTATTTACCAACCCAAGGCATTATTTTAAGTTTTATGTTTTACCAAATGAAGAAGTAACACACACCTGTATCCTTATAGAAGTGCAAAGACCAACTTCAACAACAAAGAAACTGCATTGCACACACGGCACATGAATTTGTCCAAACATTTTTAACTATTCTTTTTTTCTTTTTTTTTCAGATTACATTTAAGCAAATAGTCTTCATCACATCACTCCTTTCTTTTTTTGGATCACTGTTTGTTTCTACAACATGAAAGACCAATGTACAATGACCAAATGTACTCAAAAGCATGTTTAAAGGTTATTAACAATACAAATAATGTATTCCCAAATTGAATTGTGTTGTATCACTGAATGAACTACTAAGGTCATTTACATTAGACTGTTTAAGTGATCACCTTCAGATATTACTTTACCTACTTTTGTAATTCTCATTTCGCCTGCACGTATGATACGACTAACAACGACAAAGCAGAGCGACAGAACTTAAAATCCGCCATATCAGATCATCACAAAAGGAATAATCACATCATGGACTGGGGCATGGGTCATAGGAGCTGAAACAAACGAGATCAAAAGTTGGATCAAGGAGGCCATTGAAATCAGCGACATGAAGGAGCGTTCCTCCCTTCACAGACGGGACACTCTTCTGACCACAGGAGGCGTGGTCAGTTTGCGCAACCTCCCAGGCCAGTCAAGCTGACCACATCTACAGGAAGTAACAACAGCTGATGTACGACACGTCGCCTCCAACACCGGTGACAGTTCTGAGGATGGCTCGCAGTTAGCAGCCAAAACACGTCACGGTAAATACATCTCACTTATAAGTTCTCTGGTTGAAAGAAAATAATAAGCTAACTCAACCAAACTAGAGCCACTAACACACATTGCCATTTTGCTATAACACATTTCACAGTTAATGTTGGTATCCTATCTCGCGGCTCTAGCAAAAGCATTCCACCTTCACATTTGTTACTGTACATACGTCTGCAAACCTGCCACTATATTGTGAGTAATTTCATTCTTATTTTAAACCTTAAGTTGTTATCCGGAGACAAGCCGCCATCCCACCTCTCCAATCCCCGCATGTGCTCCTGACACAAACGAGGAGTGCCAGGAAATCCCGTCACACAAGCTTAAAGGAGCAGAACTAATTCATCCACGGATCATCTGCACCCCTCCGTAGCCTGTACCCAGTCTCCACAAAACTCATTTTAATCAATGCATGTTCCACATACTTGGCCCATGTTAAGCCCTTGAACAGAGGACAATCAAAATTGAAAGATCCTAACAAGGTTCCCGTATATATCTCCTCCTATCGACATATCACATGCTCTACAACTCATACCATCCAGTGCAATCCAATACAAACTAATAGAATCAACAGTGACTTCCCTGCGGTTGCACTATCCCAAATCCATCCCACGGATCGTCCCTCAGACAATTTCTCTCCCACCTCTCAAAGCCACTATTCATTGTTTGGTGAGGCAGCAAAGTAAATACAATTATGGCGATATTGAACTTACAGCTATAAGTCAATGACAAGGCTAAACTGTTTACACCCGCTGGCGAGGTGGTTTTTAAGAGAAGCTTCCATAGGGGGCGCAGCAGTTTTACAGTATGTGATACCAGTCCAAGATACAACATCACATGAGTAATCCGACAATAATTAAATAATAATAAGTAAATGTGATAAAGCAAAAGTCCATTACTTAGTAGAAGTAGAAAGTAGTGGTCCAAGAAGTATTTGGGGAAACAACTACTAAAGTAAGAGTAATTGTAAGAGTAATTGCCTGGACCCAACAACTGACTCATAGCTGCTGTGTCCAGATAGTTACTGTGTGTTGAAGTAAATGTACCTAATTGGAGGGCAGAACATTTAATAAGATGAATAGAATAGACAAATTATAAATCATAATCCACTGCAAAACACATTAACCCAAAGTAGCCCAAACCTTTGCACAAGAAAGAGTACTAGAACACAGTAAAATGTATTACTCAAGTATGATGTCTGAAAGCTAATTTAAGAAGTAAAGTTTTAGTAAATGGAAATGTAACTAAGTACCAAGTTGCATAGTTAAATAATTCAAGTACTTTGGACACCAGTCTGTTCTTATGTTAAATGTTACACTGTGATCTTATTAAGTTAAACTAAGCTATGATTGACCAGTGTTTAAAAGTGTTTTGTTGATTGATTTATTCTCATTACAGAAAATGTAGCACATCAATGTCTCTGTAATCTCCCAGTTGTCCAGGTAGGGCCCATTGCAAAAGAAGATTGAGTTCTGTCAACTTGGCAAAAATATGTCTATTACATGTGATTCCGGTGAGAGTTCACACCTTAGGGTAACAAATTCTTCTTATGTAACCAACTAGGGTGTGTCCAATTTATTCCATTTTCTTTTGCTCAATAATTTTACAGTCTAGTTTTGGTTCTGATAATTGACTATCACATTAGAAAAAGGCTGTAGTTCCATTTTAAACCAGGGGCATACGCTTCATTTAGTACTTTTACCCATTCATTAAACCCACCACCTCCCACAGTTTTCCCTCTTACCTGAGCGCGTACAGGACGGTCCCGTTGGGGAATATCCGGATCAGCCTGTTCTCCACAGTGATGTCGTGGAGGAAGGACTTCTTGGAGTCCACGATAAATGTGTCCGGGACCCACAGCAGCTCCACTAGGCGACCGTCTAAACTCAGGCTCTTGTTTCCCTCAAACACCAGCCGCTCATCGGTCCAGCGCTGACGGAGGAAGATGGTGGCTGTGTAATCCTGCAAATGAGGTTACAAGGCCAGGAAGTTAGCTTCATGGGTTTAAGCTTTTCAAAGTATTTGGCAATAATTAAAAAATGTGAAAGATGTACAGCTTTAAAGAGCCTATACCTGTTTTTTTTATGTATTTGAGCAAAATGTGTCTTGCCTCAGTACAGATGTATTGTATAAGCACTCTGTACTGTATGTATCTAATTGTAGTCCGTTTTATTGACAGAGAATCAGAAAACGCACACTTAGCATGCTAGTTGTTGTTATACATGATTTACAGTTATGGCAAAACATTTTATGAAATACAAGTTATGTTTTTTTTGTATTTTTTAACATTTTTTATGACAACATTAAATCTAACAGGTGAAAAATGAAAAAAATTTGATTTAAAAAAGAAATTCAGATGCATTTTGAATTGATACGAGAATCTTCCAATCACGATATATCACTGAATCAATTTCTTCTTACACCCCTAGATGTGAAAAGCTCATTGTTATGAATAATTGTGATACTCAGAGTCGGAATGCATGAGGTAAATGTTTTTAAGAAAATCATTTACAGCACCTTCACTGCGATACTGTGGAACTTCACGGTCAAAGTATTAACATCTCCAAATTGGGTGGGGGCTGTCCACCATGAAAAATACATAATGTAACTTCAAAAACAAACCTTCATTAGTTAGTTTGTTCAATATTACTGTACAATTTAGTTCAATATGTCTCATTGGGAAGTCTCAATTTTGTGCTGTTGAGTTCTTTTAACTACAACTCCTGATGCATAAATATGGTTGCTGGTGTGGCTCTTCCAATCTTACACCAATACATTTCTATAGGCAACACAAAAATGTCAGTTAATCTGCAAATTGGGGTTACAAGTTCACGAAATTAGTTTCGGGATAAAAGCTATCAATAAACTGCTGACAGACCATGCATGTCTCCCCCCTACGTAGACCATTACTATAGTAAGCATTTTTTTTTACATTGTTGGATATTGATAGCGTCAGGTCCCTAAGCTAAGTACACTTCAAGGAAAAATAATCCATTGCAATGCTTCAACTCAGCAAGTATTTCCACGTTTCGTTTCAAGTCCAAGGATCATGCTTTTTATTCTCAAATGTCCCTCAGTTGCATCACATGGGTTGAAAGCGTGTAATGGATTTGCTCCTACTGTAGAAACAAGCTGTGAATGCAGTGCAGGGTCTCTCATAGACTTTCTGCAGTAAAAACAGAATTCTTACGGTCATAAGGGGTTAGGGGGGAGTGGGACTGTACCATATTGATTTCTGAGATGGTGTCGATGCTTGCGATGTCCAGACTCATTCCGACTGTCACAGGGCCGTCTGCAAAACAAGCAAGAAAAAACACATTGTGACAAAGGAGTAGATTGGATTATGGTGTATAACAGTGGTTCTGGTGATACAGTGTTGTCCGTTACAGATTTTGCATGAATATTAAAGGTGTGCCAGGTAACTTTTCTGTGTGTGAAGGGTCCACCACCTGCTTGTCTTCCTTTGGTTGTGAATACATTTGAAAGAAAGAAGAAGATTAGATTATGGTGTATAACAGTAGTTCTTCTGATGATATCAAGTGTTCTCCAGTACAAAATGTATTTAGTGTGTCAAATGTTTCTGTTGTAGGATCCGCCACCCCACATTCTTGTTTCCATGGTAATGTTTGGCTGGAATGCTCCACAGTAATGAATAGATGGCATTACAAACATTTGTAGTTCCACAGAAAAAAGCAGGTGACGAGATATTTCAGCAAGAAAAAACATCAGTTTCAATAACTGAAAATTAAACATGTTTAATGCCATACTACCGAACATCCCAGCACATATAGTTATAGATTTGAGTATGTTTGCCAGGCAGCAGCTGGTTGCCCTAGAGACAGTCATATCAAATACCTGATAAAATACAGTATACGGTATAACTTGTGTAACTCTCTATGTTGATGCAAACTAACTACCTATTTTATTTTATCATGTCATATTTTTTAACGATTTGTACATTTACAATATTTTGAGGGGATCAACCTGCTTTAGCATTAGTTTCAATATTATCGTTTAGCGACTATATTTTCTTCACCAATATATTGTACTTAAAATTTGTTAAAGTGACAGGTCTAACTACATTGCAGATATGTGTACTTGTTTGCACTACGACTCTAACTATCCCAACTTCTGTTTATGGCAAAAGATGAATTTCAAGTCAACTCCTGTTTGGTTTCTTTGCTTGTTTAAATTTAAAACGTCTCGCCCATCAATGTAATTATAAAACTAGCTATGGCACTGTTTATTTTCTGTCTAGACTGAATCCCTTTAAATGGCTGAATGTTTTTATCCCTCTTTTTGGTGTCTGGTCATTTTGTGCTTCATCAGTTTTGTGACTTTGTTTTTTCCCTTTGGCTTTTCAGATACTTCTTCTTGTCTCTCCACATCTTAAACTCCTTCTGAGTAAACAGCTTTGCTCCCAGCCTAGATTTTCTATGCTTTTGTCCAAGCCCGTTGACAAATAATTCAATTTGTCCAGACACTTTAAAGTTATTTAGTCAAGAACCTCTGAACAGCAATCAGGCATAAAATTATGATGATATGGTAAATGGTCACATTTTTATGTAGAGCTTTTCCACCTTTAAGGCACTCAAAGCGCATCAAGGAACCACTCATTCACACACACATTCTTACACCAGTGTACACAGACACAGAGGGGTGAGGTTGGTTATGTGTCTTGCCCAAGGATTTAACGACAGTGTTCATCTGTGGGAACTGGAATTGCATCACTAACCTGTGGGTCACTGGATCTGACACTCAACCAATGATGTTTATGTCTTTGTGGTGGCACTTCCAGTTAAGTGGGAATCCCATTAATTTCAATGGAGAATTTGAGTAAAGTTTTGCCATTAAAATATGATATAAAGTATGTTCATTTGTTTAAAATGTTCTATGTTCATGTGACCAACAAGTCAACAATGCACCATTTCTCTGGAAGTAGTCCATACAGAACTTGCACTGCCTGGCCAAAAAAATAAAAATAAAAGTCGCCACCTGGGTTTAACTAAACAAATAGGTCTGAGCCTCCTGCAGTTGTCCGGTCTAGATTCAGCAACAGTCTGTGCTCAAAGAATGAGGTCAGCTGACACCTGAATATACTGAATGACCAGGTTATTCCATCAATGGATTTTTTTCTTCCCTGATGGCACAGGCATATTCTAAGATGACAATGCCAGGATTCATTGGGCTCAAATTGTGAAAGAGTGGTTCAGGAGCATGAGACATCATTTTCACACATGGATTGTCCACCACAGAGTCCAGACCTTAACCCCATTGAGAATCTTTGGGATGTGCTGGAGAAGGCTTTGTGCAGCGGTCAGACTCTACCATCATCAGTGCAACATCTTGGTGGAAAAATAATGCAACACTGGATGGAAATAAATCTTGTGACACTGCAGAAGCTTATCAAAACAATACCACAGCATTGTGTGCTGTTATCAAAACTAAAGGCGGTCCAACGAAATATTAGAATGTGATGGCGACTTTTTTTGGGCCAGACAGTGTATTTGCTGTCAAGATTGGCAGCCCCATACAAAATAATACAACCTGAATGACGATGGCGGCGCCCAAGGCAAGATCTGGAATAAGGTGAATTCGTAAAGTTGGCAGTTTTAGCCATGGTACTTTTTATATGATAGTTCCTTCATATGTTCATTCAAGACTCTGCATCATAAGCGTGAGTTTTGAAGATGTTCTGACCCAGATGTCTAATCACTAAAATTGAAACTTTGTCAAATGACTTTCTCATTTCTCTGCTTCCTACACACCACAGCCTATTCAATTGCCTTAAATACCCTACTAAGTGTCTGTAAGCGGCCATATTGTTTTTGCTCATCACTCGTAAACCATGAGCTAAAGTGTACAGTGTTACATGATGTGAGGTTATTACAGGTCGTTTTTGAGATGCTAAGACAGACCCCGCATTGGATTTTGACGCTTCTTTGGGGAATTAGTTCTTCTTGATGAACCGTGAAAGAAGGAAAACTTTGGCATTTCACCGCTTTGATCCCTGCTCCCACTCCCTCTTATCAATCTTCATTTTAAACATGATGAATGAGGTCGCTGTCATGGAGCAGATATGGCGCTGTGTGTGGGCTGTGCTTAACCAAACAAGTACGCTCTACTTTTATTACATAGGTTGTTACTAATACTATATTTAAGATTTTTTTTCTTTTGGTAATGTTTATAATTTTACATCCTGGTTGGACACAGCAGATCTGCCATACGTAAAGGCAACTCCATAACTATTAACAAGCAACCAAAATGTAAACAAAGGCCAAAACATGTCTAAATTACACAATAACACTTTTATTTTGTTAAATGAAGGTTTAAACTGTAAGAAAAATACCTTCCTTGTGTGTAAACTGTCTCTGCATTTTGGATGGAGTTGATTGACAGTTGATGACATAGATAGAAGCATTTACAACTCAGCACTACTTCCTGATATGTTTGTACTTTTTTTTTTTCTACGTTTCTTCACAAAACTGCCACTTGACTGATGTAAAATTATGATGAATATTTACCTCATTTACTATCCCACCAAATTAAGTCATAATTATTACATCTTAATCTGTCAAATGCACTTTAAATCAATGATGTGGGTGTAGCTTGTCAAATGTGGAGACATTTCTGTAAATTATACAGTTTATTTGGTGTTCACGGACTTTTCAAGTAAAGTGGAGTTCTTTCTCATTGCAATTAATTGAGAGCATATAAGAAATAATGGTAAAGTCCACAGAGTAATCCCAATATGGATTTAGGATGGCATAAAGTCTTTGTTATAAAAAAATGTGAAGTTTTATAGTTCAAAAACTCATACAATTTCAATCTTTAATAAAACCTCTTTGGTTAATTATAATATTAAAAATTGTGTAATTTTGAGCAAATTGGGCTAAGTGTGTATGCCTTCAAACAGTGAATAGTGACGGTGGTAGAGTTATTACATTACTCAAGCAATAATTTCATTTGCATGTTCAGACAGTCTATGAAATTGTCTCATATAAATACATTTCATACAGTGTTGTTCTCTTAACAATGGCTAACGTACTTCTGTACAGTGATGCTTTTTAAATTAATTGCCTGTTATGATATGGCAGAGTGAAAAACTGTATTCAAAGGTTTCAAAGTAGAGGCTGGTGTCTGCATGTATATTATATCGCCGTAATCAGTACAGAAAGAAAGGTTCCTCAAACAATTTCTTTTCTGCGTTTTGATTATTTCCATTTTGTCACAGTTGAGCTGGAGGAAGTTAGATTGTAGCCAGGACTTTATTTCAGAGATGCAGTTTGTGAGGGTTGAGTGTGTGACCGGGGTTATTGATTTAGTGGACAGGTGAATGTTGTCTGCAAAACAGTGGAACCAAAGGCCGTGGCGGTGAATTATGTGACAGAGGGGGAGGATGTAGTGTATGAAGAGGAGGGGGGAGAAAACTAAACCTCAGGGGACACCTTGAGTGAGTGGAGCAGACGGGAACCTATGGATGAACTTGTGTTGAGTTTGGAGAGAAATGGGAGGTTAGAGATGGGTCTATAGTTGTTGGGAATGTTGAGGTGAAGTCCAGTTTTTTTTTGCAGATGGGAGTAATGGTGGCAAGCTTGAGTGTGGATGGAGCAGATCCAAGAGTTCAGGCAGATCAAGGAGAAATCGGATTGGGCAGAGCAAGTGGTTTGGGGGCAGAGAGAGGCAGAAAGCAGGGATGGAGATGCTGAGAGGTGGTTGAACAGGAAGGAGGGGCATTTTTCTGCTGTGAATGTTCAGGTGATTGAGATGTTTTTTAATGGCAGTGAAAAGTCTTTTCAGATTTCCAGAGCCAAACTGGATGAGTTGGTAGTGGTAGATGTTCCAGGCGTGAAACAGGACTTCCTTGTATTGTTGCAGAGGGTCTTTGTAGAGTTAGGTGTGGAATCCTTTGGTTTTCAAGTGGCTTAGTTGTGTACCAGGAGTGTACCAGGGAGCAGAGTGACTGAATGGGATGGTTTTGGGCGTGCTTCCTCAAACGGGGGGAGGGTCAGATATGGAGAGGTTAGTGCTGGAGAGGTATGTCAACAGTTATGGGTGGGAAAGTTTACATGCTGTCAGTTCAATATATAAAGTCAGTAGTAGCAGTAGTAGTGGCAGCCAGTAGAGTCCAAGTGGAAATTGAAAACACCAAGTAGCAGAACGTAGGGGGAAGTGGAGACAAGTTGGGTCAGGAATGTGGAGAAATCAGACATGAATGATTTGGTTTTGGGGGCAGTAGATCACAGCAACGGTGAAGGGGGCTGAAGCAGTTACTTTGAGGGCCGGATGTTCAAATGATGGAACAGAGGGAATCTAGAAATATAGGAGAAAAAGTATGATGTCTGAAAACTCATTTGAGTTGTGGTGCAGTTTTATTAATAAATGATTGAACCCACACTTTATTGCACAAAGACAGGTCCCCTTACCACGTTTGAGCCCAAGTTTTAATCAATAAATCCTGTTGGCTGTATATATGGTTTTAAATGTCAAGATATATTGGATCCATGTGCTATCTCTGTAGTTTTCACTAGGGGTATACTAATGAAAGATTGCCTCTACAATGTTATTTCTGTCAGCATAAATCAAAAATATTTATATATTCTGACAAGTACATGAAATGTCTAGTCTGCCTGACTATTCAACTACAATCAGGGATAGAAACTGCCAACCATGTAAGTGAACATCTACCAATTCCCTCTGCAACTTAGCCCTGAAACTCGAAATGAGAAAGCACAACCAAAAGGCAAAGTGGAAAGTGGAGAGACCAGATTGAAACGTAATTAAAGTCTTTGTGATTGATTGGGTCTTCGGGCTTCACAACCAAAACAAAGAAGTTGGGAGGAAAGAGGACCATTGTTTAGATGGCTTGGTTAAGTTAAGAGTTATTACAGATGAAACAAAACATAATCTTACTGTGTTAAATTAAGGGAGCTCAGAAAAATATGGGCAGCAGGTTGTGGTTTGAGTTTGCATGTTTTTCCCTGTGTCTGGGTGAGTTTCCTCCAGTTACTCAAGGAATTAAGATTCTCTGTCAGATAATAAAATTAAATCTAAATGAGAGGTTAGCAAGGTCCAGCGGTGCTACACATTTTTATGTTTAGACATGAAACTCGACAATCTTTACACTTTTCCTATAAAATAATGGACCCCCACTTTAACTGACCTTTCTGTTGACAGAAAGGTCAGTTTCTGTCAACATTTCACTAATGTCTAGATGAAGGTGTAATTGTAATCATATTACAAGTAATAGTTTTTCATTTTTGCTAAAATATTAAACTGGGATTGTACACATCTGTAGAATCCCTCAGTTGTCTAGGTATGACCCATAATCAGTAATCCGTAATCTGCATTATATCTTCTCCCTTCAAATATAAGGGAGTGTCCACCAGCAATCTAACCAGAACTGAAGAAGCCGCTTGAATTAGTGGAGAAACATCTTCACTCTAAAACTTCTGTCCAGTTCACAGAATTTGCTTTTTAAAGTACACTTCATGACCCTGTAGAATTTTACTCGTAGTGCATGTTTTAGGTTGATTTCAGGTATAATCAGAATACCAGGAGGAAGCTCGCCCAGACACAGAGAGAAACATGCATACTCCACACAGATAAGACCCGGGAGTCGAACTCTGAACTTTCTTGTTGTAAGGCATTATTGCTAGGCACTAAGGCAGACCTAAAGCAGACCTATTTCAGAGCTTTTATCCATGTTATAGTTGTTTCCCCTTAGTAGTAGTGATTCATGCATGTTTGAGCAATCTTTAATCGCATATTTTCAAGATGCCATATTGCCGATCAGTCCCTCTTTTCACCTCCACCGGCATAAATACCCTGCTCTGTACTTACTTTTTTTTTCAATTTTATTGCCTTAATCCATGATATTGAACCCTACGTGGCTCGTTAGCATAATCTACAGTCATGGATAGGAAGGGCCGACAACTTGACAGCTCTTTGTTGTGATGACGTTTCCGCCGGTGTCAGCTCACATTGGGCACTGCAGTTTTCTGATACGGAAGCCAGTGGACTGGTTTCTTTTACTAAGTCCTTCTGGATGAATATTGTGATTTAATATATGCAAACTGTAACATAATGATCCATGGGTGTCAGAGATTATAACTATGTAACAGACACAAGCACAATCGCTCTTCTTTAACCCTAACCTTGATAAAAGAAAGCTACAACAGTTTCGTTGAAGAAAACCTTAGACGTTTGTCAGATATACATTAAATAGTGCCATAATGATCAATACTAAACATGGAGCTATTGACAATGGCTAGGAATATGGGATTTCAGTAAACCTTTAGATGTGCCCATATCGCTTATACTACAGGAACTTCCCTTTGTTTTTCCACACGTATGCAGTAAACTTCAAAGTGTGTCTACTGTCAGCACATATTACTCTACGTGAGCGTGCGGGGATCCGGGTGTTTTTCTCGCTTTCTACTTTGTCTCCTGTCATACGTGTCTGCAGATTCCTATCGTCAAAGAAAGGATGCAGGTACATGTGAGAGAGAGTAAAAGAGAGAGAAAGAGGACAGAAGAGAGGGGGAGAGCAGGGGATGTAAAAGAAAGATTGGGGGAGTAATGGAGAGAACAGAGGGAGGATACGAGACCATGAGAAGGGGGACGAGAGGAAACAGAGAAGAGAAAAGACAGAGAGAAGAGAA
The DNA here is from genome assembly GCF_009829125.3 of Periophthalmus magnuspinnatus. NCBI lineage: Eukaryota > Metazoa > Chordata > Actinopteri > Gobiiformes > Gobiidae > Periophthalmus > Periophthalmus magnuspinnatus. Next base: position 16,974,938 of record NC_047140.1, read on the forward strand.
GGAAAGAATAGGAGAAAGAGAGAAGAATGAAAGAGAGAGCAGGGGGATAGTGAAGCAAGGAGAGAAGGGGAGCGAGAGGATAGGAGATCAAGAGAGAGAGAAGAGAGGGAAATAAGGGGTGAGAGAGAGAGAGAGAAGAAAGGAGAGAGAAAGAGGGAGAGGACAGTAGAGAGGGAGAGCGCAGAGGATAGAGAAGAAAGAGGTGGAGTAGTGGAGAGAACAGAGGGAGAGAGAGGATACGAGACCATAAGAGGGGGGAAGAGAGGGAACAGAGAAATAAGAAAAGACAGAAAGAAGAAAAGGAAAGAAGGGGAAAGAGAGAGGTAAAAAAAAGAGAGAGACAGCGAGGGATAGAGAAGAAAGTGAGAGAGGAAGAGAGGATGTGAGGGGGGAAAGAGAAGATGAGAGAAATAAGAGAAAAGAAAGAGAGATGAGAAGTAAAGAAGGGGAAAGAGAGAGGCCGAGAGAAAGAGGGGGATAGAGAAGAAAGTAAGGGGGGAGAAATTTGAGAGGAGAGAGGGAGAGAGAGAGGATAGGACACCGTTAGAGCGGGAGAGGGAAAAGAAGGAAGGGGTGAGAAAGTGGAGATCGATGGAGAGAAAACAATTGAGGGAGATAGAGGAGGAGAGAGAAAAGGAGGAGAGACAGCTCAGTATGGTACATTTGTGCAGATTTCTTACTGTCAAAGAAGGGCCTCAGGTATTTGTTGTATCCTTTCATCAGTCTCTGGATGGTGGGAGGCAGGATCTCGCCCTCTTTCACTTCTGCGTTAAACATCGAGCTCTCCAACAACCTGACAATACAAAGACAAGAATAAAGTTATAATCAGGTTTTGACATGCAGATTTGTACAGGGAATAAAAGACAAAAGAAGACGTTATTCTGAGATATGGGAGGTGAGTTGCAGGTTAAACATGACATCACAGTAGTCGGTCTAGAATATTTAATGGAAATGGCAGCAATTCAATTTTATTTTATTTATATAGCACATTTAAAAACAACTTCAGTTGCCCAAAGTGCTGCCCAAATGCATAAAAAGTCAATAAAAAACACCAAGATATCCTGTCCTGATAGTATTAAATGCCAGGGTGAAGAGGTGGGTTTTCAGGCATACCAAGGTTAACAATAATCCAAATGTGACGTTACAAATGCGTGGATAAAACTGTCATTGCTATGTAAAGGTGAACTATGTAACTTTTCTGGTGGGGTTCCGTGACTTCCTTGTTTCCGTGGAGATATTATTGCTTTGCCTTGAATGTTCCATGATATTGCATAACTTATCTACCCTGCATTTAATCAATCAAAGTGTTTTTATTGTTCAAAAATGCCCAGAAAAATGTATTCTGTGTGAGTGGGGTAACCTCTCCGCAGATATCAGAATCAGAATCAGAATCAGAATCACTTTTATTGATCCCCGAAGGGAAATTCTCTTAGTTACCAGATGCCACAACCACAAGATAGAATTTAAGAATAAAAATAAAAAGTAATTTAAATAAGAATAAAATTTGTGCAATAAGAATAAAGTGTCATGCAATAAGAAATAAAGTGTCAGTGTTTCTAAAGTGTCAGTGTTAAACAAAATAAATAAATAGATCACCTCACAAAAATCACACACTATTTACATCTATGTACAAAGTGGAATATTGGAGTATTGAAGTGTTTGGTTACAGAACGGAGTTTAACAGTTTGATGGCGACAGGCAGGAAAGATTTCCTGTGTCTCTCAGTGGAGCAGCGTGGCAGTAACAGATATGACCTGTAAGCAAGACCCGTCTGTCTCCATGGAGATAGAAAAGCTCCATGCTATACTGTGGAATATCCCAGGCAAATAATATCATCTCCATGGTGACAAACAGGTGAAAAGTTACACACAAGGAAAGTATCTTAGTGCACCTTTAGATAAAACTGGACACAGAGCATTGTTCCACTGGGGATTAATGTAGTTCTAAATAAAATCACTCAATCAGTAAAAACAATGCAAAATCTTTTAAGACATTTTCCATGGCTATTATTTAAAAGAGAATGTATGTTATTTCTGGATTCTTTTTGCGTTGCCAGGTAAATCAGATTTATTGGACCAGCTTGTCTTTCCAATTCATCTGCACAGAGCCAATTCCACTCCATAGAAATCTACAAACCACACTGAGCTGAGCTGGAGAGAGGCCATTTATCGGCACTGAAAACTGCACCAGAAAAACTCAGTTGGTGTGTGTTTGTCCGCTGATCTGAAGGCTGGCGGTTCGACTCTAGCTCTAGACTTAAAACACTGGTTGAGCGGTCAGATCCACTGACTCACAGGTTGGCGTTGTGATTCTAGCTCTCACAGATGAATGCTGCCGTTGTGTCCTTGGGCAAGACACTTAACCCACCTTGCCCGTAGTGTCTGCGTGCACTGATGTATGAATGTATGCGTGAATGGGTGAGTGGTTCTTTGATGTAAAGCACTTTCAGTGCCTTGAAGGTGGAAAAGTGCTATATAAAAATGTGACCATTGACTGAACAAAAGATGCTTCATTTTTAGACTGTTCAGACTTTGACAAATCCTGACATGTGTAAGCCCATTCTTCTCTTTGATATTCCCCTGCTCCACTGAATTCTCAGTGGTATAGACAAAGCTTTTTATATAAATAACCCATGTGGAGAGTGGGTTATAACTAAAACAATAAAATGAAATCACCAAAAGTTCAAATGTTAATACAGTTTGATTTGTCCAACACCTGCTCCCTGATTACAGTACAATAACATCCCACACCCATCTGTTGTTTTTGTGCTCCTCTGTTCTCTGTTCTTTATGTCCTGTCCATGTGAAACAACAGCTGAGAAAGGGAGAGAAGGGAGAAGACGAGAGAAGGAGGGAGATGTATGGGGGAGAGGGAGAGAGGAAGGGTGGGAAGGGAATAAAGGAGGAGGGGGAGAGAGAAGGGGAGAGGAAGAGAGAAGGAGGGAAAGACAAGGCAGGAAAAAGTGGAGAGAAGGGAGGGACAGAAAGCGAGGATAGGAGACGATTAGAGGGGAAAAGGGAGAAGAGATGCGAAAAAGGCGTGAGAGAGAAAAGATGAAGAGAGAGTAGTGGGAGGAAAGGAGCTGATAAGATTCATGCCACACTCTGACAGCTCTGACAAAGGTCCGACCACCAAAACATGTCAGGTAAATAAGCTTAGAACTACTTTGCATTTTTGTACTGTTACAAGAAAACTGAAAATTATATTAATGTGCTTTGTGGCTTTACAAACCACATTAATCTTACAGCTTTAAGTAATTCAATTGACAAGAATCACATCTTTGGGGTTAAATATGGTAAATGGTCACATATTTATATAGTGCTTTTCCACCTTCAAGGTGCTTTACAAAGCGCTTTACATAAAGGAACCACTCACTCATTCACACACACATTTATACACCAGTGTACGCAGCCACTGGGGGCAAAGTGTCTTGCCCAAGGACACAATGACAGCATTCATCTGTGGGAGGTGGAATCGCATTACCAATCAGTGGATCTCAACCAATGAAGTTTGTGACCCGCCAGCCTTTGGATCAGTGGACAAACACTTTACCAACTGAGCTACTGTCGCCCCATATTGACACCACTTTCAGAAGCTAATGTGAAATATAGTATTCCCCTTTTTCTTTACAGAGATACTATAAGATAACATTCAACAAATCTGCAGTCCGACAGTTAAAGCCAAATTCCACCATAAAATTCTGACCTGTCCTCCAGCTTAATTTTAACTATCCATTCAGAATGATGAGAAGTTATAACTGTTGCTATAGTAATTACCAAATCAAAACTATAAGTATTATACCTTGATGTAGTCTATGACACATTACCACCTAGTTCTGAGGATGGCTTGCAGTTAACAGCCAAAACATGTCAAGGGAAATACATCTCATTTAAGTTGTCTGATTAAAAGAAAAAAGAAGCTAAAAACATTATATCTTTTGAATGCTCACCCATCCTCAAAATGGCATCATATAACCGGAAGATGAAACTCATGAACAGGGACTTGTGAATGTTGTGATGTCCCACAAACACAACCTACTGGGGATTATATGACACAGCAATCAATGATAATTTAATGACCGCTTGAAACTCCACTTTTTCCACTCTGCTCATAGCCTCTTTGCCTTCAAACTATAGACTGTATATAAAAATGGACATAGCTAACCTGCTAGCCACCGTGTTCCAAATAAGAAGTGAGCATGGGCGTGCTTCCGGCTCCATCGGCTCTGCCTCCAATTCGCTTTCTACTGAAAAACTTTCGCCTCTTTCTCTGTAACTGCTGCTGTCAGCCTCATCATTTTGGTCTTAAAATGTTTGTATTAATCTGCACGACATGATCCTGGTGTTTTGATCTGACTATTTTGTCCTTAAATCAAGATATGAACATTAATAACAGACCAAGGAGTCGCCTTCTTTCCCTGAGGTTGCTCCCACTAGCGTTAGCAACAGGTTTGATTGACAGTGAAATGAGCAGAACGGCCTTCAACAGACTCACTCCGGATCGGCTGTTTGGTTGCTATGATACAGTCAGAATTCCAAATATGCAAATTTTCCCTTGAACGCTATGGGCGACGTCACACTCCCTTAGTCCACTTTTGCATATGCTTCAAACCCACCCCTTTAAAGATACATCGGAATTCCCAACAGACACAGGGAAATTGTGGCAGATGATTGCATTGCTGCGGTGACATCGGGGGAATAGAGAACCATCATTGTGTGTTGCTCTCCCCAGAGGTTTGTGTGTTTGTGTAAATCAGACCTAAATATGAGCAATCCGTGAAGAGAGGGAGAGAGGAGAGGAAAAAAAGAAAGAAGGGGAAGCATGATAGAAGGGGAAGAAAAAACAAAGAGAGGTAGACAGAAAGGGACAGAGAGCGAGGAGCCTGGAAAAGCAACAGAGAGAGGTGAAAAGAGAAAAGAACAAATGAGAGGGAGAGAGGCAGAATAGGGACGAAAGAGAAGGGAGAGAAGAGTGAGGGGGCTAGAGAGAGGGATATGCGAGAGGAAGAGAGAGAAAGTAGAGAGGGGGGCAGGGGTAAAAAGAGAGGAGATGGAGAGGGTGAGAGAGGGGTGAAAACAAGAGATGAGAAGGGGTAAGGAGATGAGTTGAGACAGAGAAAGGAGGACGAGAGAGACAATTATGGAGGAGGGTGGGAAAAAAGAGAGGGGGGAGAAGGAGAAGAGAGACAGGATAGTAAAGAGAAAGAGAGAGAGAGCCTAGGGGCAGATGCCTGATGTAAGAGGGAGTGAAGGAAGCTGGAGCGGGCCGTGTGCAGAGGCTGAAACATTTAAATGAAACACTGAGCACATTCAGAAGAACAGGAGGACAGATACAGAGAGATAGTGACTTCTTCTGTCATGCATTTTACATATGAGGTTATATTGGGTGTCTTGCAGTTGTATAATTACAGTATAAGTGCTAAAATCCAACCCCAACCACATATTTGTTACTTTGTCCTTACCTCGTTCTTAATCCCAACCTGCAAACTGTCCCTCTCAACCAATCATCCCTCCACCCATTCATGTAAATACTCTCTCCCTTCTGAAAACTAATAATTGTGAATATGTAATGAAGCAATGAACCACTTAGAAACAGCTATAACTAGAACTTTAAAGTAGTATATCTGTGTGTGGCAGAAGAGGAGAGGGCCATTTGTTGGTTGAAGAGTTCTTCATTGGAATTGAACTGAGTCACTCGAAACTGACTACACAAGACTGATGCCCGATGAGCAGTGGTCTTACAAGCATCATGAAAGTTTTAAAAAAGCAGCATACATTTTAATCAACAAATAAGAATGCATTATTTTTCAACTGTGCTTGATAAAAAAACCTCTCAAAGTGCTACGTTTATTCATTCTGCTACAGTGGCAAGGCAAGTTGCATAGCTTTACAGAATAAGCAAGACATTAAAATCACAACGCAAACAAATCAAAACATAAATAATTATCGTAAAACAAACATCAAAAGAGAAGAGTTAAGAATAAAAACCTTTCAGTCATGCACAGCTAAACAGAACCATTTTGAGCCTGGATTTAAACACTGTCAAAGTAAAGGCCTGTCTCACATCTTCAGGAAGACGTTGATTCTCCAGGTTTAGTCCTGACTCTGGGCACCAGCTGGAGGACGCTCCCTGAGGTCCTCAGAGAGCGAGATGGTTCATATGGCACAAACATGTTGGAAATGTGCTTTGGTACTAGGCCATGGAGAGATTTGTACATAAGCAGAGCTGCTATAAAGTCTATTTTCTGAGCCACAGGATAACAGTGCAGACTACTATAAACTACTATAGTCACAGCTGCCCTGGGGTAAACTAACAGAAGTGACTCCAATCTATCTGCCCCTCTGACTCACACATACTAAACAGGTGGGTGAAGTGTCTTGCCTAAGAGCACAACTACATATTTAGTTCAGATCCAATGTATATTTAAATATGGGATGTTAAAATGTGTTTACAGCAAATATATCTCAAATACTAGTGCATAGCTATAATTATAGAAAAAGCAATGGTCTATTTATAGTCCTATAAACACATGGTATTCATGTGTATACACAATACAACGGAAGTTATGATTTATTCATGCTAAATGGTGCACAGGGTCCATTATGGTTTGTTTACGCAGGTGTCACTCTTTCTCCACTTCACATAACAGGGATATACAGCCTGTAACGTGCTTATATGTGCATGAATGCTAAAGTGACTGCATTCAGCCTGTGCTTCTGAAACCAGCTTCTATCAAAGTACTTTACATCAACAACACTATTCAACCATGAGCACAATAAGTACACATTTATGAATGTACTATATGCAGCAGGAGTACTCAAGAGGGCACAGAAGGTTCAGTGTCTTGCCTAAGGACATGTGCGCAGCAGCTATCGGGGAGGAGGAACACTTAGAATAACTACACCTTAACCCCCCTTAAGAAAGCACGAGGAAGGACTTAATTCACGATGAACAAATAGTTTATTATTTAAACTGAGCGACAGCAGCTCAGTTGGTAGATTGTTTGTTCACTGATCTGAAGGTTGGCGGTTCAAATCCTGCTCTCCACATAAACATCATAGGTTGAGCGGTCAGATCCTCTGACCCACAGGTTGACCGTGCAGTTCTAGCTCCCACAGATAAATGCTGTTGTTGTGTCCTCGGGCAAAACACTTAACCCACCTCACCCCCAGTGTCTGCGTACACTGGTGTATGAATGTGTGTGTGAATGGGTGAGTGGTTCTTTATTTTTAAAGTGCTTTTGACTGGAGTGAAAAAAAGACTATATAAAAATGCGACAATTTACCATTTTATTAAGAGCGATGCAGGTATTTTTTGGAGTATTAATCATTCACTCCATATTTGGTGGTGATGAGCTACTACACTTTCATAATGTGGGTGAAATGTCTTGCCTAAGGACACAACGACAAAAATATAATATAGTTATAGCATATAAGCCATCATAGTTCAAGATGTCAACAGGTATATGAAGACATCCGCAGTTTCATTAGATTTTAAACAAATATTTAAACAAAATTTAAAATCTTAACATTGTTCCAATATCAAAAACATAGCCGGTGCTGAGTTTTGCTTCATTCACACTTATTTCACTAATCCTGTTTAAGAGGTCATCTCCCTCTGAGCCTCAGAATTTACTCTGTTGAAATTTTCCATGGATTGTTATGCCAGGTAGAAATCTAGGTAGAAATCCAGAGGTTTCCTGTGCAGTTTTTAAGTCAACAAATAATCACCAAACAGACAGGACAAATAATGCAGAATATGCATCCTCCAAGGCAGAGTTTACTATCCCCACAGCAAAATGAGTCTTCTGTATTTGACTCATCTCTCAATGTTCCTACATCTTTAGTCAGGCTTAGTCAGAACAACTTTAGCTGGATGGTTTTTGCCTATTGTGCAAATTTGTGGGTTGATCTACCTGTAGTTAAATTCTTGCTGGCTGACACAAAAGCACATTGTCTTTCATGTTTTACTGTTTTCACTTCAGTCTTTACCAAGTATATAACTTTAAGCACCACGCAACTGTGACAGTCCAGCTCTGTTAGGTCTTTTGTTACAATTTTTATAAAAGACTATTCTGATCACAGACTCCATTTCAGGCATCCACTTTGAAGCTAAGAAAACCAGCAGAAAAATGCCTTATTTTGACACAGCTTGTCACAACACAGTCCTCTCTGTTCCCTATTTTTAGATCAAAACTCGTACCAAAATGCAGTGAGAATCAAAATGACACCAATAAAATGCCTGATTTTTCCTGCATACTTAAACATCAGCTTCACTGTAAAAGAATATTACATTTGCCACATACACTTCCACTGTCTTTCACATCCCCCATAGCAATGAGGAGGCAGTGAGGAGGTAGAGAGAGGAGGAGAGGTAGAACTTGTCTCACCTGACTGTGTCAAATCAGCTTAGACAGACTCCACTGTTGCCATGGTGCAGCAGGCAGCTATGTTGTTTCAAGGAACTTTGTGGATTGATTTGATGTAAATAAGCCATTAATCAATTTGATATTGCTATTTGCAATATAATTGTAATAATCATTTATTATAATTATTATTACAAATATTAATAAATATAAAAAAAATCTATTCAATTCAACTATATTAATATAGTACATTTAAAAACAACTTTAGCTGCCCAAAGTGTGTCACATAAAAAGAACAAAAAACACATATACAGATTATACAAAGAACAATAAATATCCTGTCTAGCTAGTAATAAATGCCAGGGAGAAGAGGTGGGTTTTCAGTCTAGAAAGACTGCGATCTGACAGGCAGAGGGAGGTTGTTCCATAGTCTGGGCACTGCCACAGACAAGGCTCTGTCACCTCTGGTCTTGAGCCTGGCTTTGGGCACAGCCAGCAGAAGCTGGTCAGCTGACCTCAGAGCTCTGAGTGGAGAACAGGGTTGCACTAACTCCCTCAAAAAAGAAGACCCATAGAGTACAGACAGTTAAAAACAGATCTTTTTATAATTAGATCTTGATTGAGAAACCATTATAAAATAAATACTTCACTTCTGGGACCAGAACAAATCTACCATTAGGATACTGCTTTTCCTACTACTGCCTGTAAAACAGCTTATTCTGCTGCTGTTATAGGGCAACCTACTTTTTTCTCCTCAAAAATGTACAGTTTTTTTGTTTTTTTTCTGCAGAAGTTAATTGCAGAAATATAAATGTTAAAGCAGACAAAAACAATATTCATGAATTGTTCTGTAACATTTGACTGCTTGAGTCTGTAGTGCACAGTGTCCACACTGTAGACTTCAGAATGTTAACAGACTTATACGGGGCTCTATGCTGGTGACGGCACAGACAGTACAGCACCCCGGGCATCCACCGCTCCTTTAATCTGGCTCGCCCCACCTGACCTTCATTTAGTGAGAGGGAGGGAAAGAGGAAGGCTGAGAGGAAGAGAAGGTGGGTGGGGAGGATAAAAGAAAGAGGAAGAGATAAAGAAGAGAGATGAAAGACATAGAGAGAGTGTGAGTGAGAGAGAGAGAGAGAGAGAGAGAGAGAGGGAGGATGAGGAGGGAAGGAAGAGCAGAGGAGAGAAACAGCTGGAGCAAGAGAGAAAGGATGGGAGAAAGAGTTAAGAGAAGATAGAGGCGAAAGGGGGACAGAGTGAGAGAGGAATAGGGAGAATAATGAGAGGCAGGATGAGAGGGGAAAGGAGAGAGGAAAATAAAAAAAAATTAAGAAACAGGGTATGAGCAGGGGAGGAAAACGAGAGAGGGAGAAGTAGAGAGAGAGGGAATAGATAACATCAACAAAGTGAGAGAGGAGAAAGAAAGAATAGAGGGGGAAGAGGAGGATGGACAGAAAGAGACAGAAAGAGAGAGGGTGAGAGAGGGAGGAAAAATATCGAGGGATAGAAAGAGAAGGAGAAAGGGAGAGTAGAGAGGGAATGAGAGATTGAGAGAAAGAGAGAAACAGCGAGGAGAAAAAGATAGGAGAGGGGGGAGCACTGGGGAGGACCTCAGCCAAAGCTGCAAATCCCTTTACGTAACAGTTTGTGATAGTTTCAGAATGATAGGCTTATATTTGGTCCGAGGCAAAACAGAGACAGCTCAGAGTGTCAGAATTTCAATTTGAGCATGTCAGTGAAGGAAGAATCTAACCCAGAATTTAACTCAACCAGGTCAATACAAACAGGAACTAATGAGCAACTATTTGTCAGATTCCTTGGGGCTAACATAAATAAAAAGTATCCCAGTGTGCAGTAATTGGCATGGAAAGTCATCATAGATTTTGTGTCATACATTTTCCCCTAGCACAACTGTATTTATTCATTCGTATTTTGGTTTAAAGCAATAAAACTGGATCTTCACCCTCTTGTGATCACTAACATATGGCCAGGTTTGGGCATTACATAAGAGGTCGGCTCTACCTCATCATGGGTTGAATTTGAATCAACCCAAAATGTGTGCAATAGGTAAAATTCTTGGTAAAATGCTGCATACTATTTTAAAAACATGAAAAAGCGAACTAGTTTATTTTTAACGGCTTAAACAGACTTAATTTGACCTGCTTATACAATAGGGGAAAGACATGGAACAATACAAGGAACAAAATAAAGTAGAGGCCAAACAACAGTGAAACTATTACATTGTGGCAGATTTTTTACTATAATCTTCTTTTCATTTGATGGAATAGCAAAATAACATGGCAATCTGAAAATGCCTAATTTTTAACAAAGTTTTGGCTGTCATTTGAGCTGCTCTGACAGAACACTTTGTTATCAAGGAACAAAGCGGTATCATTTGGAGAGCCAATATAACATGTTTCAAAGATAAAAGAGCTGAGTGATACTTCAAAGTTACTAACACAATCCAAGCAGCATCCCTCTGCCAAAAATATTGATTCATGAACACAGAAAGTGACAGAACAATCCATCTCAAATCTCACCGTGATTAAACATGGATCTTCAGACCAGCAAGAGGCTCAAGAACAACCCTCCTTTATCTCTTAAACTCCCCAGACTAACTTTAGCAGAGACTCAGAGTTCAACCTGACAATCAGCTGTTACCCAGTGAGACAGAGACAGACAGATCAGATGGGTGCAGCTAAAAGAGAGAGGTGTCAAAGGGTCTGGAGGTTTTGATGTGACAGTTTCATAATGAGGCCATATTGAGGTGATAGAGATAAAGGTTATCTCCTTAAAGCTACAGTATGTAATGTTTCACCCAGAAAGTAAACTGCAAAAATAAATAAACTTTATTATTATTTTTTTTTTTCATTTTAGTTGTGTTTATTGAAAGATGTAGAAAAAAACATGCGTTCTTACTGTGAGTGGTCTTGCATATCCACAAACCTGACTCTTATTTGACGTTGAGGAAGGATGGAAATGTTGTTGTTTTTTGCTTTGTTTCAATCAAAGAGTGTGGAGAGTCCACAAGAGTCTGTGAGAAGATTGGAGCGATTGGACCAGTCACAGGGCAGTATAGTTTGGGACAGAAGCCAAAGGCGAAGTACTCAAACGAACCAAAACAAATATGTCAACGACTTAGGGATATTTTAGCAGAAATGTCAACTAAAAAACTGAAGAACTGAAGAAAAGGGCTTTGAGCATTTATGCAGATTTTCACTAACAGAATAGTCTGTTCTCACTAAAACAGGCTGAAGTACGTCTGTCAGCATTGCCGTGTTTGTTCTGGTTTGTTTCAGCGCTTTGGCATCTACACAAACCTCAATACTGCTCTGTGATTGGTCCATTCGCTGCCAGACTTTGAACCTTACAGTGGGAGTCTCTCAAGATAAGTCTGTGAACAAATATCGTGAAAATCCATCTTGCAGTGGAGGTTAGATATCTGGGTTATTCTCTTTATATATTTAGCAAAAGTTTTATTAATCAGCTCATAATTCTGTTGTGGCTCATTCATAAAACCAGCTTGAACTTCCAACAAAATGCCTTTTCCCGATCGCCTTTTCATTTAGAGAAATCCCACTTTGATGACATAAAGGCACCTCTTTCACGTGTTAACTGTATTTATCTCCTCAGGCTTTTATGTAAAAGTTGCCACCTGGTCTGGATGCACATGGGCTCAGACAGTCCCTGTGGCTGGATGTGAGCAGGTCTGAGGGACACCGTTTGTTTAAATGCAGTCAGACAGAGCCCTGCACCTGCCAGCACCTGTCACTTACTGAAGACTCTGCCCCACAGCTTAGGTGAAGTTGCAGACAGCCTATGGAGTCAGTGTAGTCCAACTGGACTGTTGTACTGAACAAATCTGACAAGGTGGGATGCATTTAGTCAGGCGGCTGAAAGTCAACGTCTTCTCAACAATATAATTCTGCAATGGGTTGTGACAGGAACAGATGTAAAAAGAAAAATGAAGCACATGAGTAATCTGCAATAATACATGACTGTTAGAATAGATGTAGTAGTAATAATAAGGTACGATACATGTTACAGTCCCAAAGTCCTTTGCATTTGACCCATCCCTCATATTTATTGTGCATGTTTTGGGTCGACGGGGAACACTGAGACCTTAAAGTAAACCCAGCCATTTATGTCTGTAATATTAGGAGCCACAGAAGATATAGGGCTGTGTAATTACTTTTATTTGAATAGAGATTTAATAGTTTCAAATGACAAGTTTGGGGCTTGATCATAGTGAGATATATAGCTAGTCCCATTAAAGTTTAAAAGGGGTATTTATTGCAGATTTTGGAGGATAAAATTAGAATTTATTTGTGTTAAATTTAGTTAAACACTGAACTAAAAGTCTAATTTATGCAGTAAATCATTAAAGCCGTATTTCAGTTAAGAAAATCCTTATTATGACTATAATCAATATGAGGAGGAAAGTTAACTGTTATGTGATATTGCAGTTATAGTAGTTATAGTAGTTAGAGAAGTCAAATTAATGTCTGTTAATTACAATCTAGACTAATTAGATGACATAAATCAACTTTAAGCCATATACTATAGCATCATGAAGCACCCATTAAGTCACTGCAGATTATAAAATACATCAGACATAAATTTGCACAGTTGTAACATCTACATGTATCTTTCAGTTTGTATTAGAACACTCATGACTGCAACTAAAGATTATTTTAGGAGTCGACTGGTCAAACGATTATCTCTATTGCACATTGAGGTTTTTACATATATTTTAAACCAGATTAAAAGGTGCTGTGCCTGACTGTTACTGTCTTAAGACGTGAACAACAGAACTAGTTCATGTTACAGTGCGAGGTGGTCTAAAGTTACTCCTCACTCACCTTATGCATTCAGAGCATCCTAATTATTCACTACAGTTTTAAAGGCCAGAGCTGAGCTACGCACTTCCTTATTCTCTGACAAATACATCCTCAAGTGACCTGAAATCAAGAGAAAGGCTGCAATAATTAACCGATTAATCATAACTAGTCAACTAAAAAAATCCATTGTAGTCATATTTTGATAATAGTAATTGTTATCTGAACTATACAGAAAAACATATGAAAATGCATTTTTTTAAGACAGTGATGGTATTAAATCAAAATGTCAAAAATATATATACTTCTCATCGTCACTGTAAATATTCTCTCAATGTAGAAGTCTGCATATTTACTTGGTCGATATTAGAGATAAACCGATATATCATTTGGCCAATATATGTAGCCAATATTAGCACTTTTTAGCATATCGGCTATCGGCTATCGGCTTTCAATCTCCAGCACAGGCCAGTATTTTGATTTTGTTTTGACCGACCAGAGTACACACAAATCTTTATTTTAACACTTTAGTGCGAAGAGATAACTGCAAAACATGACTACACAGCTCTCTTAAAGGTTTGTTGGGAAAAAAAGGCAGTGTGCGTACGTGTGTAGTAAATATAAATTACATCATTTGGGGAAAGTAATCTACATCTACCCTTTATATCAGCCCCAAAAATATCGGCAGATCTGAGCAGCCATCACTTTCTCAGGTATTTAAACAATCAGTATCGGCATCGGCCATGAAAAAACCCATACCGGTCGATCTCTGGTTGACATTGTATTCTAAAAGTCACAGTGTACAATAGAAATAATCGTATGACTAATTGACGTATCAAAATCACACCTGAATCTCACGTTCCTCATCAGGTAGCAGTTGAGGAGCTGTTTGCTGACAAGAGCTGCAGATTCTCCCGTCACCACTGATGTGATTGTCCTTGATGTGTCATTGTACTCGGAGAAAACCCAAACTCAGATCTGACACCTGACACAGCGCCTCTCCCCACCTCACAACACTGCGGCGCTGCTAATTGGACAGTCACGGTGAATGATAGCACTCGTTATGAACCCGAGTAGCAGCCGATGAGAGCTCTGTCCCTCTTCATCTTTGTTGAACAAGAATCCGTTGTGTCATGTTGCAGTTAAGGTTCTTTGATTTAACCCATGTTGTTGCTTTTACCAGACATCAGCTGACAATCTGTCCATAATTCACACTAACGGATGACGCACAAGCTCACAAGATCTAAGGCGTGTGTACAGAATTGGACAATCAACAGTAGCTAAGTTGGTAGAGTTCGTCCACTAATTTGATCGCTGCCAGTTTGAATCCCGCTCTCGACATAGACATTATTGGTTGAGCGGTCAAATCCACGGACCCACAGGTTGATGGTGATACCAGCTCCCACAGTTGAATGCGGTTGTGGTGTCCTTGGGCAAGACACTTACCCCACCTTGCCCTCAGTGTGTTTGAGTGCCTTTACAATCATCGTATCAAAATTGGGACTAAATTAGGACTAAATCTGGACTAAACCAGGACTAAACCAGAACTAGAAGAGAACTGAAACAAGTCTGTACTAAACTAAAACTAGGTCCAAGAATACAAATGTGAATGCACCCTAAAATATAACAGGATTTCGATTGAACTTGACTTGGAATATGTTTTTAAAAATATCAAAGCTACAAAAAGTTACATATTCCATTTCATCAGTAGCATCAGTAGCTTTGCATAGCAGCGCTAACTAGCTCACTGTATCTCAAAGCTAACAGTCACTTTTATTAAAATCAGAAAACGTAAAATAAACAACCTATTAAAATCCAAATTAATTAAAACAAAGATTACCCAATTGTTTCATGTAGAATACTTTGTAGCATTGTTTTAATACTTATTGTGCCTCAAAATTAGCATTAGCATTAGCATTGAGACACAAACATCTCCATTTCTAAGTGTTCCCCAGTGAAGCATTCATTTATATATATTTGTGTATATTTGTGTAGTTTTTGTCAGTGACTCCTGTCCACTGTCTTATCTTTAAATATTTATTATTTCATACAGACACAATTGGACAGGAAGTAGTGACGCTAACAGTGAGGTTGCCAGGCATAATTGTGCACAGAGCCAATTCTATTAAAACGACAAGTGATAATTTAACATTTTCTACCCATCATCTTTTTCAACATCTTCTACAGACATCATTAGTCCTGATCCTTTATGTTCTTTTTTTTTTTCTACAACGGTGAGCACTTTGGAGCATATTTTTCTTTCATAGGCTTAATCCTCTTTCATGTCACTTGCAAATGAGTTACAATTAATTTTGCTGTCTGCTCCATTTCAACACAGTGTAGATATTTTATTCCAAGAAGTACTTTTCTAGTTCATACACCTTCATCAAAACATTCTGATGATTTCAACACTTAATAGTTAAAGGCTTCACAGTGAAAACAGTTTAAGTGTCATGTTTCCAATAGTGGTACTGATAATACTTCACTTTCCATTGTTACCAACTGTGAGCAATATATGTACACCCATTTCGTTTTTCGTTTTTTTGTTTGTTTTGTTGTTTTGGGCAGAATACAATTGCAAATGTGTTCCATGTTTATTCCAGAAAGCAAGAAAAAACTTTACAGGTTCTTTAAAACGTCCTATATTACACAAAATTGTGAGATTTAAGCCCTGTTAGAATGTTGTCACCTCATCAAAATAAAAACATACCTGGAGTTGCGTTTTGTTTCATTCACATATGTTTGAGTAATCCTACATTATTAGTCTACATCTCCAAAGCTCAAAATGCTCTGTTCCACCTTGTGATGTCATGTAGTGGTAGTTTTCAAGTTAACAGCGACCTTTTACCTTTAGTTCAGGAGAGATTGGAAATACCAGGGCTGCACTGATTCAAATGATTCTAGTGAAGGCGTACGGAGTTTAAAAACACTATTACCACATGACATGAGAAGAACTTGGCCTGAAAGTGCAGGTTTTGTGCGTTAAACTTGTGAATGTTTTTGATGAGGAAACAACATTTTAACATAAATCAGAAAACAGCGTAATATGGGGCCGTTAAATGTAGATGTTTACAGAAGAAACTAAACCAGAAAAACTACACTATCCAATTTTCTCATATTTAAACGTCTACCTGCATTTAGGATTCACGTGTGGAAAAATAGCTGTGCATTTGACAGGGAGCGTTGCATCTATTCTATATGTGGAGGGGGTTAGGGATCTGCTGGGGACGCATGAAAGGAAGAAACAGCTGCTTTTATCCATAAAGTGGGACATGGGCTCAAAGACGAGTTTTTATTTTCTTTTCTTTCCTTTTTTCCACGATGGTTGAGTCTTTGCTCGGTGGGTGCAGTAGCTGAGGGGTCTGAGGGTCCCTGATGAGCTGAAGAGTAATCTGAGCATATGAGAGCAGCATCCACTTGCCTCAAATCCCATTTCACAGCCACAAAATAAATAAATAAATAAAAGTGCCGCAAAGGAAGAAGAGAAGACGTTTTAAATGAGGTGACAGGCGGCACAGCACACCTGGAGGATTGGAGTAATGTTGCGTGTTTTTCAGACTCCAAGCACAGGACAGAGGACAAAATATTGTGTGTTCTTATTATAAGTTACATAACATCCGAGGCGGGTGGAGTAGCCAAAAATGCCAAAAGTACTGTGTGTAAAAGTGCACTGTTAGTAAAAAACTAATATTACTCAAGCAGAAGGAAAAAGTAATGATCTGAATAATTACTCAAGAAACAATACAAAGAGTACTGAAATCCAAGTTGGATATAACAAGGGAATTGTCATGTTTTGTAATGAGGAAGGGCCCAAAATGCAGGACTGCACTTGAAACGTTCTTTAAAAGTCCTATATTAAAAACATATCATGAGTTGTGTTTTGTTTCATAGACACATGTTTCAGT
This sequence comes from Periophthalmus magnuspinnatus, assembly GCF_009829125.3. NCBI lineage: Eukaryota > Metazoa > Chordata > Actinopteri > Gobiiformes > Gobiidae > Periophthalmus > Periophthalmus magnuspinnatus. The sequence goes on from NC_047140.1 coordinate 16,992,049, forward strand.
AATCTTGGGTTATTAGTGTACCTATATCTCCAAAGCGCAAAATGCTCAGTTCCACCTTATGATGTCATGCAGTGGTATCCAAGTTCAACATCTACCTTTTACTTTTAGTTCAGTAGAGATTGGCAAATGCAGAGCTGAAATTATCCAAATTCTTTTAGTGAAGGTGTATGGAGTTAAAAACACAGTGGAGCACTTCCTGCATTGCCACATTGCACATGACATCACAAGGTGGAACAGAGGGTTTTCAGTTTGAGAGAAGAACTCAGTCTAAATATGCAGATTTTGTGTGTTTAACATGTGTGAATGAAACAGAACACAACTCCAGGTCTGTTTGTGATGGGGAGACAATAGTCAGAAAATAGTGTCATAGCCATCCATCCATCCATCCATCCATCTATCCATTTTCTTCCTCTTATCCGGAGTCAGGTTGCAGGGGCAGCAGTCTAAGCAGGGACTCCCAGACTTCCAGACACATCTGTCCCCAGACACATCCTCCAGCTGCTCCGGTGGGACCCCAAGGCATTCCCAGTCCAGCCGAGAGACATAGTCCCTCCAGCATGTCCTGGGTTTTGCCTGGGGCCTCCTCCCAGTGGAACATGCCCGGAACACCTCTTTAGGGAGGCGTCCAAGAAGGTGTTCCAGGCAATAGCGTAATAATTAACAAAGACCACACACATGTGAGACACACTAAGGCGGGGCAAGCAATCAATACAATAGGAAGTAAAACTCAAAACACACAGGGTTAGAGAAATGTCAAAATAAAACCAGGTTTAGGATTACAAAATAACTCAAGGACTATCAACAGCATGACATGAATGTTATTAATAATTTACTAATGTAATGTAATCAAACAGACAAAGCATTAAAGCTGCAGTATGCAACTTTTAAGTGGAGGGTCAAAGCATCAGTTTGTCTCCATGGAGTTGTTATTGCTTTGCCTGGAATGTTCCACAAAATTATGAATGCAAGATAGATAGAACATTCAAAGTAAAGCAATAATATCTCAGACCCTCCACCAGAAAAGGTACATTATGCACAGACTCGCTAATGTAACCGATCTGCTCTAAATAAACTGTAAGTGGAGTCTAGTAAAAAAAAAAAAAAAAAAAAAAAAAAGATGATTGGTACAAAGACTATAAAAGTAGAGTTACTGTGCAAATGGAATTCTTGATTGCCCAAATAACAAACTATGAATGAATATACAAAAGAAAAGCTAGAGCAAAGGTGAGCTAGAGATCAAGTAAGATTAGCTATCGTAACTTACTCAAAAATATATAGCTATAATCTGTGACACCATAATTTGCACATTTTAAATCGCAATATTCATCTAAAACAGCTCAATAAAAGAAACCAGTTTAGTAACTTTTGTGTTAGAAAACTAGAGTGCCCAATGGGAGCTGACGTCACCATAAACGCCAACACAACAAAGAACCCTGCAGCCGTCGGACGCAACGCTCCTGAATCCTACGTGTGTCACTGATTAAGAAAATAAAATTAGAGAACGTAGTAAATACAGAGCAGTGGGCGTGTACCATTGGCGGTGAAAACGGGATTGAGGGTAAATGAAAAGGGGAACAACTATAACATGGTTGAAAGCTCTGAAAACTCGATTCTGCATAATAGTCTGCTTTAAAAAGAGTAGAAAATTGAGAGACAAAAATAACAATTGAACCTCAAATTTCCAGTCAAAATAATCCGTGACACTTGAAACATAATGCCATAATATTGTGTTAAACTGCATCGCCTTCACCATATAAGTTCTTCACTGAAATGCTGTAATAAATTGGTTACAGCACATAGGGAAGTCATTTCTCTGAGCCTTTTGATGTATTGTGGGCCATCATTAAACATCATGTGAATGGGAATTAGCCTCATTCATTCATTATTACAAGGTCACCTCTGTCACGGGCATATTTAACAGCACTGCACACACCGTGACATCTGTACAGTTAAGAGCAAGTGGGATTAATGTCTCGTATTCCGGCTTTAATTCTAATGAAGAACTGAAAGGTGGGAATTATGGAATGTCCCCCGGCTATCACAATGCTTCATGTAAGAGATCAGCCATTTTCTACTGTAGCCAAGCCTTATTCATCATGTTTTACCCCCTATATACATGCAGGAAAAGACATTCAGCTCTATTTCTGTACATATAAAACAGGACTGTAGCCAGAGGTGGGTAGTACTCAGTTATATTTACTCAGTTACAATTACTTGAGTAACTTTTTAAAGAAAGTGTACTTGTAAGGTTATTATTCTGCACTCTTCTGTTTAAATATGATTTTTATGATGATTATTTGTGATTGTTTATGTTTTGGTTTGTTGTATTGTGATTTTAATGCCTTTCTTATTCTATAAAGCACTTTGAATTACTTTGTGTACAAATTGTGTTATATATATTAGGATGCCATGCCTTGCCTACTTTTCAGAGTGCTTTTTAGCAGCATACTTTTACTCCTACTTCAGTAATATTTGTATTAAAGTAACAGTACTATTTGAACATTTGTGTTTCTTGTACCGCTCCTTCAGATATGAATTTTTTTTTTTCTCATTTTTGTGGATTTCATGTCTTTCCATATGTTATGTCCCAACAGTTACTCTTTATGTTACTTAACACAAATACTGTGAAGCAATGTAAATAGATAATAAACCGAAAATGCTTTGATTTAACTTGAAAAAACTTAATTTTCTGACAACAAAAATGCCGGCAATGCAACCATGACTCGGTAAACTTAATTAGTTCTACACGCAGGCAGCACGCTCTTTATATTACGGGTTTAACGTGCTCCATAATTGTCTCTGAAAAAGTCAATGCTATAAATAATTTCTGGAATTATTACCAATAAAGTTACGCAGTGCAGCTATAAAAAGGGGTATTTTACTTCAATGGAGTATTAACAGCACATAACATATTTAGATCACCATGTTACCTTTTATTATTTTGAAAATGCTATGTTATGTGTACATTAAGCTATAGAGCAGAATCACAGCACAATCAGCGTGCATCAATGAAACTACTGTACATTGCATCAGGTGTATCAAGTTGCTGTGTACAGTTTTGTATCCTGCTTTTGTATATTTATGCAGAATTGTGCGTGGGAGCGTGGATGACATAGGCTTGTGGGCAGAGCATTGAACAGAATCTTATAGCTACAGCCAAGGAGTGTTCGAAAAGACCCCAGGAGAGATCGCAAAATCACTGAAACATGCATGGATGACATCTAAAACCTCTTCAGGCATGTTTTTGATGAGGGAACAACGTTACAACATGGTAGAAGGCTAAAAATAATAATAACAGTAACACCCTTTCTTTAATTAATAGGACAGAACAATAATATCTTCTCTGAGCGCAGAATATTTTTCTGACTGTCAGCTATCGTATTGTACTTTAAACATGTGTGTCTTGTGTCCCCAGTGTATTTCTTGCTTATGTGTCTTCTTCCTTTGTCAGGCCTGAGTTACAATGAATCGTAGCTATGAGAGGAAAGGAGGAGAGGAGGAGGAGGGGAGACGAGAGGGGGACAGGGGGGCTGTCTTCGGAAGAGGGGTCCATAGAGAAACAGGACTCTGCAGGGCTAATGTTCACTTGAATTAGACGTCATTTGATTTTGCCCCTAAAGGAAACGAGCTCTGTTGTATAGATACAACTGCTGGTATGTGGTCTATTCTGGTGAACAGTTTCTAGCTTATGTTGAGTGAAGTTGACATGATTAAGTAAAAATTCCATTCATTTGCATTCTATATCTTTTATCTTATATTGTATTTTAATAGATTCATGCATGTTTGAGTACTCCTGCATTGTCCGGTATTAAAGTGCTTAAAATAAATTGTTTTTGCCTCTTTCTCATTTTACCTTTTTGCACATTGCTCTTTTTACTTCTTAAAGTCAGTGTGAGAAAATTACACTTCGGTTCATAAATGTATAGTTCAATAACGCAGTATATAAAATGTACTTGCTATGTGAAATATTGCAAAGAAGAGTTGAGGCCAAATCTGTTTCTTTTTGGGTATTGGAAGTCAATAGACCAGTTTCTATTATTAAATGGTTTAAGATCAATATTGTGGTTTTCAATAAAAAAGTAAAATATCGCCCTACATCTAAAATGTATCACTAAATGCAAGATTAATACGTGACTATAATGTATTGCTTATGCTGTACTGCAATAAATCGTTATTTGTACAGTTGTTGGCTGAGTCCCGCTGAGACTCATTAGTTCTGTTCATGACTTTTGGCCTTGTTTGGACATGGCTGCATCGGCAAAATCATGATTTCCTGGTCATGTGGGGCCTGTATTTGTGGAGTTTGCACTTTGGTGGTTTTGTTTTCCTCATCAATGAAATATACACATGAACATACACATCTCAATGCTCAATGGTCCAGTGAAGTACTCCTGAGTCCTGACCAAGGTCCTGGACCAGATCTGAAGATACTACATTTCCGTGGTATTGTTATGTGCCTAGCTCCACCTCTGTCAGTCTGGCCCAGGACAGCTGTGGCTACAATAGTGGTTTTCCAGTGAATGGTGCATGGTGAAGGTTGATGGGTGTGTTGTAAGGCGCTATGTAAATCATATAAATACATTATTATGATTATGCATGATTGTTGATTATAATTAATATAAGCATTTGAAAGATTATGTCAAATCACAGTGGAGGCTAGTGATGAGGCTTTCGGCTCTTCTATAGGATTCGAATCTTTTGGATTAGTTCATGTCAAAGGGCTGTTCAAAAGACTGGCTCTTTTACTATTTATTTATATGACATAAGCCAATGTGAGAACTTATTTTATCTTCAAACTCATCACAGAGAGAATAGACTAAGGCTCAGATCTATGGTTCAAAATAGTTCAAACTGAGTGTGGGAGTGTGTTATCCTTTGAAATTATGCAGAATCTAGATAAAAAGTTTCACTTCAATAATAATAATTAAAAGATGAACTATTATTACAATGCCAAATGTATTTCTTGTGCACAAAGCTCTCACTTGTGTCATCTGTTCTGCTTCTGTACAGATTCATGTATTGGTTCAGCGTTAATCAGGATAAAAATGCATTACAAATTAGCTCTTTTTAAAACTGAAATCAGGTTCCAGCCATTCACGTTAAGGAACCGTTTGAAAGAGCTGACTTGTTACATCACTAGTGCAGGCTTGGGTCTACAGGTGTGCAAAAGAGTGCACTGGAACCTCATTTAAACTCATTTTAGATAGATTAAATCATCATTTTTGCACACTGCACTAAACTGACAGAGACAAAAGTTTAACCAGGCTATATGGTGATCTTCTTTTGGTCAGACTTCAGTGCAGAAGCGGAGAAGAGTGGGGGATGGGAGATCCAGTGTCACCAAACAGGATCTGAAAAGGCACTTCTCCCCACAGGGTTTGAGCTGTGCGTTTGGAGCCTCCCTGTCATCTCTGCATTAGGCTGTCTCTACGTATCTCTGCAACACGGACCACATCAGAACTCAGCTCACATTAGCATCGCCGCTAGGCTGTAGATGTGTAGGACTACATGTGGGGAGGCCCGCTGTGTTCAAGTGGACCAGAGCCAAATTGAACATATAAGGCAGAGCAGACAGGGGGCATGGCCTACTGTACGGCATTCATATTTAATACAAAGCATCTTTAACCACAAGGATATAGATGTTTTTTTTCTGAGCTCTGCAATAGAATAGAACAGAATGTATTTGTCATCATTATAATCACATATTTTGCTTATATCTTATGAAAAAAAAAGTCAGAGTTATTATCATTAACATTTCCTTATGCATGGTAGATTCTTTCTTTTTTTATGAGTTCTATGTTTTTTACACAATACTGTATACATGATAACACACAATAAATGACACACATACATGTAAGATATGAATTCAATAATTTTACATACACAGACATCCTTTTACAAACACACACTCACACACAGCCACATTATAAAATAAATGATCATGTAAAACAAGAACATTGGCATTGGGGATAGTCCTTGACAACAGCTTTAAATAGTTTAAAAGGCGTAAGATTGTATTAAAGGTCCTATATTGCACAAAATGGATTCTTGTGAGCTTTATGTCATGTTATAATGTTGTTACCTCAACAAAAACATGCCTGGAGTTGTGTTGTGTAACCATTTATTATTAGTCTGTCTACATCCCCAAAGCACAAAATCCTCTAGTCCACCTTGTGATGTCATGTAGTAGTAGTTTTCAAGTTAACGTGTATGGAGCACTTCCTGTATTACCACATGTCATCACAAGGTGGACCAGAGTGTTTTCTGTTTGAGAGAAGAAGTCAGCCTAAATTTGCAGGGTTTGTGTGTTAAACATGTGTAAATGAAACAAAACACAACACTGGGCATGTTGTTGATGATGAAACATTATAACATAGATCAGAAAACAGTGTAACACAGGCCCCTTTATGAAATCTCTCACTTGTCCCATATGTGAGAAGCCACAAAGCCTTTTTCCCACTTGACTGTTGATTGAAGAACCAAGAGACGTCGGGATCTCAGTTGGTAGAGGCTCTATATAGTACGCGGCATACTTAGATTATCAGTTAGATAATCAGGTAAAGTACCAATGAGGGCTTTAGATGTGAATTATGAGAATTATCTACAATTTGTATCTGACAAGTTTGCTTTGTCTTTTACAATACTGCACTATCACTGTCATTCCACCTCAGAATATTAAAACTAATTTATACAATCCAATGTAATGTGTACTTTTTGTTTCTCATGATTATAGATTTTTTTTTTTTTTTTTTTTTTTTTGCCACAACATCTTAGATAGATTTCAGTATTGATTTAATTTAAGGAATTGGCTTGATACCGATTTTGGTTATAAAAAAATATACGTGAATTTTTAAACAATGGATCAATATATTTTTAACACTGAATAAACTCAAACTACTTCTGGTATAGATCATGTAGTATCTGGTTATTGATTCTTTCAGTAAGTTTCATGCAGACGCAACGCTAGTCTGAATCCATTTTGGGCATTGCACACATTTAGTCCTGACAGGTTTACTCTCATTGTAAAACCAACATACAGAGCTGGATCTAATTCGATTACCCTGCCCTCCTTTCCACAGAAACGCGGCTGTCACTGTGAAACCTGGGGTAGCTCATCACTGAAGAGCAGAGGAACATTTGTCAAAGCAGTGGCTGGCTCTATCACCTCCACACAATTACTCTGAAGGATAGCTTTGTGCGCTCCATCCAGCCACTCTGCCCTCAAACGGCCCTGCATCGTTCAATTATAGCAATCAGAGCTAACCAGGCCTCACAAGCACATACACAGTCACATAGCCGCCAGGGTCCACAGTGTGTCTGGATTTGAATATGTGTTTTTATGAAAGGGCATTCCCTAAACTGTGGAAGCGTTTATTGCTCCTAGTAACAATAATGCAGATGTGTCGCTAAGGAAAAAGCGGTCAGAGGAAGCTTCAACATTCAAAGCTAAATAAGTACAGTAAAAGCCAAAGTTAAATCTAATCTCAGAAAGTTGTAGGAGAGAAGATGTTTCGCTGATCATCCAAGCCACTTCTTCGGGTTATGTTGGTTTATATTTGGAGCACCTTGTATAACATCAAATCATCACAAATAGCTTAGTTTATGGTTGCGTCCAAATGTCCACCCTCGCCCCTAACCCCTCACTACATAGCCCCGCACTCTTTAGCAGCATTTATAGAGACTCATTCACAGAGCAATTCAGACAAACAGTTCCCTACTTTCAGGTCACGTGACTCTGGAGTGTAATAAATAATGTTTAGATTTGACTGACACACCAATATTTATGGACTAGTAATAATCATGCAGTTGGATCGCACATAAACGGATTGGATTATTCTTTTTTTAAATATTTTTTTTAATCTGAGATGTGGATATTATTGCTCTTTTAACAGCTCGAGCTCAGGTAAGTGGCTAATTCTCGCAACTTTACACCATAACGGTTTATTTAAGGCTGTTTTATTCATAATCAGAGCCACAGTGCGATAAACCAGTGCTTCTGTCTACTTTCATTCAGTTGTGTTGTATCCACTTAAAGACCTATATTGATCGGTCTAATTACCACTGATGCCCACTGCTTCTCAAGGTGCATTGTGGGAAATTTTAAGTGCTCTATTTTTTCACCAACTGGACATTCAGACACCACTAAAAATGTGACCCCTAACTGGGGAATGTGCTGTGTGCCACAATGCACCTTGAAAAGTAGTAGGTATTGGTGGTCATTAGACAGATCAATATAGACCACAATGCATTGCGAGAGTTGGAAAAACAATGGCGCGTGACAGGTCTTTAACTGGATTCAACTGGACTGAATGAAAGCAAACAAAAGCGCTGGTTTATCGCACTACTGATCGCTGATTATGAATAAAACACTCTTAAATAAACCGTTGCTGTGTAAAGTTGGTAGCATTAACCTCCTCCCTTAGCTTGAGCTGTTAAAAGTGATCATTTTCTAATCTTAGACAAAAATGAAAATTGTCCATGAGATCCAACTTGACAGAAATTTGTACGGTTATTATTGGTCCGTAAATACTTGTGTGCCAGTCCAATTTGATCACTGTTTATTACAGAAATCAAGTTTTATTGGAGTTTAGCCTTTAGACTTTTTTTCAGACGCTAGAATTACGTGACCAGAAAGTATTGAGCTCCACGTCTGAATCGCTCTGTGAATGAGTGCTCTATATAGTCCGCTAAAGAGTGCAGGGCTATATAGTGAGTGAAGGGCTGGGGCTGGGGTGGACATTCGGACACAGCCTATGTGTTTTTTGTTAATGCAACTGTGTTTGTATGTGACACTTGGTTGCTATGCCGACAGGTTGATGTGAAGGTGCTATTCTTCACTTACTGGTCTGTTCTGGACACTGGCTGTAGTGAGTTGAGACTGCTGTTGTTTTGCTCTTGTCTTGGCGTACGCATAGCCCTTGTGTTCAGAAAATAAACAGCCAGAAGTATTTCAACGTTTTTCCTTACACCTGAACAATACATTGCAAGAAGGTTCAGGGTTCAGCTCCCGGGTCACCAAAGTCTTTCTTAGTGGAGTTTGCGTGTTTCTCCATGTTTCCTCCAGGGACTCCCCATCAACCCAAAACATGCACCATAGGTAAAGTCCTCCAGCTAATAGTCCTAGAGCAAGCTCCCACTGCTCCTAACAATTTGCCCCAGCAGCACTGAAGGGTCAAATGCAGAGGACACATTTCACAACAGGAAATAATAAAGTATACCTTACAGAGCTTATACTATGCAAAATTGACTCTTGTGAGCTTTAAGCCATGTTATAATGTTGTTACCTCCTCAAAAATATACCTGGAGTTGTGTTTTGTTTCATTCACACATGTTTGAGTAACACTTTATTATGTCTATCTACATTTATAAAGCTCAAAACGCTCTGTTCCATCTTGTGATGTCATGAAGTGGTAGTTTTTAAGTTAACATCTCCTTTTCCCTTTAGTTCAGTAGAGATTGGCAATTCCAGAGCTGAAATCATCCATGTGATTCTAGTGAAGGTGTATGGAGTTTAAAAACACAGTGGAGCTCTTCCTGTATTACCACATGACATCACAAGGTGGAACAGTGTTTTCCGTTTGAGAGAAGCCTAAATATGCAGGATTTCTGTGTTAAACATGTGTGAATGAAACAAAACACAACTTCAGGTATGTTTGTGATGAGAAAACAACATTGCAAAATAGATTATAAAGTAGCGTAATGGGCCCTTTAACCTTTAACCCTAATACTGATAATAATTGCAATTTCCCTAAGACTCAACCTAAAGTCTGTTCTTTCTGAAACAGTATGTTGCTAACCCCAAAACCTGAGTAGCTTTTCTCTTATTTCTAAATTGTAATATTCCAGGAAAAATGAATCTGCTTTTAACCACAAACAGCTTCATCATACAGCCATTTACTGTTAATCACTGGAGTATTAGCGTTATTAGTGTATCAACTGCGCTTTTATGAAACACTATTAGATTAAGACTATTATCCAATGACAACACTGCCGCTGTATGTATGAGTGCATTAGCGAGACCTCTGTTCACACTGTAGCCTCAAGGAAAATCCCCCATATGGCTGTTTGAATCAAAGACCACGAGCTGACGTCAACAAAACAAAATGTGATTGTTCTTCAGTGACTTTTGCGAGCGATTTAGGCGTGTGTTTGTGGTCCTGCTGTGAGACAAATCCAGGCGCAGGCGGGAGCTCAGGGAAAAACATTCAGTGCTTTATGTTTTTGCGCATTTAAGATGTAAGTCTCCTTTTAAATGTCTATAACAGCTCAACATGAAGTGGAGAGTAATCAGAGTCTTCACTGGAACATATTGTACATCTCAGGTACATTTTCTGACACACTACATTTACCACTACAATATATCTTTAAAGATGGGGGTATGCCACTTGCTTGTGTCTAAGAAATTGTCAGAAATGTTTCATAGTATAGCTTTAAATGTAAATTCTGTGTTTATTCAATTGTAGGTGTTTTTAATGTTTGAAAAAATACCTTGAATATCATGCATTTTTACATTGAGCTGACTCATCTCTCCATATACCTGACCTGTGTCTCGGTTTTTGGTTGTTTGAACTGTTTGTCTCCATGGAGATACATAAGTTTAACATCTCCAACATGTTAGTGCCATATGAACCATCTTGCACGCTGAGGACTTCAGGGACTGGCCTCCTGCTGGTGCCCAGAGTCAGGACTAAACATGGAGAATCAGCGTTTCAGTTTTCTGCTGCTAAAACCTGGAACAATTTGTCTCATCTGTGTCATTTGAAGATGTAAGACAGGCCTCTACTTTGGCAATGTTTAAATTCAGGCTCAAAATGGTTCTGTTTAGCTGTGAATATGACTGAAATGTTATAATTCTGCACTCTTCTCTTTTAATGTTAATTTTATGATGGTCATTTATGTTCTGATTTGTTGCATTGTGATTTTAATGTCTTTCTTATTCTGTAAAGCACTTTGAATTACTTTGTGTACGAACTGAGCTATACAAATAAACTTAATTGCCTTGCTTAATGTAATACTGTGGGACATCGCACAATGAAATGAAGTTGGAATGAAGAACGTAGTGGATGTATACAAATAAGTCTATTCCACTCTAAGTTAAGTCTGTAATCGACAAAAGAATACAATACAATTTGCCCTTCTGTCACATTAAGTTTGGTTACTTTGGTTTTCCACGACTTTCAGAATTTGTGCATTATTTAATCTTTTGTCTGCCTGACTACATCAACTCTCATTCATAAATCAGATTCCCTGGAGTGGGCTTAGCAGTGGTGGGATGTGGGTTCATGTCCCGGGCCTGGACTCTAAAGGATTAATGAACGAGACTGAGGATAAAAAATCATATCCAATGGTGCAAGACAATGGAGTTTTTACACTTACTTCTGTCTGGAGTGATGGCACAGACTGCAATCCGTGACCACATTGACAAGTTGCACCACTGGTTGCAACAATGTGTGTTAACATGCCCATTACCCAGACAGCTTGAGTTTGTATTTGAGCTTAAAAATAAGTCACGAAAAGATTAGATTCTCCGTCACATAGACACAAGAACCTTACACACAGACCAAAACAAACAAACTCTTTCACTCTTGTTTGCTGCCATTTTAACTTCACTGATTTTGTGGAATATGCTAATCATTCAGCTTTAGGATAGACTAACAAAGGATTTTTTGAGCTTTAAAGTACGTAAGTAAGGGCACTAGTAGCTCAGTTGGTAGAGCTTTGTCCATTGATCTGATGGTTGGTGGTTTGAAGCAGTTAGACACACTGACCCACAGTTTGGCAGTGCAATTCCAGCTCCCGTAGATGGAAATTATTGTTTCGTCCTTGGGCAAGACACTTAACTCATCTTGCCCCTAGTATCTGTGTACACTAGTGTATGAATGAGTGAGTATTTCCTTAATTTAAAGTGCTTTGAGTGCCTTGAAGTTGGAAAAGCGCGATATACAAAATAAGGCGATTTAAAGTGTGACACACAGTACCTACGCTCGGATTAGCATTTAATTTCAATAAAACTGTAGAACATGTTTGTTGAAATGGGCAAATCTATAATTCACCAGTGTACTGTGAAATGGTTAAACCTCTAAACCAGAACAGTAACAATTGCAATTCCCAAATCTAAGGCCAGAAGCCGTGGCGCAGAAATTGTTTACGCCACACTCCTCCAAACTGTGTAATTTGGAAATGTTTTGGTTGAGGTTGGAGTGGCTGAAAAACATTGCTTCTCTCTTTCACCAGTGCTCCATTTGTCTTTCAGATTGTATTCACAAAAAAATAAAAAAGTCGGTTGGTTTCTTCTCCAATACACCAAGGTAACTGTATTTTTACTGATACAAAACACATGCAAATCAAGTCTATTTGGTAAAAAGTGGGTTGACGTGAGCTGTACTGTCCTCTCATTCATCATCCCACACAGACGACCGCTTTAATTAGACTGAGTGACATTCCAGAGATGGCTGCCCTTGACTTCACGTGTATCCAGGCATTAACTTTTCCAATTTGCACTTTATATGCTGTAAAAACGCATGTTCGTTTACTATATGCATAATAAAAAAAACATGTGACATTTAACTGATTACATTTATGCCATGTTAAAGTGATGATGTCAAGGATAATTGATTTTAGAATAGAGATATGTCACAGACGGAAAAGGGTACGAATTTTAAAGGCTAAATGTTTAGGTGCATGGCAGGAAAACCGGAAAACTGACATATTCCAATTTAAACTTTCAAAATGCATGTGAATCCTGAAACTCCGATTGAGGCGTGATAGTTCAAACCTCTCAGATCCCAAAAACATCTGTAAAACTCTTGTCTGTACTTCACCGTTGAGCAGTCAGATTTACATTACATGGAGAGGCATTCAACTGCACAAGGTAAGGAACACCCAGGCAAATATTCTACATGTGTTTGGATGTGTACTCACTTGTTTTAGATCAGCAGCGAAAAGACAAACTACGGTTCCTCCATTACATACTAGCACACGTGTTTTTTTTTTCTTTGTTTTGGTTCGCTATGTTAAAGTGAAAGTAATAAACTGAGGACGAACCATTTCTGAGCAACAGTTTGTAGCATGTTCAACATAACTGACACGTCACTTATGTTTTATTCACAAACATCTCCACGGAGACAAGCAGAAAACTTAAATAGTACACCTTTAATGGCCTACATGATGTCATCCAGTTGTAATCCAGAACGTTCAAACCATCATCTCTGCCTGCAGCTCTTGTTTTAGCCTAATTCGAACTCCCTCGTCAATGGAGCAGCAGGTGTATCCATGAATGAGTCGCCTTGTTAAAAATCCAATCAATGCACACTCATTACCATTTTAATGTTGATTTAATGGATTCAATAATGAAATATAAAAACTCAAACGTCCTATTGTAAACCCGACGTTGGTACCAGATGCTTATGTAAAGAGCTAATGCCGTTATAGAACTTTGCTGAGGACTTTTTAATTGCAGAGGATCTGAGCATTGAATTGGACGTGCAGGCTGCCCCATAACTACATGTGCCACTCCACTGGTTTTACAGGTGTTCTCCATTAGCAGCTCATTAAGTCTGTACCGTAATGGATGCTCAAGAATTCTGCACACAATATGGCATAAACATGAACATAGTCTGTAAGAAAACCGAACGCTAAAATGGTAAAGAGCTGGCGGCAAAATTTGCATGTATAACTGCCTGTTAATTACTGTTGGAAATTTGCATATTTTTTGTTAAATTAAATTATTGGTAAAAGTTAATCTAATTTTCTTATCACCAATACCATTCCAGATTGCGTTTTTGTATAGGATATTGTGGACAAAAAGAGTTGCAGTCGCATTGTTGTTTAAGGGTCCGTCCACCAACCCAAAAGACAAACCTAATGTTTGTGGACCTGGACCCGGATCCTTCCCTTCCTCCACCTGGATGAATGACCCAATACCAGGCTAGGACGATCCCTACCCTACTGTGGATAAGCCTCCCTCTGTCCCTTAGTTGAGTGGTCTCTGGCTCTACAGATTTGAACTCTATCTGCAAATGGATCTGCGTCAGTCCTGGACACATGTGCAGCCTGCCTGTCCATTATGGTGGATCTCTCCTTCACTGTGGTTCTCCTTGAGGTTTCTCTTTTTCCTACAGTTTTTTTTTTGCTGAGAAGGAGGGTCTAAGGACATGATTTCACTGTTGATTTTCTAACTTTCTGTTGGTTAAATCAATTATCTTGTTCAGCCCTAAGAGGCAAACGCTTTTGTGATTTTGGGCTTTACAAAGAGAAGAGAGAGAAATTTTAAATGGTTAACTTTGGATTCCAAGCCTGTTCAGCCCAAAATTTCTCTCAGGGCAGAAGATACATAATTTGGCAACTACACCTAATGAGCCATGGAGAGGAGGTTCACAATAACATTCACTGCCTGTCTCCATGGAGATGTTATTGTTTTGCGTAAATTGTTGCGTAGTTTAGTTGTCTAGAGTTACTCTGCAAGGCCTAGAATGTATCAGTTCACAGAAAGTCATGTTTTTGATGAGAGAATAACATTATAACATGGCAAAAAGCTCAAAAAAGTTGATTTAGCATAATTTAAAGCTGTGGTACATGGGTTTATAACAGTGAAAGGAGGAAGCAGTGAATATTTTTAACCTTGAGCTAAAATAAGAAGTGTTTTTTTTTGTTAATTATACGCTCACATGTTTGGTTGGAGCCTCTATTCTCTGCAAAGAAAATACAGTTAATTATCTCGGTGATCGGATTTTTTTCTGGATGGATTCATTTGTCTTCACAACTAATCAGTTTTTCTCCAGCTATGAAATTGTCACTGTAATGGACAGAATAAGAAAAACTAGGACTAATTATGCTCTGCTCATAAACCATAAAATGCATGTGCAATGATTTGTCTTAATGAGAAAGTGGCTGTATGGGAGGTGGCTACGGGTGCATTGATTGAAAGTAGCAGTGATATTTGATGTGTTGAATTCTAACTGTGTCTAACAAGTGTTTTGTCGATTCTTTAGTAGCCCTCAGCAATACAGTATAGAGTAATATGAAACTATTAGGTATCTCTGTGTATCTGACCCAAACTGCGCTCTCAAGACCACACCTACATGGGAATTTATGCAAAAACAACTATTTATGTAGCATTAGGAAACAATGCATTAAGCCTGAGAAGGTTTTATATGTCATCTATGCAGGTTTGAATAATCTAGCTGCTGCACGCTGATTGTGTTGTGATAGTGCTCTGAAAGGGGACTTACTTAGCGTGGGGAGCAAAGGGAGGGGGGACTGAGAGCGTCAAAAATGAAAGTGAAACTTATAAAACATGTTAATACGTTGACTTTGGTGGATAAAGCATTTTCAAAACAGTAAAAGATCAAATGGTTATCTAACTCAGTGTTAGCAAATAATACCCCATATTTATTTATTTTTATTATTTATTTAGCCCAATGAGAGTACCAGCCTCTTTTTTATGAGCACCCTGTTAAAATACAGAATACAAAGAAAAACAGACACAACCTATATAAATATATACTATTCTGCATGTAATTATAAAGTGTTTTATTGTCTGAAAATCAGGATGTGCATTGTTAGCATGCTAGTTGTTTTTAGCTTTACTGAGATGGCAAAACCCTGCTCTGGCCTCTAAAAATTGTGAAAAGTGCTTATAAACTCATGACAGTGAGTAATTAGGATGTTCAGAATGCATAAGGTAAATAAATTTGATCCACTGCAAACCGTTTAGATTTTCACATTTTTAAGACGCTAAAAATAAGATACAGGCTATGTTATGCAATGTTCACTTGTCCAAAATTAAAACAAACTTGCGTTCAGGCATCCCACTTAAAAATGAATAGTGCACTATGTATGCAACTTTTCTGGTGGAGGGTGGTCCACGGAGATTTCTTTAGCTGTAATGTTCCATACATATAGCATTAAACCTATTTATCGCCACGAAAACAACCAGATGATGGATAGACCCCCACCTGAAAAGTTCACGGTGGGGGACCTTTAAATACTGCATGTATAAAGTTCATAAAGTGAAATTAGTTTAAAGTTTGCGACAGCTCATATTGGAAAGTTACATCTGATCTTTTGGCATTGATTTAATAGAGTTTCAAAAGATGTGAAAAACAATAGGAGTTTGACAGTGTCTTGTAGAGGCCTTTACAAGATACTGGTGCGGTCACTGTTTGTTTTGATGGATTCAGCTCAGCGTATAAAAGTTATCACATCTCCTCGCTCCATTAGGCCCAAACTGCTCAGAGCACAATCTCTCAGTGAAACATGCCGCGTTAATATAGTGTCAAGCCTCTGAGGGGAGACAAGATGGCTGCTCTTTATTTACAACACAGCCTCTCCAGTTTGAATACAAGGGACAAAAAACATCTATTTCCTTTGGCTATGATCATACGGAAGTTTATTTTTATATTATGGGAGATGCTGCTTGCTTAAGTGTGATGTGAGTCTATGTGATTTTATTTGTGTTCATTTTGTTCTCTTTAAATAACATTACAGATCGCTGCATTTTAGACTTCTATTCCTGATGTTTGATAATGTCCATATGAAGTATTGGATCATCTACTTTATAGATACACTTGTTATAACTTTGCAGGGAATGTTCCACAGTATGAAATTAAACGTATTTATAACAAAACGGGCTAGTCACCAGGTCAAGATACAGGTCAGATCTGTGGATAGGTGGGTCTCCTCATGTGTTTTCAAGGGGTCATTTTTACCAATAAAATCACTTGTAACAGAAAACACGCAAGGTCGGTGAGTTTAATGTCATACTGTGGAACATTCCAGGCAGTGCAATAATAATATCTATGGCGAAAAGCGGGTTGGGGACCACTACACCAGAAAAGTTACATAGTGTATCTTTAAACAAACTTCTATTTTGTTGAATAACCAATTTTTTCATTCCATAATTTGTTGTGGATTTTGTAATGAAATACTGTCTCACCTGCTCTGGTAGTCAGGGTGAACTATACGGCATAAAAGATGTAGCTCAGTTGGTAGAGTGTCCACTGATCCGAAGGTTTTGTGGTTCGAATCCTGCTCTCGAAAACATCATTGGTAGAGCAGTCAGATTCACTGCTATCCGATTCTAGCTCCCACAGATGAATGTTGTTGTTGTTGTTTCCTTGGACAAGACACTTAACCTGCCTCTGTGTACACTGATGTATGAATGTGTGTATGAATCAGTGAGTAGTTCCTTGATGTAAAGTGCTTTGAGTGTCTTGAATGTGGAAACGCACTATATAAAAACGTGATAGTTTACAAAATAAGAAGGCTTAAGTACGCCTAGTTATGTTCCCATGCAACTTAAATGTGCAGTAATACAGCAGTAGACATTGTTTAATATGCCTTGAATCTGTATATTTACTTTCGTTATCTTCCAAATCAAACTCTATTTCTCACTTGACATTACAACTTCAAAACGTTTCACAAAGCAATTACCCAAACTTATGACAAACGAGCTTGAGCCTGAAGAGGACAGGTCATTGGACTTGTGCAGGTATTGACCTCACTAATGCTTCTATTACACTCATACTTCAGAGTGGTGTCCTGGGATTAGCTCTGCTCTCAGGTCTTTAAAAACTATTTTCGAAAGAAAGCAAGAAAAATGGCTTCTCTTCTTGACCTAAGCTACGTCGTGCAACAAAAAGAACTGTGTGTAATCTTTGGTCGTGCCCACAGGGATAAGTTATCAGCAGCAATAGAAGTAGCTGGAATGTCTTTATTAAATATCATTTTACATTCCCAGTGAGATTTACACAACTGAAAGCAAGGCCTGTTTAAGATTTTGGCAAAGTATTAATTAAAATGACACTACAAAGCATCATTATCATAATCATCCAGGCAACAAAAGCATGATCCGCAAACTGGCTTTGTTGGAGTCTCATGAACCCACACGGACCTCAGGGCTTCTGTTAAAATATGCAATTGGATTTTTCACCAGTACAAACTTTAGTGAAGTTTAGAGAGTTTGCAGCAAAATGTGGTTACTCTGAGCTAACACAATTTAGTATTTTCCACGAAAGAGCTTGTTCTTGTTTGACTATGTTTCTGCCATTTATGCAGCGTTGGGAAGTAACTGGACACATGTTAGTGATGTGACGTTCATGAACAAGTTGGCTCTTTGAACAGTTTCTTAACGTGAACAGTTGGATCCGGATCACATTTTTTAAAAGAACCAAATCTTTTTCTTTCCAATTTTTATGCATTTTTACACTTATTATCACTGAAGCGACACAAGAATCAGCACAGGAGCTTTTTGCACAAAATAACGTGTTTGATATTATTGTAATGCAAGATTTTATTTATAATTTCATCATTCCAAAGGGTAAACACTCTCCCACTCTCAGTGTGAACCATTTTACACACATGTGAGTCTTGGTCGTTTCTCTCTGTGATTAGTTTGTAGATAAAATGAGTTCTCACGTTGGCTTCTGTAAATAAATATTAAAAGGGCCAATGTTTTGAATGGCTCTTTGACGTAAATGGATCCAGTGGAGCTGAAAGTTGCATGATTAATATATGGACCGAAACTACTGATTTAGATTAGTAATTTTAAGTAACTATTCCAGTACAGTGTTTGGCCTTATTCGCATTACAGTAATTTTCCTAAACTCAGTGTAAGTAAAAAACATAGGCTTCCCTGTTGTTCTATCTGCCATTATGTTGTGTTATATTCCCAAACCAGTCCAATAAATTTAGGTTGCACTAAAGATTTTATAGCACAAAATGATTCATAAAAGAATATGGATCATTGCACGTGTTCATTTCATTGGTGCTAACAGCTGTGGCTCAGTAGATCTGATTTCTCAACCAACGTTTCTTTTTGGTTTTGATACTAGTTTTAGTATTGATTAGTATCTGGATGTTCATATTTTGACAATCCTAGCAGTGGAAAAATGTTGTTGAACTTAATACATCCAAAGGAAATAGCATTTATGTCATCTCTGAATTCTATATCGATATTGCCCACGGCTAGTTGTAAAACATTACCTACAAATGTGCAAGGTCTGAGCTCTGTTTCTCCAAAGAGACACAAATCAATACACAACTCAACTGTATCAAAGTTTGCACACTCAAATGGTTTATCATATTGTATGCAGTTTTCTTAGATATATATTCCGTCATACACAGAGTGACCAGATTTTCAAAATTCAAAACTGGGACACACCCGGATTGGGATGGTTGGTATAAATAAAATAGTGAAAAGAGCGCGTAACATAGTCGGTTCAGACTCACTTCTAGGTCAGTCATAATTTGAGGGACTTCTGTCGGTGCATTTTTTTTAAATTTGCTTTATGCTAATTTTCAAGGTGGTTTTAGCTTAACACATCCTAATATATTTCATTTGCATGTATTTATTTCAGGTAGAATAATAAACACATGTATCCAGTACACTTATATTCCCTTCTTTAGTGTTGGTGGGCATCGAGTGGGTCAAAAATAGGGACAACTGGGACATTTCTTGTGTAAAACTGGGACAAATCAGTGGCTTTGGATAAAACTGCTGGGACAGGAGACACGGAGCTCAAAACTGGGACTGTCCCGGGTAAGTAGGGACATCTGGTTACCCTCGTCAAACATCATTACCATACAGTTTTTTAAAAGTGGGTGCACCTAAGAAGCCCAGATTTCACCAAAGTAGGAATCTAATCTCAAAGTTAAACAGCAGAGAAATTGAATAGTGAAGAAAGCTGTTAAGAGTCTCTGTAATGAAACTTAATGAGCCATAGGGAGATAGTTCTGAGCCATAAGTTAAATGTGATTACAAATATAAAGTTTATCAAAGTGAACAAAAATAAAACCAAGCATAAATGTATTCAGGGATCTCTATAATTTGACTTATTTGTCTTTTTCAGTTTAACTTTCACTCTCCAGTCTTTCCATGGAGGTTGCGTAGTACTCCTTTATCTTGCAATTAAACTAACTCAAAACAACTCAATGCTTTATTTTAGACCACAGAGGATTGTCATTTTGATTTGCAGTAAACTAAAATGTAAAGTTGTAAATTCTACCTTAAAATGAATATGAAGTGAGTTGAGCTTCTGCCTAACAGTGTTCATTATTGCATTTGTACTGAATACGATGTAACCTGCTGTTATGAACTCAGACGAGCCCCTAAAATATGTAGACCAAACATATTAGAGGACACAGGAGTCAAACAGGTTACAAAAAGTTAAAGAGTTTTTATTTTAAGTGCTTTTTCATTTACTTTAAAATGCCAAAAACCTCTCCTGTGCCCAGAAACTAAGTAACAGAACAGAACAGAACGGAATGGTGGACCTGATGAGCCAGCCAAACAGACAGAACAATAGGATGCGGCACCGGGCCAATCCTGTACAGGGCCGTAGAAGCCACTGCCAACATCAATAACCTAAAAATGAGAAAGTCCCCAAACTAACCTTGTCAAACCAAAGGATAGCCGGTCCCACCAGGTCAAGCACAAAAGGCCAACTGCAGCTAACAGGCACGGTGCGGCCTGCAGGGATCAGCAACTGGAGAAGGTGCACGGACGGTGAGGCAGTGTGCAAACCTATTTAAAGTGTGACCAGCCACAACACAAAACAAACATATATATAAAAATATGTGTAATATAATGGGGCAAAGGGGCACCAGGACATAACATCTGCCTTGAACAACAGATTCATTTTTTTTATATATTTGTACAGATTTTTTTCAAATATTTTTTTTAGTAGATTGTCTAGTTAAGGGTGCAGCATGTAACTTTACTGGGGGAGAATCTGCCACATCCTTGTCTCCATGGGGATGTATTGCTTCGCTTAAAATGTTCCAAAAATGGCATTCAACTGTCCATAGAGACGACCAGGTGGTGCCACCATACACACTTTTCCAGTTTTCACTTAGCATTTGTTCAAATCCTGCCTTGCCTGTCTTCTTCCTGCTCATCTGCCCGTCTGCCCAACCACATTATTGACTCTAGCCTTAGTCTTCTGCTTTTGGGTCCTTTAATATCATCACTCAAAGTAGAGAGACCCCAAATAAGCAGGCCATGTTGAACACAATTGGACTGAGTTTCTTACAGATATTGCGCATTTCACCCTTGTCCTTTACCCGTATGTACTGTACAACCATACTTCATAAATCCTTAAATCATATCTTCCTGAGTGGCTCCAGGCTGTTTTATCAACCTGTCACAACAAATATCTACTCTCCACTTGAATAGGGCTCATTTCTTCAGCAAAGTCCAACCGAGTGTAAAATGAAAGTGAAACTCCATTGAAAACTATCACTTATTACTTCTCCTCTGTCAGACAATGCGACATATAAATAGATTAAAATAATACTCCACAGGTGTCTCATCAAGGTGCCAGTTTGGATCTGCACAAGCACCAGTCTGTCCTCACTCAAGCCTGAAATGGGCTGCTGTCTCTGGGATACTGAGTTTTGGTTTCTCCTTCACAGCGTCCAGAGCAGCCTCGAGCTTTTCTGTGTCAACACTACATACATCAAAGTTCACTCATATGAATCAATGTGCAACAATGCTTGTGCAGGTCCAGTTTGATACATGCATGAACGCAAAGAATGAAATTTTTGAATGTATTTTACATATTTATTTGCCTGTCAAATCCAGAATGATATCGCAATTTTTTATACAGATTAATATCAGTCTGGTCCCCATGTCCCCGTTGCCTCTCAAGTCCGGTCGAATGTGATTGTCCAATATGATTTGTTTTTTACAGTGACAAACGTGAAACAAAGCAGCTCATTGGTCGTCTATGATTTCCAAATAAAATCTAATTTATCTCACCTCAAATTAACAGAGTTTAGCCCTTCACTCATTGATTCTGCAGAAATCCACCATGTTTCCTTAGCTTTTTTCCGAAACGGGCCATGCATGTTCCCGATTGGCTAATCCCCCTGTCAATTACGCCCCAAGTATTGAAAAGTGTGTATTTTGAATCCCAAGCAACATATTTATAGCATTGCACCAATAACACAAGGACAATGAGATCTTCAAAGTTGTTATTCCAGACGTCATGAAGTCAAACTTGTAATAAGACTAAATGATCGTCTGAAAGTCTGCCAGGAAACATAGCCCTATCCCGGGATCTCGAAATGACTCATGATGGACTACCAAAAGTTTATTGTCGGAGGGGAGAATCATAATACACTTTACAACGTCAAACATCTACTCGGCAAGGACAACTTAAGAAAGGAAATGTGCCTGGCGTGCAGATTTTGATGGTAAGTGTAGCCTATTTAATACAAGTACACATGGCTCTTGTTACTAAGCCTGTCACGATAATCACTACATCGACTTATCGTTCAGTACATGAAGGATGGAACAATAGTTATGGGATTAATATTTATCGTGTGTACATTTTGTTGTAATTTTAATGATGTGATATTTTGAGTTTAGTTCAGAGTTGATACCTTTTGTTGTCCTTGTAACTGTTAATGTGTCATTGTTAAGGTAACTGCGTTTGCGTGCTATTTTATGCCGTTTGGTTGCTATGCCGACAAGTTGATTTGAAGGTTTTATTGGTCAGTTACAGGTCTGTTTTGGAGACTGGCTCTAGTGAGTTGAGTTCTGCTATTGTTTTGCTCTAGTTAGGGCCTGAGTTCAGAAAATAAACAACCAGAAGAAACGTGATGTGTTTCCTCCACAGAACGTTACACTTTTTTAGCAATATAAAACAGTTTGGTTGAAGAGAGATCCAAAACTTGCTTTGCTTTGAAATTTTAAGACAGGTTTTGGCTATTTCTTGAAGTAAATCATCCTTGAAGAGCATCTGATGTGTTTTTTTACAGTCTTTTACACCATTTTTGACCCAGTGAAGCGCTCACGTTCCTACCTGCATAAAACAGTTGGTGTTTGAACATGAGAATATACACAAGTCTCACCTCAGATCTCTGGTTTAAACGTTTCTGAATATATGCAGTACGGCCTACGTTACATGCATAGACTGTATAAAGAAGTGGACTTAGAGAGTGTGACTTCACCCGTAGCGTTCGGCTCCAGTCAAATGAAGCTCTTGGAGGCTAGCGGTTGTACGGGCCAATTCAGAGCCGAGTTCCATATTTGAAATGCCAAGTATCATAGCAACCAAAGAGCCAATCCAGAGCGAGGCTGTTGAAGGTAATGCCCCGTCCCGTCGTCACTGCTGGTTTAGCTGGGTGCTTAGTAATGCTGTCAATCAAACCTTTTGCTAAAAGCTAGCGGGCGCGACCTTGGAGAAAAAAAGACGCCTGATTTCTCTGTTATTAATGATCATATCTTGATTCATGGACATTTTACGACCAAAATGACGAGCCTGACAGCAGCAGTCATGGAAAGAGAGGTCAACAGTTTTTTTTTCAGTTTTTTTCAATAGAAAGTGAATTGGAGTCAAAGTCAATGGAGACAGAATCGCTGTAGCTCCTGGTATAAATTCTGGTTTCCAAACTAATTATTTTTTGTGGAGAAGTAACATGTAACTTTCACTAATAACTTTTTGGAAAGAACCTGCCCAACACTCCACAAGATTAACTACTGTACAGTATGTAGATGATTATTGTAGATCCTGCGGTGTCTTTGCCTTGTTTCTTTCTAGTTTGCAAATGAACAGAAGATAGTTTGTTCTGTGCAGTTTGTACAGTGGAGGCGCTTGAGAGGACTGAATAAAGCAGAAATCAAATAAATTATTAATAGAGCCTCAACAGTTATCGCTCACAGAAGTTACATTTCTGTTGCTGCAAGTTAAAAGAGCCAAGTCATCAAGCACAAGGCCTACATACAGGAACTGCGTATAGAATAATAAGGACTGAATACATTAAGAATGCTGATGTTATTATAAATCTAACTAAAATCAATATAACACTGTTTTTATTGTAAATTGCTGGAATGTGTTTTGCATCTAAAACACTGTAAGAAGTAATATAAGGGAAAATAGCCTCATTGACTTGGACAATACCAGATATAGACACATTTCATTAATAGAGTGAGCACGCACTTGTGTTTACTGCGCACCATACATTTAATTATATTTTATACAAGCAATCACCTGTATACATCTGTTCAATCTGTAGAGAATCGATTCATTTTACAGTGTTCTGGCTTCAGTGTTTCCCTAAAGAATCAGTTTATTCCATTAAATCAAATGAGCTGTCACCATGCTCTTGTTAACCGCTGTCAAATACGCGTTGCCATGTTTTATTTGTTTTTTCCAACTTGGTTGTTCCACTGCAAACCATTTAAAATGAACTAGTTATGTTTTCATGTTTTAAAAATCAGATACATTGCCATTAAGTTTTAATTAGGGCGGCAGTAGCTCAGTTGGTAGAGTGTTTGTCCACTCAAATCCCACTCTCGATGTAAACATTATTGGTTGAGCGGTCACAGGTTGGTGATGCGATTCCACCTCCCACAGATGAATGCTGTCATTGTGTCCTTGGGCAAGACACTTAACCCACCTTGCCCCCAGTGTCTGCGTACACAGGTGTATGAATGTGTGTGTGAATGGGTAAGTGGTTTCTTGATGTGAAGTGTTTTGAGTGCCTTGACTCTGGAAAACTGCTATATAAAAATGAGCCCAAATGTGACTATAATTTCCCATATGTTATAGGATTAGTTTAAGAGTTAGTGGCATTGTGTTTGCAGTAGTTGTTGCAGTAGCCCAGGCTATATACATTAGAATATTTGGTACTTTAAAATACCTACACCTTAATGATTCAGGCTTAGTAACTACTTAATTGATAGGTTAGGGTTATAAGTTATGGTTCAGAGTCTTAATTAAGTAGTCACTAAGCCTGAATCATTCTTAATGCACTATTTGTCCATTATGAATTAAATCTTTGTCAGTGCTATACTAAGGCGAATTAAAGTGTAGTTATTATCAAGCATTACTGACCCTTTTTGTTTCAATTGGATAATCAGTATATGTGTTTCATGTGAGTATAAGTCGCACCAGCCAAACCAAAAAATGCATAATAATAAAGAAAAAAACACATTTCACATATAAATCGCATCTGAGTATAAGTCGCACCGCCGTGTGACTTATAGTCCGGTAAATATGGTAGCTGACCTAAAAAGCTAATTGATTCACCCATGACTGACAAGCCTCTTGAAATGAATGTCACTGCCTTTATACAAACACATCATACAGAAGACAGTATAGCTCTATAGTACATCTTATGTGAAATATTGCCTACAGTCATTTAAGCCTTCGACAAAACAACGGCTTTATAATCTGTGCACTCACCATCAGTACAAAACACTGACAGGTTTAGCATCTAAAGAACCACAAGCATATAGTTTAAGCCCTTAATCTGCTGTAATAGGCTTCATCCCAGCTTCCACTAACTGTTCTTGTAGATCCATTCATTTATGTAGCAGAATTTTGGCATTTCTTCTCATTATAAAGCAAGAAGTAAGGCAGATTATACCAGAAACCGGGGCTTTGATGTCGTCGCCTCCTTTTTAAATGCTTTTACTTAATGACTAACAAGAGGAGGCGGTTCGGTTTGGGACGAAATGATGAATGCTCTGTGCAATAAGGCAGCATCACAGTTTAAAGCTCCAACATGTCACATTTCACAGTTAAATATGCAGATTGTGTTGCTATAGCTTTGAGTGGGAGGAGATCTTATGGGCTGGGACTCAAATGCATATGTATGTTGTTATGTAACTGTAGATGTAAGAAGTTGCAACCTGTTCTCATTTAGAAGAGCAGATTACGGTTTAGTCATGGTTTACATACATGTTGTTTTTCATAGGTTGGTGCATTGTACTGTCACATATTTGCTATTATTCTGCTGCTATAACAAAATGTGCTGCTTGCTGGGGGAAAAATAATTGCTTTCTATACGGATTGGTTACAGATAACTTCAGGATGGAGAACTTTACTGTTGACATTTTATACCGACTGCTTTAAAACAGTTGTTCTCTCAGTCTAACTTTTCTGGTAGAGGCTCCGCTGCCTGCTTGTTTCCATGGAGATGTTATTGTAAGTGTTCTTCAGTGTCTCTTAAAACTTATCTAACTCCCTGGATACAAGCAGATGGTGAGGTTACAGGTCAGATCTGTGGAGAAGCGAGCCCACATAGTGATGAAGTAAATATAGATGATAAACGATAATACAATGATAATATTTAAATAATTTATGCCACTGACACAATAACCCAAGAGCAGATTTAAACCACAAAAACTATTCTAAATCTACAAAAGTGTTAAGAAATCATTACCTACAATAAATAAATAACAAAATGAAATACTTTAGTACTTAGTTTGTATCTGTAATGAGTCATAAAAGTGATTTGTTCAACTTAAACATCATCTTAAATCTTATCATATACTCAAAAAATGACCAAAAAGTTCCTGGTAGTGCAAAGAAAATGTACGCATGATTAATACGGACCCAAAAAATATAGTTCCATCTGTTTTATATTGAACGATAAGTCGATATAGTCTTTTTTGTGTCAGGCCTAGAAACACGCCACATTCTTTTCTGGTTGTTTATTTGCTGAACACAACGGCAGGGCAAAACAACAGCAGTCTCAACGCACTCGAGCCAGTCACCAAAACAGACCAGTAACTGACCAATAGAACATTCACATCAACCTGTCGATATAGCAACCAAGTACCATATACAAAAGCAGTTACATTAACACATTAACACATGAACAGTTACAAAGACAATAAGTGTCAACTCACCGGTAATTGCATAAATGCTGGATGCTAAATGATAGGTTCAATGGCATACTGTGGAACATTTCAGAAAAAGCAATACAATTCTCTTTTAAACAAGCAAGTAGTGGACCCCTGCAAGAGAAATGTTACATAGGGCACCTTTAAACTGTAGTACATGAGCTTGGTGTTTAATTTTGTCCTCCTTTGTGTTCTTAAGACTCCTCCGTCCTTGTTGAGAACTAACTACTATACTAAGCTGTTATGCACCTCGTGGTAATCCCAAGTGGTACTACCCAATTTTTTTCGACAATTATTATGTACAAATAAAAAGAATTTGGGGGGAATAACTTCAAATAACACATTTTAACCACAAGAATATACCGCAATTCAGGATCTTATTAAAATAATTATGTAAGACTATGCAGACAGGATATTTAGTCCCCTGTAGAAGATAGTATTAACAAAATATATACACTATTTGAGATTTGTGAGCATTAAAAGTGGCCAGTGATCATATGTATTGCTTATATCAGGAATGAGATTGGTTTGGCTTATTGTAATTACAGTAAACAAAACAATTCCCTGTCAAAATACAGTATGTATGGAATTCATAACTAAAGTAACACTCTTGGTACTGTACAAGCATTATTTAAAAGGGGCAGCATGTTTCTATTAATCAAAATGAGTGAAACGGAGGGACATGAGGGACCCAAAATAGATTTTTAAAAAAAACACTATATTTTTTATCATCCATTGAAAGCCTGTGGTCGTAGAACTTATACTGCATACCATACATTTAATTAAACTGCATGCTATCAGATCTCTCCCAACCAATCCAATATCTAAAGAAATTGCTTCATTTTACAAGGTGTCCGCCCGTATTTCCCTAAAGAACAGCCCCCTCCATCAAATCGATCCTGCTCTGATTGGTTTTCATTTTCCCCACTATTGGCTTTGCAAGTGCGACAGCAGATGAATAAACAGATATTGTGAGGTGAATGAGAGGAAGAGGTGGGGACAAGGGTGACCGCAAACTTAAATTGTAGAAAAAGTGACAAAATGTTGAATAATGTGGTGGGACATGTAGGGATGGACGCAAAGATAATAACTGTTATAACACGAAAAGATTTTTTGCCAACATATTAGAGCCCTGAATGCCTCGTACATCCAAAAAGTCACAATTTATAGGCCTTGTA
This sequence comes from Periophthalmus magnuspinnatus, assembly GCF_009829125.3. Taxonomy (NCBI): domain Eukaryota; kingdom Metazoa; phylum Chordata; class Actinopteri; order Gobiiformes; family Gobiidae; genus Periophthalmus; species Periophthalmus magnuspinnatus. Next base: position 17,019,865 of record NC_047140.1, read on the forward strand.
GCTGATTTTTGTCCATGTATTTGAGCAAAATGTTGCCCTCGTATTCATATATTGTATAAGAACCTCTTGAGGTAAAAAATATGTCAGTTGCGTGATGTTTGCCTTTTATCAGAAAGTATTTTATTGTCCGATAATCAGGAAGTGTATGTTAGCATCCCAGTTGTTTTTAGATTTTCCATCATAGCAAAACTCCACACTGACCTCTGAAAGTTGCATTTGTGGTGAAAAATTTGGATGCTTGGAATGCTTAAGGCAAATGAGGAACAACTTTGGACAACCAAGTACAGCGCCTTTAAACAAGTGGGACGACGGATGGTAAATATGGTCACGTAAGACAAACAAAAGAGGGGCACGTGGTCACCCTAGCAGGGATTCAACCATATTTGGACAACCAGAAGTTAAACATCATGATTACTAAAACCAACATAGGCAAATGAAAATAGAATATGGTGAAAACTGGACATGGTTTTGAAATAAACAGATTTCGTGGTAATCCCTGGTCCTCCATGTTGGATCATTTTCCTTGTTCTATGGACTAAGAGCTGTAGACACTTTGATGTTGCAGTGTCTTGGTGGGAAAGAGAGAAGGATAAATCCGAGAATTAAAGCCTCTAGTTTGACATGTTGAGAGGGTGACACTTGCCTCATTCACATTCAGCTGTGTTGGTGGTACAATCCTAACAGAGTTTCTGACGCTATTTTACATTCTCAGTAAGGCTCTTGCTGTTGTAAGGTCAGCTGTCAAAATCGCGTGTCTATTTTGAGGTAAAGTCTTGGTAAATCAATATAACTAGAAATGATCACATAATCAAAATATGTACTGTGGACTACGGAAAACACAGAGAAGCTTCAAGATGGCCACAAGGTAACAGACATCATATTGTGCTGAAGAGAGATGGACTGAATATGCAGCAATTTATAATGTGATTAAACTTTTAGAAGTCACTGTAGTAAACATAGGTATTAAAGGGACTGTGAAATTTGGTTTTCCCCTGTAAATATATATTGTAAAATCAGCTCTTGGTGTCAAAATTAGATTGCTATGTGCCGTTTTCATCCGAGTATAAAGCATTTTTATCAGCCACGAATCAGAAAATAACACCGTTGTAATGGCAAAACTCATTCAGCTTTTCACAACATTCAACCTCATTGCGGTGAATAATGGAGGCTCAAAATGTGTTAGCAAAGTAAGTAATAAGTTTAGACTGTTTGTTTTTTCACATTTTCAAGAAAAACAGGGAGAGGCTCGGAGTAGAGCCACTGCTCCTCCACATCGAGAGGAGCTAGGGCAGCCAGGTGAGGTGGCTCAGCATCTGTTCGGGGAAGATCCAGGATATGCTACAGCAACTAGATCTCTTGGCTGATCTGAGAACACCTTGGGGTCCCACCAGAGGAGCTGGAGGAAGGGTCTGGGATGAGGGAAGTCTGGGAGTCCTAGCGTAGACTGCTGCCTCTGTCACCCGGACCCAGATAAATGGAAGGAAATGAATGGATGAAAATAGGTACAGCACTGTAAGGTATTTTCTGGCAGTGCAGCACTACATCAAACTGATATCTTGATTTACTAATCCTAAGATAAATAACACATGTCCCCCAGTGGATATGGATTGCGTGGGGGATCACCAAGACGCTATGGAGACCAGCGTGGGAGCTTAGGGATGTGTGGACAATATACAAAGGCCACATCTTCTTATGTCCGTCTCAGGAATGTGTGACCCTCTACTCTGAAAAAACACACACCTTGTTTGACTTTGCTTTAAGTTTGTGTAACGCCATGCAAACCAGAAGAGGACCCGCCTCACACACAAATACATACATTGAGAGACACTATAGAAACTGTCAACAGGCACATCTCAGGGCCCTCCACCTGTCCTTTCCAGAGAGTCCATTGCTTCATTGTTCACTTTACCTGTGTGGAACTCATTAAACCCTTCTGACTATGTTTCAGTCTCTTGGTCCTCTTTAAAGCTTACACCAGAAATGAACATTCTTACAGCACCTTTGATAGTAATTCATATTGATTTAAATACGCTTTTTAGAATTTTTTTTATTATTATTGCTGAGAGTATACCACCATAAACAAAACAACATAAATCTATGGGTAATTTTCCACACTGTTGATCCACCTCTCTCCATCCAACCTCCCATCCCACCTCTGGAAGACAGGCCCTGTATAATCCATAATAATATGACCCAGCTCATTTATCTTTCAACTACAGGCCATTTCTGTCCCTCGGAGTACTCCAAAGGTGATATATCTCTGCCATATTGACCTTTTATGAGCTCACACTGATCCAACCCGTGACCCTTAACAAGGCACCGCCACAAAGTAATGCACGCTCAATTTCCTCAAGGTCAGAAGTCACATTTATAAAATGCATGGGGCGAAGGTTTGTTCAATAGATACACTGCCAGAGGGGGTAGTGCTCAGTTACATTTACTTGAGAAAGTTTGTGAAGAAAATATTTACCATAATTTAACTTGTACTTGAGTAGTATATTTTTGAAGTAATTATACTCTTACTTGAGTATAAGTTTTAGTTACCTTTTCTCTGTATGAAAGTCTATAACATTTCTATTTTTGCACATTCTCTTCAGGTTTAGTTTAGTGAGACATGTCGTTAAACCTGTCTGTGCTCTTGCAATAAGTACAGCTGTAGAAGAAATTGAAGTAGCCCAGAGTTGGAAGAAAAGACATGAGGCTGGAGTTCTAATGCAGTCCAGTCCAGTCTGGCTATGCTTCTGTTGTAGGGAGTATTATACCTTTGACGATGTAGGCCAAAATAGCAAGGAATGAGCTGGCAGTGTGGGCTGGCATGGCATAGAAATGCAATTTTTCTGCCAGTGCCAGAGGGAGGTAGTGCTCAGTTACATTTACTTGTAACGTTTTGAAGAAACTGCACTTAGAGATAGAGTAGACAGATTTTTACCATTATACTTGAGTAGTATACTGTAATCTTACTTGAGAAAAGGTTTTAGTTACTTTTGCTTTTTTTTTTTTTTTTTTTTTGTCTGGCCAGATATGACATGACTTTTAAATTTTTTTTTTTAGATTCTTAGCATGTCACGATCCATGTGATTCCTTTCCATGTTTTACCTCCTGTTCTGTACTCAAGTAATTTCTTGCACCATTATTTTGTATTTCTATTTGAGTCATATTATTTAGAAGTTACAGTTGACTACCCACTTTACACAGTGCATTTGTAATCTTCAGCGTGGGCCATAGATAGTAGTTGTTACTTAATTCCTATAAATCCAATGCTATCAAGGTGTCAGGGACTGGAGCCTAATTCAAAGAGATTGCTTTGGAGATAAGGCTGGATCAACACTGCTTCTGCCCAATGTCACAGAGGTCACACAGTACAGAGTGCAGTTATTGGTGGACCATGTGGGCAATTATTCTGGTAGTAGTTTAAAGGTTTGTTCACAAAGAAAGTTAATTTTAAAAATCCAAAATGCTGATTGGAATCGTTGCCATAATGTTGTGCAAGCCATCTGTGAAAATGGTCAAAAGGGACCGGTGTACTCATTTAATAAAGACCACAATTTCCAAATGAGCAATTAATTTAGGGTTTATTCTTTATAGCAATCTGTTCATTATCTCGTTGGAAATAACAAATGATATATGCAGCAAACATCCACTACAATTTGGGAAAAACAACATATTTTTCTCAATAAAACACTGCATAGAATTAATTAAACAGAGAAACTGGATTGTGTAGGTTAAAGTTGCAAAAGTTGTGGATATTGTAACTACTGCATTTCTTTCCTTTCACTTGTATTTAATCTTTCATACACCCACTCAGACCTGCAGTTATTTATTTGAGCAAAACACTGTAAGAAAAAAGATATATGGACATGTCTTAAACTGGCAGCATTCAGATTTGTAATCTAAATGTTGGTCATTCACTTTACATGTTATGGATTTTTTTTTTTTTCAACATATGTGTGTTGCCGCGATAACGAATTTGTTTGATAGTTTGATTAGTTCAAAGTTCAAGATTCATAAATATACCAAAGCAGAATACACTACGACTTCACAAACCTGACACAATATGCAGTTGTAGATACAGCATTTTCAAACCATTAAAGGTAACATGGTGATCTAAATATGCTGTGTAACAATTAATACCCAATAGAAGTGTAATACCCCCATATCCATAGTTAATGAGAGCTAATATTTCACTATTCACTATTATATCCACCTGTCACCCAGTTCGTATAGTCCAGCCCTAACCCACATCCTCCCATAGGATTTGATTAGCAGAATGACTGTTGAAGATATTGCACCTTATACATATCGCCTGAGGTATTCCAACATTGGCTGTCCTCTTTACATTTGGTGACACTTTTCAGATAATACCCAGAGTCACTATTTATCAGTAAAATTCATCAGTTTCTCCAACAGGCATCGGCTACTGCGAGATGAGGAAAATAATTGAAATCAGACTGGTTTTGGTATCAACCTGGGGCCAACTTGTCTATCAAACTAGTGCTCTAAGCTGCGTACTGTATCTCTATTTAATACATTTCCAGTTTGTTTTTCACTCTAAAACTGGATTGATCTTATTTAAACTGTGCAAGCATTAGTCATTGACTCAAACTGTAAATTATTTTTCCATTGGTGGTTTTCAGATTCTAGATGATGTCATAGTCTCTGATGTGGGGCAAGAGTCAAATTTCACTGTTTATTACATTGTACTTTGCCGTGAAATATCCAAAAGGTAACTTCACAAATGTTTAACCTGATTACTTATTAAGTGACCAGACCCAATAACGTCATTATTACAGTGAAATCTGCATTTTAACAGTTCATTTTAGCTGTCCCCCATCTGTATTGTAGTATTGGCCTATAATGTTGTAATGTCATCTGAAACCCAGCGATTTGTGAAATGTACGCTGTGATTGCCTGTCTCAGTTTCAATTTGAAAAGTGTCATATCAAACCAGGGTGTTATTATTTGCTGACTTTTCATCTAATGTTGACAACAGCAATATACATACATATTACTTCATTTATAGATGTATTTTGGTTACTCATTGGCACAGTGAACTAGCCACACAGGTATTTGGCAGGTTTGTAAGTTAACATTTCTTGGTGTCTTACCCAGGGACACATAGAGAGTTTACACCTGGGCAAGATCTGTACTCCTGACCCTGTTTATGGATTTATAAACTCAATATACCATAATCTCCTGCTAAGGTGTAATCATTATTTAAAAATAAACTTAAACATATATCGGTTACACCAAAAACTACATTTCTTGGTATTACTTTCTTCAATATCAATGAATAGCTAGTAGCCAAAAGTTTAAGTGGGACTAAACACCTAAACACGACCTACAACCACATTTCAAACAGAGCTGCTAAACTTAGGCAGTACCTGGAGGACGAAAGAAAAGAGTGAGGTGGAAAGGAAGAGCAGGGTCTGAAGATATAAGGAACAGTGTGATTGGTCTGACAGGTGTCCACACTTCAAACTGCAGTCTGGTGTTTAAAATCAGAAACAGCTGGCTATAATCAGGGCAGTCTTCTGTGATGTCACCAACTACTTGAAATTGAAGTGGCCACTGGAGCCAGCAAATACTCTGTGATTTTGACCAGAAAGCTGCAAATGTGCACTAAAGTTGTAAAAAGAAATGACTAGTAACAGTAGATAATGCTATTAAAACATCGTATGCACAGTTTAGTAATGAAAAAAAGTACAGGAGCGGTTTCCTTTTCGCTTTGGACTTAAACGTGGGATGATGGATTGTAGAAATACGTACACGAAAGGACATCGCACTTCATCTAGGATCCAAGTCTGGGCTTTAGGACGTGGGACAGACGCGTGAATGCCCGGTTTGATGGACAGCTTCTGTGGAACGCTCTGTTTCAATGGAAAACTTGTGACAGTCGGGGCCAAAGCGTCGCAGGTAAAGAGTTTTTATTTTATTACAGCTGCTTTGAAAACATGTCATTATTTCATCTGTTCTTGTTGGTCATTTTAAAGCATTTAAAATCAATGCAGCAGCTATCCTGTGGAAAAAGTTTACATTTGTCTCTCCAAACTACGATGTTATCACACAGTTTTTGCTCTCATGTAATGTAATAAATCTGGCTGCACCCACTAAACAGCTTCATTTCCTCCACCTCAGATTCCGCGCGTGTTAGCAAAAAAACCCGCTCCATTTCTTTAGAATCTATATGAGAAATTGCGTCAGGTTTTGATCCACTTTTAGTGTGTTTAGCTATTTAGCGCATGAGCTTGATAAATGAAGCCTTTGGTGTCCACAATACTTTTGATTTTGAAAGCTCACATTTCAATTCAATATGAACAACAAATTCACTGATAAATACTGCATGTGACCTCTGCACTGAACTCCAATGTGTAAAAACCAAAGCCATGTTTTTGAATTAGACCATTTTAACATTGCTTTTCCATCATATCACATTCTCTTTTGGAATAATCTGCACCACAAAATGCTCTGAATAATACAATAACACTGTCATTTCTTCATCTTGAGTTGAAATCTTAGACCAGGACGGCAGTACGTTTAGCCTTACTGTATTTTAAGTAAAGGTTTCTCCCTTGCATAGGAGAGCTGAAATCATAACTAGACATACAGTATTAATACGCCATACGTTCCCATACATTGAGTTGTTTTCATTTGGTGTTTTGATGTTCAAAATGTACAGTAGCACAACAAGAATCAATCCTCATGAATTTCCATCCAGAAGTGGGTAAAAACTCCGATCATATCCAATGGTTTATACTGACAAAGGTAAACTTCAAATGGGAAAAGATAGGACACTAATAGGCGGGCGCAGTACACAGATCCATTTGAATTAATAATTTCAGTACAACAGCCCAAGGAAATAACAGCAGTATTCATCTTTGGGAGCTGGAATCGCACCGCCAACCTGTGTGTCAATGAATCTGACCAATATAATGTTTATGTTGAGAGCACGATTCGAACTTGCAACCATTGGATCAAATCAGCCTCTCTATAAACTGAGCTACTGCTGTCCTGGAGTTCAATCCGAGCTCCAGTTTACGCCTCACTTTAAAATCATTTAGACATTCTCACTTTATACGGTAGATCAACGCGATGATACAGCGTGAAAATCCTAATACAGTGCAAAAAAGACATCCCACTCTCACTGCAGTTTATAGAGAATATGTTAAACCGAGATTCACCACAACCTCAGAGGAGATAGCCTTCTCCAAGTGTATTCTGTGTTTCCGTGCTTTGAAATTTGACTTAAATGATGCATTCAGAAGAGCTCTCTTTACGATAACTGACAAATATGGACCAAAACATCCCATAATGCAGCTGTGACCTGTGTGGGGATTATAACTCAGAACATGCACTGATTTAGACTGTGGAAAGGGAGAGGGAGGATTCGTTTTGCCTAGCGGCTTGAGTGGCCGTGGGGGGTTTGGTTGTTGTTGTATTTTTTTAACATGGAAAACCAGCAGACCTCTAAGTAGTGCACTTTTCTATTCAACTCATATTCCTGGGTTTCAGCTTCCTTACATGCAACATTTTGAGGACTTTTTTCCCTATTCAAAATATATAAAGTTTGGTTTTACATTGTTGGCAATCACTATGGTAATGGTCATTATTTCGCATTATCCTGAACCCCATGTATATATTTACTAAAATAAATTATAGAGGCATTTTTATGATTACGCGACATCTATGGAATTGCTTCTCTAAATCTTGAAAAAAAAGACAAAATATTGATCCAAAATCAATTTCTAAACATCCCCCATACACCTTTTTATGAATAATAACACATGTTTGAAGTCTACCATCTTGGATAATTCATATATAATGCATCTTCATATCGACTCGTATGCCTCTGGTCTGGGGTTTCAAGGTGATATTTTGGGCTCAAATTCTTACAAAAAGATGTGATTATTTTTCCTTTCACGTTTCTTTGACTCATGTCCTGCACTCAAAGTCAATGTTTATAGTCTTTGCTTTTCCCTGGACATTTGGCAGCACTTATTTAGAGAAATAGCAAACAAAGTAAAAACAACAAACAAACAAAAAAACAGTTTAGCAATACTTCATGTTTTTACAGCTTTCAGACTATAAAAAATGACAGTAGTATATTGAATCAATATCAATGACGCTATCAAAAAGCTCTATAACATCGCTATAGTTACCACACATTAAAGAAGACATGTTATGCTTTATTTCTGGTATTAAATTTTGTCCATTGCACACCACAAAATGACATTTCAGTGTACCACGTATCAGATTTTCATTCATCTTTGCAACGTTAGTATGCATCTTTCTAATAATTGCAAATACGTGGGCAGTGTGGGGATGGGAGGTAGGTAAACTGTTTGTTTGTTTTTTCTTCTAATCTATGCCACTTTGAATGGGGGACAATATGGATTATTCAACCATGCATAGATCAGTCAAAATACCACTTTGAATAAGCTAACGATAGGGAAAGAAGATTATAAAAGTTAATTTAGCATAATACGTCTCCTTTCAAATTAGTATAACACTAACAAGGCTATCTGTCCTATCTCAAATCAACAATACATGTCAATCCATCTATGCCAGTCCAAATATTCTATCCTCTGAATGAGCAAAAGTCCTCAAAATGGTGTCTATAAATAGGAAGCCGAAATCAATAAATTCTATGCCATCTGAATCCCAATCATTATCAAAAAAGCTTGCATTTTCCAACACTCTAATTGGTCAAAATTGTCTAAATAATGCCTGACTTTGATGATTTTGCCGTCACTTACCTGCAGAAGAGGAGGATGGAGAGGACGGTCCTCCCGGAGAGAAACAGGGCCATGGCTGAAGACCAGGACGTAGCAGCAGAAGACAAGATTTATCTGCGAGAGACACACAGAGGACAATAAAGTGTCATTTACAAGTGATTGATTCTCCCTGACAACAGCGCGTCATGCATCTCAAAGAGCGACAACAACACGAGCAGATGTTGGCTTCCTCAAGTAACACGACTGAGAAATTTAGTATAAAAATAAGCCATGTGATACTTTTGTAATCACACTTTTATTTTGTCCAGTCTGATTGTGTGATAATTATTGTGTTTGATGGACAGCAGCGAGTAGAGGTTCCAAATTAAGTCTATTATATTTCAATCTAGTAAATATAACTGCTTTCAACATATTTGTCTATATGCTATTTTGAATTATCTTAAATTGAGAATCCAATTTTCCATTTAGACTAGGCAGAGATTACAACATCCTATCATCTTATAACATTTAATATGGGGGAAGACGAGTGAGGGGGTTGTGGGCAAGCATGAATGTTGTTCAAATGCAGATTTTTGATGTCACGTGTTGAGTTTTTAGGTCTAGTCCAGGGGTGTCCAAACTATGGCCCAGGAGCCAAATGTGTCCCTCAGTTTCTGTTGGCCCTCAGTTCCCCTGCTGAATTAGCCCAACTAATCATAGGCAACATTTTACAACACATTTAAGTAATTCTACCACTATTACCTCAATAATATAACACTGCATTGTGATACAGAGCTAATATTAATGTTCCAAGCCAAAGCTACAATTTTGAACACCTCTGATCTAGTCACTAATAGAAATAATTTAACATTTGTGAATTTTTATTTCTCTTGCCCACAGTCAGGGAGTGTGACATCATCACATTAGTAGGCAGAAATGTAAGCTGTGACTACTGAATATTTTTAAGGTTTTGTCAGCGTCCAGTCTGATTCATTTTACACTGATTAACTGTCTTAGCTTTAATGTTTAAAAATATGAACAGAACTTGGCACATGGTGCTTGGCTGCGTTTGTTAAAATGACCTCCAAAACAGAGGCGTTTTTGGCCTCCTTTTGGGGTAGGACTTAATCAGCTCAGTGTATTATAAACCCTAGTGTCTCAAGCCAATAATATCAAATTGGAAACGAGGCGAAACGTCTTGATTGCAAAAACAGGGTCCAGATGAACAGTCCTGCTACAAATGCAGTTTTCAGAGCAATGTAAGCATCTTGGTAAACACATGGATATTCGCATACTTAGATAGTGGTGGTGAATATAGATCAGAGGAGCAGACATTTTATTTTGAGTCTTAATCCAGACAGGATTTTGGTGACTAAATGGTTCCATTTTTAGAGGTGAGTCAGACGTCGCAGCTCGCGGGCTTCACAAATTGTCTCCTCTATCTATTTTTAATCTTTACAGTTTATGTTTCTGCTACGGCGATAATATCTAATACACATAACAGTGTCTTTGCCCTTGTCCAGTACCTTATAGCCCTGCGGTCAACAACTGTGGTGTATTTTATTTTCTAAAATACAAAATGTTTACTTTTCATGCCAAAAAAACTAACCTATAATAATAGCCTATTCATGGGCTTCTGCTCTCTGTTATAGGTGGCATTTTGACGACTATTCAGCAATCAAAAGATATAATATTTTGTTGTAAATAGTTGATTGCTATGGCAAGTATCCAAATATACATACTTTTGAAATCCATAGATAGGTGTAGCAGTTATAGTATCAGTTGCAGTTACAGCAGAAGAAAGCTGTTTATCAGCAGAAACACAACCAATGTAGTAGCAGTGCTAGTAGGTCTGTCAGGATAATTACTATATCAACTTACTGATCAATAAATGATATTTGGATCATCAATACATTTTGGTGTATAGTTGTATGTGTATAGTTTCTTTGCAAAAGTGTGGAGTTTTTTCTTATTTTTGTTGTAAAACGGGGAGAAAATGCCCTGTTGAAAGTTGAAAAAGTAACTTCCATGGTTTATTATTGGTTCATTCTATTATTTATTTGTTGCAGCTCATGTCTTTTAAGGATTCTGTATAGTTAAATATAAGTTTACTGGCATAATCTTGCTTTATTGTTATCGTGTCAGTGGCATAAAGTAGTTACAATATTATCACAGTATATCTCTGTGGCAATATATCACCCTTAAAATGTGTTACTGTGACAGGCGCTAGTACTAGTGCTACAACTACTACTACTACTACCACATAATATGCAGTCACACGTCATAGAAGTTCAAGGTTCTGTTATTCCAACACCAAAAAACATTTTAAATTTTGACTTATAATCAACATTAGATAACAAGTAGTGATGATGGCACATATACGAAGGCCATATTTCACTGCAGTATATCTTTACCAAGGTTTGAAGTACTTATTCCACCTCTGCGCATATTGCCTTTACTTCTCTGCACTTGTTCCTGAGTGTATTGTAAGTTTGAACAGTGCTTTGCCTGGGGGACTCTCTCAGTGGGATAATGACCTCTCGTTAACGACTCCACTGCCAGTCTCACATTAAGCTTCGTATCGAGCTCAAACTAATAAAAAACTCTGCAGTTTCTCTTGTTCCTGTACTGTCTGCCTCCACCAGTCACTTCTCTGTCTCTGTGTGAGTTAGATAGAGATTAAAGTTGACAGAAAACCCTTGGAGACCACAGACTTAACTAGTGAGAGCCGAGCTGTGGACTGCTGGCTGGGCTGGGGGAAGCTGTTGAGGAAGAGCTGAAAGTAAAATTTGACTGCTGCGCCTTAAAAAGTGCAGGGGATTAAGCAAATATGGAGCAATGTAAACTACAGGGCAATGATTATTATAATGCAGTGTTGTCACGATGCAAACACTTCAAACTTGAATTACTGAAGAAAAGGTTACATATTAGACACCACTTTCTATACCACTGAGCGAATGATATAACAAAATGCGTTTAGTTCACTGCTAGCATTTATTAAATATTCCCTTATGGTTTTACATTACTTTCTTTACTATTCAAAGCCTGGAAAGGTCCAATTTTGCCCTATTTTAGTCATTTTTTCCCATATTGGTATATTTGTTCAAATGAGTGACCATTCCCAGTTTCCTTTTTACAACCCTAAACTGGATCTTCATTTTCATTACACTGCATTATACATTAACCTCTTATCCTCACATAAGGTAAACTACTAACGAATCCTTGACAATACAGTTGAGGTGGGAGAATTCAAGTTCATATCCATACCTCTAAACCTGACAATGTGTTCCCTATAGTTTAGACAATGTAAAGTATTTGAAAAGCATACAAAAAATGTAATGCAATCGCTACTTTTTATTTTTCACTGCACTGAAATAAAAGAAAAAAAAAAAAAACTCCCATTACCCACTATTAGAATTTCTTAAGATTCTTTGCCAGATCTTACAAAATATTGCCAGGATCCAAAACCCCAAATAATTGATAGAAAGGGAATTGATAAGCTTAAGGACTGACTGTATCTAAGAACAAACTAATGAAGAGGAAAGTGAGTTTTCTTCTTTGTAATTGGCCTGAATAAGCCTTCTCAAAAAACCTGATGCTCCTCTGCTAAGTTATAGTTGGTACAAAATATTTCAGTGATTTCCACCCAATAAACAGAGAGAAAGCGGAAGTTATGGAGTTTAGAACTGGCTGAAATGGAGATAAATGTAATGAATAACAAAGTGAGTTTTCCTCCTCTGGATCATCCCAAACAGATCCTGCTGTTCTTTTCTAAAACAATCCCCCTCCATACTCTACTTAGTCATATACAAACCTCCCCAGCACTGTCTGAGTTTTATTGATGATTTTACTGAGATGCTTTCAGTCATATGCACAGACTTTGATGGTTTAGTCATTACAGGTGATTTTAATGTACATGTGGATAATGTGTTTGACAGAAACTCTAAAGAGCTCAGTTCTGTCCTTGAAACCTTTGGTCTGACTCAGCATGTCAGTGAGCCCACCCACAACAGAGGACACACTCTGGACCTGATCATTACAAAAGGAGTAAATATTTCAAATGTCAATGTGGTGGATGTTGCTCTGTCTGATCATTTCTGTGTCTTCTTTGACCTGTCTGTTATTCCCAAACTGCAGTTGTTTGAAGGAGACACATAAATGATAAAACAGGTGCACTGTTCATGGAAATGATACACTTTGAATATGCCTCATGTTCTGATGTTGATGATTTGTTGAACTCTGTAACTTCGAGTGTTTTGAATGTTCTGGACACCATTGCCCCGATGAAGGTTAAAATGGTTAAAGATAAGCAGAAAGTGCCATGGAGGAATGATGACTCGGTCAGGGCACAGAAAAGGGAGTGCCGGAGGGCCGAGCGAGAATGGCGCAAGTCAAAGCTCCAGGTTGATTATGAAATTTACAGAGAAAAGATGCACGTGTACAACCACAGTTTAGGTAGAACAAGGCAAAGGTATTTTTCTGACATTATTGGAAGTTGTAGTAACAACTCTCGTGTTCTGTTTGCAACGGTAAACAGATTAACAAACCCCCCAGCTCCACTGCCGTTGGAACTAATTTCCACATCTAAGTTCAATGAGTTTGCAGTATTCTTTAATGACAAGGTTCAGGGCATTAAAAATGCCATAAATTCCACAACGCAAATAACAACCCTGCACCCACCTAGACACTTAGAGCTGACTCACTTTGCACCTGTAACTGACAAAACTGTCCAAGAGATTGTCACCAGTCTGAGTTCATCTACATGCTGCCTCGATGTGTTACCCACTAAATTTCTAAAGTCTGTGCTCAACAGTTTGCTATCACCACTCACTCACATAGTTAATATGTCACTTCAATCTAGAACATTCCCAAGCGCTTTGAAAACTGCGGTTATCAAGCCTCTCCTAAAGAAGAGCAGTCTTGATGCCACAATATTGAACAATTATCGACCGATCTCAAATCTGCAGTTTTTAGGCAAAGTCCTCAAAAAAGTTGTTTACCAACATCTTATTAACTTCCTTGAAATGAACAACTCCATTGATGTCTTCCAATCAGGTTTTAGACCCCACCACAGCACTGAGACTGCTCTTATCAAGGTGACAAATGACATCCACCTGAACACTGATGCAGGCAAAGTCTCAGTCTTGATCCTGTTAGATCTGAGTGCTGCCTTTGACACTGTGGACCATGGGATCCTCTTACAGAGACTAGGGGACTGGGTGGGCATCTCTGGTACAGCACTAAACTGGTTCAAGTCCTATTTAGAAAACAGGGAGTACTTTGCTGAAATTGGAAAATGTATATCAGATAAAATGTCCCTGACCTGTGTGGTGCCCCAGGGGTCAATCCTGGGACCCCTGCTGTTCAATCTGTACATGCTGCCGTTAGGCCAGTAAATACGCAGCAATAATGTGTCTTACCACAACTATGCAGATGACACTCAGATCTATATCTCACTGGCAGCAGGTGAATATGGACCAGTGGACTCACTCTGCCACTGCATCCAACAGATCAGCGTGTGGATGCAAAACAACTTTCTTCTGCTAAACTCAGACAAGACTGAAGTCATCATCTTTGGCCCACAGAAACACAGCTGCAGTACATCCAGAACGCTGCTGCTCGGGTCCTGACTAGAACCATGAAGTATGAGCACATAAGTCCTGTGCTCAGGTCTCTGCACTGGCTTCCTGTAGCTCAAAGAATAGACTTTAAAGCAGCTCTGCTTGTGTATAAGTCTCTCCATGGCCTAGGTCCAAAGTATATCTCCGACATGTTAGTGCAATATGAACCATCTCGCAATTTGAGGACTTCAAGAACCGGCCTCCTGCTGGTGCCCAGAGTCAGGACTAAACATGGGGAATCAGCGTTTAAGTTTTATGCAGCTAAAACTTGGAACAGTCTTCCTGAAGATGTGAGACAGGCCTTTACTTTGACAATGTTTAAATCCAGGCTCAAAACGGTTCTGTTTAACTGTGCATACAACTGAAAGGTTTTTATTCTGCACTCTTCTCCTTTAATGTTAATTTTATGATTATTTGTGATTATTTATGTTTTGATTTGTGTGGTTTTAATGTCTTTCTTATTCTGTAAAGCACTTTGAATTACCTTGTGTACGAATTGTGCTATACAAATAAACTCGCCTTGCCTTGCCACTTATGTTGGATATTGTCAGGTATTAACATGAGTGGGATTCTAAGCCCTTTTCTCTAGATGAGGTTGGCATTTGTCATTTGGATTTCTTACTTTGTTCTCCTGAATCGTCCTCTACAGGTGAAATTTCAGATCCTTGCCTCCCGTTTCATTTGCTCCTAAATCTTTCTCTTCAGGTGGTATCTCTGATCCTAATTCCTCGTCTCTATGGTTGGTTAAGTGAACAGGGGAATCATTCTCTGATGCAGCACCGCGTGTTACTTTCTATCTACCTTTGTGGTGCTGTAAACATACTACAAGACCCCAAGATGGTGCAGTGTCATTTCCGTCTTTGGTGGGTCGTGAGTCTGGAACTTCAACTTCTGTGCCATCTTCTGTGATAGTGATGGACATTGTGGGACTATGATTTGATAATATAGCTGAGTCTAAGTCCTTGTCTTCACCGTTACTGGTTAGTGTAGGATTGCTGTGCGAGTTCACATAATGATGAATCATTTTTGCTTTTGATGCCCATGTTTGGCTCAGAACTCAGGTTTGTCCCAAAGTTGAGTAAATGTGTTGAGCCAAAAATGTAGATTAACGTGGGGTTTAAATGGCTCATCGTGATGACATGATGCTGCAGAGCCTCATCTGGACTGATCCTTTTGTTTGGGTTCAAATCTAACATTTCCTGGACCAAATCTAGAAAATCATTCCTGTGTTACTTGAATTTCATAGTAATTTAGAACAGTGTCTTTGAGGTTAGACGGAGCTTGTACAATGCACTTTTAGATTTGAGGAGTCTTTCCTTTTTTTCCCCTCTCATGGAGTTATAAGTCTCCACTCTCCAGATTCCTCCTGGACAAATAAATCAGTCCCACGTTTAGCATGTGTTATCAGCTCACCATCAGGGACCCCCTGTAGCTGGGTGGTCTGTCTGAGAGGGATAGGGAGAACACACATTGAAAAGGTAATAACACAGAAAACATTCCAACAGGCAACACCCAAGACTCCACATATCCACTGCTTCGGTCAGTTGGAAGCCTAAGGTGACTGGGACTTGGTACGCTGGTGGCTGCATGTTCTGCCCTAGTCTTACATTCTGCTTGAAGACCCCTACTTCAAAGTCAATCAGTTTGTGTTTGAATGACTTCTTTTCGTGATCCACAAAAACAATACTATCTGCTTGGTCATCGAGCTGTTTGGCCATCGGTCAGATTTTACTCAGATAAAATGGTGCATTTACATACTTCTCCATCAAATTCCTCATTTCCTAAAGAAAATCTAAATATAATGACAGATTCACAATGGAATAAGGTGTGCTCATGTGACCACACAACAGCCTGGAGTCCCTATGGTTTAAACTGAGCTGAAGGACGGGTCAGAATTCTATGGTGGAATTCGCTGTTTTACTGTCAGATTGCAGATTTGTTGATGAGGTTTATGGTTAATATCTGTGTAATTACATGTTCAACATGTGTGGATTTCTATTTTGTATATTTATTTTAGAGTCAGGCACTTGTCCACCATCTGAGATAATCATCAAATTTTAGAACAGTTGGTGACCTCTACCAAAAAGTTACATAGTGCACCTCTAAATGACTACTTTTTGCAATTTAAGTTTTAGTCGGATTCATTCAGCAGTAGCTTTAAATATTTTTTATCTTTAACGTCAACTGCTAAATCCAGTCAGCTAAAGTGACTGCAAGTGACTCCAAATACATGTCTCCAAAAGAAGCAAGTCTTTTAAAAACAAGATTTGTGTAGCTCTGCATAAAAATATGTCAAATGTCAGAGAAAGTTGCAAATGCACTGGACCAAAATATATACTCCTCGGGTTTACGTGAAATGAGAAAATTGAAATTGTCCCTCAACATCAAACCACTGTCTCAAATGTAAACTTTTTCTTGTATTCAAAATGTGCACTTTATGCATGTGCAAATATAGACATGTACACAGAAACCTGTACTATTGATGCTATCCAGGATTCACCAACAAAGTCCAACAAAAATGTTCCAACAAAGGTTTGATTTTCATGTTGACATATTAGTTTATTGTTAAAGGCATTATACCTTATTTTTACTGCCTGAAAACTACAATCCACAAGCTTATTTGATTTTGTTTTCAATAGTAGATGGCAGATGTGAAACCTGCCCCCCCTCCCCTCCCCTCACCTGGTCTTTGTTCAGACTCACCTATGCTCTCTGTTCTTCAGCACGGAAGAAGCAGACATACTATCAGACTGCAATAACGTAGAGAGCATCTAGTGGTGATACGTGAGAATACAACAGGGGCGGGATTATGCAATATATCCTATCCCGAGGCAAGACAATTTCCTTAAAGCTACCATTTATAATTAGATTGGCCAAGCCGGCTCAGTTGTGTTCTCATATAACACCGCTGCTATCTATGTTCCTGCAGTCTAGTGTGCCAGT
The DNA here is from genome assembly GCF_009829125.3 of Periophthalmus magnuspinnatus. Classification (NCBI taxonomy): domain Eukaryota; kingdom Metazoa; phylum Chordata; class Actinopteri; order Gobiiformes; family Gobiidae; genus Periophthalmus; species Periophthalmus magnuspinnatus. Next base: position 17,037,140 of record NC_047140.1, read on the forward strand.
TTTGGTCTGACAGAAGAAGACCAGAGAGCACAGGTGAGCGTGAACAAAAGCCAGGTCAGGTCAGAGAGACAGGTTTCACATCTGCTACCATCTGCCTGGTAGCAAAAATAAAATACACTTATATGGTAGCTTTAAATACATCAGGTACAAGCCCTTTAAACAAAGACTAGACATTGCCTTTCTTTTAGGAGGGTAAGAGCACATATGCACATCACTCTATTCTTGGCGACAAATTACTTGAGAATTAGTGCAATGTGTTGGAGTCACTTAATTATTTATTATTTATCCATGAGTGCCTCCCAGCAGGCTGTAACTGTGTTAGAGTCAGGGCAACAGCTTGGTTTAGTCAGAACTACCACATAAACAACATGTTAGCTACACATGCTAATGTTTTACAGTATTTAATGTAATATAAAAAGCCATAGGGAGCAATTTTACCATTACATTTTCTGTATACTTCAATAATTTAGCAAAATGTCATGCAAACTGTCATGCCCACAGCAACAGCAAAGCCACTTAATATTTCTGTATCTACAAAGTATTTATGCTGAAAAATTATATCACTATATTCTTAACTTAAGTTATTGGCTTCTTCTGAAAGTTCACACTTGATTTTAAGCACCATATCACCAAGCCATATATGAAAGATATAAATTGACATGGGAATAAGAGCTGCTAAAACCGTATAAAATCTGTGCCAATATACAATGCAGATAATGTTTGACAACTATTGTAGCTGGATTTGGGCCCATAGACCTTACAGTGTGTTGACAGTAATTTAATCTTATAGGACTTGTGGACTTGTGCCCAGGCACTTGACTAACTTTGATCTTGACTCTGTTCCTCTGAGACTACTGCTTATTTGCTCTGTTTGTGCCAAGTTTAACACATAGCCAAATTGTGTTGAACGAAGTACAGAGCCAGCGGGTAAAGCCACCACAACTCCTCTTATTCTCTTCCCAGGAATATGCTTGTATTTTTGTCCAATTATATTTGGCATTAAAATGTATTCTTTTACTAAATTTTTTGGCAGACTACAAAGAAAATGAACAGTCTGTTCAATGTTTTTGTTTATAATGTAATATAATATTCATGAAAACTTGATACTTTTTAGTTTGAATTATTTTGCCCAGAGTGACTGGAGTGGGCAATGTGACTTATACATTTAGCTTCAATAGCAGTTTTTGCATTGGTGGGAATTGAACTAGTGACCTTTTGGTTCTTAGATGATGCCTACTATAATACTGACTCAATATAGCCTTTTACAAATGCCTCCTAATTTTTTTATTTTTGTATATTTGTATTGGTGATCACTCAAAACTGGTTGGGGCACAAAAGCTGGAGTTTATGACATTTTTAAATATATGTGTTCTCTCTAGAAAAAGTGTCAAACAAAAAACAATTACACATTAAAACAACCATAAACTTCTGTAAACTTCCATAAATGGGAATCCGTCATATTTTGCTCTTTTCCCTTTACTTTTACAGTCCATGCACTTGTTGTGTGCTTCTTGAAACTCAACCGAGACATTTACAGGCACTTTTTGTAGCACACTTGTGATAAATTGCCATAATATTGTTGAATTTCACAAACCTGACTCTTATTCGGCCTGGAGGAGGGCCTTTTGCTGCTTGTGTCCATGGAAATGCTGCTCCTGTGCTTATAATCCTCCACGGTATAAAACTGACATTACTCCATGGAGAATATTCCAAAATACGGTTTTAACATTCTGTTTCCATGATGATGCGAAACCTCCAGAAAGTTTCATACTGTGCCTGTATGAAAACTAACCCAATAAGTGAATCAAGTGATATTTTGGCTACAGTCCCTTCATGTTTCTGTGCCATACTTGAACCTACATCAAGACATTTACATTTTTTTAGGAATTTTGAGATAGATTGCTATAATATCATCGAGATTTCATCATTCAGATAGTCCAAAAACCTCCCTTGATGAAGAGTCATCCAAGTTCAACTCTACAATCCACAAAGGATTCAGATATTGTTGCTATACAAGAGCATACTGTTCTGGCTTACATAATAAGCCTGCATGATTCATTTGTCATTTGCAAATAAAAAAAGCACAGGAACTATCTGACATGAGCTTGTTCCTATTCTTTGTCATCCATAAAATTCAAAATGTAGCAAAAGAATAGACTTACACTCGTCACATATTATATTCACTATGACTACATGTTCTGGATACTCAACTAATGTAAGAAAGATTAATATGCAGTCATGTTTAATGTAGCCCAACGGAACAAAGTGTTAAATGACTATACATGTAATTATACCATATTGTTTAATCTAAGTCCCCTGTCATGCGACTCCTAACGTCAAACAATGGGCTGTGATTGGCTGTGCATTCAAAGCCACCAGCCTCATTGGGAATAACTGTGAGGGCAATGCATATAAGAATAATGAGCTAAGGTTTGAAATATGCAAAGGAAATTCCATAATGCTATTAAATGCACGAGGTTGCTACTAAAGAGAATTAGTGCAATGTGTTGGAGTCACTTAATTATTTATTATTTATTCATGAGTGACTCCCAGCAGGCTGTAACTGTGTTAGAGGCATGAGAGACAGCTTGGCTAAGACAGAACTACCACATAAACAACATAAGCGGCATATGCTAATGTTTTACAGTAGTTAATGTAATATAAAAAGCCATAGGGAGCAATTCTGCCATTACATTTCTTGCACACTTTAATAATTTAGCAAAATGTAGTTAGTAAAAAGTTATATAACAGCCAGCTATGCCCAAAGCAGCAAAGCAACTTCTTGTTTAAGTATCTGCAATTGTGTCATATGTAGTAATGAACAGAATAAATGTGTTGAGTATGTTTTTATGTCAATTAACTTAAATGTCCCTACAACAGCTTTATTTTTTGTCTTTTTGTTCCCTTGAATTTTTCACTTTTATAGAGGCAAAGCGAGCTATCCAACAATATGAAGAGCACAATCTTATTCTAACCAACAAACAACTCGAAGGAACTGTCTGTGGCGTGTGCTCTTTAAAAAAAACAAACTCTATGAACTATATATATAAACTGCACATACAGGATGCATTTTTGTCGTATCTCTTGCCTCATGTAAAAGGTCAGATCCTCCAGAATTCACTCATTGAGCTGCAGATGCTGCACTAGCTGGGGTTTAGGTAATGATGATCCTTTTAGGTTTAAACCAAATGGATTTCCTTATATGAGAGGTACAACTGAAGCTGATTCTGTTTTCTGATTGGATAATTGTCTTGAGAACCAAAACACTAAACTATAACGGAAATAAATGGGACATCATGTTCACTGTTTTTGTAATTAAGAAGAAATCATCATTAGAATCATTATCAGTAAGAGCTATATTTGATTTGAATATGTACCTCGTATCTGGGGACACAGATCATGTTTATGAAATTTAAAATCTAAACTTCCTTACAGTTCCTTTAAAATGGGATTTGTGTAAAGATAGTAACCATTTTCTTTTACACTGAGCCTTTAAGGTGCACTAATCTGTTTGGGGTCCACACCTGCTTGTCTCCAAGGAGATGTTATTGCTTCGCTGGAATGTTTCACAATATGACATAAAGCCTGGAGAAAAATGGATGACAGACCCTTTAAGTGAAAGCATTATAGTGCCCTTTTGAGCAGTGCTACTTCATAGTGTCTCTGCCAAACAGGGCTGTAAGACAAATGCACTGCTCTGAGCTGGGGGAGCGAGCTGTGGAGGACTTGGAGCGCCTTGAAGTAATAAATTTGGCTCATCCCTTCCATAAGATCATTATTAGTGATTATCACTGCATGCTGCACGGAAACACATTAAAAAGACTAAGTCAAGTCATAAACAGCAATACTGCGCTTCACTGAGAACATTCAAACCATCGGAGAGGACCAGATTGATTTTATAACTGTGTTTAAAGAAGACATTACAGTTTGCATTAGATGTAAGCACAGAGTAGACTACAGCAGAAATCTAAGTATGATTATCACATAAGATACTGTTGCTGCTGTAAAATGATCAAATTAAAGGCACTGCACCCAATTTTTACTCTCCTGAAAACATGAAAAGATTAATTTTAAATGGTTTGCAATGGTCCAAAGTTATTCCTCACTTATCTTATGAATTGCAAGCACCCTAATTATTCACTGCTATGAGTGCCAGAGCAGAGTTTAGTTACAGCAACTAGCACTTCCTGCGCACTTCCTGATTGAGAGATGACAGCGATATTAACAATAAACCAGGTCAAAAAATCTGCAATCTTACAGTTAAACAGCAAATTCCATCCTAGAATTCTGGCCTGTCCTCCAGCAACCTATTGTATGAAAAATCTGTCACTATATTTACACTCCGATTAGTTCTGTTCAAGGGTAAGCCCCAGGATACCATCCAATAGCTTGCTGATTACAGAAAGAGTGGATGAGTAATTGGACTCAATCAATGACCAATCTCCACCAATGATTAACAGTCCTAAAACAGCTACCCCATCAAATGCTAAGAAGGACTTAGGAGAAGAAAAGCCCTGTCTTTTCATAACCTGAGGACCTTCAGTGTCAAAAAAAGGGAACAGTGATGCACCCACATAGTGTCATCAGGGATACGAGTGACGAGTCCAAAACAACAGAAATATGTGCTCCAGTATATCCACAACTTTTAATGAAGATGTGTCAGGAATAGAAACCTCAGTTATTTTCAATCCAGAGAACTTCCAGTTAATAAGACAGACACTAAATGTTTTCACATCAGTGAGTCTTCCTACAGCTATAGTTAGTCAGAAAGGGCGGAAGAGAAGTCAGCTATCTTTAAGTCTCCACAACTAAGAAGCAGTCTAACAAATCTCATCAGATCTGAAGAAGAGGGCTTTGAATTATCAGACTTTCAATCTCCACCAATAAGTCAGGTTTTCTTTATCAGGTATGAAGTGAAGGAGTCATCCATTAACCCACCAATAACAACAAGCAGTGCACATTCAGAAAGTGCAGAAGATGGGTCAGCTGTCTGTCCTTCTTCTCCAGTGAGAAACAGTCTAACAAACTTAAAGAAGACCTATTGCGCTTGTATCTGCTATAGCATATTTGTATAATCTATGGCACCTGTGGATCTGTATGTTATAATTTGCACATTTTAAATCGCAATATACATCTAAAATGACTTAATAAAAGAAATAAATCTGCTGACTTCCGCGTTAGAAAACTGAGGTGCCCAATAGGAGCTGACTTTGCCGTAAGTCTTCACAACAAAGAGCCGTGTAGCTGCTGCCCCTCCTATAGGTAGCTGCAGATCACGCAAGCAAGTAGCATTTTTTTTTTTTTTTTTTGTACCAAAATTACTATGCAAAGCTGCTGAATCCTACACGTACCATTGATTTAGAATAAAATAAAATTGGAAAATAAAGTAAGTAGAGAGCAGCGGGCATATGCCAGTGGCGCTGAAAATGGGGGTTGATCGGCAATACGGGGTCTTGAAAATAATCTCAAACATGTACAAATCAACAAGTCCAAATACAACTTTAACAGGGGAAACGAGAAGGGGAAACTACAAAATAGCATGGTTAAAAGCTCTAAAAAGTTGATTTTGCATAATAGGTCTGATTTAACCAAAACTGAAGAGGAGGACTTAGAAGCCAGAAGCCCAGTCATTTTCAAACCTGAGGATTTCTAATTGAAAAGTCAAGAACTAAATAGTTTGGTGGAAATGCCTTCAATGGCTCCTCCTATAACTATGGTTAGTGCAGTGTCTGAAGGTACAGGAGAGGAGTTTAATAGTCTAGCAAAGTCAGCCAGATCAACAGAAGAGGGATTTGGAGAAGAAAGCCTAGACATTTTCCAATCTAATTTTACTGAAATGCTATGACTGTTTCCTCCTATAACTGTAGTCGGTACAATGTCCAACAATGAGGACGATTTATCTGATAAGTCCAGAAAACTCCAGATGTAAAGTAGAGGGCTTTGGAGAACAACGCCAAGTCATTTTCCAAATTAAGGCAACTAGTGGACAAGACGTTAACTACAAGGCTCCCATTTCATGTCCAAAAGTGGGAAGTGTGCAATCGAACAGTCTGCTCAAATAAGTAGGCTTCCCACAATTTTAATAACATCGAAAGCGGAACCAAGTATGACCACTGATAAAATTGATAAAACTGACCAGCACCAGAGAATTCAAGTGAAAATGCATGAAAGTTTGTTCACTCAAAAGATAAAACTGTCAAAGGACACAAGAAGCCAGAAACTAGTGGAGATAGAAACATCCAATAGTTCAGATAATGTCAACCAAACACAAGGATTTGGCGAGGAGGTGATACGGCAGCAGCCCCTCCCTGAAGACAACAAAAGAACAGCAGGATCTGTTTGGGATGATCCAGAGGAGGAAAACTCACTTTGTTATTCATTTTCTCTATTTCAGCCAGTTTTAAATTTCATAACTTCCCCTTTCTCTCAGTTTTTAGAGGGAGATCACTGAAAAATTTTGTGCCAGCTATAACTTTTGATTTAATGTAACCACTTTAACACTTTAACTTTAGCAGAGGAACATGAGGTTCTTTTGAGACGGTTCATTCAGGTAAATTACAAAGAGAAAAACTCACTTTCCTCTCCATAGGTTTTTCTTAGATACAGCTAGTTCTTAAGTGTATCTATTCACCTTTTTCCTGAATTTGGGGTTTTAGATCCTGGGAATATTTTGTAGGATCTGGCAAAAAATGTGAGATATTATAATGGTGGGTAATCGGAGTTTTTCCACATAATCGATTTAAGGCAATACACTAAGAGATGTATTTAGCTTGGCATGTTTTTGCTGCTGGCTGCAAGCAATCTCAAGAACTGTAACCAACTATTGTGTTAAATTTAATATATTCACTGATACTGGGCAGGTATTTTTAGAATTTTCATAAAAGAAGAAGTAACACATTTTGTTGCAGGTAATTTTTTTGTGATAATTTTCATTGTCAACTTCTCTATTTCTGGTTCACACCTCTGAGGTAGTTTTTGGATGCACGATCCCGCTTCTTGGCTCTGATTATTTGCAAATTTGAAAGTAAACAGCAACTCTAAAGACAGGCTTTCTGTGGAAACCAGGAATCTTAGTTTGTTTTCAAATGTTTACAAAAGGCTCAGGCAGAGGAAATGAAAACTTTAGGGAAAACACTAAATATTCAATGCTGCGTTCTGTCTGCATTTGTGTCCTCATTTTCCCAACCAGGTTATTGTGAATATAAATTTTGTGGGGTAAATAAATGCAAACAATCATCTGGTGGTGCACTATTCATGGGTTTCTCTTTTTCCCCATTTAAAAGATATAGTGTTATGTTTGAAATTGTTAATTGCTGTGGCAACGATCTTAATTTTTCATCATTCTGGACCCGCAAATGTTTACAAAAAATATCTACTTTCTGCTTGCACATAAGCCGAATGGAAAGTCAGTGTACAGTTATGATGGGTGCTATTCTAAATGATCACCATAATAAAGTAGTAATAATACTGTAAAGGTGTACATTTTCTTTTTTGTTTTGGTGATTCAAGTGTTACAACTCACCTCTCCACAGATCTGACCTGTAAATTGGCCTGGTAGTGTCACCCGCTTGTCTCAGAACTGAAGAAGCGGCTTGGATGAGCAGCGAAACGTCTTCACTCCTACAACGATTTGTCCAGTTGACAGATTTAACTTCGGCTTTTGTTATGTCTCCATTTAGATAAAAAAAAAAAAAAAAAAAAAAGTTTAATGCCATATTATCTAACATTCTAGGTAAAGCACTAACATTTCCATAGAAACAAGCAGGTAGCAAACCTTCAACCAGAAACATTACAGCCCCTTTAAACCTCATAACTTATAATTCAGCAACATTTTGGGTATCAGATTTGAACTGTCTTAACACTGGGTAACGACAACAGCTAGCATACTAATCACACTCTTCCTGATTCCTGATTCCGTTGCTATAATTGGATGCAGACAGCACATAGTGGACTTATTTTAATGTCAAGAGCTGCTTATACAATGCATCTGTCCTGGGGCTGGACCAAATTAGTTCAAATACGTGTGGAAAAAATCAGGTATAAGACCTTTAAGAGAAATCTGACCTTTACACAACAATTTCAAAATTCCAAACCACTTACGTTTTCAATACATTCTCATAACCTGATTCATCACCGCTGTACATTACACACGGCTGGCTTGTCTCCTCGCACCTCACTCCATATTTCTTTTGTTCACTCTTTCTTGGCATCTGCTCACTGTCCATCACTGCTTGGACTGTCTTTTATGTGTAGGTGGGTAGGGAGCCTGTCTCTCAGCCCTCCTGCTACTGTTAGCCTCTTGACGCTAAGCCAACTTGAAAAGGGCATTCACAAATATAAAGAGAGATGTCGCGTGTGAATCATAAGGTATGTGCCACTTGGAGGTATTTATTCTGGGCATACGGAGTGAGTCAGGGCGGTAATGGCCAGCTGCTTATGCATACCTACTTATCCTGTGTTATTCAGCAAATAGGTCAAGCTTTAATATGTTTTTATGAAGTGAAGATATAGATTTTTCATTGGGTTCCAGGTATAGACTGTATATATAAATGGACATAGCTAACCTGCTAGCTGCCGCGTTTCAAATAAGAAGTGAGCATGGGCTCTTCTGGCTCCAGCGATTCCAATTCACTTTGTATTAAGAAACTGTTGCCCCTCTCTCTGTAACTGAGCCTTGTCATTTTTATTTTGCTATTGTGTCTGTAAATCAAGAATATCAATGAACATTAATAGCAGACAAAGAGAAATCGCGTCCACTTTCTGTTAAACCAGTGGTGCGGGCAGGAAGGGGCGCTACCTTCAACAACCTCGCTCCAGATTGGGTCTTTGGTTGCTATGATACCTGCAGTCAGAATTCCAAATATGGAAATCGGCTCCAAATTCACCGCTATAACTTCTAGCCTTGATGAGCTTCATTTGACTGGAGCTGAATGCGATGAGAGATGTCACACTCACTTAGTCCACTTCTTTATACAGTCTATGGTTCCAGGTTTTAAAGTACAAAGAAACTGTGGCTCATGGGTAGAGGTGGGCAGTATAAAAATTATCACTAATATTGTGAATTCTGTGTAGACGAAAAAAGTGCAAAAAGTGCTGATTAATAAAAATATAACTGGAACAAACATATGCCGTAAGATTTCAACCAAGTGTATAAAGTGATATTTCTGCATATTTGTGGGTTATTTTACAATCTTGATTTGATTCTTAAACCTCAACAAATTACTCAAATCCAAAGGTTAGTAGTTGGATCCCAGTTCCAAACACAACTTTTGTGCACAGAGCCTATTACCAATGGCTGTTTCAATGTTTGATTTTCTTACTTTCTGTTGGTTAAGTCAACAATTTTGTGAAGCGCTGCGAGGCGACTGCTGTTGTGCTACTGGGCCCTACAAAAATAGATTGAATTGAAATACAGTACAGTTCACCACCGGGGGACCCAAAAATGTAGCTATGATATGGTAAGAAGCTAAACGAGGCACAGAGAGAACATGCAAGCTATGAATATGTTTCTTTTTTGCCCTGATACTCTCTAACTTTGCAATAAAATAACACTGGTTTACGCTGAAGTTGGAGTAAGATTTGGGAGTGCAGAGGATGGATTTTGCACGCTCCGTTTTGTGAAAGCTGTAGTTAGTTTTCTGCTCCTAGGGGCAGTTACATCACCGCTGTGCAGGTTTTGGACTGTGGCATAGTAGCCTCCATCTTACCCTTGGCTCCTGCTTCTCTGGGACTACCGGGGTCAAAGGTGAGCAGCTCAGGTGAAAGGGAGGGCATCCTGAACCTATAACGCAGCACTGCTCTGTAAATGAGCAGCCATGTTATATATTTTTCTTTTCTTGTTGGTAAAAATAGAGTAGCTGTGAGTGCTAGGAAGTAGAGCAGATGAACCAGTGAACCAGTGAGTGATGCTGACTTCGCAGGTGGGACATCCATACACAAAATTTGAAAGTGAAATTGGGTAAGAGGAGGAAAAATTCTTTGTAATAATGCTTCTGTTACTGCTAAATGTTAAACTATTTAGAAATCTGTCTCTGCGTGCAAGAATAGTATATAGTAGTATTATTTTAAAAAGTCTCTAACATTGACTTTCGTAATGATGAAAAATGAGGCATGGCAATTGACAGTTTAAAACAATATGTTATATCTTCTGATTGGTCAAAAGTCCTCAAAATGTCACCTATAACAGGAAATTGGACTGTGTAACTATGGACAAAATAGGGTTACTACGGTTGTTACTGTATTAATAAAGCTATGTTCACACCGCATCTAAACTGGGACTAAACTGGGACAAAATCCCAAAACCTAACCTGGACTAGACCAGGACTATAGAACAAGACCACACCACAGAAACTAGAATCAAGATCGAAGTTTTTAAAAAAGAAAATATGTTATCGCTTTAAGTAAAATGTTTAGCAAAGGCTCTGTTAAAGGAGCAATAACCAATGTGATTTTCCATTGACTTTCTCATATCATCTTCATCAAATCAGTCTATAAATTAATTGGAAGAATAAACACATGCTTAATAAATTGTATAAATATGATTAAATCTTTACTAATTCCCACATTACATTGCAGATAGGGTAAGTCCCTCCTCCCCCCGCTCCAAGGTCATGGGCCAGATGTGACTGTACAGCCAACACTAAAGTGGTTCGGGTTATCTCCGTCAAATGTATGATTAAATATAATTGATTTGACATTAGGGGCAGAACACAAAACATTTAAGGTAATGGCTTATTTTAATAGAAGTAGCAGCTGTAATATTGTGGTAATTATAAACCAATCAAAGCAGTAAATTGTGTTTTATGCATATTTTCACAGTAAAGACCCCGTTAAATGCAAATATAAGAGACGTAATTCTTGGTTTGACCTGCAGCAAATCAACCAACTATGAAAATGATTACTCAGTATGTGAAATTATTGGTTAATCATGGACAGTTCAAATTACGGGCATGTTCACAGGCAATAGTAATCTGTTGTAATGTGATTTTTGGGTTGAATTTTGGTATTGTATGACCATTTTCTAATAGTGTATTTTATCTATTCAATAAAGACAATGTACTGCTACTACCAGTACTACTATTTATACTAATACCAATCCAAATAATAAGATTAATCCAAATAATAATACATAAGACTTACATAACGCGCTGTTACTTGTCCTGCTGTCTTCTGCTTGTCACCATAGAGATTGAGATGGAGTTTAATGTCATATTGTGGAAATTTCCAGGGAAAGCGAAAACATTTCCATGGAGACAAGCAGGCAGCAGACCCTCCAAATAAAAACTTGCATTGTGTACCTTTACATAACCATCTGTTGGACTTTCCATTAACTTTTGACAGAATGCATTGGCCAAAGGTTCAAAAAACAACTGCCACATTAAAATATTCAGCTATAAAGACCAACAGCAATTTGGCTTCAATTATTAGTTTAGCTACACCACTTGACTTTTTCTTTTTTTTTCTTTTTTGATAATACAAAGTAGATATTGGCTCATTTTACAAAGAGCAGACAGGCTTTATTCTCATGTTTTATAAAAATCTGCAAATGGACATCTGCCGATAAAAAGTTTCAAAAGTTCAACCGACATTTCCACCTTCAAATCCACCACTTTACATCAAAATCATCACATTTTCAGGCTCTCAATTTTGATAATGATTTTGATCGAGCAATGTCACCTGTACTCTGCCCAGAGCAGCCGGATGAAGCCATAGCCACGATTAGCACCTCAAAAGTGCTGAAATATTCAAACCGGCTGAGCTCATTGTGAATTTCAAACAGCCAGATGAAAACGCTTTTGTGAGAGATCTGTGAATTCTGAAACTCAGAGTGACTGAAAGGACACAAGCTCAGGCCAAGGAGTAATGAAGAGGGGCTGACACCATTACAATGATGCCATCAAGCTGTGAACAATATAGGATTTCCCATACAAGTTGTTATTTTTTTTATTTTGTATATTTTTTATATTTTATTTTATCAGACAAAGTTTGTTTTCAGACAGTATCCCAGGTGTGTGAGAGTAAAAAGGCCCTCTCGTCCCGGTTTAAAGTCCTATGATATCCGTATACTGTCCTGAGGAAGTCGGACTGCCGATGGCGGCCTCCACTGGTAGGAAGACGGCACCAAAACCTGTTTAAATCAGCTGACCTGACACATCACAGCAGCATCACATGACCACTCCGAGGAAGACCACTAGTGAGCAGTTGAATCTGTCAGGTATGAAAACAAACTAAACATCGGTCTGAAAAAGTAATCAGAAGGTCAGATGAATGCACTATAAAATTATTCATTTAAGGTTAAAGAGTAAATGGAGACACACATATTAAGTAATTATATGTCTGGCCATAACATTAGATGGACTGGAAGCACAAAACCTTGAATAGTGCTCAAAAACTGGTCTTAAGGATAGATGAAAAATGTGAAGGTAAGAAGTAAGGTCATGGTTAAGGTAGACGTGTCCTCCGCATTTGACCCATTCTTCATTGCCACTGGGGCAACCTGTAAGGAGCAGTGGGACCCAGATCTTGAGCGTCCTTGCGGCTTGGTCAGGACTAGTTAGCTGAAGGACTGTACCGATAGTGCATGGGTGGATGGAGGAAACCCACGCACAATCTGGAGGACACCCATACATGAGGAGAACTGCAAACTCTACACAGAAAGGCCCCAGCGGTGCAGGAGTCAAACCGACATTTAATATGGTTGACATAAAGCTAACTAAAGTTTTACTTGAGTAATCAACTGCTGTCCAAAGTAGAATTTTATTAAAAAGTTACTCAAATGTACTTGAGTAAATGTAACAGAACAGTATCCATTTCCCCCAGCTCCTACTGTCTAACACTGATTTATCTCAAACTTTAATCAGACTAATGTGCAATTGTTATTGAAACGTCCTGGTTAGCCACGCTTAAGCTAACACCCCCTAAAGCGAGACATGTAGAACTATGGGCCTATCATTTTATGCAGAAAGACAAGGATCATTAGCCAGTCTTATGCTATTACCACAAATTGAAATATGTAGGGTGTAATTTTTCCCAAGGTCAGCCAAGAAATTGAAAAGTTTGTGGTTCAATACTCAGCCAGTGTGTCCTTGAGCAAGATATTTGATTAACTTACAGTGGATGTTTTGAGTACATGGAGGGATAAAGACAACCAGGCAATGCATTTTAAGTGAGCACCTTCACTATATTTAATCTAAGTGCCCAAATCACTAATCATACATCTGTTAGACTAATTATGCTAATAGACACACAACCACCAATTTCAACATGACTAACACAACACTACTATCTGCTGGCACCAGGACAGTATAACAGCCATGTACTTGAATCATTCTCATTACAACGACATATGTAAAATACTATGGGGCAGCACTAGCGTAGTAGTGTTTGTCCACCGATCAGTAGGTTGGTGGTTCAAATCCCATTCTCAACATAAACACTGGTGTGTGTTTGTCTGTGTAATCCGTCAGTCATCCATAGTAAAAGTAAAATTCTAATGTGTCAGCTGAAACTGAAAGGGAGGAGGTAGCTTGCTTCAGATAGATATAAGGCCAGAACTGAAGAAGTGGCTTGGAAGAGCAGAGAAACATCTTCACTCTTTTTGTCCAGTTGACAGATTTTAATTTTCTTTTACTTGGTGTGTGGTACTGATCCGAAGGTTGGAGGTTTGAATCCCACTCTCAATATAAACATCATTGGTAGAGTACTCAGTTCCTCTGACCCACAAGTTGGCAGTGCAATTCCAGCTCCCACAGATGAATGCTGTTGTTGTGTCCTTGGGCACGACACTTAACCCATCTCGCCCCAGTCTCTGTGCACACTGGTGTATGAGTGTGTGTGTGAATGGGTGAGACTTCTTACTGTAAAGAGCTTTCAGAGCCTTGAAGGTGGAAAAGCTATATAAAAATGTGACCATTTTCCAATTGATTTTAGGGCCAAGGTATAAATATTTGTCCTCCTTATTGACTTATATAGTTATACATTGTGTTTTTGTCAAAACAGTTCTTATTTTTCTTTATTGCTCTCAAGATTTATTTATGTTTTTTTTATATATAGTATAAAACATTTCCTGATTTCTCATTTGATTATGAGTGGTCCAAAAATAAGCATACTTAAATACAATCCAAATATCTGCATTAATTCCACTTTGTGTATTATTTTTCTAGAATTTTTTGACACTGTTCTCAACATAGTAACATTAACATGCAGTCTCCCCCACTCTCTGTGTTTCTTTCATTTCACACAGATGTAGGGCAGTGTACTGAGCTGATGGCTATTGTGGCTTTGATGCTTTGGGGGCAGTACTTTACTACAGGTCAAAGTTCAGGCTCTGACAGTAACTCTATGTGAATTCTCCATATTACTGCTGTATCGGCAATGTGGAACAAAGCAACCAATGCAAAAATATGCCCGTGTGTATCTTCACTTTAAGTGAGTATGGGCGCACTTCCAGGTCCAATTCACTTTCTATTGAAAAACCCCTCTCTGTGTAACTGCTGCTGTCAGGGTCATTTTGGTCTTAAAATGTTCGTATTAACCCACTCGACGTGATTCAGGTATTTTTATTTCACAAGATATGAACATTTAATAACAGACAAACCGGGTGCCTTCTTTACCTGAGGTCAGTCAGCGCTAGCGTTAGCACCAGGTTTGATTGACAGCGTTGCTAAGCGCCACCTCCTTGGTCCCTGGAGGCGAAGGGGCATTGCCTTCAACAGCCTCGCTACCGGTGGTCGAAATTCCAAATATGGAACTTGAATCTAAATTGGCTCCTATAACTGCTAGCATCGATGAGCTTCATTTGACTGAGGCCGAACACTATGGGTGACACTCTCTTAGTCCACTTTTTCAATTTTAATATTGTCTTGTGTAATTTGGGGTTATGCATATACTCACATAGGTTAGTAGAATGAGATAATAAAGCTGAATCCATGGCAAATAGATGGAATAAGTCATGTGGAAGAAGGCAGTCTGTTCAGGGTAATATTGACAACTGAACTTCCCTGGGGTCTATGCAGTAAGTGGTGACCTAAGACTCTATCTGATCTAAAGTCATGAACCGCTTCAGGTTTTGGAGTGAATGTCTATTACTTGTACTTGACTATTTACCCACTCAATAAAAGCGCATTCTTGCATGTATTTCCAGTTCCCTCTGAGATTCTTCCATAAGCTCACAGTGTAAAAATAGCTCCAACAGAATCACTAATGCAAAAGATATGGTTTCATCTGTGTTGTCTGGAGATTTACGTAAGATTTTGAACAACATTTTGACTGAGAGATGCTCTGCTTTGGAAATTCATTTCTTTTACATCAATGCGAAGTAGTGAACTGAGTATTGCACTTACGATAAAATTACACAGCATTCATAATTAGGTGGATTGGCCATATATTTAACCAGGCATGTGTACTGTTGCGTTACCATTGTGGAAGTCAGCGGTAGAGTTGCAGCCTCAACACACAACGAGAAGGTTAGAGGTTACAATTTTAACTACCATGCATATAGGAAAATACTCCTGCTAGGTACTTTAGTCCTGAGCAAGGCGCTATCTGGAGGACACATTTTTTTACAAAAGCAATAGTAACGATCAGGAGTACTGGCCTGACGGTTTAAGATTAAGGTATACTTTATGAATCCCTCATGAGAAACAATTCCTTCTTTGAAGCGTACCTCATTTCCATTGGGAGAACCCATCCATGTTTCTTTTGAATCTAAAATGACTCCAAGTACCCAGTGGTAAGAAGCCCCTGAGAGGTCTGTCAGAATAATTACTATATCGACTTATCATTGAATATACAAAAGCTGGAACAATATATTTTGGGGCTCAGTATTTATCATGTGTACATTTTTGCCATTTTCTTTTTAATTAGGTAAGATTTGAATAGTAAAGGGCAGAATAAATAACTTCTATGGCAAATTATTGGTTCCTTCTGATATTTATTTGTTGAAGCTCACGCCAGATTATTAGTCTGTAGCAATATATCATGCTTCAAAATGTGTTATCATGACAGGACTACCCTCTGGTTGGGAAACACTGGCTTAGGACATCAGGAGAACATGCAAACTCCATACAAAAGCACACAGCTACAAGCCTGGGAATAAAACCAATGATCATCTTGTAGTGAGGCAGGAGAACTACCCACACGGCCTCCATTCCATCTATATTTTTCTATAGTAACACAACAGCAAAGAAGCAGTCACAACAACAACAACCCACTTTAAGAAACCACACCAACTTACTTTCTTTTACTTACTTTTTTTTTTTGTGGCTATAGGCAGTCTATGGCTCCCATCTGCCTCCGACCTGCATGATTCCAGCTCTCACTCTACAGGCAGCAGCAGCAGCAGTAGTATAGTCTACAGGGCATATTCTCCTCTTCCTCCCTCCTCTTCATCGCCTGCCTTACAATCTGACTTCTCATTATCCTCCACCGCTCTCTGGGGTCCATCACGCTGGCAATATTATTGGGGTTGAGCTCAAAACATGCTTCCTCTGCCTCTCCCTTCTACAGTTCACAAATCTAAAGGCAATGAGTGGGTGATTACGGTATCCGAGTGAAGGGTCTTAAATGCAGACTTATAGAGGAGGAGTATATACTGAATACCTGGCATTTCCCTTCTAAATCAATCAATCATTGCACCCAAGGGACCAATATCTAAGTCCAAACCTAAGGTAATTCACAATACTAGGGGGAATGAAGCCGAAGACTGCGCTCTCTGTGGAGTTTATTGTTCATTCTGCCTTATAAAGTGGCCCAGAATTGAAAATCGTAAAGTAGGAATAACACTAGGTTAAGACTCATCATGGGTTTCAGTCCTAAGACATTTTCAAGACAGTTATGGGTGCCATTTTGAGGACTTGATCATAAAAGGTGCTGTATCAGATTTTTTTTTCATGTCATAAAGGTAAAATTGTTTTGCCCAAGTACAGATGTATGGTATAAGCAGCTCTTGAGGTCAAAATATGTCTTCCGCATACTGTTTGCATCTAATCATAAAGCATTTTCTTGTGTGTTAATCAGGAAGTGTGCAATGGTATCGTAGGTGTTATCGGCTTTACCGTCACGGCAAAACTCTGCGTCAGTCTCTGACAGTTATGAAAAGCCCTTATAAACTCATCACTGTGAATAATTAAGATGCTCTGAATGGATAAAATAAGTGAGGAATAAAATGAAATAGTTCTGTTTTTCATGTTTTAAAATAGTAAAAATCTGGTACAGTGACATTAAACTGTGAAAATTGTTTTGAAATGTGTCCCAATTTTTTTGATTCCTTCATTATTAGATTTTCAAAGAACTTTATTGTTAGAGCTAAAAAAAAAAAAAAAAAAAAAAAAAAAGTGTAAAATCTGAATTGAATTGCCAAAAAATCAGCTTTGTTTTTTTTGTTTTTTTTTTACAAGCCACATTGGCAGAATAGCAGTAACAATAATATCAACAGTTCTGTGCAGTATTAGCATATTCAGGCACCAGTGCATTACACTTGTTCTCCTCACTGCCAGTAGTAGACATGCTGTCAAAAATATGTTCAACTCTGGTACATCGTCCAGAAAATTGCACCCAAAATGAACTTAGCAAGAAGCCTGTATCTTTAATGAAACAATCAGCTAAGAATGAGTAACAATGTGCAGATAACGCATACTCCACAGAAATTCTACAAAAGTACATAACCAGTTTCTAAGTAACTTGTGTGCCAATGGGGTATGAAATTTGTAGGACTGAAATGTTTATTTGGAACTTATACATCATTCAAAATATATTTCCTTGAACATAAACCATACAGATGTGAAAAATATGTGAGATTTCTTCTGAACTCTGCTCCAAATGACATGCTTTTACTGACACATGACTGGCTGTAGAGCTCTCCAGTAAAAAGACTCATGATGATCACTGAAATGACCGAATCTCTGTGTCGATTAAAATTTGATTAAATGCACAGCCCAACTTGAAGCCAGTTAGAAATGTAATGAAAGCAGTTGAATAGTACATCCAACCTCGTCAAAAATGTCCAAATCCAGATAACTATTTTGAATTCTGTCCGTTGTAAAGCATAATCAATATTTCCATTCTTTGTTGTAGTGTTTTGACGTTTGGACTTGTTCTCAAATGGAGGTAAAGTCTATAGGAGAGTAGAACCAAGAGTTGAATAATACCTGCAATGGCATCAAACCTAGTCAAAATCTGTGTGATCCATACTATTTTGAATTGTACCCATTATAAAACATGATAAATATTTATAGTGTGCAGTGTGTTTGGGGGTTTGGTTTTGTTCACGTCAAATGGAGGTAAGGCCTACAGGAGAGTGGAACCAGGAGAGCTGCCATCAAATGATATTAATACTGACATGATACAGAAGCACAGAGTCAAAACTGGTCCCATATCATGAGCAGAAGCTAAGCACACACACACGTGCTGCTGTGAGGGGGCTGTCTCTACTGATCCTGTCATAACCTGACATGATTACTATGACAACCGACTCAGAATGAGGTAAAAGGTAACGAAACTAAAAGGGTTAGTGGTGTTTCCTGGAAAAGCTCCAATCTTAGAGGTGTGCTAAGTAACTTTTCTGGTGAAATGTCCAGCACCTGCTTGTCTCCATGGTGATTATTAGGTTATTGCTTTGCCACGAAAGTTCCTTAGTATCACATTAAAAGTATATATCCGCATAGAGACAAACAATTGGTCAAATCTGTAGAAATGTGAATGCAACTGAATAAAAAGAGAGAGAGTTGATATGACATTCTGGCTAAAGCCATGAGATCTCCATGGAGACAAGCAGGTGGCAAACCCCCTACCAGAGACGTAACATATACTGAACCTTTCAATAAGTTAAAATTGTTTGTATATGTAATTTTATATCTGTTTGAGTAGAATGGACTACATTTGGATGCATTTAAAATCATTTGCTTTGCACTACAAACTTTTCCTATATTATACAAGGATCTTTCTGGGCACTATTGTTTCTCCCAAAGTCAAATCGTTGCATTTCAGATGACATCACAATATTCTATAATCCAATGATATTTAATAGAGATGGGGAACAGCTAAAATATTGTTCAAATGCAGATTTCTGTTGTAATACAGTTAGCGCTTGGCTCTAGTCACTCATATAAACGATCAGGTTCAACATTTGTGAATATGTAGATATTTCATGGCAAAGTACCCCCAATGGGCATGTTACCTGTGCAGCCAGAACCACTTGCTTGACAAAACTTTACAAACATGAGTGGATATGGAGCTATATCATGTCTCCCCGATTTCAGAGCATGATTTACAGGTGGATTAGCCAATCAGAGAGAAGCATGATCCGCCCATAACAAAAACAAATATGACAATTCACACACACAAAAAAAAACAACAACATGAAGGACTGAGAAAAAGTGTGGATTTTTGGAGAATCAACAATCGAATCAAATCAAGCTCTTATTTATCTGAAGTAAAATAAGATAACACATAATAACACAGAGGACTGAACAATCTATTAAAAACAAAATAATCGTTCTTAATTCAAGCAAATTCAACTCAAGATTGTCTTAAATGTTCAAGTCTCAAAAGAGTACGATTGGCTCCCCTTGATCACACTAAACAGGCCAGATAGTGTAGACTGCATTAGACAGAGTCTTTTGTTCTGCCTGCCCCTGTACAGTACAGTTGTATGTTGAGCGTGTGTGTTTGTGTGTTGGTGTGTTTGTGAGTGGGAGGTATGTGATGAGGAGACCGGGACTTGAGTTTGGAGATGACTGCGTTGGATGGTGCTGGATGGTGCACACAGACTGCTGCTGCTGCTGATGGAGGAGATTTCACTGTTTTAATGCTATAACATCTGTTCAAGCACAATCTCAAATACCACAGGCCTCAAAGTGAACAGTTTGTGCCAATCCAAAATGTGCTGCTAAACAATTTGAAAGGAAAAGTCAGCAAATCAGCACTGTAATGTTTTTAGTGGGAATCTGCCACCTGCTTGTCTCCATGGAGAAGTGATTACTTTGCCCGGAATGTCTCACAGTATCGCAGTAATCTTGATTTTGATCTATCTCCATAGCGACTGTAGGTGGCGGACAATCTACCACAAAAGTTAAGTCCAAAAAAATCAATAAAACAACTTAATGCAATTATTGCATTAATAAGTATTTAATTAAAAGTGATGTATGCTCCATAAATTACTAAAGGGGCAATAGTTTTTAGCAGGGGGCTCTGAAACAGACCCTATTGAAGTTTGTATTTGGCTTTACAGACAGCAAGTCCAACTAACATGGTGAAGTGTCTTGCTCAAGGACAACAAGGCAATACGTCAGGCTGGCAGCAGCATTCTCACGTCTTTTTTCCAATCCATTGTACTTTTGCATTATGATATTTGACTTTTGTCTAGTTTTATTATTGGCAGTAGAAATAATATTTTCTTTAAAGCTACCGTCTGTAAATAGATTGGCTAACCCACCCCTCTTGTATTCTCATATATTACCACTAGATGCTATCGAGGTTGCTTCTGTCTGACAGTGTGCCAGCTTTGGCCTGACAAAAGAAGAGCAGAGAACAGTCTGAACTAAGGCCAGGTGATGGCCTTCACATCTGTCACCTACTCATGAAAAAAAAAAAAAAATTAACTTACAGATGATAGTTTTGACTCAAAAGTCAGACTATCAAATTAAACACAGCAGAAAAGATAGTTGTCAATTGTCACTTCATTACAAGTATTGGTTAAATAAAGTTCAATAAATAAAATCAATATAACACCAATAACAGATTTATGCCATTCTGATGAGTTGGAACAGGTTGTGCAGTCAAGCAATGGTTCAAGTGTCAGTCTATGTTTAATTTGCAGGTTGTGTGTGGAACTCTGCGTGGGCTGTGACTGCTGATGGAACAGTCATGCTGCTAATGTATCCTACCTTTTGTTATGCTAAAACTTCACCCAAATGAGGACATGTACTGCTGTCAAACTGTCCACAGAAGAAATGAAGAATAAAATATACATGAGGTACTTAGAATAAGAAGGTTTAGATGCACTGAAAAGTATGGCAGTATAATTTGACAGCACAGATGACAGAACAATAAGAGATCTTCGCTTGTCAACCTATACCACTGCTGACGACATCTTCGGAGTCCTTGATAACCGCTAGGGAAACAAAACTTCTATTGAGAAATTGTTGGGAAACGATAGAAACTCCCACCTGTCAGAAACCATCACGCACGGAAGGTAACTGAACTGACCCAGTTGGTCAAAAAAGCTTTGTTAGACATGAGTGACCTTGGTTAAACAAGTACCATCAAAAACCCACTTATGACCAAGCCAACTGAGAGCAAACTGCCAGATGGAATGTCATTTTTGTTTCTACTCAGACAAGATTGAGAATGAAGAGGAGTGAAAAGATCGTTTGACATCCTTGTAGCATTTTTGAGAAGCCAAGAAAGTATTTATGAATGACTGAACCAACTGAGGGACAAAAAGCCTCCCAAATCAAGGCATGAATCAAGGCAAAACAGATCCACAATGCACTCAACCACCCATCCAATCGTCCAATACAATGGGTCAAGAACTCACTTTGCGAGATCCATGGGAACTACTACCAAAAAATATGAAATACTTACCTGCACCTTACCTTCAGGACCACCTGCAAGAAAAATCTGAGAAAAATGTAATTTGCACCAGTTGCCGTCAAGCCAGAGAACCCAAAAGTGCTAAAGCGGGAGATAAGACCAGCAGAGGGAGCCAGTCCTGCTTGACCTCCACCTCATCTCGTCCGCTGGAGGTGCAAGAGTCACATTAATGTTCCATCCAGCAGCAAATCACTTCAGCGATCTTTGTGTCTGAAGCTGAAGAAAGATCCAGCGGGAGCTGTGGCGTTTTAGCCTTCTGCTCACCCCTCCATTCAGCTGCATCCAGGTAGAACCAATGCTCCAATGAGTTTGTTCCCACCAGGGACAAATAAAGAGATGGAGCTCTATCAATTCAAACAACACAAAGGGCAAAAACCTCAAAGAGGGTCTGGAAAATCAACTCCAGCAACATGTCCTTTTACAAAACTGCAGAGGACAGTCGGTAAGGGCGAATATGGTTACTTTTGATGGACATGTAAAAATATAACAATGTTGTTGAAACGCAGACATAGAAAAGTGGCTTCTGGTCTTAAAAAAAGTGATTGTATTAATTCATAAATTTGGTAAATGTTCTGCTAAAATGGTCCAGCTTATAACTTTTTGAAATTTTAGTTACTATAAATGATCTATGACTTTCTATCCACGGGAAAAGACGACATTATTCATAACATAAATCCACGCATAGATATTTTGTACAACACATTATCTTTGTTGTGATGTGTTGATGATTGCATACTGTTAACCAGCCATGTGAAAATAAATGTATCTTTAATTATAGGCAGTATAAGTCTTTCAAATTTATCAGCTGTCAACTTAGAAGGCAGCATGAAATTGATTTGGCTAAAAATCACAGACCATGAAATATATATAGAATGACACAGATGACACAGTGTCTTGCATATACCTGTCTAGACAAGGTAGGTATATGCGGAACTGGATAATACTGCAAAGGTTGTTTTTGAGATAAGCCAAATTATGATAAAGTCGTGTATAGCAATTACAGAAACAAATAAAAAAGCAAAAAGCTGTAAAAAAGCAAATATACCGGCCGTGTAATCTTTCAAACAAGGGTATAAGCTCAATTCTATTCACATTGTGGGCAAAACATGAACCTAAATCTCATAATTTACCATCATATTTTACCACATTTCATACAGATTACAACAATATCATCTGAACAATCGTCAAAGGGATAATAAAAGTTGAGATATGCATTTTTGTAAAGATCACTCATACTTGTACAAAACACAAAAGCAATCAGGTAATCGTGGTGAGCCTGTTATGTTATGTAAGGAAGCAGTGAAGGGAAACCACAAATTACAAGATGTCCATGGCAGTGATAAGGAGTAATACAGCATTTGACCTCAGCCCATGCACCGCTTAACACTCAAGAGGAGCGAAACTGCACGATAACTTGAATCATTTCTTCAGTTCTATCCATTACCGAAACTGAAATCCCACTATACAGCTGCAGTTTAGAAATGTAATAGCTTTTCTCTGCACATAAACTTGCAAATTCACCCTATCCTCCCCTGTCACAACTGGCCTGCTTCCATTGTGATATGCAAATGAGCTATCCATGTTGAGCTCAAATATCGTCTGCACCATTTTAGTCCAACGTTGCTTTAAATATTGCTTTTAAAAATTACCTTGCATACTCCGATAACGATAGCCATTACATCAGTTGCCATAAGCGTTTTTTAAATGTATTATTATTATTGTTTTATCACTATGGTTTTATAACATGGCTAAGAGCATTTCCTCATTTCTTTTCGATATCAGTTTTTATCTGATATAGAAAAGAAATGAGGACATGTTTCTAAAAGGCTATTGGCTGTGTAATGAAAAAAAAAGACATAACTATTTTTACTTCGCACCCTAAAGCTTTTCAATTAATATCCTCAGCCAGGCTCCTACTGTCACCCTCCATATTGTGCATTCCCAGTTAAGTAACAGTATTGGCAAAAAGTGACAATCCACTGTTACTTTGAAGGGAAAATCAATAAGATATCAAACTGCTGCGAAGGTTAAGCTAAACTTGTTAACCCCATAACCTTCTTTTTCAACCCAAGAATGAAGCTTAACTACGCACCAATGCACTCAGAGCTATACAGGCAGAATTAATTGAAAGCATGGATTTCGAAAAGGGGGACACATGCCGAAAAGAGGCTGTGAGCATGATGTAACAGCTCAGATTTGGGTTTGAAATTTTATGCCAAGCTTAAAATTCAACCATGATATTTCTTCATATTTTCTCTAGAAGTCATCTCCATTTTCTTATGTAAGACCCTATTGTTATCCTGGCGCTCTTGACTTGTGCAAAAGTGCCTTGAGTGGGTGATATAGTTAACTGCCATTGTGTCTGAGTGTGCAATGCCTTTAAATGAATCTCCTTCATTTTCTGCCACGCAGTGAAGAATTCAATACAGTTTCAAATTAAATTACCAAAATGAGCACCTCACATCCAGATGGTGTGAAACGAGATGAATGACACGGGCATGATCCAGATAACTCAATCTAAAGACGTCATGGCTCAGGTTTGAATATGATGCTCCTTTAAAAATATGCACAGAATAAGAATATAGTCTTTATTGTGTCCGGATTCACCACGGTTAAGTAACAGTCAGTACTATATGAAACAGGTGGGGACATAAGGGTTCGTTTCGTGGGTGTTCTTTTTGGAGAAAGCTCGACGCGCAGCTCACTTCAAAGTTTGCTCAGCGCGCTTCTGCCTCGTGCACAAAAGCGCGCGACAAACAGCGGTAAAACCTGATGCGCAGCTCACAAAAGCACATAATATTGACCAAAAATAGCCCCAGACAGAAGTTAAAAGCGGGTTTTACCTGTGGCAGATGGCGTGGAGCATGTCCCAGGCGTCAGCGCACTCCGAAAGAAACAGTCCTTAAAACGCGCTGCTTTCTGCTCGAGAGCGTCACTTCCATCCGATTTGGTTTGAAAAGAACCAGGCACCTGCCGATCCGCGCGCGCACACGCCCGTACCAACCAGTGGCTGTGCTCCGTCAGCGGATTTTCTATGGACCTCTATGGGCTGGACGCGCCGCTGCGCAATGACGCACGCCATGGACTCGCAGCTGATTTGGAGTCTCCAAAGATGTCCAGAGACGAGGTCCCACTGTATCAGTCACCATAACGTCCCTGCGCGCGAGAGTGAGCGGGAGGGGGCACGAGGCGACAAAACATCTGTGCAAGAGGCTTTAACGCGTTCATGTAAAAGAGAAAGTGATGCACTCAACCGCACGGTCTCATCCACTGAACTAAATTAGGACTGCCAAGAGACTACAGCACCAAAAACGACTGTGCCAATTCCTAAATGACATACAGTGGACACACAAAAATGTACAACAACATGCCCACAACTAATCAGTAACTCTAGGACACAGTAAAACATTACCCAAAAATTACATGTGACAAGATCTGAAAAAAACATTATGTAAAAGAAGAGCATTCATGGGGATAAGTGGACACATCTATGAGGAAATAATCACTATACTGAAGGATGATAAAGACAACATTTAAAGAAGACATACTGAGCTTGTGTTTGGTATAGCGTTATAATCTATGAGAACCGTGCATCATTACATTATTATATGCACAATGTAAATCGCAATTTTTATCTAAAGCGACGTGTAAAGTGACTTGTTAAGCGACATCATCACAGCAAAGGGCCATGTTTAACACAGATCCTGCATATTTGGGCTGAGTTCAAACAGAAAACACCGTTCCACCTTGTGATGTCATGTGGTAATACAGCAAGTGCTCCACTGTGTTTTTAAATTCCATACACCTTCAGTAGAATCATTTGGACCATTTCAGCCCTAGAATTGCCCATCTCCACTGAACTAAAGGTAAAAAGTAGCTGTTAGCTTGAAAACTACCGCTTCATGACATCACAAGGTGGACTAGAGCATTTTGAGATTTGGAGATGTAGACAGACTAATAATTCAGGCTTACTTATACATGTGTGAATGAAACAAAAGACAGCTCCAGGTATGTTTTTATATGTTTAAAAGCTCACAATAGTAAATTTTGTATTATAGGACTTTCAACACCACAATAGCGCTGGTGAGTTGAACAAAATAACCAAACACAAACTTCATAAACCAGGACAAAATGTGATGATTCTATCTGCCTTTCTTGTGATGAAACAATAGCAAGCCCACTGTAATTCCCCCAGCAGAGTACAAAGTCTGCGTTAAACTGTTGACATTGTTGTGGTTCTTCTTCGTCTGTTTGAAGAATCCATGTGGCAGTAATGTTGTCAGTGTGTGTTTACCGCTCCACCTCCTTCATACTGTACAGATCTGCAGACGGAGAAATGGCTGCACTGTACATAACAACACAGCAGTGGACTGAACAGAGACAGAAAAATAAATGTAAGGGAAGGGAACTCTTTATTAAAACTACTTAAAGGGCCTGTACTTGTTTTGTTTTTTTCATGTATTTGAACTAAATTTGTCTTTCCTTAGTACAGATGTATTGTTTAAGCTGCTCTTGACGTCAGAATAAATCTACTGTGTACTGTCGGTGTCTAATTACAAAGCGTTTTATTGTCTGATAAACCCAAAGTGCACGTTAGTATGCTAGTTGTTGTTAGGATTACTGTGATGGCAAGACTTCGCTATGGTATCTGAAAGTTATCAAAAGTAGCTTGCCTCTCCACAGATCTGACCTGTAACTTACTCTAGTGGTAGCAGCTACTTTTCTCCACAGAGAAGATGTGTTTAGGTAACACTTTATTAAGGCTGTGTAGTTATTATAAAGCATGAATAAAGATTTTATTCATAATGAACACATTTATTTTTTATCAAGAATGATTCAGGCTTAGTAACTAATTAATTAAAGGGTTAGGAGATAGGTTAGGGTATTAATTAAGTAGTTTGGATGTTTTAATGCGCTGAAAATGTGTCCTTACGCTAAGCGGCTTGCTCCTCCACAAACTTGACTCTTATTTGGCCTAGAGGAGGGCCTTCTCCTGCTTGTTTCCATGGAAAAGTTGATCCTTTGGCTATGATATTCCACAGTATGACATAAAATCTATCTAACTCAATGGAAAATGTTCAGAACTAGTTTTAACTTTCTATTTCCATGGAATCAGGCAGTTGACTTTCCGCCTTCAGAGAGTTAAGGTGTAGTTATTATAAAGTGTTACCATTTAAGGCCATATTATAGAATATTCAATGCAAGGCAGTAACATCTGCAAGAAGACACGCATATGACTAATCTTCCACCAGAAAAGTTACACAGTGCAGTTTTAATTAAAGGTCCTATATTACACAAAATTGACTTGTGAGATTTATGTTAGAACATTGTTACCTCCTCAAAAACATTCTGGAGTTTTGTTTTGTTTCATTCACACATGTTTGAGTAACCCTTTATTAAGAACCTGTCTGCATCTCCAAAGCTCAAAATGCTCTGTTCCACCTTGTCACATCATGTAGTGGTAGTTTTCATGTTAACAGCTAAAACACAGCTTTAGGTATGTTTTTGATGAGGAAACAACGTTATATAACGTAGCTCAGAAAATAGGGTAATAAGGGTGTTTTAATCAGATCACAAATGTCTGACTGTTCATATGCATATGTATGTACTGATTAACATACATGCTGTGTGTTCGCTCTGAGTGAGTGGGCCGCTCACTGGACTCTCTCCAAAGTCGAAGTGGCTGCAGGGAAGAGGACTCAGGTCAGTGAGGCAGCAGCTGATCTCATCCCACATGTGCATAAGCAGAGATGGTAGTACTCACTTACATTCACTCAATTATATTTACTTGAGTAATACTGAATGACTGGGGGAAATGCATTCACAACCATTCAAACTGTGATTAGATTTACTAAAATGAACTACAGGATAACAGATTTTATGCAGAATAAGACAGGACATTTTATTGTTTATGGAGGAAATTATGGTATTTTTTATTTGCAGCCTTTGCAATGTGCTAATTGTGATATGATTAGATTACGAATAACCTTGCAGCCCTACTCGAGTATCATTGAATAAATTGTACTGTGAGTAGTTTTCAGACTTTATACTTTTACTCCTACTTGAGTAATATACCTGACATTTTACCAGTACTCTTACTTAAGTAAAAGTGGTGGCTACTTTTCCGATTGTGAGTAAGTCTACATGTAATATAATATTATGTTGACAATATTTAAAAGTTTATTAAACTTTCATCAGTAAATGGCAGGTGGGAAACCTGTCCCCATCCCCTCACCTGGCCTTTGTTCAAATTTGACGAATGGATTTGAGGAGGAGCCCACACTCTGCTCTCTCGGGGACACGGGGACAGGGGGACTAGATGACATCACAGGAAGTAAAGCGCATGTGGGTGCTCGCTATAGTAAAAGCCAATAGTAAATCTGAAACTAATAAATAAACCATTAACCTTATTCAAAAAGTAGCCTAACTTATTCTAACCCATCAGCCCCTCTTCATCATTGTTTTTATTTTTGAAAATACATATTCATAATACTAATTTTGAGTAAATGTCATCCAGAGCAGTTTCACTTGGTGGTGTTCAGTGTACAGTTTTTTAAATCAAAGGAACACAGGGTATTCTGTGTATTCAGAATACAGTACTCTGACTGGGCCCAAGTAACAGAATGTTACATAATAGATTGTACAATAAATATAGGCCAATAAGCTTCTTTAACTGACACATTTGGGCCTATTATCCTTATGCTGGCAATAATAATATATTATTATTTAATTTATTCACTAATCAGTTTCAAAGTTTCTTGAGTATTCAAAAGCCTGCTGCATTTCTCCTCATATTTCATAGCATTGGATATGATAATAATTAATTTTGAGGAAATGAGAGAGAGCAATGGAGCAAAGTTTATTCTACCCATCTGCTAAAAAACAAACCCCACATAGGTTTAGGCTACATGAAAATGGCCTGCATTGAGAATCGTTACAAATAAAAGAATTATATACTGGGCCAAGTATGGACAAGTATCCTCCGACGCATCCCCGGTAAATTGGGCAGAACAAGTTCTCATCCAGAGACTTGATGAGAAGCGGACTTTGAGTTGAAACAGAAGTTCGGTCATGGAGCATGACGTTTCTCAAGTCCACAAGAAAACAAGTCTGCGCAAGTAGGGACAAGGAATTGAGAAACAGCCCTGTGCTCTCTGGTATTCTTCTATCAGGCCAAAGCTGGAACACTATCAGACAGCAGTAACATAGATAGCATCTAGTGGTGAGATGTGAGAATACAACACGGGCAGGGAAGTCTAATTAGAGGTGATAGCTTTAAAGCACTCCTTCAGATATTTTTTTTGTTTGTTTTTGGTCTATTCTTAGGAAACACTAGATTCTGTGCATTTTTTTGTCTTTCTAATAATAGATCTCTTACTGCTATTATTTGGGTCACTAGTTTTAACTTCTACTTAAGTAATATTAAGTAACATTCCTTTTAGCTGAGTATACATTTTGGTCACTCTCTCCACCTATGGTCATAAGAGATCATCATTCAAGTATAACGTGGTCCTCTACTGGGACAAAGGAGGACACATCTCCATGGTGACGGGGAGGCACATCACTATGGAGACAAGGGAAGATGCTGTAAGTGCCCTCTGACTTTCACTAGTAAAGGGCGAAGGATGAGGCAACAGAGGCTATAGGACAGTAAATTGAGTAACTGGCACAAAGAACAGAAATGACATTAAGAGACATTAAGACATAAGACATTTTTTTAATCAAGATAATATCAGTGAGTGTAGCTATTTATGCAATGTATATTCTTAATGTATTTCTTTTTATATTCTGGTATCTAATTGCACAATCAACTTTACACCACTTTATTACTGGTGCACTTTTGCAGTGCACCAATAGTCACACACAAGTTCCCAGCCCAGCGAAGTTTCCAGAACCAATTGTCTTCTGCCAAAGGTTAAAAGAAAGTACTTATCTTCAATAAAAATCTTCAAATTGCTTGTTGAATGGAGACTATTAGTTTGACAAGCTATTAAAAATAACTAGTAGCATAAAGATTCAGGGCACCACCCTGTCAGATCATAAAATATGTGACTAATGGCAAATATTTCCACAGATTTCCCATATCAGAACAACTACACATTGCTATTATTATTTGTCTGTTTATTTGGGTGGGACAGTGCATGTTAATGAATATACATGATACACATGCTGAAAACAGGCAGGGATGTAGCTACGGGCTCATGTCCATCTGTTGTCGCACATTTACAGACACACTTGAGGCAAGGTGGTGAGGTATCTTGCCCAAGACTAAAATAAGAGCATGTTGGCTGTTTTTATTGCACTGAAAAACATGGAAAAATGTCCTTAGTCTGAGCGGGCCTGCAGCTCCACAGACCTGACTGAGCCTCCTCTTACTTGTTTGCATGAAAATGTTGTTACTTTGGTTATAATTTTCGACAGTATGACATAAAACAGTATGGAGAATATTCCATGCAGTTTTAACTTTCTTCTTCGAAAGTACTTGATGTGAAGCCAACTACTTTTTAATTTCTGACATGTTACTTTTGAGTAGTTCTACAAATCTTGTGCAGACTCAGATCACCTTTCCGGCTCCTCACCCTGCTCCTCTGTCCTTGTCATGTTACAGCCTTAATACCTCCTGAATATCCTTGGCGTTTCAGTGATTTCTTATGCATTTCGGAGCAGGGAGCAGGTGACCAGGAGAAGGCTATCTACCTTCCTCCGCACAGACCTTCACCCACCTCCACATAGCCTCATAAACCCCGGCATCTCAAACTCATATCTCCTCCTGTCACATCAGAATCCTGCGCGGGCATTTCACTACGTCCACCTGTGTCCTCATTCATCTGCTGCTCTCGCCCGGGCGTTTTGTTCAGGGTTATACAGAAATGCACAGGGATTTAATGCATTATTTATGTACCATGTTGTTGTAGAGGGGATAGAAGTAAGGAGAAAGACTAATGTTTGAAAATATACGTTTAAAAATGGATTGTACTTTTGGGGATGTCCGACCAGCCAGTCCCTTCTACATTCTGACTGAATCCAGATGGGTTTGTATCACGTGTTTCTCAAAAGTTCCCATAACATTCAAAACAATATATAACTTATTTTACGTGAGATAAGTAAGAGTTTGGTGCTTCGATTGTCGATTCTACAGAAATCTGCGCTGTTTCTCATTCCTTTATGTTTTTTGTTTTTTACATGTAAGCAGCCATGTTTGTTTTTGACACAAACAGACTGCGTGTCTCTCTGATTGGTTAGCCCGCCTGTCAAGAACGGTAGACAGGATACAGCTCCAGATTCACTCATCTTTGTAAAGTTTTGTCAAAGCGTGTGGTTCTGGCTGGTCAGGTAACTGTTCGGGTAAGAGGACTGCATGCACTTCAGGCAGATTGCAGACTCTTCTTGCTATTATTGCAACAGTAATCCAGCGTACCAATTTAGAGGGAAAATCTCTTCACACACCTTAACTAGCATGAATGGTGTGTGAGTTATTGGTGGTGGCATAGATTGGCAGCCTTGCGTCAGTGTAGGACAGCTTTGGCTATAGAAGCTTACCAACAGTGAAGCGTGAATGAATCGAGACAGTCTAGCACATTAAGAGGCATTGTACCACCAATAGTGATAAAATCGGGTGCTCATCGAGGATTCATTGGAAACGTAGACAGCAAAAAAGAGAAAAACTCTGATATTTACCTCTAAAGCTCAAAATGCTCTATTCCACCTTGTGATGTTAAGTTATTTCCAAGAGCTGAAATTATACAAATGATTCTCATGAAAGAGTATGGAGTTAAAAAAGACATTGGAGCACTTCCTGTATTACCACATGGTGAAACAGTGTTATCGAAAATATCCAGGGTTTGTGTGTTAAACCTGTGTGAATGAAACAAAACA
The DNA here is from genome assembly GCF_009829125.3 of Periophthalmus magnuspinnatus. Taxonomy (NCBI): domain Eukaryota; kingdom Metazoa; phylum Chordata; class Actinopteri; order Gobiiformes; family Gobiidae; genus Periophthalmus; species Periophthalmus magnuspinnatus. The sequence goes on from NC_047140.1 coordinate 17,068,607, forward strand.
CAACTCCAGGAATGTTTTTGATGTGGAAACAACATTTTAACATAGATCAGAAATGAAGTACAGTATTGGCTCTTTAAGTTTTAAATGAAAATATATTGCAAAGATCACAAAACAGGAAAGATGGGGCAAAAAGTAACACACAGCATACAGTTGAAACCAGTCCAGTCCAGATAATATTGTGCGTTTACTAAAGGTCTAATTTGGCTTTGTTAAGCACATTTGAAGTGTGCGTGACAGTGGGTTAGAGGTTAGACTGGAGAAGGCCACAGGGGCACCATATCCGGTCTCATTATTCACATTCATGACAAAGGAGCAGGTCTTCAGAGAGGGATCTGAGCTTTGTTTGAAAAGCTTTGTTGTTTGATAATTAATATTCACAATAAAAAGCAACAGCATTAAATCTGACAGATCCTAATGTTTTGTATTGTGTCAAAGTAATTAAAACGATGTTGATTTGACAGTAATTATCAAAGGGCTTAACCAAGCAAAAAATATGATGAATTGTCTATACATTATGTGTACATTTTAACATAAAAGGAGTTTAGCATGTAATAAACAATAAAAACTCACAAAAAAGTCACATTTGACTCCAAGAATTTAAGTAAAAAATATTTATTTAAATATTTGGATACATCATGTGTATAACCTATATACAAAATACAAAAGTGATAATATACTATAGAAATAAAACTATGACAACTTGTAATAAATGAGAAGTGGACTAAATGTGACATAAAGGGGTGAATTTGGGGATGAGTTCCTTATTTGGAATTTTGACCGTCAGTGTCATAGCAACCACAGAGCCAATCTGGAGCTGTTGAACGCTCAGCAATGGTGTCGATCACACCTGTTGCTGATTTGTCTTTTATTAATGTTCATATCTTGGTTTCAGTTGACAGAATAGTGATATAAAAATACTAGGGTCATATAGAATGGGTCAATATGAACATTTTAAGACAGAAATAATAGGCCTGACAGCAGCAGTTACAGAGAGAGGGGTGAATGCTTTTCAGCAAGTGAATTGAAGTCGATGGAGCTGGAAGTGCTCCCTTGAGCTATGTCCATGGTTAGCATGCTTAAAAACAAAAATAAAATCAGGCAGGGAATTGAACACTAAAATCCCCTTAAACATGTCTGTCCCTTCCAGGCCAATTAAGGAGGTGTCGTAACGGTAGGTACAGGTGCGGACCAAAGGATGCAGACCCGGGGCAAGTTTACGGTGTTTATTTACAATAGTGCAGAATTTATAGTCAATAGTTTATAGATCACAAACAGGGACAGGGAGCGGGAGGCAGGCCAGACGGGCGTAGTCCAGAGCGGGCAGGAGACAGCCAGGGCCGGAGCACGACAGGAAAAGACACAGGACCAGGAAGGACCGAGCAGGAGTAATCCAGTAAGCGGGAGCCAGGGCAGGTGACGGGAAACAAGCCGGAGACCAGGACAGGACAGGAGGCGAAGACAAAGGATGGAGCGCAGAGTCTGGCGCAGGAATGAGCGAGAGAGCAGGCATGTTAAACACGCAGACGGTCTGGCGCCGAGTGTCTTCTGCTGAGCCCTCATATACTCGGCAGCAGGTGGCCGTGATTATGCTGATGCGCTCCAGGTGCGCACAGGAGGCGTAGGAACTCCGCCCAGCTCCGGAATCAGACAGGTAAGGGAGGGGGAGAGCACACAGGGATATGGAACATACAGGCTTCATGACAGGAGGTGAAGCAAGAGTGTATAAATAAGAAGTTGTCAGGTCATCTGTGTCAGCTGCACATTTGAACGAGCACTGTCTAGTGATTGCTACTACTATGCAATATTCTCCATTACAGTTACAAATGTTCTGTGACTTATGAGTAATGTACTGGAGTAATAGCAACTGAATAAATTCAATAACAACAATAGTAGTCTGATTCTCACTATTTAATTTTTAGTATACCACAAATCTTTTACTATTTTATGATGGAGAGTGGGACACCTGCTGGTCCTGTGGAGATGTTATTTCTTTTGCTGGAATGTTTCATATATCTACCATTAATTAATTACAGTAATTACATTTTTTTTTTTTTTTTTTTTTTGAAACAAGCACATGATAGTCGACCCTCTACCAGAAACCCTACATAGTGCATTTGTAAACCTTGTTACTAATTACATTTTTGACATAATCATTATCTTACTACTTTACAGACCACAACCTCCTCTGATACGATACCAATATTTCTATTACTACTGCAATCATTGCTATAACTTTTACTACTACTTCCACAACATCCATTGTAATAATGACAACTACGATGGCTATTACATGGCCATTACTACAATTTGTGCAGAACCAAAGATTGCATTCTTGTGAAGTTATGATGGGCCATCCACAGCAGAATGGGAACTGTTATTAAGATTAGAACAGGTTTTATTTTAACTCCCCCTCTCCACCTACATAGTGCCTCTTGTGGAGGTCATACTAGTACAACCACTACCACGGCCACTGGTACAACTATAAGTGGTATAATAGTTGAGTTGAGTATGGCCACTTTACATCTATCTATGTTCTTAAAATAAAAGGAGAAAGTAACCTGTTAATCTGGCACTATTTGAATGGTGCATTGTAAATGTGTATATGCATGTTCTCATAATTACTTGTACAAACAATTAGTGTTGCCACGGTACTAAAATTTCAAAACTCTGGATACCTCTACATATATAATCAGCAACATAAAACACATTTTGTAAAATAACTCAACATGTATCTCATCTAATGCTCATTTCATTATTTGCATTTCAGCAGATCAAACTGGATATGGCTCTTCAGGCCTAATACCTATAGTTGCTGTTGTCCTCAGTCTTCTGAATACCTCATGTTTTTGTTCGTAGGTTTGGTGGAAACAGCTGTCATATTCTTCACTTTCGTCCTGGCCTTTCTCTCACACATCTTCATATTCATAGAACTGGTCATATTCATCTGATGGGTCATTGTAGGTCTACTCCATATCATCAAACTTCCTGTTTTTGTTCTTTTTCTTTTTGGTGATGTTTGTAGCTGAGGTAGGAACAGCTGAAGCCTGCATCTCCACATCTTCATGTTGCAATATCTGAGCCACATTGATAGGTGTAGCTTCTGGGTCTGATACCGTAGTGTTCTCCTCTTGTTCTTCCTTTGTGTATATAGAACAGGTGAACCAGTCTGCTGGAACACCTTCACTGGATGTTTGGTTGGATCAAATTAGGCTGGGATACCACAACCACACAGGTAGCTTCAGTTACTTCAGGTGTTGAGATGTCCTCCATATCAGTCTCTTGAAGGCTTTTTAACTGCTCATTGTGCTGTCGTGCATTTTCATCTACTAACGGTTCGGAGCTGGTGGAGTTATATTCAGCGCTGGCTAAGTCACCCTCAGCCTGAGTTGCTGGCTCTTCACCTTCTTGTGAAACAACTGTAGCCTCTCCAGAAGTTCCCGGAGTGGCCTGGACCTCATTTAATTCCATGGCTGATGTATCCTGGTCTTTAAACGGGTACTTCATCCTCCGGTAGGCTGCAAGTTTTTCCTTCCACAACAACTTCCGGATCTCCTTTACCTGAACTGCTGGTGTCTCAGTATGAGTTTGTGGTTGAGACGTTTCGGCCACACTATCCCAAGTTTTCATTCCTTTATCTTGGGGCAATTTCGGTGGCGACATCTTCAACTTTCTGGAGTCACATCCTGGACTGCTGGTGCAGAATCCTCAACTTCTTTACCCTTATTCTTGTTTCTATTCTTTCTCCTCTTTCTCATTTTCTTTTTGTTGATGTTCAAAAGGGGAACAGATCTGTCCTTAGCTTGTATCTCATTAGGCTGATGTGCTTCAATCACAACAATTGGTGCAACGTCAGGTTCTTTCAGTGTCCTTAGAATTTTCCATCTCTTGAAGGACATTTTCTGGCTCATCATGGGTATCTGAACCTTCACCTGAGGCATTGCATCTGGTGCAGTCATCATCTGGATTCTTTTTAGATATGTCATCTCCAGCCTGGGTTGATGGTTTTTCAATCTCAAATGAAATGACATCTATACCTTCACCAAAAGTCTCCTGGACCCTCTCTACCTCTGCCATTGTTGTCCCCTCCTCTAATGGGGTACACTTCTCCACAGTGATGGTGACAACACTGTGGCAGTAGTTGTCTCCAGTCAAACAGTCGGCTGCTGTGCCAAGTTCAATTTGAATCACCTGTTGGTTGAGGTGAGTTATTCTTGGCTCCAGACCTGAGATGTTGAACCTTTCCTCAATGTCAATATAGATACGAGGTTTGTCTCTCTCTTTCAGCAAATTCAACAGGAGCTGCTCCTTTGACATCTCTTATAAGAAGCTATAGTTTAGATAAGAATTTTTCAAGAACACAGCAAAATTTGAGGTTTGTACCATTACTATAATGCAGTAGGCCTGTTTACTTACGTATACTTGATCAAATACCTTTTTAAAGATATAGCTTATATTACCTAAAATAAAAGAAAAATAACAAATCTCTCCATGCATTTATAATCTATTCCACAAAAAAATCCAGTGTTATCCAGCTGCAACTTCTGTACTCGTTTGGTTGCACTCTGATTAGATGTTAAACTATACTACTTTATTGACAAGATAGTTGACTCTAATCTATTCCATACACTCCAATCTGTAACTATTCCCTTACTACACTGTTAACAGTCCTTATAAGTACATCTTTTAAATGCCTCCTGCTCATCTGCTCCGGAAAAAGATTCAATTTGATGCCTTTAACTCCAAGGTGACCCCCTCTGGTCCAACTGCCAACAGATTTCACTGCAAAGCGTTCGAAATCACTTTTGTGCAATTTATTACCCCTCCATAAGTGTCCTGGCCCCAGTCCCCATCACGAACATACATCTCACGCCCTTGACTCCAAAAGGTTATGATCTATGGCGCCTTGTTGACATTTCTATGGCCTTTGGTAAAATACGACAGTGTAAAGTGACAGCAGAAATGTATTGGCCAAATGTTCATGTTACGAGCATGTCAGCGAGTATCATTCACAATCATGAGGAAGTGCTACTTCAGGTGCCAACAGCTTGGAACACTGTTACATTACTGGATATTTACAGTAAGAACAGAATTAATCTAGAGATTTAAAATGCATCAAAAACAGGAATGAAAGACGACAAAAAAGCAATAGTGGTTTCTGATTGTAATGAACTAAACAGAAACTTAACAAAGGCTCAGATTAATGCAAATAATATTAACAAAATGCTGGGCACAACTGGGGTCAACTTAACCAGAATAGAACGAAACCATAGGTAACACAACCAGACAAAAACAGGTGTGTTCAAATACAACTAGACTAACCCAAAATGAACACAAGAGGGAGGTACCACACTAAAAGATAAACTAAAACTACTAACTTGGGCAAAGTAACAATAGGGCACATAATTATAACTATACAGCAAATAATACCAGCAATTAATAAATACACGTAATAGTGGCACCTAAAATTAGACAATACAGTGTATGTCTAAATAAAGGAAGTAAGTTAAACTATGTGTATTTTAATTTAATGAATATGTGCAAGGTTAAATGTAAAAGAAAGTAAGAAAAATACTGACACTATGGAGTGGTGGCAGAGGTATCCATCACACTGATATAGGCATATTTTTGGGGAGAGCAGTGCACACGTCATAGGAAAATGTATTTTATTTGATTTTGTATTAAGGGGTTTATAGACAGGGCACACCAATAAACATTTGAATTGCCCTTGTGCTGAAAACTCCTGTTGTCACCTACAAATGCTCACAGCACTTCAATCTTCAATTTGAAAAAGATTAAACGGGATACAAGAGGTTTAGGTTTTGAAAAGGAAGTCGATGAACCCATTTGTGTTACTAAGCTCTTTTTGATCAATGTTGCAGTTTAAAAGGTGAGGCAAGTTTATTTGTACAGCACAATTCATACACAAAGTCATTTAAAGTGCTTTACAGAATAAGAATGACATTAAAATCACAATACAACAATAAACAATAAATAAATAATAATAATCATCATAAAATTAACACTGAAAGAAAAAGAGTGCAGAATAAAAACCTTTCAGTCATATGCACAGCTAAACAACTGTAAACAACAAAATAGATTGTGACAGTATACCAGAGAAAGCATAATATGTCTTCTTTAACTTGTGACATTTGTAAAGAAAACCGAGTTCACAGTGTGTCCTTTTGAGGCATGTTGCTACAGAGAGAGGGGGCACAGTGACCGTGTGATCAGAGGGAGAAAAGGTTCCATGGAAACTCCATTTCTTCTCCTAAAAAAACAAACGTGTCTGTATATGCTTAAGTCGTTCGGCAATACATATGTTTTCACAAATGTATTACACTTTTGATTTTTAACCAGTGTGTCAGGGAACACCTTGAGGTACTGAGCAACCTCTAAACTGGATGAGGAGGCAAAATCACCATTGCCAAATAGAAAGTGAAATGAAAATGTCCCATAAATAATTGTGGTTCTAAAAGGTGTATTTAGGTAATATTTTAGTTGGTGTTGTGCCATGGACTCCTTTTAACCAAAAAAGTATGCTGTGACAAACAGGTTGAAAAACAGTATTACACAAAATAAAAAGATGAACATACAATGATATAGGGTCACCTCAGCAGGAGAACTGTCAGCCACCTCAACCTATTCTCCTTGTCCTCTTTATCAACACAAGTATAAGCTCCCACTGACATTTACTTGTTGGGATATAAATGCACACATATCTTTTGTCTGCTCAAGTTTTCTTTGGTTTTAATTTTAAGATGCACTAAGTAACTTTTCTGGTTGAGGGGTCTGCTGCCGGCTTCTTCATGGAGATGTCATTGCTTTTCCTGGAATGTTCCACAGTACAGCATTACACTTGTTTCCCTCCATGGAGACGAGCTGGTTATTCCACAGGTCAGATATCTGAAGAAGTGACCATCCTAGAATGCATATTTTCAAGGGATTTTTTAACAATAAAAACACACATAATTTCATAAATGCATGATCATGAAGTTTGATGCCATACTGTGGAACATACAAGCAGAGCAATCTCCACGGAGACAAGCAGGTTGCTGACGCTTACCAGAAAAGTTACATAGTGCATCTTTAATACAGCTATTACATTTCTTAACGCAGACCTATTATGAAAAAATTTGACTATTTAGAGGTTTTAACCATGTTATAGTTTTTTCCCCTCACCAATTATTTATTCAAAGTTGTATCTGGAGTGCTTTGTGCAGTTTGAGCAATCTTTAATTGCTTATTTTCAAGATGCCATATTGCCGATCAATCTCCGTTTTCACCGCCACTGTCATATGCCCACTGCTCTGTACTTTGTTGTCCAATTTTATCTTACAAGCACGAGTCGGCAGCGTGATCCACTCACTAGTGTGATCTGCCCCTATCCATCTTTGTTGTGATAACGTTCACGACGATGTCAGCTCCCATTGGGTACCGCAGTTCCTTTTATTTCTTTTATTAAGTGATTTTATATTAATATTGTGATTTAAAATATGCAAATTACAACATAATGATCCACGGGTGTCATAGATTATAGTTATATAGCAGACACAGACACAATATGCTACGTGCTTTGGGTTAATTATTGCAAGGTTACAAAAGTCAATTAAAACGTGAACTGCTTACAATTAAAGAACCGGATGTTCCACTGCTCCTGTCTGCTCCTGCCAACCTCGAAAATAATATGTTAAATACACGGGAGCTAATTATATCGCTATTTTTCATATCACTACCAAATGATCTGGTATAATTCCCAATTAGACCGACCTGGTATTAGTGTATTCTAGAGGGAGCTGAGGTGCAGGCAGTTGATGGTAATCCTATTGAAAGGTACAAAGGAGATATTGACTTTTTTAATTGAGCGGTTTTGCACTTTTTCTCATTGAAGTGTCACTCAGAGCAGTTCAGCTTTGACACAGCAGTAAGTAAGAGCACTTAATTAAGCTGTAATCTATAACTATTTACATGGAACATTTAAGAAGAGGCTGAACAACAGTGATAAGACAAAAGGATGGGTGCTTAGGTTGGAGTGAAGGTGAAGTAAGAGTGATACATAGAATGAATGAAGTAACACAAGGATAGCGCTATGGACCAGGTGAGATATAACTCTTTTCTGTAGATCTGTTGGTGCAAACACTATGAATTACCTGGATAGAAAATTGAATACTAAAGCCAAAATTTTAGGATGGAATGTTTGTTAGTTGCATTTTACCCGTTTTTCAGACCTTCAGAGCTTGGGACTAGATCTCGGTCAAACAAGAGGGAGGATTAGGGATGTTTGAGGTGGAGAAAACCCATCCCAACACAGGAAGAACATTCATTCAGCAAGGTGGCTGAGTGGATATAGCACTGTTACCTTCATAGCAAGGAGGTTCTGGGTTTGAGTTCCCTTTTCTGTGTAGAGTTTGCATGTTTCTTTCCATTTATGGGTGGGCTTCATTTGTGTACTTGATTTCCCCCATCAGCCCAAAACATGCATTATAGGTAAAGACCAAGCCTTGCTGTTTTACTGCGCTACTCTTATTATTTCAGAATGTTATTTTAGAATGTTATTCCAGAATGTTATTTTAGAATGTTATTTCAGAATGTTATTTTAGAATGTTATTTCAGAATGTTATTTTAGAATGTTATTCCAGAATGTTATTTTAGAATGTTATTTCAGAATGTTATTTTAGAATGTTATTTCAGAATGTTATTTTAGAATGTTATTTTAGAATGTTATTTCAGAATGTTATTTTAGAATGTTATTTCAGAATGTTATTTTAGAATGTTATTCCAGAATGTTATTTTAGAATGTTATTTCAGAATGTTATTTTAGAATGTTATTCCAGAATGTTATTTTAGAATGTTATTTCAGAATGTTATTCCAGAATGTTATTTTAGAATGTTATTTTAGAATGTTATTTCAGAATGTTATTTTAGAATGTTATTTTAGAATGTTATTTTAGAATGTTATTTTAGAATGTTATTTCAGAATGTTATTTTAGAATGTTATTTTAGAATGTTATTTTAGAATGTTATTTTAGAATGTTATTTTAGAATGTTATTTTAGAATGTTATTTTAGAATGTTATTTTAGAATGTTATTTTAGAATGTTATTTCAGAATGTTATTTCAGAATGTTATTTCAGAATGTTATTTTAGAATGTTATTTTAGAATGTTATTTTAGAATGTTATTTCAGAATGTTATTTTAGAATGTTATTTCAGAATGTTATTTTAGAATGTTATTTTAGAATGTTATTTCAGAATGTTATTTTAGAATGTTATTTTAGAATGTTATTTCAGAATGTTATTTCAGAATGTTATTTTAGAATGTTATTTTAGAATGTTATTTCAGAATGTTATTTTAGAATGTTATTTTAGAATGTTATTTTAGAATGTTATTTTAGAATGTTATTTTAGAATGTTATTTCAGAATGTTATTTTAGAATGTTATTTTAGAATGTTATTTTAGAATGTTATTTTAGAATGTTATTTTAGAATGTTATTTTAGAATGTTATTTCAGAATGTTATTTTAGAATGTTATTTTAGAATGTTATTTCAGAATGTTATTTTAGAATGTTATTTTAGAATGTTATTTCAGAATGTTATTTTAGTCTTTGGAATCTCCATCTTTCTTTTTAAATATGTTGTGTCATGTGAAAAATGTGTAAATCTACAATTTAAAATGGCTGTTAAACAGTTGTGCAATTATTAATAAAGTTTATGTTACTTGTACTGGTTATATGTCTTTATTTTTACTGAAAAAATATTGGCATGGCAAATGTTTTGAGCTAATGATAAAAAGTAAGTCAAATGTAAAATAAAATGCATTGTGCTCATAATGAGTAATTCATAAGTTAAGGAAAACATGAAAGATGAATTGCATGAACAAAATAATTTAATCTGGAGCAACTTTAATCCCAAACTTGAATGTGCTAATTTGTCTTTCTAACAAAAAAGTCACAGCAGCCTGTTTCCTTGCATTTTTTTTTTTTAATATTACAATTAGGGCTGGCCGATTTTACCCGTACAAGAAACGTAAATGTTCAAATTATTTCATAGTGTCAGCATAAACTTTTTGTCACTTGTAGAGTTACTCACAGTGGGAAGAGGAACCAAAACAATATATTACTCAACTAGGAGTAATTTCAGATTTACAAACTGTTTTTGCCTCTAATGTTTCACAGTATGGCATTACCCACATCTGTCTTCATAAAAACAGGGAAAATGGACAGATTACCTTTAACAGGCATTTTACTAGGTTGTACCACTAGTCCTAATTTCCACCCGTGAACCCTGGGCAGGTTGATTTTAGGTGACATTGCCAGGCCAAGTTTTAGGTTTAGAGATAACTTAGCTTCAGTTTTGGTCAACAGGTTTAGTTCTGGTTCTGGTTTAGCCCTATTTAGACACTTTTTAGGCCTGGTTTATTCCTAGTTTTGTGCTGGTTAAGATGTAGATTTATCCTGGTTCATTCCTGGTTTAATTCTAGTTCAGGCCTGAACCCAATTCTCCTGAGTGGTTGTCCCAGCGACATTGAAGGACAGGTCAAACGCGAAGGACAAATTGACTAATGGGGACAGTGAAGTGTATCTTAACCTTAAATCGGGGACATTATTGTGAGGTGAGAGTGCCAAAATGGTACAATACGGCATTCACAGTGAAAAGAGAGTATTTCAGCATGGCTGGGAACACCAAATGTGCTTGATACTTAATTCATGCATAGTGGCAATAATATTAATTCTTAAGGCTTCCTAAAAATGTTGTACATATTTGAACTGGAATTTTAAAATAATTCAGCTCTATTTATATCAGAGCGAAAAACTATACTTGCAATACTTACTTATCAAGTTTTGGACTGAAGGCTGTATAAGAAATTATAAATGTAGGTGTATAACGTTTGGAACATTAGATGACATTGCGAAACAACAACAGTAGCGATAGTAGCTCAGTTGGTTTGTTTGTCCACTGATCCGAAGGTTGGTGGTTCAAATCTGGCTCTCGATGTAAACATCACTGGTAGAGCGGTCAGATCCACTGACCCACAGGTTGAAGGTGCGATTCCATTTCTCACAGATGAATGTTGTCAGTGTGTTCTTAGGCAAGACACTTAACCCACCTCGCCCTCAATGTCTGTGTACAATGGTGTGTGAATGTGTGTGTGAATGGGTGAGTGGTTCCTTAATGTAAAGCACTTTGAGAGCCTTGAAAGTGGACAAGCGCTATATAAAAATGTGACTATTTACTATAAAGATCTGTCTTACATGAGCTCTCTAGAATGAGATGAAATTAAACAAAACACAACTTCAGCAGTTTTTTCCCTCTTCGTGATTATCCATTATACAGTAGTTTTAAAAAAAGGGTTTCAGCTGCCATCTTGATTAACCAATTAGAATAAAACTGCTCGTGGGTACATGTATCTGAAACAATTGAACCACTGCTGAGAAATATCTCCTCTCTATTTAGCCCCAGACTGTTGCTTCTACTGCGGCATCCAATTGGGCCTTCCTCCCTCTCCTCATGTCACTGCATTATGAACCAAAGGGAGCCACTCATAGAACAGAGCCTTGTTGTGTCTGCTCCAGCCTGGCTCCAGAGCACCCTCGTCACGCAGCTGCTGTAGCCAGAGGGGAGAGCGCAAACTGGGGTAAACCTCTCCTGCCTCTCCCCTGCCTCCACTGTGAACAGATGTCATCATAGCACCACATGACATTGTAATGCTGTTTTTTCTTGTTTTGTTTCCTGGGAGGTGAACTGTTGCTATGTGTCCCTTGGTAGATGCAAGTGGATGTGTTTGTGACAATTACCTCTCTTGGGTAAATTAATAAAAATCAAATTATGTTGCAATCCCGTTATGAAAATTGTAATGTTTTTGACTTATGAGCTTTTGAGCAGGCATGAATAATACAATTAAAAAAATCTCAAGTGACAGATTGAGAACAAAAAGTTGGGGGAAAAAAGTTTAAATTTACTGGAAGTAGATCTGGAGTCTCAAACTCGCGGCCCAGGGACCAATTGCGGCCCACGAGATGATATTTTGTGGCCCGCAGGACAATATGAAAGGTTAATGTTAGTGTGGCAATACCATGTTGCGTGTAGAAGGTTCCACCAATTCAAACACATGTGTCAATCGCGTTGTGTACTACTGTCACAAAAGATTCAACAAATAACAATGTATAGCCATAAAATCCACAAGAATTGGCATATTTCTTCATGTATAATGAAAACAGCGATGACGTTTGTGAAAATTTTAACAAAGCTTTTTTGCGGAATACTTGATGCAGCCCAGCCTCACCCAGACTCTGCCTCCTGCGGCCCCCAGATCATTTGAGTTTGAGACCCGTGCTCTACAACATCAATACAAAGATTTTAAATATTCATTTAACAAAATGAACGTGGACCAGCTCTATACTCTCCATCGGGTCCTCGAGGGCTCATGGGAGTATGCCCAACCAGTCCACATGTGTTTTGTGGATCTGGAGAAGGCATTCGACCGTGTCCCTCGTGGTGTCCTTTGGGGGGTGCTCTGGGAGTATGGGGTCCGGGGCTCTTTGCTAAGGGCTGTCCGGTCCCTGTATGACCGGAGCAGGAGCTGTGTTCGCATTGCCGGCAGTAAGTCAGACCTGTTCCCAGTGCATGTTGGACTCCGCCAGGGCTGCCCTTTGTCACCGGTTCTGTTCATTATATTTATGGACAGAATTTCTAGGCGCAGCCAGGGGCCGGAGGGGGCCTGGTTTGGGAACCACAGGATTTCATCTCTGCTGTTTGCAGATGATGTTGTCCTGATGGCTTCTTCGAGCCAGGACCTGCAGCAGGCACTGGGGCGGTTTGCAGCCGAGTGTGAAGCGGCTGGGATGAGAATCAGCTCCTCCAAATCCGAGGCCATGGTTCTCGACCGGAAAAAGGTGGTTTGCTCTCTCCGGGTGGGTGGTGAGTCTCTGCCCCAAGTGGAGGAGTTCAAGTATCTCGGGGTCTTGTTCACGAGTGAGGGAAGGATGGAGCGGGAGATTGACAGGCGGATCGGTGCAGCGTCTGCAGTGATGCGGTCGCTGTATCGGTCCGTTGTGGTAAAGAAGGAGCTGAGCCGGAAGGCGAAGCTCTCGATTTACCGGTCAATCTACGTTCCTACCCTCACCTATGGTCATGAGCTTTGGGTAATGACCGAAAGGACAAGATCGCGGATACAAGCGGCTGAAATGGGCTTCCTCCGCAGAGTGGCCGGGCGCACCCTTAGGGATAGGGTGAGGAGCTCGGTCACACGGGAGGAGCTCGGAGTAGAGCCGCTGCTCCTACACGTTGAGAGGAACCAGCTGAGGTGGCTCGGGCATCTGCTCAGGATGCCTCCTGGACGCCTCCCTAGGGAGGTGTTCTGGGCATGTCCCACCGGGAGGAGGCCCCGGGGAAGACCCAGGACACGCTGGAGGGACTATGTCTCTCGGCTGGCCTGGGAACGCCTTGGGGTCCCACCGGAGGAGCTGGAGGACGTGTCCGGGGTGAGGGAAGTCTGGGAGTCCCTGCTTAGACTGCTGCCCCCGCGACCCGGCCCCGGATAAGCGGAAGAAAATGGATGGATGGATGGAAAATGAACGTGCCATACATTTTTCAATGGAATTACCTCATAAGCCAGATCTATTGCCAAATGTCACCAGGAACCAGTAAGTAAAATTATTATCAAACTTCTCAAACTAGGGCTGTGTCTGAATGTCTACCCTAGCCCCTAACCCCTCATTCACTACATAGTAACTAATAATACCCATACATGTTCTTGTCAAACTGGATTTCACATAAACCTGTTGAAGTATTAATTTTGTTTTATATGAGATATGGAAATTATCACTCTGTTAACAGCTCAAGCTAAGGTAACTGGCTTATGCGAGTAACTTTACACAGCAATGGTTAATTTAAGAGCGTTTTATTCATAATCAGCTACCAATAGTGCGCTTCTATCTGCTTTTATTCAGTTGTATTGTGTCCACTTAAAGACCTCTTGCCACTCTGTTTTTTCCAACTAAATAATGTCCTAACTAGGGAATCGTTTGGACTTACAGATATAGCCTAGGGAAAAATCGTGAGGTAAATCCTAAATATAATGATGTTAACTATGATTTAGTTGTCTAACCTGTCAAATGCACTTTAATCCCACATAAATAGAATACACTGATCTGAGAAACATATTTGAAATCTTCTCCAGGCTAAAAGTAGTATCAGTTAACTTCCATTTTCAGAACAGTCATGAGGTTAGATCTGCTGTCATTGTTTAAGAATTGATTGACATTTTGAGATTACTCCATAATTCATCAGAGCATGGTAGAACAGAGCCGTGCAGACTGACAAAATACAGCACACTAAATACTGAAAAAAGTCAAAGTAACGTTTGAGGATTGTGAGTACGGTTTGTCAAATAGATTTATGCTCACACTTTAAAAACATTTCCTGGGTAAGAGCTTCGACCTTGTGCTTTTAGAGTTACTCATAAGATTAAATCGAGCAGCACTCTTGGTTGTTGATAGCTCCACTTTAGACACACACACACACACACACACATGCAAGTACAAGTACAAATTCAACATGACATAAGGTTACAAGATATCGTACTACTTTATTGCTGAAAGAAGCTACCATTAAGTAATTATGTTCCTACTTAAAGGTACATTATGTAACTTTTTTTGTGGACTTTTTTTTGCTCTATTTTAGCTCATTGAGATGTCATTGTTTTATCTTACCTGTATGTCATTAAACTCATCTATCTCCATGGAGACAAGCAGGTGACATTGCCAGGCCAAGTTACAGATCAGAACATAGACTGTGTAAAGACGTCAACTAAGTGAGTGTGACGTCAACCATAATGGTCAGCTCCAGTCAAATGAAGCTCAAGAAGGCTAGAGGTTACGGGGCGAATTTTGTGCCAAGTGCTATATTTGGAATTCACATCCCAAGTATCATAGCAACCAAAGAGCCAATCCGGAGCAGAGCTGTTGGGCGCTTAGCAACCCTGTCAATCAACGCTAGTGTGAGTGATCTCGGGAAAGTTATTAATGTTCATATCTTGATGGACAGAATAGTGAAATAAAAATACTAGGATCACATATGGGTCAATATGAACATTTTAAGCCCCAAATGGCGAGCCTGACAGCAGCAGTTACAGAGAGAGCGGCGGCAGTTTTCTAATGTAAATTGAACTGGAGCCAGGGTTGATGGAGCCAGAAGTGCAGCCCATGATCACTTCCTATTTGGAACGTGGCGGCTAGCAGGTTAGCTATGTCCATTTATATATACAGTCTAGAAGTAGAAGTAAGAATGCATGTTATTCAAGGTATTTCTGTAGCAATAAAAATACCTGTAATTGAAATAAAACACTATGTTCATGGGTTTCACCTCTTATATGAAACATTTTGAGGACTTTTTCCCATTGTAAAGATAAAGTATTTTGTTTTAAATTGTTCATCGCTATGGCAACAGTCATAGTTTTTCATCATTTTGAAACCTATGGATATCAACTGAATGATGAAGTGAGGAATATCTCCATGACCATTCACATGTAAATGTTACAGAGTGAAGCTGAAGTTTTCTTTGCATTAAATTGAAATGGTACTCAACATACCTCTCCACAAGACATGTTTAGCTTGTATTATGGTAAATGGTCACGATCATCAGTCATCTGTGTGAACTGGAATGGCACTTACCCACTTTGTTGATTTTGTTTATGCAAAATTTAACATGGAGTCTATTTCCTTGCATGAGAATAATGACAACTGTGAATAATGGCAACTGAACTGTATCTAAATCAATGTATTTTTTCATATAATGTCTTTAAATTAATCTTGAAAATGTGCATTGTTAGAACCTGTTCCAATTACATTACATAACCCATTTCCAAAATAAGCCATTCAGTAACCGTGTCCAAAAC
Source organism: Periophthalmus magnuspinnatus (assembly GCF_009829125.3). Lineage (NCBI taxonomy): Eukaryota > Metazoa > Chordata > Actinopteri > Gobiiformes > Gobiidae > Periophthalmus > Periophthalmus magnuspinnatus. The sequence continues at coordinate 17,084,498 of NC_047140.1, forward strand.
GAACACTATAAAAGCTGTATAATTGCCTTACCCAGTCAAACAAAGGTACCTCCTTTTTTGTCGTCTCAAAACCATTGGAAAGTGTTTGTGGCATGATTTGGCACAAATGCTGTGTCATTATGGAGTGCAACAGAGAAGCATCTGGATACACACAAGCCAGAGATATGAATGAAGCCAGCACCTGTAAACACATCATGAAAACAGGTTCATTCAAACAGAGCGGAAATAGAAATCCTGGACATGTAATTATATAGAAAAGGCAAATCACTATATTCATGGGTTTCAGGTAAATGATTCCCTGCTGATTTAAAGGAAAGTGTGGGGACCTTTCCCCATTCAAAATACATAATATTCTGATTTGTATTACATTATTGCTATAACAACAGAGGACCAATATCAGGCCAAATGCAAATTTCTGACCATATTATTTCACTGTCTGGTTATGGTTAGAGTTAGGATTTGGGTTTGGATTAAGAACAGTTAATTTGGTTAAATCTAGAGCTTTTAAACATGGAATGCTATTCCATGTCTGAGTAACATTCCATGTCCCAAAGCCCTAGATTTAACTAAATTAACTGAGATGAGGGGAAGCAAAATCACACTTGTTAAAATGCTGATTGGGTCGTGCTGTTGAATAGTTAAATAATGGACTGTTACTGTTGTAAATACCATAATTTACACCAGTGGTTCCCAATCTTTTTTTTTTTTCTTTTAAAAAACGCATATTGTGTATGTGTCTGCTGTTTAGTTACAATCTATGACACTCATGAATGACTATGCAATGTTGCAGAATCCTACACGGATCATCGATTAAATAATAAAATAGGAAGTAAGTACCGAGCAGTGAGCGTATCCCAGTGGCAATAAAAATGGTTGGCAATATGGCATCTTGAAAATAAGCAATTCAGACATGCATGAATCACTCCAAATACAAATTTGAGAGGGTAAATGGGAAAGGGAAACAATTAGAACATGGGTTAAAACTCTTGCAGAATAAGTCTGCTTTAAGACCCTTCTGCTTGCACCAGAGACATGCTGGGTCCCCCCAGACCAAAACAGCGCCCCCCTCAAATGCATCATATGCTAACATGCATACCATACAGGTTTTGTAATCATGTGTGCCAGGTTTTTACTATATAATTGGCACAAATAATATGCTTGATGACCTGACCCTATGTAATCTCTGGCACCCCCTGCAAAAGTATCTGGAACAAGTACACCAATATATTCCACTGCATAAAAACAGCTGTTAACATGTTGTCATTTTTGTTTTGGAGGCATTTCAGTATGGCGTTTAGTAAATAAGCTAAAGCCATTTAAATCTGGCATTATTCTGTATATAGACGTCAATGTAAAAATAACACATGACACACACCATTAGTCTCTTAAAGCAGTGTTTTAATGTTCATGCCATAGCTAGGGAGCTGTGTCTATATTTTGACAGCAGTACCTTATGTCTTGAATTAAATTCTCATATATATTTGTTTATACTGTAAAAAGCACGGACAGCTTGTTATTTCTCCACACTCTTGGCAAAATAGGAGATGCATGAGGAATATGTATGCAGATGACTACAGCACACTATGTCCAGGAAGCTGGTTGGGAGCGCAGCCAAAGAAAACCTGTCCAGACTGTGCACCTGCTGTTGTACCAGACACAGTGCACTACAGGTAAACTAAGACATGAGCTCTACTTCCAGAAATACTTACTTTGCAATATTACTTCCTTTTTTGTATTGTTTTTTCACACAACAACACTTTTAATAGCCTGAATAAAACATGACCAAATACTTAATTCAAAATGAAAAATAGTTTATTAAGAAAGGTTCATGATTAGTACTACTCAACTATTAACCCTAATTTCTAACCACTTAATTTAGAGAAGAGAACCTTTATTTGTAGCGCAATGGGGGAAATTCCAGTAGGATCCATAGCAAAAGAAAATTTACACTTGTACACTGTAGTTCCATAGACCTGGATAATATATTTTTATATACTATACATCAAGTTTGTAAATGAAGTATTTACTAAGCCTGAGTCAGTCTTATTTAAATATGTAGCTCATTATGAATTAGGTCTTTGCTCATGCTTTACTGAGGCTAATTTAGGTGTACTTATGATTTCTATACTCAAGCCTTAACACGTCCTGGCAAAAGGCAAATTGATATTACTGCGCTAATGGAGTTAGTTCTATGATATCTGACTTAGGGCGATATCATTTAGGAAGCAGAGTTTTTGCCAATCACAGCAGCAGACTGACAAATTAAACAACATAGGTTTGACTAAAGGAATGTGTAGCATCATACCTTTTAGTTTTGTTACCCTTATTATCAATTATTAACGAAATATTTTTGTTGGGAAATATATGCTTTTTGCTCCGCACCTAAAGTTGTGCAGACTCAAACACATCCGGTGAGAGCTGTAAAAGATGGAAACTCGACCTTGCCACAGTCCAATTTGCACCGCAGTTAGTTAATCCTAGAGATAAGTAGGCATATAAAAACATACAGCAAACATTAGACACACCACTGTGTCCGAATGTGATGCGTGAGTGTTGGTGGGCGGAAATGCCGATGGCGCAGATTGGCAGCCTCGCTTGTGTCAGTTTACCCCAGGACAGCTGCAGTGAGGGGAAAAAAACACCCCATGTGGAGAGTGAATGAAGAGTGACTCCAGTGTGATGCTCTGAGAGGCTTGTCAGGCTTATATAAACAGATGTAAGGCAGTAATATTATTATTCACCTCACAAAGCTGCATGTGCCCTGCATATGTACACTAGCTCTATCTCAAATCCATAGACAGCCCAGCGTGGGGCTTTACTGAGATAAACAAAGAAACATTCAAGCAGCAAAATCACATTTAAAGGGCCCATATTAGGCTCATTTCCTCATCAAAAACACACCTGGAGTTGTGTTTTGCGACATTCACATTTGATTAACACATAAACCCTGGATATTTAAGATGAGTTTTTCTCTCAAACAGGAAAAAAACACTCAAACTACTCAAATATGAGTGAATGAAACAAAACCCAACTCCAGGTATGTTTTTGATGAGATACCAGCATTATAACATGGCTAAAAGCTCATAAGAGTCAATTTTGCGTAATATAGGCCCTTTAAAGATTGATTACATGGAAGTGTAATCTGTATTTAGCTAAAACATGCACAGTAGTCTATTCCTCCTGCTGGGTACTCCTCTGCCAAAATCCTGGCTCAGATCAATCATAGACGATGTGTGTGCCGAGTTGTGCTAAATACTGGACCACCCCGTACTCCTTGTCAAGTTTCTAATACTGGGTTTCACATTGCATCACGTCATTTTAGAGGCCAGTACTAGTTCATGCAGAGACGGGAGAGTCAAAAAGCATATTGTTCAAATGCAGATTTTTGTTGAATTACAGTGAGTTATTGGGTCTAGTCAATAGTAGAAATTATCAGGTTTGGGAATAGAGCCCAGGATTGTGCCATCACGTCATGGAATTTCCAGTTAGCCTAATGTTAAACCAATGGAGATTTTAATATGCTAAATACTAAAGTTAGAATTCACTCAAAAGTATTCTGACACTATAGAGAGATAGATGTATTTACCGATAGTGACCAAGCGGTTCGTTGTTCCACTGCACCTTTATTTACTTTAACCCGTGGATCATTACGCTATAATTTGCACATTCTAAATTGCAATATTCATCTAAAATTATTTAATAAAAGAAACAATTCTGCAGACTTCTGCGTTAGAAAACTGTAGTGCTCAGTGGGAGTTGACATCACCGTAAACATCATCACAACAAAGAGCCGTGTAGCTGTCGGCTCCTCCTATGAATAGCCGTAAGTGACACTAGCAAGTAGCAGATTTATTTTCGTTTGTACCAAAATGACTACACGACGCTGCCGAATCCTATGTGTATCATTGATTATGAAAATAACATTGAAGAACAAAATAAGAATAGAGCAGTGAGCATATGCCGGTGGTGTTGAAAACGAGGATTGATCGGCATTATGGTGTCTTGAAAATAAGCGATTAAAGATTGCTCAAACATGCACGAATCACTCCAAAAACGATGACTTTGAGAGGGTAAATGAGAAAGGCAACAACAGCATAACATGGTTTAAAAGTTGATTTTGCATAATAGGTCTGCACTACTGCCAGCTATGTCAGATTTCCATAGAAACGGTCTATTTTTATATTCGATTCAAAGCTCTTGCCCCTCATCTGGGAGCATGACATCATATTCTAGCCCTGAAAACCACAAGTGTCTATGAACTCATAACAGCGAAACAGTAATAATCATGAAGTCTGTGTTCTTTAATGTAGAAACACTCTTGTATTCGGACACTGAGGTCCAGATTTTTGCAGTCCGCTGTACCCTTCACTTGTTTAAATATTGACTTTGTGTCATGTTGACTTTTCAGGAGCACATCGGGAGCACAAACATGTTTCTCATTTCCACCTCTGTTTCTGTTTGCATGTTTTTTTTTGTTTGTTTTTTTTCTCCGTTCGCATCTCTCGTCTTGCATCACTTCACATTGTTTTGGTCTTAGCCTGTTCCACCTCTTCTGCAGAACGAGATAAAAAATTGTTATTTCAGTCAACTATGATCAATTTACGCATGAACAATTAGACCCAATTCTCTTTATTATTGCCCCTTTAAACTATACATAAAGCTCTGATTTGTATTATTTTTATATATGGTGTAAACAACAATTAAAGGTGAACTAGGTCACTTTTTTCTGGCAGGTGGATAGCCACCTGGTTATCTCCAGAAACACACTAAATGTATATATCTGCATGGAAACAAGGACCTAACAGTAAGAATGCATGATCTTCAAGTAAGTTTGTGAGAATAATAAGTGTAAAGCCAGATTGCGGAACACTCCAAGCAAGGAAACATGCAGGTGACTTATCCTCCACCTGAAAAGTTATATAGTGTAACAATGAAGTAAAAGTAGTTCAGTGAGCTCTTTAGGTTTTCAAAATTTCCCCTTTTTTTAGCTGACAGATTGTAAATATATGATCACTATTTGTCATTGCCATTTTGCACAGTCTCAAAACCAACAGTCCCTTTTATTAAAATCAGAAAACATAAAATAAACAATCTATTAAATGAAAATAAAGACTACCCAATTATTTTATATGTAGAATACTTCAGTTTGTGGTGTCAATATTTACTCTTGCCTCAAAATTAGCCATTAGCATTAAGACATAAACATCCCTCTTTCTACACACAGAAGTGTCCTCCGAAGTGTTCATTTTATTTGTGTAGTGTTTAACATGTTGTTAGTGACATCCACCCACAGCTCCTTGTCGTCTGCGTCATCTTAAAATATGTATTAATTTAGCGGGACGCTGCAAAAACCTCATAGAGATTACACTGGACAGGAAGTAGTGACGCTAACAGTGAGATTGTCGGGTGACTTAACTTGTCACAAAAACATCTGCTCAACTTAAAATAAATAATGTATTTAAAAGTCAAAGCACATCTGTCCAAAAACATGTCGCTCCCATCTATTAGTGCTCTGAAAATGACAATGTGCTGGCACATATTTGTTTTATATGAACTTGGAAGCGTGAAGAATTGACTTGAACTTTTTGGCTTAATCTTCAGAGTTTTAATTGTCTGTTAGGGTGACATCTGGTAAATTTGCTTTGAGTTATTAGGCAGTGAAAACACATCTGTGCTGGAGGCGCTTCAGTCAGTCTGTGCATCTTTGGATCTCTGAAAATTTGGTTTGGCATCATTTCAAATTCAAATGTGTGATAATCACATATGATTTTATTGAGGTATTGATTTGGGCCAGAACTAAAATAATAAAATAAGTAATAGAAGTAATAAGTAATATACAAATCTATACATGACCATATAGTACTGCAGCTTATTCTGGTGTGATGAAAAGTGCCAAAGTTCTTCTGGTTGCTTATTTTCTGAACACAAGGACTACTGTAGGCCATAAACCACGCCAAAACAAGAACAAAACAACAGCAGTCTCAATTCAGCAGAGCCAGTCTCCTAAATGACCAGTAACCTTTAAGGACCTTTACATTGACCTGTCGGCATAGCAACCAAGTCTCACATACAAAAGCACTACTTTAACCACACATTAACAACAAAAGGCGTCCACTCTGAATTAAACACAAAATATCAGATCAGGGTTAAAATATTTTTTTAAAAGTAATAAACCAAAAATATAATCATAATTGGACAGCACTCATCAAATCAATAATAATATATTTTTAAAGATCCTACTGTATATTAGGCAAAATTGACTCCTATGAACTTTAGGCCATGTTAACATCTTTAGGCCAACATAACATAGATAAGAAAACAGTGTAATATGGGTCCTTTAAAGTCCCAATTTGTTTATCTCAATCAATCGACTAGGGCTGGGTAACATTCAGAAGTTGCTGATACAATACATACATCGACACATAGACCACGATATGATACATATCTTGATACAATGCCCTGTCAATTCGATACTATACAATACGATATATTTCAAATCGATTCGATTCAGTAAAAAATAAAGGCTTTCTGGACACTTAATTATCAACCTTTTTTTTTTTTTTTTTTTGAAAATGGGGAAAATGGGGAGAAAATAAATATGAATTTTATTTATTTTTTATTTACCTTCCATTTATTTAAGATGAATGAACATAACAGTGAATTTTGTTTTTTTTTTGCATTTAACTAACTAGAAAAACACATCGGACTGTTACGTTGGCCAGTATTACTCATCCACAGCTTATATGAGCCGCACATTCACATTTACAGAGGGACATCCTCTAAACAAGCCACAAAAATGTAGAGCTTTGACAGAATAATTTGGTAAAATATGTTAAAAAAAAATTGATAGAGCAGCCCGCGATATCGATACTGTATAATTAAATAAAATGATACGATATTTCGATATTTTTTGCACGACCCTACGATCGACCCATGCTGTGTTGTATTCTCACGTAACCCAATTTGTACTTCAATAATATATCCTAGCATCTTGTGATTTCACGCTATAGCCTACGGAAAAAGTCTGTTCTCAATTTTAGGACAGTTTTCCATAAAATATTCATAAATGTCCTCTTTCCAAATTGGGATGATCTAAGCAGACAGCTGACAAATATTTACCTAAACGTCCAATTAGCCTCGACACCGTTCTGAAGTAAAACTGCGACTCCTGTTCCCAAAGTGGTTGTCATGGTTACGTAAGGAGTATTCTACTTGTGGGTGTTCAGAGGCAAATCAAAATCTTTCTATAACCGTAATTTGACCTTATAATAAGAGATAAATGTGAAAAGTCTCCAAACGTGGTGTTATTGTTACTACAAAAATAACAATTCTCTTCTAGTGTACCCTTTTAGTATCAGTCACCAAACCACACAGGGGGTCAAATTGAAGGACAACAGGTTCAGGGAAAGAAAAAACTTATTTCTGCACTTTTAGGACTGGAGTTTTCAAACTTTTCACACCACGAACCACCTATGAATAAAAATGGGCTTTTAGAGCACAGTGAGATCCAGCCCAGGTCTACAGAATGACTAAACCAGGACTAGATCTAAAATAAAACTTAAACATGGCTTTAATATAGAGATGGTTTCAACGGTGGTCATCTGGACTTTTTTGAGAACTTTGCTCCCATAATGGCCTAAACAGATCTAAACAACGACTAACCTATAAAAATGTAAAAAACATAACTTATTTTAAAGCGCACCTATTACACAAATCAACTTTTTAGAGCGTTTAACCATGTTTTAGTTGTTTCCCCTCACCATTTACTCGCCCGAAGTTTTATTTGAAGTGATTCGTGCATGTCTGAGCAATCTTTAATTACTAATTTTCAAGATGCCATTTTGCAGATCAATTGCCATTTTCACTGCCACCAGTATACACCCATTGCTCTGTACTTATTTTGTTCTCGAATTGCATTTTCTTAATTGGTGATATGTGTAGGATTCAGCAGCATTGCATAGTCATTTTGGTTGGTTTGGTTGGCTCACTAGCGAAACGTGTAGCTATCCATCGGAGGCGCCGACAGCTGCACGGCTCTTTGTTGTGATGACGTTTACGCCGACATCACCTCCCATTGGGCGCCGGCGGTTTTCTAATGCAGAAATCAGCGAGTTTGCATACTCACGAGAATCCATCTGGCCCGGCACCTGCTGCTACGATCAGGCCAAGGTCACCAGTGGTTCGGGCCAATCACAGAGCAGCATTGTGGTTCAGGGAGGAAGCCAGTGGTGAAGCGCCCAAGCCACCCAAAGCAAGTATGGCAACGCTCACAGACAAACTTCAGCCAGTTTTAGTAGAAATGCGAACAATTTTGGATTTTGGATTTGACAAAAGTTTCATTTCGCATGTCGATAGATCACTCATTAGGGGCTTGAATGACTTTTTCAATGACTTTTTACACCAGCTCAATGGACTTAACTAACAGATACTCCTCATTGTAAACCCAGGGTGTGATAGTTTCAATGTAGTTAACTCCTCTCTTCAGACATGTACAAGTCAGTCACTAACCAGAACCATGTCAGAACTGAAGAAGCTACTTGGATGAGAGGCAAAACATATTTGTTCTATAAAAACTTTTGTCCAGTTGACAGAATTACACATTCTTTTGTGATAATTCTCTATATCTATCTGATCCCATCAAGGTTGCATGCATTATTAATCATTACCCTGCTCAAGGTAAACATATGACAACAAGCCAACAAATAAATAAAATCATGAAGCATACTTGTATACCTCATGGATGAATATTTTAAACCCATTGTCATAAATATTTCAAGTTGTACCAATGACAGACAGCTTGTTTGGCACCTAAATAACTGTATTCTTATTAGGCTGGGTATGTTGTTTCAAAAGACAAGGTAAATTTATTCCATTATTACCTTGCAGAGGCAAACTTCATCTCAAGGGGTAAAAATAGCGTTGTGTTTCTTATCAATTTTTACTTTACAGGCAAGGGAAGTTGTAGAGCGTTGTAAGGTTGGTTTAATGCGTCACACTGGGGGTAGCATTGTTATCCTGCCTTTGCTAACCAAGGCAGAGGTGTCACAGTGGGTCAGAGTAAGTACGCAAGAATATGGAGGATGTTGTTTGGAAATATGAACTCAGATCCATATAGATTTACATAAGACTTTCTTCAGTCCAAAACAAGAACATGAAGAAACTTAAAACTGCCTGGGCAATGTCAAATTTCAGTGCTGTGGTCTTTAATGTGACAATACAATGAAATATGTATGAGATTAAAGCAAAAAAAAGTTTAATTTATGTATTGAGATAAAGTATTACAAATGTAGAATAGATAATCATTTTATATTTTCTAAACTGTGATATTGTGGCCAAACCTCTTCGCCAAAGCCGTATTTCGTCAGATCTCAGAAGCTAAGCAGGACTGGGCCTGGTTAGCTGGAAATACAAGGTGCCACAGTGAGGCAGCAGTGGCAAAACTGATGTTGTGTCCTTAGGCAAGACACTTCACCCACAGTGCTTAGTATGTGGCGGGTGAGTGAGTGTCGGTGGTGTTCCGAGAGGCCAATGGTACAGATCGGCACAATAGAAGCCAAGCGTGGAGTGAATGAATAATGCATGAAATTGTAAAGTGACATTGAACATCTGGAGAAGCACCACGTAAGACTAGCATTATATTTATCTAAAATGAGTAGATATTTTCCTCTGCACAGATAACTTTAAAAAATAATTTGTCTACATGAAGTGAAAGAAATCTGAGTTACTGCCATAGTCCAAGAGTTTCAACTGCACGCCAGCATCATCTATTTTCTAAGCTTACTCGTTAATTCTCAGGATTAATTTGATATTTGCTGTCATATTTGCCACTGGATTTAATTAAAATGTGTGTGTTTGGGGGCTCACTTCAGGCCTCTATGTTGACAAGCAGTGCCTCGAGGTATACGCTCTAGTTCAAGCATAATATTAATCTTCTATTACTGGGCAGAAACTTTCAACAAGCAATAAATCAGGGCAATCTAATGGGATGTCATTTGTCACACTCACGTCGATAAACCAATAAACAAAGAGAGTGAAGGGAACCTGTTGGGGACATGTGTTGCCCATGGACACAGTGACAGTATACATTTACAGTAATTGAACTAGCAACCTTTCTTGGGTATATTTTTCTACTTTGAGAGCAACTGCAGTCCATTCGGGGAAGTTATCAAGCAGAATTCATGATCTGTGGTTATATGTAGCAATAAAGTTTTAGCTCTAATACTAAGCTAGTGGAAATTCTAAAGATGTTCTCGAATTATCTTTAACACTATTATTTCGGCCTGTATTAGCCCTATTATGTGTATAGTGTTTAGCCGAAAGGAAGAAATGCATGCTGGGATACACGTGTCATCAAAAATACAAAGCCACTAAACAGAACTTATCAATAATAGGCTTAAGTGTCCCTTTGTATTGGACAGGCAAAGTGACTGTTTGGGATGAAAACGGAGGAATTATTTACACAGATTTGCACTGTTTGTCAAATAAAGACACTGTTCTACATTTTCTACAAGCTGTAAACAGGCCAGGAAATTGCACAAGGATTTCAGAAAAAGGCTGGACATGGAATCTTAAATTGTGCCATGAAACCGGTCATCAGATGTACTAAAACAAAAATGTTAGTAACAGCAGTAACATAAGTGTATTAGTAGAATTAATATAGCTGGGTTCCATATACCGGTATGCAATTTATGGATTTCTGCAGAAGCAACAATTAAAGCCTTAAACTCTTATTAATCTCAGTTAAAAAGAAGTTATATATTTTGTTCTGAATGATACAAGAATTTTTAAGAGGAGATGTCTTCCACGTTAAGGGAATACAAATTAGTGACTGTGGGTGGACCGTTCCAAGTTAGAATAGAGTTTTTTTTCACGCTCTATGGTCCAACTCCAGACCCTTCTGTATGAGGGACTGGGTGGTCAGGCAAATAAAATGGGCCATATAAAGATGGGATGGAATGATATATTTTCTCTGTTAAAAAATAACATTTTAAATTCATTTAAAACAAGACTCTTTGATGGGCCTGGTGTCAGTCAGTCGTTGCATATTTGTCATGCATTAGTTAGAATTAATTTAAATATCTTATTTGATTCAAAGTACATCAATTACGTATGTTTATATATCCTCTTCGGACCTAATTTATAATATTAATAATGCATTAGTTTTATATAGATGCTCAAAGTCACTTTACAATTTTGTGCATTATTCATTCACTCCACACTCATTAGTGGTAAGCTGCAATCGTAGCCACAGCTGCCCTGGGGCAGACTGACGGAAGTGAGGCTGCCAACCTGCACCATTTGTCTACCACCAGCACTCACATCTACTTGTCAATGGCTGATCTCCAAAGCTAAGCTGGGCTGGGCCTGATTAGTACTTGGATGGGAGACTGCTGGGAATACCAGGTGCCACAGTGGGGCAACAGTGAAAAAATGTCTTCATAGGAGCTTCACTCACATCGCCTAGTATGTGAGTGGAATGTTATATGTTGGATATTTGTATTCTTATTCTGCCACTGTTGTGATAGTTTTCTGTTGCAACACAGCAATTTCCCCACACAAAGGTTCAAACTCATTTTATTGTCGCACTGCTGTTATCTATCCATCTCCCTTTGTTTCTCTGTGTTGTTAGCTTTGTGTCTGGGGCTATAGCTGTAATCAGGTCAGGCTTCTGCATATGTGCCACAGAAGGGGGAGAATCCGTCACTCTGTCAGTGCACTGTCAACACAATGTGAGCCAGAAGGCAAGACGCCGGCCTGCAATGCATACACTATACACTCATATTACCACATGCAACCACATAGAGACACAGGGCTAAATCAGAAAACGCTCCATCCAAGCCTCCAAGACACTGTGTACTGAGCAGAAATACATCTACTGCCAGTAAAAACATGTCCAGAAGCCCTGCATGGGATTCTCATTCACTCAGAGGACAATATTTTTCAAAAGTTTTTGAAGTTTTGTTTCAAAGAGTCTAAATTTATTCAAAGTTGCCTAAAATAGTAGATGAAAAGCTATTGTTGTCGATGGAATGTTACTAATTAGAAAATTTGTGCCAAAGTTTAAACACAGGGTTTGTTTGTGATTTTAAATGTAGTGACAAGACAAGCTCCTTGATCTAGAAATTATGTATTGAAATTTGAAATATATTATGAAGTATTGCAGGATTTCAGATGGCATCACAACATTCTATAGGACAATAATATTTGATCCAGATGGAGAGCAGTTAAAATTAATATTCCAACAAGTCAAATTCTGGTTGTATATGGTGAGTTCTTGGGTATAGTCAAAATTAGAAATGATTAGGTTCAACATTTACCTTTTGGATATTTCATGACAAAGTACAATGTAACCAACAGGGAAAACTGGCTCTTTCCCCCATCTGGGAGTATGACATCATTACATGCTAAAATCTGAAAACCACCAATAAAATATTTAACTAAAATGTGTATACTTTTCATTAAACTACTGACATGCAAAAGCAATTAAACGAACACATAGCGATTCAAATATACAACTTGAACCTTGCTGTTAAATGAATAATAGTCCGTGGCTGCCTGGCAAATCCAGAGTGATATATCTCTCTGTTTGTTTATACAGAGGGATATCAGTCTGGTCACCACTCATGTCCAACCAAACATGTCCATGCAAACAGATTTGCTTCACCCACTGATTCTGCAGAAATCAGCAATGTGATTTTTTTCTTTTTTTCTTTGTAAGTGCCATATTTTTGTTTTTGATAGGAACAGGCCAATGCATGTCCTTGATTTGCTAATCTATAATCAAGGACTGCAGATAGAATTTTTTTTTTTTGGCCGATACCAATTGTTTAGAATACAAAGCAACCGATGGCCAATAAGCTCTGCCGATATTTTTGGGCCAGCATGTGGGGCCAATTATTTTCCCCAAATAATGCAATTTAAATTTAGTACAAACTCCCCATAGCCCTTTTTTTTACCACAAACCCATAAGAGAGATGTGTAGTCATGTTTTGTTAAAGTGTTAATAAAGTCACTGACAAATTCATACCTCTTTTGTTTCTAAGTATTTTTATTTTATTTTTTCAGAGCATTTAGAACAGCAGTGTCCAAACTTTTCTCATTAAGGGCCACATATAAAAACACAGACAAAGCTGAAGGCCGATTGAGGGCCATAGACTGGTCACCGATACAGTGAATACTTCAAATCTGCATTATTATTACAAGTTAGACTGAACCACTAGATCTTTATTCATGCTTACATCCTCAGTGGGACACATTAAATATCTGATATGGGCCTGTTAAAGTAGATTTTCAGAAATATACAGTAAAAAGTACTGTTCAAGGTAATATGGGCCAATTCACCTGGAAGCTTAAGGGCCGAGAAAATATGGTCTGAGGGCCGCATTTGGCCCCCAGGCCACAGTTCAGTTTGGGTGTCAGTGTCACTGACTTTTGGGCCGCCCTGTATAAAGCTTTGTGTGTATTTTTTAGACAACAGATTGATCAAAACAAAATATCAACCTGTGCTGGTAATTTAAGGCCAATAGCCAATATGCTAAAAAGTCCAAATATCGGCCTGATATATCGACCAACCAATATATTAGTCTATCTCTACTCTGTACATTGTCACTTCACATGAAGACTACACTAAAATTGTGAGTCACACCCACATTTAGCAGTGACCAGACTCACATTGTCGTAAAATACTGGAGAAGAGTGTATTCTGAATCCCATGAGTATCTTTAGCTCTTTTTATCAGTAGACTTTGAGCAGGAGGAGGAGATGTATTGTATTGTGTGAGCCTCTGTTTGGGGAAAGTAATTGTGTGCATGTCGGTCGAGCATGATTAATCGCCTCCTCACTTCACTGTAGCTTTAGTCAGACCACTGCTATTTGTTCAGCTCCTTTTGTGGCTTTAGAGATAATTACCGATGTACAGGGATATCAATACAAGGTACACGCTCCTGTGAAAGCCCTGACACTTCAGACGCTCAATAGAAACACTACAGCACACAGTTATATAAGATGATTCATGACCGCGTACTGTATACAGAGACTAAAAGGTTCACTTTGAGCTTTGTTAGTAATTGATTAGATGTAATAAAGTTTAAGATATTGTTACTAATACTGCTGATAATGTAATGCCTGATAACAGTAACTTATGTCTGTACAGCTTGATTTAAAGGTGCATTATGTAACTTTTCTGGAGGGAGATGTTTGTCTGAAATGTTTCATAGTATGGCATTAAAGACGCTGTACCAGATTCTTAAAGAGTCTTAAAATGTGGAAAAAACAGAACTAGATTATTTTCAATGGTTTGCTGTGCCCCAAAGTTATTTCTCATGTAACTTATGCTAATTATTCACCATGAAGAGTTTAGAATCGCTTTTCGCAACATTCAGAGATCAGAGCAGAGTTTTGTGATTATGGTAATACTAACAGCAAGTAGCATGCTAACTGTGCATTTCCTGATTTTCGTACAAGGAAACACTTTATAAATTACATGCATACCGTACACAGTGGACTTATTTTTACCTCAAGTGCTACTTAGACTATATATCTGTACTGGCAAGGCGTATTTTGCTCAAATATATGGGGGGAAAAAATCAGATACAGCTCCTTTAAGCTCATGTATGTTGCTTGTATCCGATTGCAAAAATACCTTGAAAAATGCATTCTGACTGTGAGAAGGCTTGCCCCTCCACAAATCTATCCCACCTCTTGGTCTGGAGGCAGCCTCTGCTTGTCTCCATGGAGATAGATCCCAACAGAACATTGTGCCTTTAAAAGATATTGCTACTGAAGACATTTGAAAACATGTAAAGGGGTGAAATAATAGATGCTCATCAGGGTCCACCAAAACAAAAATGTGATGGTTTGGCAGACTTTCATTGCAGATGCCCAAATGTATTCCACTTTCTGATGGATATTTCAAAGCCTGTTGAATTGATTGATTGGAAAAACAGTAACTGCAGCTAGGTTCGTTTCTACCTTTGGAAAAGTCCTTAAATACCAATCTGAATGTACAAAAATGATAAATAAGCTACTGTTTCTTCTCAAATTGCCACTTAAGTGATGTACAACAATGATAAATATTTAACACAGGTACTATCCCTCCAAACAGAATTATTTTCAAATTTTCAGTTTGATTTATCTTTATTTATACAGGGAGAGTCCGTTGAGCTCACCAGACTCTCTTTTTCATGAGCGCCCTGTTAAAATACAAACAAAAACAAACAAAACAAATAAAAACAGGTGCAGGTGTGATTATAAATGTTTATCACCAGATTATTAAAGTGCATTAGTGGCAAAAATGTATCCAGTTTTGCATGTCCTTGAAATGTATTCCAATTCAGGGAAGCAAATTAACCAAAAGCTTTTTTTCACATTTCAGTCCTAGTGCAGCCAGTCAATCATGAGATCTTGTACTTAAAGTTCTCGTACCAAAGTTTAACAAGCAAGTGATAATTAGAAAAACGCAAACGTGTCATCTGCACTTTAAAGTCTTGTTTGCGACAGCGCTCACAGTTAACTCAGTTCGCTTCTCCGCTGTTGTGCAATGACCTTCTCAAACTAAAACTAAAGCTCCAGGAGATAAACTTGAGTGATATTTATATTGTGTGAGCCTCTATAATAAGACTTTAATTTTCTTGTTAGCGGCGAGTCCAATTATGAGATGATGAATTTTAGCGTCCGTCATTAAGGTAAAGTGAAACACAATGACATTTAATTAGAGCTATATTTAGTCCTCAGACACACCGCTCGCTTTGATCAAGATGATGAGGTATAAAGGGAGTACAAACACAGTAGTCTAATAATGCTGCATTGTACAAGGGCTGGGGAATTGAAGTGCAATTAATCATGGGTAAACGCTTAGACAGAAGGTATATGTTAGTGTTTTGTGCTTGCATGTATCTTTATTCTGAAAAGGAATTTAGGTTTTAGCATCTTAATCTGCTTATGTTTTTTGGAGTAAAATATTCAGGTGCGTAGCAGTTACCGAAGTACATTGACTTGAGTAACTTGACTACTCTGCATAGTTTTCAAACAGCATCCTTTTACGTATTTTATAGTGTAATAGTACTCACAGTAAAAGTTTGGGTTACTCTTCCCACTGTACAAAATGGTAAATGTGTGTTTCTTATACAGCTCCTTTTGATATGATTTAGTTTATCCTTTGGGGAAACATTAAAAACAAACTGATTTGATCATTATTTCATGTTTAGTCCTAACAATTCCATTAAATATAGTACATATGGTATTGGATCTGAATAGTAGTTTCCCCAAATACTTGAATAATTCCATGGACTACTATTTTAATATTATTTTAAAGTAACTGTATTCGTACTTGAGTAAATAAGTGTAGTTTCAGGTAAAGGATGAACAAGGTCGAACACACTTTTTTTTGGTACACAACATATAACGACACAGCTTCTCTTCCTGTGCTTGGTTGATGTCAGCTGGTTATTACCTGGTATTGATTTTTGCTATGGTAGCTTGAGTTCTAAGTCTAGGGATTGAGTGAAACTGGTTTGAAATAGCATCCTTGTGGTCCTCTTCTCATGTACTGATTCTATGTTGGATCTGCTCCTCTCTCGACTGCAACCTGTAGATTTCTCTCCAATAATCCCAGTTACCACCGCTCTCCTCCAGCTCTGGTCTCTTTTGGCCCTCTCTGAACATGGTACAATTGGTTTGCCTAGTTGCTGTGGAGCTTGGAGCACAGTTTCTTGTCCAAACACAACTGAAAGTTCAATAATGATGGAACTTTTTTTTCAAACATTCCATAGAGGTTTGCAGACTGTGTTATGCAATGTATACTGAAAGTTTACAGTCATTTCAAATCAATTTTTTCAAGTTTTTGTCCTACTTTGGATTAGTTTACTTTCGTCTTGGTGTAGTCGTATTAAGACTTCATTCATTTTGCGTTCCAGGCGACTATCTCCCATCCTCAAGTTGAATTATCACAAACAAAGTGGGTAACAATCGGACTTCAGATAGAAAAAGTGGATCTGAGGAGAACAACCACATAAATGATGTAAACACTTGATACTTAAAGTCAACAGTATTCTATAATTGAATACATTACAGACATCTGTTTAATGTTTACATTTATTTAGCCTTCGGTTCAGCTTTCGCCATTGTGTTTATTTACAAGTTAATTAAACTGGAACGCTCAGAGGTCAGAACCCATAATGTTCAACTGAGAAATATCCCATATCCCAGCTGCCTGGAACGCAGCATTAGTCCTTGTTTGTGCTGATATTCAGAAAGTCAAATATTATTGTGTGTGTGGCGATGCGCCGAGCTGAGTAGACGTGTGTTTTTCGGCTCTGCACCGGATGTCTTGTTAAATAGGAATTTCTGACTCGTTTTGAATATAAATTGCCTCACTGGGTGTGTGATGTCGTTAGATGACTTTTTCAAACAATCTGGCACAAGTAAGAAGAGAGAAATGGGCAAACGCGGACCTAAGGCTAAAGCTAGCTGTAACGACATGTTAGCAAGCAACAGCCAAGCGGACGAGGTCATGGGCGACACCGAGGACGCAGGCCTAGCGAGTGACCATCGAGAGGAAAACGATTCTATCGTGGATAAGGTTACTGCTAATATATCCCAAATATTGGATGACAAGCTGAAACCTTTGAATGAGCTCTCTGGTAAATTCGACAGTCTGATCGAGAGGATGGATACGGTGGAACAGAGGGTGTCGGATCTGGAGGATGCCGCGGTCACGAGCGAGCCCCGTATTAGTGCTTTAGAGGCCCAGCTTCAGAGAGCACTGGAGAGACTGGAAAGTTTTGAGAATCAGAGCCGTAGGCAGAACGTAAGAATCATTGGGCTGCAAGAGGGTGCGGAGGGTGCTTCGCCAGTGGTTTTTTTTCAAAAGTGGATACCAGAGGTCCTGGGCTTGCAGCGGGATATGGTAGTCGATAGAGCGCACCGCAGTGGCCCACAGCTGAGACGTGCGGGCGCGGCGGGACCGCGCGCTGTCTTGGTTCGGCTGCACTATTATGCTGATGCGCAGAGGATTCTCCGTGCTGCGAGGGCGAAAGGTAACGTGGTGACGGCAACAGGTACAGTGTCCTTCTACCAGGATTTCTCAGCGGCCGTGGCGAGGAAGAGACAGGAGTCCGCTGATGCACGGAGAGCGCTCCGAGACGCGGGGGTCAGATATTCCTTTTTGTATCCAGCTATTGTCAAGATATTCAACCCCGATGGCTCCAGTCTCTCCCTCAAGACCACAAAGGAGATGAAGGACTACGTGATGAACCTGCCGGGAACCAAATAAATGGAGGTGCAACGATTCATACTTACAACGCAAATCGATTCCTGAGGCTTATTACTGTAGCATTAGTTGATTATTAACGAGCCACTATGTGTATGCTTGATTTTATCCGGTGCGGGGTGTTTTAGAATTCCCCTTATAGCTGTACTTTGGAGTAGGGTACACCTAGTTCGTTGCTTTTGGTTTTTGTTTTGTTTTCATATTTGTTATTTTATTATTGTTATTAATTATTATTATATATATTTTTTTTTTTTATCTCATCTCTTATGAGAGGGTTGTTTGGTCCAGGCCTTGTGTTGAGGTTTTGCCTGGTACTAGTTCTGTGGAGTTTAGGTTTGGGGTTGCAGGCTGGTTTATTGTATATTTGGCAGGTTAAAAAACAAACAAAAAAAACAAACAAAAAAAACAAACAATATTTACATAAATTATATTTAATATGTCACTAAAGGTAACCACTTGGAATGTAAAGGGGTCCAATAATGTTGTTAAGAAAAAGTCCATTCTGAATACCTTGAAAAAAGATTCAGTCCAAATTGCTTTCCTGCAAGAAACTCATCTTACTGATGACGAGCATAGGAAGTACTGCAGAGAATGGGTGGGTCAAGTTTTCTATTCATCTTACTCTACAAATAAAAGAGGTGTCTTAACCTTAATACATAAGAACCTCCCATTTACTGCTATAGTTACCCATAAGGACAAAGAAGGAAGGTATATTTTTGTAAAAGGTGTGTTATATGGGGAAAATGTTCTTCTTGGTAATGTTTATGCCCCAAACATACAGGATGAGGAGTTTTATACAGTGTTACTTGGGCAATTGATGGACATGGAATGTGATAATGTAATACTGGCAGGGGACTTTAACTGTGTGTTGTCCCCAGAGTTGGACAGACTTCCTCCACAATCTACTTTAACTAGGAATTCTAAAGCACTTTTGCAAATTCTTAATGAAGTAGATCTCGTTGATATTTGGCGGCATCATAATCCACTCCTGAAACATTTTACTTTCCATTCATATCCTCATATGTCGGCATCCCGTATAGATTATATTTTCCTATCAAAACGTATATGTCAACTGGTTGAACAGGTAGCTATAGGCCCTTTGGGTCTCTCTGATCATGCCCCTGTATTCCTCAGTATGCAGCCCTTGCGGGTTATCGAGCGATCTGTGTCCTGGAGAATGAATACACTGCTCTTTTTAGATGATACATTTGTGAAATTCATAACAGAGCAAACAACATTGTTTCTAGAGTGCAACGATAATGAAGGGATTGACTCAAGAACCTTGTGGGACTGCTATAAGGCTTATATGAGAGGTATGATTCTCTCGTTTACAGCTAATAAGAAAAAAGAAAGTTTAGCAAGACAACTGGAACTGGAAAACACCTTAAAACAACTAGAGAAACACTATTATGAAACACAGTCATCTGAAACACTAACTGAGCTCAAAGTGATTAGAACAACTTTGACTAACTTAATAACACGTAAGGCTGAAAAAGATATTCAGTTTGCCAAACATAGGATGTATGAATCAGCTAATAAGCCCAACCGTTTTCTAGCTCGTATTGCAAGAAATGCTCCTTCAAATACTTTTATAACAGCAATTATGGACTCTAATAACGTGAGGTGTGTAGGAAACAGAGAGATTAACACAAGCTTCAGAGATTTTTACATAAAATTGTATAGTTCTGAGAGTGACACTTCAAGGCTTAAATCAGGTTTTTTTCTGGATAACCTGGAATTTCCCAAGCTATCTGATAGTCAACTTAATATGTTGGAGTCACCTATAACTCAGCTAGAGGTGGACAAAGCAATATCTACACTTCAGTCTGGGAAATGTCCTGGGCCTGACGGCTTTCCAGTAGAGTTTTTTAAAACCATGAAGGCGAAAATAGGCAGCTTATTACTTAGAGTTTATAATAAATCTTTTGAAGAAGCCAGGCTCCCTAAATCTATGTATCAGGCTAACATTACACTTATACCTAAAAAGAGTAAAAATGTAGAATTATGTTCATCATACAGACCCATCAGCCTTCTTGGTGTTGATAATAAAATACTTTCAAAAATTCTTGCTCTCAGGTTGGAGAAAGTAATGTGTTCATTAGTGGAAGCTGATCAAACAGGTTTCATTAAGGGCAGAAACTCTTACTATAATACGAGGCGCCTGTTCAATATTATTCACTTTCTTAACTGTAATAAAATGCCTGGTGCGGTAGTTTCTATGGATGCCGAAAAGGCGTTTGATAGAATTGAATGGGAGTATGTCTTTGAAATAATGGGAAGATTCGGCTTTGGACCAAATTTTGTGAATTGGATCAAATTACTATACAAAGCACCAGCGGCCTCTGTTTTAACTAATGGCCTGCTGTCCCCTCCTTTTGAACTAGGCAGGGGTACAGCTCAGGGCAGCCCCTTGTCACCATTACTCTTCGCTTTGGCCATTGAACCCCTGGCTATGGCCATTAGACAAAATCCAAATCTTCATGGGGTCACAATTGGGGATAAAGAACATAAAATACTGTTGTATGCAGATGACATCCTTCTGACATTGACTGATCCTTCTAAATCTCTACCAGTACTGATTAGCTGTGTCGAAGAGTTTGGCCTTATATCCGGATACAAAGTGAACTTTGATAAATCTGTTATTATGACTCTGGCAGATTCAGGAAATGTTGAGCCTAAATATGTTAAGCCCTTTCGCTGGGAGCCGTCAGGTTTTATATACCTGGGAGTTAAGGTTACACCAACATTGAGTCTTTTATACAAAGAAAACATTAATGGAATGATTGTGGGTCTTAGTGAGATGTTGACAAGATGGAAGGCTCTACCAATCTCATTCCTGGGACGAATTAATCTTATAAAAATGATTATCCTACCCAAAATATTGTACCCTACTAGTATGCTCTTTGTGATTTTAAAGTCTGAAGATATAAAAGTAATTAACAAAGCAATGGTGGACTTTATTTGGGCAGGAAGGAAACCGAAACTCAAGTTAGAGACACTTCAGTTGCCCAAAGAACAAGGAGGATGGGGCCTACCTAATGTAGAGTATTATGTCCTTTCAATGCAAGCTAGGATTATTTCTGTCTGGATACATGAAAATGCAGACCTGCCCTGGTTGAATATTGAGGTTGTTTTGTGCAAACCATCATCACCTGTCAACTTGTTGGGGAGCAAACTAAACAGTGTAACAGATACAGTTAAAGGTAATCCTCTACTCTATAATGCCCTATGGGCGTGGGGAAGACTAAGAAAACTGTTTAAAAGTAATCAGCCATTCCACATTTTATCGACTTTGATAAATAATCAGGACCTATTGCCACAAACTATAGGAACAAGTTTTACAGGATGGCACATTGCTGGGATTCATAGGTTTTTTGATCTCTTTACAAGGGGAGAATTCAAATCTTTTGAATTCCTGAAATCTCAATATTCTTTACCAAATAAAGATTTCTATAAATATTTGCAATTAAGGCATTATGTACAGCAAAAAGCTAAATCTCTTAAGCTTACACCAGAGTTGTATCATCTGGAGGTATTTCTCATTAATAATAAAGAGCATAAGCATTTTATATCTAAGTTTTATTTGGAAATATATTCCCTCAGTGTGGATAAATTGGCATGGTTAAGAAAATCTTGGGGAATTTTGCTTAAAAGTGAAGTTGATTCACAGCAATGGGATAAAATCCTAACCTTGCCATCTAAAATCTCCATTTGTAATAGGTTTAAAGAACTGCAGTACAATATTCTGCATAATGTATATATTTCTCCAAATATTTATAGTAAGTACAATGTGGGTACATCGCCAAATTGTCAAAAGTGTAAAATTCATGTGGGCACGAGGTACCACTGTTTATGGGAATGTGCTTACATCCAAACATTTTGGAATGAAGTCTGTGCCAATATTAGTAAAGCTATAGGTCAGCAGGTGGCAGGAAACCCAATGATGTGTTTACTGGGACTTATCCCTCCTTCACTGGCACAACATGAGCATATTGTTCAATCATTCTTAATGATGGCTAGGAAGAGCATTATGGTAAAGTGGGTGGGTGATGATCCTCCCTCTGTTTCCCTGTGGAAATCTCTGATGTCTGACCTCTTGTCTATGATCAAACTTGGATATTATATTGATGGAAATTCTCAGCTCTTCATGGACAGATGGAAGAAGCCACTGGAAGCAATTGGACTTAAATCTCAAATAGACTCAAATGGACAACCACTTTGGACTTGAACCACTACACACTTTTATGGATCCTGGATTGGAATATTTTATATAGATGTTTTCTAGACCAGCCTGTAACCTGTACTGTTCGTTTGTGTGTTTCATGTTGTATGTAAAAAAAGTAAGAAAAGTTATAAATAAATAATATAAAAAAAAAAAAAAACAAAAAAAAAAAAAAAATGTGCTTTACAGCACCAAATAGCTGTAAGAATCTTTGGCCTTGAAAAACATATAAAATGCTGCATATGAAAAAAAAAAAAAAAAAAAAAAAAAAAAAAAAAAAAAAAAAATGTAGAATTGTTGAGTCATAAAAAACAGCATGCACAAATCAAAATATAAAATACAATGTTAATGTGGTTTGAAGGCCAGTCATCATTTCTATGTACAAACCTGGCTCTTATTTGGCCTGTAATAGTGCCTCCGAAGTACGGCTTTAACTTTCTATTTCTATGGAATCATGTACTTCATTTTCCACCCCCAGAAAGTTGCATAATCGTTTAAAAATAAAGCACACGTTTTTGAAGTTTTTGAACTCTTTGCCCCCAACCGTACATAGCATTTATCTCACTTTAGCCCTGTCATTTTTAGTGCTGCGTTCTGCCCCATGTCCAGACTATTTCAGCTGACCTATTACTGTTCGCCCACATGTTGTTTTGACCAATCACTCTTTGGCCTTTAGTGAACAAATTTATTGAATGCCTCATACAAACAGAGCTTTGGATCTCAAACGCTCTAACTCCACACATCATGATCAAATGTCTGTCGGTGTTGAAAGAACTCATAATATGGTCCAGTGCAAACAACTTAACTTTTATATTTATACTTCAGTACAAGATGTTGTTTTCAAATCAGTGCATTTAGACTTTTAAAGACAGGGTATTGTGCAAAATCGACTTTTGGGAGCTTTCTACCATGTTATACCATTACTATCGCATGGTAGCAATGGCAGCCTGAAGAGGTTTTAAATGTCATCCATGCATGTTTGAGTAATCTAGTGATCTCTCTTAGGCAGCCCTATTCGAATCCTCCTCATTGTTAGCAGTACAATTCTGTCCAAAGCTCAGCCCACAAGTCTACTTCACCCATGCCCCACATGACAGTTCTCCATAAATATACAAAAGCATAACACAAAAACACAGTACAACTTGACAAACCTGATGTACTGTGCAGTTGTTTCATTAGCAAGATGCATGCTGTTTGAGCTGTGATAGTGCTCTGAACGGGGAGCAACTTAGATTGGAGAGCAAAAGGAAGGGAAGCTCAGAGCATCAAAACAAAAGTGAAACTTACTAAAATGCTAATATGTTGTTTTTGGCAAAAATAGCATTTTCAAAACAATAAAAGGTAATATGGTGAGCTAAATATGTCATGTGTTAACAATTAATACTCCATAAAAGTAAACCCTGCACCCTGTATAAGCCCATCAACTCAAATCATGTATTTCAGTATTCAGTATTTATTTATTTATAGTCATTGTCACAGAAGAACAATGAAATTGCTGTCTGTTTGAACTTAAACACAAGGTAATTTTAATCTTATGTGATCAAATAAACAACTTTTAATAAATAAAACTAGTAATTTCCATTATTTTTTAGTAGTTATTTCTTTTATTCATTTATTTTAATTGTAAATTCGGGTAAAAGTAAACTAACCAAGTTATTTATTTAGCCCATACTGTTTAGGCAATTTAAGGACATTACATTACAATGGCTTAAATAAGTGATGAGTGTCAGTGCACCCAGATCATGTTGTGCTTCACCCAAATGAAAATCTTAGGTGCACCCAACTCAAGCTTTAGTCTGGAGCCCTCATGTTTTTATCTCTCTGTTTGAATATTTTTGAAAGAACAAAAATCTTAAAGAAATCATCTTATTTTTCACCTGTCGAGTCAATCAGCTCCTCATTATGGACCCACTCAACTGTGTAAAGATCCAAAGATTGACTGTCTCTCCTCCTGCCACAAACTATTCAAGAACAGACACTTGATATATTTACCAGTCCAAAAGAGTCCCATTCCTGCTTCCTGTAAAACCAAAATATCCATCTAAAGTAGGGCTCCATGATTTGGGAAAGAATAACTGTGATTTTTCTAAGATTGTGATTGTGATTACATTTGTGATTTATGTTTTAATAATAGGATTCTGTTGAAAGTTCACATTTTAAACTCATCCAGAAGAATTGACTAAAAGACTGAAACATGAACCAATAGACTTAGACAAGAATCACATTTCAGAACATGTTTGTACAGATCTAAACTACAGGGTTAGCCATTTTTATGCAAAATAAGACAAAATATTTAGTTGTTTGTGGAGGAAATTATGGTATTTTCCCAGTCTTTGTGATTTACTAATTGCATCCATTCAAATTTCGATTCAGTTGTGCTTAATCTTGCAGCCCTAATCCCTTATGCCCTGATGAATATGAGGCCTATTTATTTCCAATATTTTCACAAACTATTCGACATTAAACACTTGATAAAATTTCTCCACAATCCCCATTCCCATTCTGCAAAACCAATTTTCCATCTAAAGAACATCACACGTACTTATTTATAAATGTTCCTGGTTGCTATAGTGTTTGTAGCATTATCCTGAAAACACCAGACCAAACCGTTCGGCACCATTTCAGATCAAACCATCAGATTACAAATGAGATGTGAATAATTGATTGTCTCACATCCTGTCAGTTGTATAATTGAACAGAGCTAAACCTTGTCTGGCACTAGAGCTATTTATGGGCCATTGTTGAAAACCACAGTCCAGACACTACTGATTTGTAAAGAGCGATTTAGACGAGATTATCAGGTTTAGAATTTTTATACCAACACACAAAAGAGGTACTTTCAGATAATCAATCAGATCATTCATAATAAGAGATGAGGGAAAAACTAGCAATATTTGATAACCATGTTCAAATGTTTGGGTATTATAAAAGTGCACTATGTAACCTTTTTGATCTCCAAGGATATGTTATTGGTTTGACTGGAATGGTAGTATGGCAGTAAACTTATCTGGATGGTCCTACCAAGAAGGGCCAGCCCAGACTATAAGCCTCATGTGTCAAACTCAAGGCCCCCGTGCCAAATGTGGCCCTCCACATGATTTTATGTGGCCCTTGACAGGGTAAATATGATGGGCTTAAAATGTCATTTTTACTAGGAGATACGCAGTTACAGTCATATTTTTACATCTAGGCAAATGCATATGCAATATTTGTAACTTGAATCCGTAATAAGTACAGTAACAGTTGATTCACAAGTTAAAAAAGTAGTTAGATAGCAGCTGCTTAGGGCCCCATGGCCACCGGAGGGCCCCCAAGAGCCCATACATTTATATTGAAAATAATATAATATGTAAAGTTATACTAGAAACAGTGCTCGGATGTTTACAGCCTAAATATCCCTCTATAAAGATTTTTATTTTTTACTTTTTTGTATATAGTAGCAAAATATCTCCTGCCTACATGTTTACACCCTGAACTGCACTATGGCCGCTAAGGAACTTTTGAATGGCTGTTTTACAAGTTAGATTAAAACATTTGAGTCACAATTGGACAAGGTGATGCGAGCCGCCATGCCACCAAGCCAAGTTACATGTCAGATCTATGGAGAGGCAGCCCCCTCACACTAAAAATGCATGTTTTTTTAGGTATACAAATAGCTGTAACTGAATATATGCAGGTCTGGTTTAGACTGCTGCCCCTGCAACCAGACCCTGATAAGTGGAAGAAGATGGATGAATAAATGCAAGATACACACATTTAAATCTCATACTGTTCAGCACTCCAAGCAAAGCAATAACATCTCCATGGAGACACAGGTGGCAGACCCCTAATCAGAAAAGTTACAAAGCACAAGTTTAAATGAAAGCAAGAATATTCATCTTGTTATTTACTTGCTGAACAGTGTAAAGTGTAATGAAAGCTATGACATATTACTGTTATGGACTTTAGGTTATGTCACTTTTTGTTTTAGCTTCTATAAGAAATAAAAATGTGTCAAACCACCTCAGTGCAATGCATGCATCCAGTTTTTCAATACACGCGGGGTCCCGAAGCATTCATTATCAAAACCTTTGTGCTGGGGCTGTCACGATAAATACTGTATTGAGTTATTGTAATACATAACAGATGGAACAATGGAACAACAATGGGGACTTTTTCTTTGTACCAGTAGAAAATTTTTATTTTATTTTATTTTTTCTGTACAATGATGAAATTAGACCTTTTCAGAGTTGAGTTATGAACTGTTATGACTCATTATATAGCTTATACAAAATAACTACTTAGATGTTGCATTATGTATATATATATTACAGTTCATCAATCACAATCTTGCACATTTAGGATGTGTTTTAGGGGATATTTCTGCTTTACGGTTTGGTTTCCATATTATCGTTTAACTTCTATACTAGATTACTAACTATATTTACTTCAGCATATAGCACTTCATGACAGGCCTATTTTGTGCAAACTGTTACATAATTTTCATTTACAGAGTCCACTACTATCATTTCACATTTCCGTACTTTATTGACATCTATGGGCTGAGTTCTTCTGATTGCTAAGGCTGTTTGCTTGCACACAAATCAGAACAAATTTGGGCTTAAACTTGAACGATATCAGGACTACACCGAGACTATGACAGGACCAAACCAACAGGACAACAGAAGCCCTCGTTACCGACGCTGATGCCTCGATTACAGATGACTCATTGTTTAGAATATGTAAATGTATGTTTTTTATCATTCTGTTTCCCCAGTCCTGCTCAAGTGATCTGACATGTGCTGAATGGAATGAATAGATAAAAGAAGAGCAGGAGAAGAAGCAAACAAAGAAGAAGAAGAAGAAGCAGCAGAAGAAGAAGCAGCAGCAGAAGAAGAAGCAGCAGTAGAAGAAGAAGAAGCAGAAGAAGAAGCAGCAGCAGAAGAAAAAGAAGCAGCAGCAGTAGAAGAAGAAGCAGAAGAAGCAGAAGAAGAAGCAGCAGTAGAAGAAGAAGAAGAAGCAGAAGAAGAAGCAGCAGAAGAAGAAGAAGCAAAAGAAGAAGAAGAAGAAGCAAAAGAAGAAGCAGAAGAAGCAGCAGCAGAAGAAGAAGCAGAAGAAGAAGAAGCAGAAGAAGAAGAAGCAGCAGAAGAAGAAGCAGAAGAAGAAGCAGCAGCAGCAGAAGAAGAAGAAGCAGAAGAAGAAGAAGAAGCAGAAGAAGTCATTGTCTTTTGTTTCCATTTAATAATTTCATGGTGATAACTAGCTGTTTCAAAAATTAAAAGAGTCTGTGGCAAATAAGACAAGTTTAAAACTGCCAAACTAAATACTAACTAAGTTGTTGCAATCCTGGATGGAGATGTAAAACATTAAAGTAGTCACATTTATAGCTTCACTGTGTAACTATTCTCCTGGAGGGTCAGCAAGCTGTTTGTCTCCATGGAGATATTATTGCTTTGCCTGAAATATTCCTCGCAATGACTTTACACTTATCTATCACCGCTCGGCCAAGTTACAGGTGAGATCTGAGGAGAGGCGTCCCTGCTCACATTAAGAATACACATTGCCAGGGTATTTTTGAGCAATAAATCACCTATAATTGAGTAAATGCAAGACAGAAATGTTTACTACCATACTGTGGAACATTATAGGCAAAGCAATAACATTTCACCAGGAAAGTTGCATAGTGAACCTTTATATATTCCACTATTTTGCTGTATCCAGTTTACATGTTGACTCTTGGCCTCCAGTGTATTCATCATTGTAATATCTCTCATCTCACTGATAAGCTAAAATGAAGCTAAATTCAATACAATCCAAATGAACACTGTGGTTATTCATTTAAATACAGCAAGTCCTAGGAGATATATTACCCTCTTAGAATATGCCACTAACAAAGACACATACGCAGCACATTCACTGGTTAAGATATACTATGTAAATGATCCGCAGCAGATTTCTCTTATGTTACCGTCAATCCTTTGGAGATAAGGACACATTCTGTATTCTTAACATCACCGAAGAGACAGATCTAATGAACCAGGAGCATGAGATCGTCAGGAAAAAACTGTGTGGGAGCATTTTAAATTCAAAGGGGATATGAGCTAAGCATGGCCTGAGTTTGACCTGTGCTCTTTTAGGTACTTCAAATGCAGGGAATTAGCAGCGTCGGCCACACGGAGCATCTTAAGCTTTCTGCATAAGTGGACATGGCTAAAAAGATGGAGAAGGGGGTTAGCAAACAGCTTAGCACAGCAAGACAATGTGCAAGAATCAGCTACATGGCTCAGAAGACGTGTGTATAGGTAACGATTTATAATAACAACCCATTCACAGCCTTAATAAAGCCTTAAGACAGACTATTTCATGATGATAACATAAACTATTAACAATGATTCAGGATTAGTAACTTGTTAATTAATTAAAGGTACAGTAACTTTCTGAAGATGGCACGTCACCTACATGATTCAATGGAAACAGACAGTTAAAACCATACTTTGGAACATTCTCCATGGAGATAAACACATTTTAAAGTTGAATATTATAGCCAAAGGAACAACATAGTCATGAAAACAAGCAGGAGGAGCCCAAGTAATAGTCAGGTTTGTGGAGATACAAGCCTGCTCACAGTAAGGATGCGAGTTTTTCAGTGCAATAAAATCAACCAAAATGAAAACAAAAAACATACTTTTATTGTAGTCAAGTTTGGGGGTCCAAACGACTGCATATTCGGGCTTTAAGGGGTTAGTTTATTCATTACATTGTTCCTAAGCCAGAATCATTCTTAATAAACAATTAGCTCATTATGAATTAAGTCTTTTTTCATGCTTTATTATGGCTAATTAATGTGTAGTTATTATAAACTGGTGCCTAATTTGTTCCTAAACTTCATATATTATAATGATCTGATATTATGTTTTTAGCAGGTTGATGTGATTGTTCTTTTCGTCAGTTACTGGTCTGTTTTGGAGACTGGCCCTAGTGAGTTGAGACTGTTGTTGTTTTGCTCTTGTGTTGGCGGGGGCTACGGCCGGCAGTAGCCCTTGTGTTCAGAAAATAAACCAGAAGAAATTTGCCATGTTTCTTTACACCAGAACGCTACAATATGAAGAATACATGTCTATTGCTTATTGCTGTAGGATACTGTACAAAGCGGTAATGTCTTGTTGGTTATTTTCCATAAAAATGCCGATGCTATAGTTACAGATGATTCACTGTGTATAGAACATTTAAATATGTAAAGGTATTGTTTTTATTATTGTGTTTGTCCAGTTGTCATGAGATCTGACATGTTGTGCTGAATGAAATTATCATGATGAACATATTTATGCCTTGAAGTCTTCTCAACTGACAACAATCTTCACACATCTTTGGGGTGGAATAATGACAATATATTTATTTACACTGACAGAGAAGACAACAAGTCTGAAATCTGACAGTTAAACAGCTTAGAAACACATAAATAGCATAATTTTAGCAACAATTACAAAACACTTGGTGGTTACATGTGCACTAAGATTTTTTACTTCTCAATCTGCAACATTGTTCTAAAACTCATGTTCAAAATAAACCAGAGTCTTTTTCTACAGACAGCAGTGATTCTAATTTTAGCTTTACATTTCCTGGGACATGGAAGTTTTGCATCGCAGCGTGAGCCTCAGTCGGCTGCAATCAGCCAGAGCACGGTACAGAGCTGTGACTGGAAAGACCTGCTCTGATTGACTGGAGAGAGGAGCATGAGGGGAATTCTGGGTATATGTAAGAGTATGTACGACGTGTTATTATTAAACTTTTGACCTCTTCTATATATAGTCACAGCTGTTTTACAATTTAGACACATAGGCACACACATGCTAGTGCTGATTTTGCGAAGTGTCAGAAAGAGAGAACAAGATAAACATCTACTTTGAGGCAACGATTTTTAGATAGATATGTGTATGAATTCATCGGTGGTGGAAAAACTACTAAATTTTGTTACATAAGTATAATTACATATACAAGCACAAGCAAATACTCAAGTAAAAGTAAAAAGTATCACATGAAAAATCTACTTAAGTAAAAGTATTCAAGTACCCGTTAAAACATATGTAATGAAGCTTGAAATGTGATTATTTTGATCCAGATTTGTGCTGAATTTTGTTAGCTGTTGTTTTTATGTGTATATTTTTGTTTGCTCAAACTATGAACATATTAAAAATAAACCCCTTAGACTTTTCAGCAGGTCTCAAACAATAATAATAATTTAAAAAATATATACTTTTCAGTCCAGCTCATTAATATAATAATAAAGTAGAAAATATAGATATATGCTCTCAAAAGTAAAAATGATCCACATAAAAATGTGTACAAAAAAAGTACAGAGACCTAAAATAGTAATAATGTGATTATATTGTAAATGACCTATTCACATCATCATCTTTGCTGATTAATTCAATCATTTTCATTCTGGTATTTGGAGTTCCCAGTGCACATGACCTTTTGATATTGCACTGTATGTGGTATATGGCACTTAATTCTCCACCGATATTTTGACATATTTACAAATCATTAGCACTGATTAGGTAACTCTATTGTTTTCTTTAAAACAACTTTGCAAGGACATAACAATGTGATTCATCTGTGGGAGCTGGAATCACACCACCAACCTGTGGGTCAGTGCATCTGAGCGCTCAACCAATGATGTTTTTATGTCAAGAGCGGGATTTGAACTGGCAACCTTTCGATCAGTGGAAAACTTTTTATCAAATGAGCTACTGATATACAGGGAGTTGCGTATTGGGCCAAAAATTCTCTGAAACTGCAATAAATATGTCCATAATATAGAAAATAGGTAGCATTTACAGCGTATCATATTTTCAGATTAAGAGTAGGAGTCTATATAATGTCCATTTATTGTATCTTGGGACTGGCACAAATACACTGTTCATGTATGAATTTGGACTTAGCACCTAGCACTTCATTGTCAATGTAAATCTTTAAGTGAAGCCCTCTGTTTAGTATGACTGTGGAAAGTGCACTGTGTGATGGATACTGTCCTTGACCTTCCAACACCCAAGACAGTTGTGGTTAAGTTACACATACAAATGAGAAATGTCCTCCGTCAACTCCTCAATGATAAATACTACTGTCGACTGTCTATACACTAAACGCTCCTGTATGCTTAAAAGTGTTATAATGTTTCCTTATTAAAAACGTACAGCGAATTTCACACAATTTGGTACTTCTACACATATTTTACACATCTCTCTCTTAAAATCTGAATATACATACCCCCAAATAGCAATAACTCAATACATTTTTGTCATGGAACCTGCCTGGATAACTGAAGGCTTACACAGGTACCTACATATATTGGTGTATGTGTTGTGTGCTTGTTGGAGGTAGAAAAGCCCTATTTGCAGCCTCTTCTGGCATGTTGTTTAAAGCCTGACATCACTGGGGAGTTAACGACTTGCTGTACATTCATTATTAAGTCCGTGTATATGCAATTCCAACATTAGGTATGCAAAAGTATTTCTTAAAAGCCTGCATAATACATTGAAACACCTTCAAACAGAGTAAACTTTTCCCTTTTTTCCATGCATTTAGAGCTTCACTACGAATCCACGTCCATTCACTCTCGTCTCATTCTGATCTTTAAGACTCAGGAACTATGAGCAATGCCAGCAGCTAGCTTTGGGCTCCGGCATGGATCTGACTCCTGTGAGGTAGAGCCAGAAAGTTTGTAAAAGCAAAAGTAGCTTAGAAAAATCCCATATGTAATGATTTTCTCACACCAGAGAGATGTAGAACCAGATATAAAGTTATAGTAGGAAGGGCAACAATTGAAATAAATTTGTTTTGGTTTTTTTATCGCGTCCACTTTCTCCAGTATATTTAAATGCATCATTGCTCCAAGCTAAAGTACTGATGATATCTGCTGTATAAAGTTTGTGAATGCTTCAGTGCTGTGAAACATATGGCTTATCAGTTCAAATACAGAGACTGGGTTTAAGTCTGTCTGAGTCAAAATGCATTGGTTTGAGTTCATTTATCATGCATGCGCCATCTGTCTGGAGCACTGGTTCTCACAATGTGGGAAGAGGGCCGCTGGAGCTACAAGTTTTGGTTTATTATCTGATTTTTACTGTCTTAAACTGTACTACTTCATTTTAAACAGTTTGCAGTGGACCAGACGTATTCCTCACTTACTTTACACTTTACCTTATTCACCTAGTTTATGAGCACTTCACAACTTCCAGAGGCCAGAGCAGAGTTTGCCGTCAGAGTAAAGCTAATAACAACTAGCATGCAAAAGGCACATTTCCTGTTTCTACAATAAAACGCTTTATAATTAGATGCAGACAGTACACACCAAACTTATTTTGAGCTCAAGACCTGCATATATAATATATATGGACTGGGGCAAGACACATTTTGCTCAAAGACATGGGAAAGGCATGTGTACAGACCCTCTAAGTGTGTCAGTGTTGAATTATAAATGAATTATTGAATTATAAACTAACCCTGGTTGTGTCGTACATTTGGTTTTGTTTATTTATTGATTTAGAGTTTGTTCTTGAATTCACAATTTAGTCCAGTTTTATAGTTTGGTTTTAGTTCTTGTTTACTCCTGGTTTAGTTCACTTTTATTTCTGGTTTAATCTTGGTTTTGGTTTGTGTTACCAATTTCATTCAGTCATGATTTTGTAAGATTAGTAAGATTCTGTTTTGTCAAGTTTCAAACAAAGTCTTGATTAAAATTGCATTACTCAATATTCAAACGGTGAAAGGAGAAAGTCTGTGTTAATTATTATTGATTATCTATTATTAGCTAACTTGTTTCTAGCTCATAAACCTTTTGTCACACTACTAGCATTCACATGCATGATTTTTGGTGTGTGCACAGTTTTTGAACAGCTTTTTCAGGTTCAAAAGTGAAGCAAGCTTAACTGCTGATGCACAGCCAATCGCTCTCAGCATTCAACTCTTTTTTACAGATTTGCAATTGATTTAAAAAACACATTAGCTGTTTCATAAAGTGCTACTTGTGTAATATATCCTATGGAGAAAAAAAGTTGGGTACTAGAGATCGACTGAAATGTTTTTTTTTCATGACCAATGCTGATACAGTTTGTTAAGATTCCTGAGAAATCGATGACCGATCAGCTCTGCCGATATATTTTGTGCCAATATAGAGGGCAGGTTTAGAATAAGTTCCCCAAATTATGTCATTTAAATGTACTACACACACAACCACAGCAAGAGAGTTGTATAGTCATGTTTTGCAGTTATCTATTCAGACTAAAGTGTCAAAATAAAGCTTTGTGTGCACTCTTTAGGCAGCAGGTCGGCCTAAACAAAATATCGGCCTGTGCTGGAGACTGAAGGCTGCCAAAAAGTGCAAATACCGGCCAACCATCTTTTCTATTGGACAGCAGCTCCATAGCTTTTTATTAGGCTCAAATTAACATTGAATAAATAATAATATAGTAACAAAATATATATCTTATGTGAAAATGCAATACAGTATCACCCTTTCTCATTTCTGGAGACAGTTGAGCCTGTTCATATAAAACTGCTCCAATAATTGTCTAATAGACTAAATGAACGTGCTTGTGCAGCTCTCGTGGTCTCTGTACCGCTGGTTGTGAAACACTGGCATACTGCATACTTTTAGATTAGTCAGCCATTTTGTCCAGAAATACGTGGGATTTCTACAAAAGCCTGACAGCTCTTCTCAAGGCAGCAGAGAGGGGACAAAGCTCAAATCGTCCACAAAAAGAACTTAGACATAGACCGGGGCAATTATACAGCATTAGTCATTACAGACAGAGGGAGATGACGCACTGGAGGCAACACGGTTTAAATTAGAGCATGAACTGTGGCTGACCTCTACAATACTAGAGTTGGCAAAAGCTTCAAAAAGGCTAATTTTTTCATGTATTGGCTCAGATCAATTCTGTGATCTGATGCCACATATTTCTGGTAAGAGGTGTTTTTTTGAGCTAAAGCTGTTTACTGCTTGTGGCTGATGCTACTCTATATTCACTCCACTTGTAACTGTTTCTTGATGACTTTTTGACTATTAGAAATTCCACAACACGACTTGTGGCCCTGATCCCAGTCATTAGAGGAGAATTGCAGTTATGTTTTGGATGGGTTTATAATTTCCTGTATCCCAGCCCAGTCAATATTCTATATTTGTCAAATTCTTGAGAGGTTAATTCTTTCATGGTCACCGCATTTGGAGGAGGAGCATGGCAATATTAATGGTTTTCACTCCAGCATGAAGACACTGAACAACCCAGAGTAAAGCATAATGCAGTTGTTGTGTTTTGGGTTTTTTTTTTTTGGGGGGGGGGGGGGGGGGTTTGGTGGGTTTTTATTTTTTTTTCTTTTTGGAACTGTATGTATGTAAGATTTAGATTTGAAATTTCACAAACTTTGTCCCCAGTTATCAGGTAAATGTGTTCAAATTAATTACTGCTTGTATTGGTAATCACTGTAATGCTGATTTATTCACAATTATGAAAACATATGATGGACGTGATGCCCCCAAGTTTTTTATGATATAATTTGGTGTTTTGGTTCTCAAGATGATTATCTAATTAGAAAGCACAATGGGCCTGGGTTGCCTGTTTCAATGGTGAAATCCAGTTGATTTAAACCTAAAAGGATTGTCTCTGATCTGAATCGCTACACTACATCAATCACTACATAACCCCAGCACCTGCAGCCAATCGCTAATCAGTGCTAGTGCAGCATCTACAACTCAGTGAGTGAATTCTGGAGCTTTCACATGAAGCACGGCCTGTGGATCTACTGAGAATGATAAAAAGATATATGTTCTCTATTTGCAGGTTAAGGCACTGACAACCCAGGCTCAGTTGTGATTGTACCTGTTTAAAGACTTTATGTGCAGTGCAGGATACATACTGTTCCTTTTGGGGCAACTTGTCAAGAGCATCTGTGGGGACCTAGGTCTGCTTGATTGAAACGACAATTTTCTATGTTTTCTTACAGCTGGTGGGATGTAGAATCAGATATACTGCTATAGTTGAAACTGCAACAAATGAAATAAATAAGTAGTTTTTCATTGATTCCTTCCTCCAATACATTCAAATAAATTATTGCCTCAAGCTGAAGCAGTTATAAAAGACTGTTTCCCCTTCAAGCTAAAGTACTGATGATATCTGCTATATAAAGTAAGAATGCTTCAGTGCTGTGAAACATATGGCTTATCAGTTCAAATGCAGAGACTGGGTGTAAGTCTGGCTGAGTCTAAATGCATTGGTTTGAGTTCATGTAGCATGCCCGCACCATCTGTCTGGAGAGGACTGGTTCTCCAACTGTGGGGAGAGGGCCACTGGAGGTACAAGTTTTGTTTTGTTTTTTTAATCTGATTTTTACAATCTTAAAGCATGGAAACAGAAGGAGTTCATTTAAAACAATTTGCAGTGGTACAAAGTTATTACTCACTTACCTTATTTATTCTGAGGCTCGCCATTATTCACCTAGTTTCAAAGCACTTTTCACAACTTTTAGAGATCAGAGCAGAGTTTGCCGTCAGGGTAAAGCTAACCATACACTTCCTGACTCTCGGTCAGTAAAATGCTTTATAATTAGATGCAGACCGGTCAAGATTCATTACTCAAATGTTATTTCAAATTATTATTTCTATACTGTCAAAACTGCCCTGGAGAGATAGTAGTAGAGAGGTATAGACCAAATATGTTTTATTAGTTAGTTTCGCAACACTAGCAGGACTCCACACTAACAATTTGAGTCAGGTGCCTAAGATTTTCATTTGGGATTAAACATGATCTGGGTGCACCAAATCCATCACTTAGTTAAGCAGTTAGTTATTATAATATGTCGTCCTTGAATTGCCTCAACAATAAGAATAAATAAATAACTTTTACCCAGATACACAATTCATACTCTATTCTACACACTTATTAAAAAATAAATCTATAATAATACTAATACTAATACTAATACTAATACTAATACTAATACTAATACTAATACTAATACTAATACTAATACTAATACTACTACTAATAATAATAATAATAATAATAATAATAATAATAATAATAATAATGTCTATTTAAAGTGTTTTATTTGGTCATTAAGAATTTGCATTTTGTTTTTTTGTTTGTTTTTTGTTAGTTTTAATTACACCACATATACACTATAAATGTAATTAATTCATAATGAAATAAATATTGGTTTCAAAAAACGGTGAGTGAGAGGTCTGTGCTTTTAAAGATCTTTTGCTATAATAAGTGCAGAGTGAGACCTCTTACTTTCAGTTTCAATAGTTGATCTTTGACATCCTTTGCCGTCTAGTTAAATTTTCTTGTTCACTTCATGCATTGGCAACCTCGCTTGAGGGACTAAACACAGCGTGAATGGTCTGCAGGTTTGACACTTCTCTTTAAAGATAAATACTGTCTCTCATTCACATATAGACAAAAAAGTCAAACTTATGAGTTCTGCAGTGCATATTAAGGTCTGTGCATCAGAGCGGATCAGATCAGATCATCGGCTTTAGTGGTCCGGTCAGAGCTGAGGGCAGAGCGAGTGAATTAACGCTTTTTTTTTCCTTTCTTTTAGTTGTTAATTAAAACAATTATTTGAGTGTGTCGTATATTATTTAATCTGAGCGCTTATAATGAATAGAGAGGACACAGGGGAGAGGATGTGATTGGATCTATCAGGTGCACTGGAGTGCCCAAGGAAAATTTTAGGTCACACTCTGGAGCCCTGACTAGAAAAGTATCATTTAAAAAAGTGGATTAGTTCATGGACTACCTTATCAATTTGTTCAAGTTTACTTTTTGCTCTTACATTTTCCCATACTTACAAAATGCCTATCTGACAGACAACAAATCCTCTGCTTAGTTGATGGGAGGAGGACTACACATCTACATAACTGCAGCGTTGCGTAACTCCTCTCCCAAGACACATGTACAAAAATATGGACAACCCACATTCAAGAAATGCTGTCAAAACATCTCAAAATACTTCTTCCTGCTAGTCTAATACCTCTGGGAGTTTTGATGAATATTTGGAACTTTTCACAAAATCGTTTATATCCCTCATTAAATAAAATAAACAAGACTAGAAGAGGCTCTTAAAAGTTCGCACTATACAGATGAAGCATCTTTTAACAGTGCCAAAACACCAACTATTGACACTTCAAAGCTCAAATGGTGACCTATTTCTGTGCAGCCAATTATATGAAGTCTCCCACTCGCATCTTTTCTTCATATGTGGGTTGAGAAATCTGAAAATAACCATGCAAAGTTTTAGGTTTTTTGTATAGAAAGGAGGTACGAAATATTTGTTCCATTCTGAGTAATGATTAACACATATCTTCAATTGCTTGGATAAATAGATAGATGTGGCTATAAATAATACAGGGGAACGCTCTAATGGGGAAATACAGAAAATGTTGTTGAAAAGTGTAGTTTATTTTATTATTTTGTTTGAATAAGCTATTTTAAATTAGTTTTTATTATAGATGGATGAATTTGATGATATTTTTTTCTCATTTCCAAAACAACAATTTCAATATTCTCTTAGTTTTTAAAGGGCCCATATTACACCTTTTTCTGATCTATATTATAATGCTGTTTCCCCATTACAAACATACCTGGTTTACATCTTTATTAGAGTCATTTGGATGATTTCAACCCTGGAATATCCAGTCTCTACTAAACAAAAGGTAAAAGGTAGTTGTTGAAAACCACCACTTCATGACATCACAAGGTGGAACAGAGTGTTTTGAGCTTTGGAGATGTAGACAGAGTAATAATAAAGCGTTACTCAAACATATGTGAATGGAACAAAACACAATTCCAGGTATGTTTTTGATGTATTATAACATGGCCTAAAGCTCACAAGAATAAATTTTGCATAAGATAGGACCTTTAATATAAATATATCTCCTCTGTCTGTTCTTATAGTAATTATAACTTCCTGATGTGTGCTTAGTTTTAAACTATGGGCAGTTTGTTAAGATTCTTGTCACTTTTTCTGCACTGCAATGAGATTTGAGCTGTAGAGGGTTGAATAAATAACTTCTATCACTCATTATAGATACAAACTAATACAAAACTTTTATTCTGCTATTTATCTTTTTGCATTTTTTTTTTTAATACTGTACATCAATGTTGGAAGGTAACAAAGTACAAGTAGTAAAGTACTGTACTTAAGTCAGATTTTTAGGTAACTTAAGTGCATTTTACAGTGGATACTTTTTACTTTTACTTCACTATATTTGAGAGCAGGTATCTGTACTTTCTACTCCGCTACATTTTTTTTTTTTTTTTACTGGACTGAAATGTCAAAAGTACTTTTCATATGATTATTTTACACAGAATTCATAAGGAAAAAATTGGAAATGTATTTGTATTGCAACTGTTGACCAAAATCCGTATAAGTTTTAATCAGTTTATTTATGTTTGATTTGTGTGATTTTAATGTCTTTCTTATTCTGTAAAGCACTTTGAATTACCTTGTGTACGAATTGTGCTATACAAATAAACTTGCCTTGCCTTGCCAGTATCACTATATACAAACAAATTGTATGAACACTTGTGTGAAGTACTTTTACTTTTTACTCTTAAAGTACATTTTTAAATGGGTACTTACTTTTACTTGAGTACCGGTAGATTTTTTTTTTATGTGATACTTTAACTGATAACTGTTTACCTCTTTACTTTTACTTAAGTAACAAAATCCAATAATTCATCCATCACTGTTGTACATTTAGAATAGTTTTTTGAGAGGATTGTCAATTAGTTTCAATATTATCGTGTATCATCTATATTTTATCAAGCAATATACCGTACAAAATACCGTACTTCAAAATGTGTTATCATGACAGGCCTACTAACCACTTTTCTTTACAAATTAGCACAGCAAAACCATTAGAGTTTCTTACTCAAGTGTAACTCAAAGTAGCATTTCTAACACACATAAAACTCTCTGAACACATGACATCTAAGCTGACTTTCCAAAACCCTGTTAGCCATGGCACATGAGGCGCATAGTATGATAGATTACTTTGGCTTCATACATATCCATGGTCCTGCCCCCCCCCTTGGCACAATCTGCTGCTAAACAGTCTGGACTTGATTAATGGAGGCGCCCACAGCTAACACTAGGTCTGCTCTGCTCCTGTATGCCACTGAACAAAGACTGAGCTGTATTTGCTTTAGGTAATAATAATGTCCCAAAGTGTAGCTTTAGTGGCTCATTGTGTGGTGTGCAAATCTAAACAGAAGTGCTACATATGGGCTGCAGAATGTTACTGAATTGATAAATAGGGGTATTATACTTGTATGGGGTATTAATTGCTAATTGCTTGTGGGCTGAACATTGGACAGAATCGTACAGCTAAATGTAAGAAGGGTTCAAATAGTACCCTGGAGAGATCGCTAAATTAGTCAAACATGCATAGATGACATATAAAACCACTTCAGGCATGTTCTGAATGAGGGAACAATGTTATATCATGATTGAAAGCTCCAAAAAGTAAATGTTGCGCATTTCCACACTATCCGCTGTCCATGGTGCTGAATTAAAATAATATTCAGGCGACAGTTCACACCTTGGGTTAGTTTCATGGACTTAACTAGTAACAGATATCCTTACTGTAAATAACCAGAGTGTGTTAGTTTCAGTGTAGTTAGCTCCTCCCTTCAGACAGATACAGGGCCATGACTTACAGAACCCAGTCAGATTTGAAGAA
This sequence comes from Periophthalmus magnuspinnatus, assembly GCF_009829125.3. Taxonomy (NCBI): domain Eukaryota; kingdom Metazoa; phylum Chordata; class Actinopteri; order Gobiiformes; family Gobiidae; genus Periophthalmus; species Periophthalmus magnuspinnatus. The sequence continues at coordinate 17,124,713 of NC_047140.1, forward strand.
GCTACTTGTATTAGTTACTACTATAAAGTTTTGTCCAGACAGAATAAAATTCTCTTTTGTGATACACTTTGTTTTCTCATTTATTGTAAGAAAACAAATGACAGAACAAGTAGTTTTCATTTCAGCACCACGGACAGCGAACAGTGTGACTTATCTAGCCCTTGAAGCACATATTGATGAAATCTGTGTGTTTAGAAGAACAGTTGTTAATCATGTTGTATGTGACTTTTTCCTAATAAATATTTTAGGTTGGACACTTGCACACAAGAAGGCACAGGCTTTCTGGGGCCATTATATTGAGTTGCATTTATTTCCTGGAGACTAATGCTGCGTTCCAGCCAACTGGGTGGTCAGCTATATCCCAGTTGACCTTCCCAGTCCAGCTGAATTAACTAAACCAAAGGCTAAAGAACGCTGAGCAAATGTTTGTAGCTACATTATACAGAATATTGTTGGACTGAACCTGTACCAAGTGATTACATGGTTTATCTGATGGATAACCACTCAGATACACTTTTTGTGGTGATTATCATTGCTGTAATATGTCACGGTTTAACTCATAAGTGAAATGGGAAGTATTTTTTCAAGTCAGAAATGGAAAAATATCCCAGTTACCAGTTGCCTGGAACACACCATAATCCTAACCTTAACCACAATCACTACTTGGCTAACCTAAACTATACTCTAACCTTAACCTAACTTATATTGTTGATCTAATATTAAAGAATTTAGCATAAAATGACAACACAGATATAGTTTTCATTTCAGCACCACGGACAGCGACAAATGTGCCAGATTTAGCCCTGGAAGCACATCTTGAAACAGTTGTTAATCGTGTTGTATGTGACTTTTTCTTAATAAATATTTTAGGGAGCATTGCTTGCATGCGCACACACACACCTTGAATTTTGATGCTTACTGGGAACATTACATTGACTATTTTTGGATACTGATAATAACCTTGATCATGATTACTACTTAGATAGCCTAAACTAAACCCATAACCGAACTGTAGTTGTATCTTTACGTTAGACCATATTGTTGATCTAATATTAAATGATTTACTGTAAAATGACTATGTAAACAAATTGCAGTCTCCACAATGTGATACCCGCCCATGTACCACATTAAAATCGGGAGTAAAAACATGGAACTAAATGAGGGCTAAATGAGGAGTGACTCAAGACTAGACCAGGACCAAACCAAGTCTACATCAGAACTAGTCTTAAATCAGGACCAAACAGGACAAATGTCAAGACACCCCTAAAAAAGACAGCTTACATTTGCCTGTTGGCTTTTTTACTATTACTATTTTGTGATTGATTCCCCCATTTTGTCCACTTGCCCCAGTTTATCTTGCAACAATGCTATCAAGGTAATCAAACCTAGAAGTCTTAACCCCTGTTCCACCATTTTACTCTAGCTTTACCCTTTTGCAATAGATGTTACACTGTCATTTTTGTAACTATTTTTATCAGCGATGTAGAAATGCCATCTGCTTCTTTACACTTTTAACAAACACATTCAAATTGAGGTTTTTCAGTGTGTGGGTGTGACAAGCGGCTTTACAAGAGGCTGTGGCGCGACAGGGTTTTCAGACTTCACAGACCACCTCTGTCTCTGCTGCAGGAATGCCTTGGGTTAACATGGGCCCACTGTGACAACAAGGAAAACAAGGGAAGATGCTACCAAATCAGGCTTTTCTTTAACGTAACTACAACACAAATAAATAGCAATTAGTGAGAGAATTAAAGGCTGGTTGGTGTCTGATTATGCCCAGTCAAAACACTGGCTTGTTTTAATTTATTTATTATTAAGAGTGCGCCCAAATAACTAATTGTATCTGAGGATTTACCACTAAGAGGAATAGAAAAGGGTTTGATTAAAACTGGAGTGGTGTTGGGCTTTACGTAATGATAAAAAGGAAAAATTATTGAGCTATATGATTTAACTATATGATGTTATATTGTGATAAAACTGTTTATCAAACAGTTAAAATTTCATAAACATTATCTATTTATGTCCTCATACAAGGTACATATGCTGAAATCAAATATGGATTTTACTTATAACAATTCTACATGCTGATTTATTCTTAATTACAAAACATTGGGCAGGATGGACAAGTTGTTTATGTTATAATGTGGTGTTTTGGTTTTCAAGAAGACTACCCAATTAGAAAGCAGAATGAGCCTCCTAACTGTCTCATTTGGGTTGCCAGTTCCAATGTCAAAATCCAGTTACATGCCTCTCTCTGATCTGAATCCTCACTGCCTAAACCCCAGCACCTGCAGCCAATCATTAATAAGTGCTGCAGCTTAATGAGTGAATTCTGGAGGTTCTGAGCTTTCACGAGACATGGCCCGTCTATATCCACCTTATTGCCACGGGCGCCGCCATTGTCATTCTCTTTGTATTATTTTGCATGGACTTGCCGATCTTGACAGCAAATAAGTTCTATATGGGCTACAAAGCCATTTTAAATCCTCTCAGAGAATAGGTGCAGTGTTGTTGCACATGAATATTGAACATTTGACACAATTCAACCTACTTTATATCATATTTAGCGGTAAAACTTTTCCCAAATTCTCAATTGAAATGAATGGTATTTGAACTTAACTGGAAGTGCAATTTAGCAGCATTTACAGCAAAAGTGGGCAGACCAATACTGAGAAGGAGAAAGGGGACTGAGAACATCATGACTAAAACTTCTGGAATATTTTTAATCCCACGTCACATTTTCATTTCTACGCTTTGTAAACTCAAAATAGAACAGCAAAATAAAAACATGTAGCAAACTACATATTTCTTTTTTGTTGTCAGCTAAAATTGCAATAAAAATTTAGTGATGGAGTGTAGGTTTGAAAATAATGTTTAGTATAAATACTGTACTGTAAAAATGGACAGAAAAGTGGAATAAGAAGAAAATGTGGGTGGATAAAGCAGCTTAACAATGCATAAAAAGTACTATTTCAGCAAAGAAATCAGACAACAGCCCTCTGCTCCAGCTCAAGAAAGCCTGAGTCGGCTCCTGTGTGTTCTAAATCCAGTGTTAACCAGGCGTGAAGTGTCCGTGCCAGCCCAGAATTAGCCTCCTCTCTGGGCTCTCATTCAGACCTCCTCCCCCCTCTTTAACTTTGACTGATTGGGCTCAACCACCGTGTATTGTGCTGTGCCAAAGCTCATATGGACAGAGACATACTGGTAAATGGTGTTCTCTTTTAGTATAGGGCTGTACAGCTTTGGAATAGTAAAGTACTGTGATTAGATTTGGTATACCCATCTCAGTAACAATAGTTAAAGAGGCTGTACCTGATTTTTGTATGTATTAAAGTAAAATTATAATGTAAAAGCAGCATTTAGGGTTAATAATTATAGACGTTTTTATTGGATGCAATCCAGGAAGCAACACTGGTGTACTCTTCCATGCTAGCTGTTGTTGTTGAAGCTCCATTCTGGCCTCTGAAAGTTGTAGGTGCTTGTAAATTAATTGTGGTGAATAATTAGAATGCTTTAGCGATCTAAGGAATACATTTGGACCACTGTTTTTCATGTTTTACAGTAAAAATCAGGCACAGTGCATTTAAGTATCAGGAGGTTTATGTGGCAGCAAGAACATGGCCATTTTGACAATAAAAGTTTTTTTTTTCCTCATGTGGTGAGCTCCCACAGGTTTGGAGGAAATGTTCAGTACCAACAGAAATAACTCAGTAACCTGTGCTTGTTTGTGTTTTCATTCTGGCCACTGTGGCTCCCACACCTCCCATTTAGACCCCTAATACATTTGGCTGCCCTTTTGACTCTGCCTTTATTCACATTAAACCTGGCGTGCCACTATAATACCTCCATTACAAGAATAAATTGCATATAATAGCTTTCCAGGTCCTTTTATTTATAATTCAAGCCAGCTTTAATGATGACATGTGTGGCCTATTTGGAGTGTTTGTGTGTGCGCTGTGAAAGCATGCCCATGAGTCCAGATTGCCTCTAGCATTACAAAGCATCCAGGCCATTTGGCAGCACTGCTATGGAGAGACCAGGACCAGAACAGGAGGAAGAGGAGGAGAGGGAGGAAGAGGAGGAGGGAGGAAGAGCAACATGCATAGAAACAGTCACGATCCACCCATTTTCAAGAGTATCAAAAATCTCATACTAATCAATACTAAAACTAGAAACAATCAATACTAGAAAAGTCACATTCACAGGACAGAAATGAACCTTTTCTGAACGACTTAGATTACAGAATAATCTTGAGGTGTATCACAATAAGTATAAGTCCACATGGACTAGTGTGCGCCCATGGACCACTATGGAACATACCTGGACATTACACAGATGTGTTGTCAAAAGTATAGAAAATCAGATACTAATCGATATTAAAAGTAGTATCAAAACTAGATACTCATTTGAATGAGTATTAATAGAAAAAGAAATAAATTTAAAAAATACTTTCCTGATCAGTTTCATATTGAGTTTTATCAGAACTAAAGAAAGACCACATTGTATGATTTATAAATACAATTATTTTGTGTTTTGAGATTGTTTAGACAGGCATGATCAAAATCTATAATCACATTCTAAAATCTAACTAAAGAAATAAAACTAAATTGTTGCCAAAGTCCAAAATCTGAATCTGAATACAAACTATTCAATTCAATTCCTTTTTGTATAGCCCAAAACCACAGCAGACACCTCATGGGACTTCACAAAACTGTTGATTTAACCAACAGAAAGTTAGAAAATCAAACACTGAAAGTCAATATTAAATAACAAGCAGCAGATCAACAAACAAATGGAAAACTAAACTACTTCAATGAACAGTGAATTTAACAAGACTGAATTGAATAAAACTATCACAAAAACTTTGCTCAACAGTAATAGATAAGTTGCTTCTCCAGTTTCTTGTTTGCAGCTGCCAATTTGAGCACTTTTCTGTTTTGAATGCATTTTTAATTACTATGGCAACTATGGTAATTTTTCATTTTATCACTCTGAAACCTGTGAATTTGGATTACAGATCTTATTATATTGTGTTTTATATATATGCCATTCCAAACCCTCCATGACGTGTCAACTGGCACATTTATTAAGTGACACTGCACTCCAATACCCATTATCAGATATGCATTAGCCATAGACATATTTTTTGCATCTTTAGCACTATACTTGAGTGTCCCTGTCTACTAATTTAAATTGAGGTCGACCATTTGTCTATATCCCAGCAGTTATCGTATATAATAGGCTCTCGTAACAGCTCAAAAACCTGAGCTAACAACCTGCTATACCAAACTTACAGCAGATTTGACAGGCTTCAATACCAGTTAGGCGAGGTATTTTCTGATAACGCCAGCTTATTTATAATGGTATGTTTACTGCTACTTCTTATTATTGCTTATTTTGAGAATATACCTGCAATAAGAGTTGGGTGAAAACTAAAAACTTCCACACAGTAATTTAGAACTTCAGCTACAGAGAAATGCTCTTTTTTCTTCTTTTACTTTGGGCAAAACTGTGCTATATTGCAGAAGTACTATTCGAAATTTCAAAGGCCAGTGGTTCTATTGTGTTCTTGGGCATTATTATAAACACTAAAGTGTTGGGATATGACAGCCAGGGTTGGGCAAGATCGTTCAAAAGTAGTTAGTAACAGGTACCCATTACTTTTCCCTCAAAGTAATTGCATTAATGACTGTGCTACTGTGTGATGAAAGTAACTGAGTATTAGATAAAGTAAGTATTAAATAAATCCTCAAAAAATCCTCAAAAATACATCACAGCTGCTTTTTCCAATTAAACACAAGCTATATTCAGCCATATTTGTACTATAAATCACCAAATGCACAAAGAGCCATCATTATCATCTAAAAAGCACCAAAAACAGACTAAAAACTGTACAGTCACAAGAACGCAGCAAAACAACTGCTCCCTTTACACAGCAGACTGTGGTCAAACAGGATTTACAAAACACACAGATATCAGAGCAAACACCATGTGCACGCCACGTGACAGCGCTGATACACTTATAAAACCACAAGAATTGGCATATTTCCTCACGTGTTTTCAGCGTTAAACCAATGAAATGTCAGGAAACTCTTTACAGCCAGCTAAAGCTGCTTCTGATTTGTCATCTTTACACTCAACCTCTTTTTTAGCCAGTCACTATCTCATCACTTTGATTTTGTTTACTTCCCAAAACAAACTTTGCAGCTCCTCTGAATGAGACAAGAGAGTTGAGTCTGATCTGTGACCCCTGAAGTGGCTCACAATAAAATAACAAACCCTGTTACATTGAAAGTAACTATATTAACTGTTACAGTAGAGTCATTAGTTAGATTAGTAGTTAGTGGTAAAAGTAATGCTGTTACTAATGCCGTTATATTTAAATGGCGTCATTCCTAACACTGATGACAGCTAATGGCATACCAGGTTTATTTATAAGCGCATTGCCTTGTTTAAATCAGATTGCATATTATAGTTGTTACCTTTATGTTTTACTACTCCTTTTAAGTATCTTTAAAGTTTTCAAGAATTGAAAAAAGTCTACAATGATAAAGCATAAGCAGTATTGACATTGCAAATACACAAATGTGAAGAACAATGCCCCTCTCCACAAACTAGCGCAACATCTCCTGTATCCTGCGGTTCACTTCAGAAGCCCAAAGTAAAGCAGCTTTGCTCCATTGTTTGGTGAAGACAGCCTCCTGCAGTGAACCCAGTGCTTCTCTGCAGCCTCTCCTCCCGTGAACCAGGGGAGTTTAAACTTTTTTACACTAGGATTGTGCTTTCAAAACCAGTCAGTTGTTTTATTTTTAGTTTCTCCACAAGTCTTCTCTTAAATCTAAAAGATAAACTCTGACTTGGTCCATCTCCAAATCCAAACAGCTAACTGGTATGACACTGTGGTCGTAGTTATAATTGGTCATGGGAACTTGTGTCTTTTAAATTCCCCATGTCTTGAATGACCTCCAAAATTCCACCTGTATCTCTTTGGTTGTCCTATATAGCCAGTTTGGCCCCTGTCCCTCATCCCATTTATTTAGACTAGAGCATTCCTCACATTTTCAACACTGTGTAAAAAGGATTTATAAGGGGCCGCTTCATAGATTGTCTGAATATCTCACTTGTTTGTTGAACTTTGATTCGGGAACTTTTAATACAAGATCGCATGTCTGTCTTCATCTAAAAACTGGCCACACCAAAACTGGAATGGGAAAAAAAGCTTTTTGTTATTTTGCCTCCCAAAAATGGAATATATTTCAAGTGTATCCATGCAAAACTGGATACACTGGTGTCATTAATGCACTTTAATAATCTGGTGATAAACATTTATAATCACACCTGCTCCTGCTTTTGAAATTTTAAAAGGACTTATATTTTGTTTTTTCTGTATTTTAAACAGGGCATCTATGAAAGGGAGTCTGAGTGCTCTCATTGGGAACTTCCTGTAAAATTAAAGATAAACAAAAAAATGAAAAAAAAGGATTCCTTTCTAGTTTGGAGGTTTCATGAGGACTTTTCCCCGTTCCTCATATTTTGATTTGAATTGCGTAACTACTATGACAACAAAGGGCCATTCTTATGCAAAATCCTTCAAATGAGGAAGAAACCCTTTGTGTAAAACTCATAAATAACCTGTGTCTATTACAGTTATGGTTAGTACAACAGACCAGTGCATTCACATCACATTTTCTCTGTAGCATCAATGAATATGACACAAGAGATTTTATCCTCGACATAAACTTCATTTGAGTCAAACTTCCTCGACTCAGCTCCCCTTGAAATTGCATGTCTCCATTTCTCAGCGTTGACACAGTGGCTCTGCGTTTTAATTGCAACAAGAGCATAGCCGAAGAAAACATAAATTGAACTCAAACTTGCGGGGCGGCGTATTGCAGGTGCCGCTATAACGATACAAAATTGTGAACTCAAGAACGGAACTTTGCGAAAACTAATTAAAAAGTAGATGTTTACTCATCCGACTTTTTGTTATGATTGTTAGCGAAGGTGAGTGAATGGCATAGGCAGTACGACAACTTGAATTCTTCCATAAAATATTCATGGTAGTGTTTTATAACATGATTCTATCTCTCTACAAAATATGTCAGACGAGTTAAAAGCAATGTAATCTCGCTATCCATATGTCTGTAAATGAAACTTTTCGGCTTGCAAAAGTAGAGCTTTTCCTTCTATTACACTGACATCTTTGTGGGCATGAATTGTGTTAAAGTATAAATGCGCGGGTTGCCAGATTCAACACATTTTCGGATCATTTTGGAAGAAAAGTAGTGGGAGGACAATGAGGGTGGGTGGAGATGGGAGAAGAGGAACAGTGTAAGAAATCCTAATTTTCTCTGGGTTTCACGGGAAGTTTTAATTTCTATTTTTTGTTGATTGTGTTTACAGAAAAGCAGAAAGGGGCGGTGGAATACTTAGGAGATGACACTGTTTGTTTTTAGCTGTTTAAAATTCAGACCAGATGCAAAATGTGTCACAACAGTGCGCTCCAAATCTACTGCTCTGCTGCTCTGTGAATTGACTGTAATTTTCTCCTATTGTAAACAAAGACGTCTCAAACCTGGACATTAATTCTTTTCAGACATGCTAACTGTGATCTTTCAAACTATGTACTGTGGAAAGTTTACTGATGTGATATTGATATTCATAAACTAACAGGTCTACCAACAGCTTTGTTGTAGATTCAACTTTCAAACTTGATTCTGTTAAGAAAAGAGAATGGAATTTTGAGAAGAGAAGGTTTTATGCAAAAAAATCGATTTTGAGCTTTTACCACGTTGTTCCCTCATCAAAAACATGCCTGAAGAGTATTTATGTCATCCATTCACATTTCAGTAATCTTGCGATCCCTCCCAGGCCCTGCTCGTACCCTCCTTATGGTTAGTAGTATGATCCTATCCAAAGCTCCGCCCACAAGCCTACGTCATCCATGCTCTCACACAGCAACTCTCCAAAAATATACAAAAACATTATTCAAAACAATACACTACAACTTCACAAACCTGATGCGATGTGCAGTAGTTTTATTAGCGCATCAGAGAAAAATTAAAATGAAAACTTGTTTATATGTTATATGTCGGCAAATATAGCAATTTCAAAACAACACAAGGTAACATGGTGATCTAGTTATGCTTTGTGTAATACCCCCTCTTTAAACTTTCAAACTTGTTTCAGTGAACTCTGAAATTATAAAAAAAAAAAATATTCACAGCTTTTTGTCATGTGGTCTCAGACTAGCTCTCATATAGATCCAAACCCTGGTACAACTATTCAGGAAAAGGACCGTTTGTCATACGTGTGTGTTTTATTTTTGATATTGAGACCTGTGCATGTAAGTATCTAGTTTTGATACAAATTTGAATATCAATTAATATCTGTATGGGTATCTATTTTTTTTTTCCCTTTTCTTTACTCTACACCTTTGTCACACCCCACTTTTCATAAATGCAGTAATAGTAGTAGCAATAGTTATACATTTTGAGCTGATGCATTATTTCAGTGTACAATAGCGACTTTGTTAACAGATTAACATGGTTAGTGCATTTACTCTCAAAATGGAAGCTGGCATTTATCTGTCTTTTTCCATCTGTTGCACTAATATAGAAACATATAGGCACATTTTCAATTTGTAAGCTTAAAGATGCACTAGGAAACGTTTGAAGGTTTGCATTTTCATTTCTTCTAGTGCTGCTTGTTTTGTTATAGCTTTGTCTGGAATGTTCCACACTATGACATTACACTTATCTATCTTGCATTTATTCCATTACAGGTGCTAACTCCACTCAGAGAAGGTTCTACTAAGGTCTCAATGAAATCTCAATCTCATTTTATTCCAAATAGTAGTTTAGTAAACAAGAAGAGCTCATATAATGTCACATAAGGGAATATCCAGTATGACTACCAATACCATGTGTTTTTCATGTCTCCACAGAGTTTACAGTAGGACATGTTGCTCTGTATGTACTGTGTGTATGTTTCACCTCACTTTGGGAATAGGAACGTTGCTTATGAAAGCTGCTCCTCCACCTGTGTCTTTCAGTCTACGTCACATATAAGTCCCACTGCATCATAAATGATTCAAACAGCTGGAACAATACGCATTGCAAGTAGAAAGGTCATGTTAGCAGAAAGAGGGACTATTTTATATCTTTCTAAATCTATCTACGCAAATATTTAGAATATCTGGACTGCATGATCCACAACTTTTAAAATCATTATCTGATTAAAGCATTTCCTCTTGACATTGCCAGACACAAAACAGGCAAAGACCATAAAGAAGCAGCAGAATGTTGCTTTGTTGTCATCAATAAAGGTCCTATAATACACAAAATGCATTTGTGTGAAGTTTAAGCCATATTATAATCTTCACCTTATCTTCTGAAAAGCATATACATACAACTGATCTCAGTCCTATTGAAAATGTATGGGCAGACCCGAAAAGGCATGCGTGAGCAGTTCTGTCGGGAGGAATGGGCCAAAATTCCTGCTAACTATTACAAGAAGCTTGTGACAGGATATTCAAAACATTTGACCCAAGTCATACAGTTTAAAGGCAATGGCACCAAATGCCATTGGCACCAAATGTAAACTTCTGACTTTGAAGAAAGTAATGAAAATTTGTCTAAAAAAAATAATTCTGTCATTATTCTGGCAATTAGCAAATAGAAATAATTTTGGTAATCCTAACTGACCTAAAATGGGAAAGGTTTAGTCTGATTTCATGTCAGACAGTGAGAAAAAAGTGCATGCGTTTTTTCATATAGTGTGTGTAAACTTCTGGTTTCAGCTGTATGCATAAGCCATAAAAAGTACATTAGAACACAGTCATTAATAATAGGGGTATTTGCTTTAGTCCCAGTTCCCCTGAGAACCAGTTGCACCTTGCTGTGCTCTGTCAAACTTTCCAAATTCTTTCTTTGTGCAAAATAAAAGTAAATGTTTATTTAATCATATTTGGGCAAAAGTGGGGCTCCTTTGAACTGCTTTAGCATACAGGGCATAGATGGATTATCCTGCCAGGGGATTTTAGAGAGGCCATTGTACACTCCGAAATAATTGCTTTTTCACACAAGTTTGGCCACTATTTGGAGATACTGGCAACACTCCCCACTTCTGTGAAAGAGATAAAAGTGCATAGAGCTGCTTTAAACCAATAATTCAGACATGTTTTATGGGCTAAAAGGCATAATTTGTATGTAATTACTAAAACAATTAAAGTTTTTTACCAGGGAAATTGAATTTCAAAATTAGCATAAGGCTATTTTCAAATTGTTTCAGCCTGATGTGGTAGTTGTTAGTTCATATAAATATAGTTAAATTAAACACTGTTGACTTATCTTGGCTTAGGGGGTATGCTTAGTCATAAAAGTCATTTAGGATTTTTAGAGCTTAGTAGATAACAATTCATGAACACTTTCTATCTATATATTGTTATATGATTGGTTAAATCCACCTGTCACTCACTCAATATTGCAGACTGACCAATACGAGAAGAGACAGGGAGAAGAGAAATAGGTGAAAACAGATGTGTTTGACCAGGCAGCTGGTTCAAACTGATACTTACTGATGATTTTACCAAAATTCCGTTAATCAATAATTAGTTTTGTATTAGTCTATATGATTTTAGAAGCAAAAATAAGTCATTTTAATTCAATATATAGTCTAAACATTGCTTTTTATCCTGTTATTTACATCACACACCATTGTGTTATAATTCAAGTTTGATCTCAAAAAGCTGGTCACATACCCTGTGAATGAAAATGAATTAAGGATATCACTGCTGATGGCTATGAGTGTCACAAATCATCAATCATTGTTACATAAATTGTGACATTTCTTCTGAGTAACTGTAACCATAAAAGGTTTCTACTGTAGTGCCCAGTGAATTCTATGGGTCAAAAGAAATCTAATCGTTGCATGCATTTGGATACATAGAGGGATGATGTAACTGGTGACCAAAGGCCAACTGCCTGGATACTGGAAGCATCTCATTCTTTCTGCATTATGTTCAGTCAAATCAACTGGAAAATACAAGCCAAACAAACCCTGCCCAGTGAACCATCTCCCTCCTTTGTTCCTCATAAGACTTTCCTCTTTTTAGTCCACAACAGGAAGATAACGCCTTCTTCCACCACCCAGGCGGCGAGATTTCATATCAGCGCTGACCGAAGATGCTTTGAACCCCACAGTGAAGCGTGCACCTGTCACACAAGCAATAACAATGATAACACATTCTGAAATGCCAATTCATTTTACAGATAATGTTTCCAGGTCTTCATAAACCTTGCACTTTTGATGGACACTGCACTGTGAAAACTTCAGTTCTTTCAGTTTAGAATATATATTTTGATTTTTGTAGTGTGTGGGCCTGTCTCGATAACTTTTGAAGTACAATATACAGCTGAAATAAATGTAGATGATAAACAATAATATTGAAACCTAACCATAAAGCAGAATTATCCCCCAAAAAACTGTTGTAGAATATAGAAAAAGACCTGGAATGACTAAATAGCCATAGATGTTATTTATTCAACCTTATACAGATTAATATTGCAAAATATAACCAAAACTTTCCCACAACTGCAAAGAAAAAGTACCCATCGATCAATTTTCTTCCACTTATCTGGGGCCGGGTTGCGGGGGCAGCAGTCTAAGCAGGGACTCCCAGACTTCCCTCACTCAGACACATCCTCCAGCTCCTCCAGTGGAACCCCAAGGCGTTCCCAGACGACCGGAGAGTCATAGTCCCTCCAGCGTGTCCTGGGTCTTCCCCGGGGCCTCCTTCCGGTGGGACATGCCCAGAACACCTTCCCAGAAAGGCATCCAAAAAATATTGTTCCATCCATCATGTATTGAACGATAAGGCGATATTGTATTTATTGTGACAGGCCTAGTAGTGTGGAGTAGTTTTGCTTTTTTTGTTATCTGTAGGGTATTAGATGTGTTTCAACGTATCATCCAGTGGCGGAGTTGCAATTGGGAGACACAGGAGATTTTCCGGTCGGCCGGCAGCCTCTGTGGGCCGATGTCGGGGTTTGTTTGATGCCAGACGAGAGAAGGAGCGGAGCAGTCACAGCTGCATTCTCCAGCGGCGCTCTCTCACATCTCCCCCGTTTGGCACAAAGTGACTCTGCTGCAACTCTTTGAGGAGCTGTCAGCAGCCGACCCTTCCCATGTAGTGTGTATTTTCTTTCCACTTTGTTTCATCAGGGGCCACAAACCTCCGTCAAGTCATGTATTAACTGTACCTATGTAGCCCATAACCTCAGAAAAGTTCCTCCAGCGCATACTGCTCTGTCAAAGTGCTGCTAATATCAACTAAACACTTTCCTTGGCCTTTTCGAAGTAAATCTGCACTGACATATTCCAGAAAAGGCCTTATTGTGACAAGGTTTTAAAATAAGTCCAAATTATGCATTTAATTGAACAATTTACTTGAAATTAATTATTTAGCATAAGAACAAGAATATTACAGGCCTATTGTGTCATGCATAGTTTTAAGCACAGATGAGATCTCTCCAATAAGCACATGATCATGGGCAAAAAAATAAAATGAGACAGAAAACAGGAATTTATTTGATTTGTTTGCTGAAAAAGAGGGGTGGCAGGTTGCTGATGGGCCGCTGCATTGTAAACGCTCTAGGTAAATTTCAGAGCCTCATTCTATCCCGGTATTATCAACTATTTGCTTTTTTCTAAATGTACCCTTCCAGAAGTAAAATGTTGGATACTGTGGCTAAGCTATTCTTGAAATAAAATAAATTAAAAACAGAAATCAAAACCAATAAACTAAATAAATCTTAACAAATCAAAACTATTCAGAACAAACATTCATATTCTGAAATGAAGTCACTTTTAACACATATTTTCATTGTTCAGTCATTTCCCATAGCTTCCCCAAAATAAATGCAGTGACATACAAAGAGTGGTATCTAAATAGAGATATTGGTTGATTTTCTTAGTCGTATATGACATGTGCACCGGTGGGGCCCTTGTTCACTGTGCACATGGCTGACTTGGTTTCACACTTGGTTTGACTTCACAGAGCTGCGACATGTTGTGAGTAAATAGTGGAGTCTGGGGGATTTCCTGTTGGATGTTTCTGTCACTTTCATCAATAAAAGAAGGTCTCACAAATGGAGCATCAGACTGACGATAAATGGGAGTGAAGTGTGCATGTACAGAGGCTTATGAAGCACTAGGGTCTCCCATGACAATGACAAAATGCAGAGTTTTACAGTTTGAGCTGTACATAATCATATAGAGTGTTAGTGGTAGTCAGAGGGGTGATGTCGCTTCAGTCAGTCTCTCCCAAGGTAGCTGTGGCCTATAATAGTAACTTACCGCCACAAAGAGCGGAGTGGATGAATATTGAGTACAGTGTAATGGTCTGAGGGGCTTCGACAAGTCTGTAAAACACATTACAAGTGCAGGTTATTATTATTATTCATGGAATACACCTGGATGACTGACCCCGGGCTCAGACTGCTCCGGTCCAGTGGGCACAAGTATTCCGGTTAATTAAAAGTAACAAGAGGGGCTCAGACCACATGCTGTACAGTCCGGAGGAGCCGCAGTGCTCAGGATTTTTTCTGTTGAGAGTCTCTTTTTGCAGGACGCCGAGGCCCACCGGAAGCCTTTTCACTTAATAAGCGAATAGTTATGATGTGAACAGGTCTTCTGTGTGCAGTGTTCAGCAGAGCACAGTTCTTCATATGAGTGTCACACTGTGAAAAAAACAGGTCCAAGACTGCAGTACTGTCACCTGGACAGCCAAAACCACACGCTTGACAATACTTTTCACATGTGGGTCTGGATTCTCAGTTTCTGATGGGCATGACTGACAGATGGTTGGTTGAATTCCTATAGATACCATGAGGAACCTCTTTGCCACAATGTTCTAAAAATGCACCGAAAAGCAAAAGTCCTCATAGGTAACTGATGAATATACTTGTGGTTAAAGTAGTGATTACATCCATCTAAATTCAAAACACCACTTATAAGCGTTGTCTCTCCTCTCATTATAAATTGGCTCATTCACAGTGTAAGTTTAATCATCTATCCCTGCTCTGTGTGCTCTCTTCTGCCTGTTTTGCTGGAGAGGCTGTCTGCTCATAGGAGGCCTCTGCACATCCTTCCACACATCACACACTCCTCACTGGGATATAAACCTCCGGGCGCACTCTATCTGAACAAGACCACACTTAATTCTGACAAAATCATTTCGTCTTTGCTCACATGTCTGAGATAAAACTGAGAGGCAGAGGTACAGCAAGAGGCAGTGGATTACAGAGCTAATGCTGTTTGGAAAAGAGATTTGGTGATTGAAATCTATACCACATGTTTTACCATTTGTACGGGTTCTTTTTGTAGTGGTTTGTTTGTCATGGAAATACATTAAACTACTAATTTGTATTAAATGTGCATTATGGAGCTTTCTGGTGTAGAGTTTGCTGGTACAGCCTAGGCCTCTAAGTCCCCGAATCTGTCCAGTTTCCCCATAATCATGGCTGTTGGAGCCCTTGGGTGTGATTGGAGGACTGTTTCTCAATCCTGGGACCCACCTTCAGCCACCTCCCACCTATTTAAGAAGATTCGGGACACCTGTTCAGGGCTGCTGGCCTGTGTGGGGACAGTATGCCACTGCGTGTGTCTCTTTTGGTCTGTGTTGTGAGACACTTCGTCATCAGTACTGACTCTGTTTGTTTGTCAAGATTTTGTTATTTACTGTATTTGTGTTTTAGTTAACTTTACCTTCCTTTTTGGTTAAAACCTTACAAGGTACCATCTGTTTCAATATATATTTTAGTCCCCTTCTGTCTAGTTTACCCTTAACATCCCTGTTAATTAAATTACTTCTTAATTTATCATTTTTCATCTTTGGTTTCTTTTGTTACTTCCCTGTCCCCGCACGAGTCGTAACATTTGCCACCTGTTTTTTCTCCATGGACATGCTATGTGCTAATGTGCTATAGAAATAAAGTTTGATTTGACTATTGCTTTACCTGAAATATTTCATAGTATGGCATTAAAGTTTCAGTTTGGTTGTAAAAAAAAAACAACAACAACAACAAAAAAACCCAACATGATATTTTGGCATATTTCACACCCTAGTTGCAGTAAATATGAGCAATAGTAATAGCATTAGCAGTAGTAGCAGTAGTAAAGCCCCAGTGTATAGAGTGTGACAGCTGGAGCAGAGCCAGACCTGATCAGAGGAAGCACCGAGCGGAGAAGCCAAGAGCCCACAGCACCAACTTCAGCCAGAAAAACATCCAGGTCAGGGGAGAGGGAAGCCAGCCAATGACTCAAGGTCACTGTGGAGGGGAGAGGGGGGATGAAGAGGGGTGGAGAGAGGAGGAAGTAGACAGAAGGGGCATGGGATATGAGAGAGAGAGAGCAGGTGGGGAGAGAACGAGAGAGGAGGAAGATTTAGAAAAGGGAGAGACAAAGAGAGGGGGGGAGAGGAAAGGAAGAGGGAGAGATGAAGAGAAGGAGGAGAGACAAAGAAAGGAGAGAAGAGATGGGGAGAGGGAAGGGGACAAAGAGAGGGGTGGAGAGAGGGAGGAGAGGAAGAGTCAAAGAGAGGGAAGGAGAGGTGGATAGAGGGAGGGGGGAAAAGAGAGGGGTGGAGAGAGGGGGGCCAAGAGAGATAGTAAAGTGAGAATAGGGAAAAGGGGAGAGGACAGGAAGGGCATCTGATAAAAAAAAAAGGGAGCAGCAATTTTATTTACAGCATGATACTACAGGCAAAACCCTTTTTCCAATCTTTCCATATTTTTGGTTTCCTAATGTGTATATAACAAGAAACTCTAAAAAAAAAAAAAAAAAGTGCAATTTTGGCAAGTCTAAAAGGCCTTATTTAAGATTATTTCCCATTCACCTGCAGTGTGTTGCCATCAAAACAAAAGACTTGTTAAGGTCTAAACTGTTTGAGAATTATCCTCTTTTGTCTTGCGTTGTGTTTCTGTCTCATAAATCGGTGCTTACGGGGCTTTCCTGAACTGAGCTTCACTGGCCTCACGAGAGATGAGTTTTTCTCAGAAAAGCACGGCCCATCTGTGCCCTGTGTCTCTGTGAATCACCCTAATCTCACCCATTCATTTGCTGCTGAGAGGAAAGTTTGGTGAACCATGTAAAAGCTGGGACCACGCTAACAGCCACATTTAGAGAGGAAAGTAGCACAACCGTTTACTGCACACTGTTTGATCCTTCTCTCTCATCTTTCGTTTACTTTTATCTGCCGGTACTGTCGTGATACAAATTTTGAGGTACAATATATTTTCCAAAAAATATCACAATAAACTATACTACTGAAAGCACTTTATACCACTGACAGAAGAACCCTATAACAGAAAAATCCCAGTAAACCTTTTTCTAAATGGACCATAGTGTAAGAAATGTGGCCAGCAATAAATAAATAGTTATAGTTTTATTTAGCACTTTTCCACCTCAGACACTCAAAGCGCTTTACATCAAGGAACACACAGACACTGTGGGAGCTAGAATTGTACCTCCAACCTGTGGGTCAGTAGATCAACCAATGATGTTTTATGTCAAGAGCAAGATTCAAACTGTCAACGTTTGGATCAAAGGACAAACACTCCATAGTGAGTTTTCAATAAATAGTTAATGGTCACATTTTTATATAGTGCTTTTCTACCCTCAAGGCACTCAAAGCACTTTACATCAAGGAACCACTCACCCTATTACCCACACTCAAACACCAGTGTACACAGACACAGCTGAGCCCAAGGACACAATGGCAGTATTCATCTGTGGGAGCTAGAATCACACAGATAACCTGTGGGTCAGTGGATCTGACTGTTCAACCAATGATGTTTATGTTGACAGCGGGATTCGAACCACCAATAGCTCCTGTCACCCCGTTTTAGTATCTATAATGTTATATTGTGTCATAGATGTTAATTATTTAACCAGCTACAGCTCAAGTGCTACCATAGGCTTGCAAGTGAAAAAGGAGCGCAATGCTGATTGAGCCTGAAATATATATATTGAACGGTCAATATAGTAATTGTAGTGACAGAACTATACACAAGAAATACCTTCAAAAGAGCCTGCAAGTGTTTCTTTATAAATTGAATGGGGCACTATTGAGTTGGGGCATTACTTCCAGTAGTCTCAGGTTAAAGTAGGCATTTGAAAGTGCAGAGAGTGAAAACAACTGATTAAAGTCACTTGGTCCGTGGAGAAAGATCAGTCACAGAAACAAACAAGATTAAGTGATTGGGTGAGTTTTCTGCTTATAGTTTGGAACAAGCATTCATATATTAGACAAGGCAGAGTAAAAGTGTGGGGTGGTTGTGGATTTGTGGATATAAATCAATTTCTTCCATAAAGGGGAAATTCTAGTGCGGCAACACAAAGCTCAAGAATAGCAGGGGAATGGAAACATACAAAATACAAAAACTTGAGTAAATAACTATTGAAAACTAGACATGAATTTACCCATTTATCAAACAAGAATGTAGAAATCTGAACAGATGAAATTTAAGATCTAAGCTCTCAAAATCACTACTTCGGATAATTGCAATGACAAAATAGTAATAACATTTTTTTTTTGTATTAAACCAATTTGATCAGGAAAAAAGCACAAGGCATAGTCATTGTGGGCGACAGTAGGTCAGTTGGTAGAGTGTTTGCCGACTGATCCGAAGGTTGATAGTTCGAATCCCACTCAGATCCACTGACCCACAGGTTGAGTGCTATCATTGTGTCCTTGGGCAAGACACCTAATCCACCATGGCCCCAGTGTCTGCGTATGTGTGTGTGTGAATGGGTGAGTGGTTCCTTGATGTAAAGTGCTTTGAGAGGCTTGAAGGTGAAAGTGATCATTTACCATTTTGTGTAGCTATTTTGATTCTTCTAGCAACTACAAGGAAATATTTTAGATATTACCATTAACGTAAACACTTCACTAACTTCACTAAAGTGGATTATCTCCAAACAGACTCAACCTTACATCCTAATCTTTAATTAAATTTATATGAATGTATGAGATATACCAGCACCTCAGGACCAGGCTGAAGTACCCTATCCTGTACTGACCCAAATGAGCTGCTTTTAAACTCTGGATTTAACACGCTTCACTGAGCTTTGTTAGAGACTGTATACTGACAATGAGACAGGTTTTACACAATGGAAAAGAGAGAGAGAGAAAGCACATAAGAATGAACCAAAAATAGTTTCTAAATTAGAACTAAGACTTTAACATGGTTAGTTATGGATACATGTGACCTAGGATTGTACAACAAGGCAAAACTATTTTCTTACTGTCACAAACTTTTAAGCTTTTTACTGAAAAATGTTATCAAACATTTTTAAACCCAGGTACTGCAGTGAAATAATATTTGTAGATGATGGAGGCAATCAGAATCAAAATGTAAGCTATGATAAAAAAAAAAAAATAAGTAAGGCATGCATTAAAAATAAGGTAAATAACAACAAAAAATGACTGAATATATACAAAAGGTACAGTATGGGTAGAACAGTAGTGCAAGTAGATTAATTATGGTGGGTAAGGTGGGTAAAAAAAAGCCTGTAATTATTTCTGGAGGAGGGTACACCACTTGCTTGTCTCCATGGAAATGATAGTTCTTGTCTAGAGTGTTCCATAGTACATTAGTTTTTAGCATTTTAATCACAGACTGTACGTATAAATGGACATAGCTAATCTGCCAGCTGCAATGTTCAAAAGAGGAAGTGATTATGGGTGCACATCTGGCTCCATCGACTCTGGTTCCAATTCACTTTACATTAAAAAACTGTCGCTCCTCTCTCTGTAACTGCTGCTGCTGGATTGTCATTTATGTCTGTTCATATTGTCCCGCTCTGCACATCTTGGTATATTTATTTCGCTATTGTGTCCATAACTCAAGTTAAGAGACAAATCAGGTGCCTTCTTTCCCTGAGGTCGCTCCTGCTAGTGGTAGCAACAGGTTTGATTGACAGCGTTGCTAAGCGCCCACCCCCTGCTAAACCAACAGTGCGGGGAGGAAGGAACGTTACTTTCAACCGCTTCACTCCAGGTTGACTCTTCAGTTGCTATGATATTCACGGTTAGAATTCCAAATATGGAACTCGGCTCCAACTTCGCCTCTATAGCTGCTAACCTCGAAGAGCTTCATTTGGCTGGAGCCAAACGCTATTGGTGACATCACACTCCCTTAGTCCACTTCTTAATACAGTCTATGGTTTTAACTGCCAAACCCAGGATGAGTGAAATAGCAAGCGTGTTTGCAGACAAGGGAGGGAATGTGGGTGAAATGTTTTGCCCAGTGACACATCAGCGTGGGAGTTTGATAGAACCGCCAATCTTTGGGTCAGTGAGCTAGAAGTTCTAAAATAAGCTGCTGAGCTTATGAGCTCTGTGGCAGAATGGTGAGCACTTCTGCCTCACTAGAGAAAGGGGTCCTGGGTTTGTTCTGCCTACATAAGTTTCCTCAGACTCAGAATGAGAATATGTTTTATTGCCATGAATAATAATAGTAAAAATATAAGCTGTGGCCCAGTACTCCCCTAAGAGTGAGATCCCAAAGGTCAGTGGGACAGTTCAGTTCTGTCATGCATTTTGGCACTTTGGCCTTCATCAGGGCGAAAGGCTGAACTTTATCAACTTTACAGATGGATAATCAAAGGCATTTCCCTGAGTTAGGGTGGCAAAAAGTTTGTTTACAGAGATTATTCAGCAAAGCCCAACTAAGCTTTTAACTCTGGGGAGGACATTTTGACTGATCCAGATTTAAGTCTTGGACCAGGCGGCACAAATATGTACAAGACTTAAGACACCACAGCCCAAAATGATCCTACAACTTTCTTCGGTCATTTTCTGACAATATAGAATTTTCCATTTTTTGAAGAAAATCTTTGCTAATCAAAGTCAAGTGCAGTGGAGTGGAGGCGTGTGTTTCTTAGCCTGTCTCAAACTGTGATCCAGTTATGACCTTTGTACTTTGGATTTGCATCTATATCTCTATTAAAAATGGAAATCAAAGCCAAAAAGATAAGCATTATTAAATTAAAATCAGTGCCATATGCTCTTTGGCACTGGTCAAAATGAACAAATCGCAAAGGCTGCAAATATTTATACAGAATTTAATGTGAACTCTGACAAAATTACCTCTCCTAAGTCCCATCTACCTTTTTAGATTAGCCTACTCTGTATAAGGTTCTTGTAGTAGTGCTTGTTCTCATTTTGTTTATGCTTTGTAAAGTGCCCAATGATGTTAAGAAAGGCACTTATAAATACAATGTATTAATATTTACAAGCAACAAAATGCCTCTATTAAATCTCATAAAACATTGTAGTTTAGGCTTCTGGATTTCTTCCATAAAAATAAAAAAAAGTTGAATTAAAGGTGCTGTACCTGATTTTTTTTATTGTCTTAAAAATGTATTAAATAGTTTGTAGTGGTCCAAAGTTATTCCTAACTTAACTTTTAAGCATCCTAATTATTCACCGGTCGTGATACAAAGTTCTGTTGCGACTGTAAGCCTCACAGCAACAAGCATGCTAACGTGTACTTCCTGGTTATTAGACAATAAAATGCTTCCTAATTAGAGGCAGACAGTAGTGAAGCTCAAGAGGTGCTTATACAATATATTTGTACTGGTTCAAAAAAATGTTCAAATGCATGGGAAAGAATTGGGTACAGGATCTTAAAATAAGATTATAAATAGTCAGAAATGTGGGTTAAAGTAGAAAGAGACAGAGAAAGCTGCAGAAAGGAGAAGAGAGAGGAAGCGTTTCCATGGTACCTGAATTCAGAGACGTTTCAGAGGTCTTAAACATCACAGGGGTCTGTTTGGTTCGACTGGGCTCCTCCTCTACATCCTGCTCCACCTGGCAGAGAAGCAGAGGCGCTTCATTAGCAAAAATAAACTAGTGAAATTACTGATACCTAAAACTGTGTCAAATGATGTATTTTTAAGGTTAAGGTAAGTTTAGTATTTGAGCTTTCAGTGCCATCTGTTAGAAGCAGTGGGAGGTCATACCTGTGCATATTATTGGTTAATGGGGAGGTCTAGGTGAACTGGCTTTATTAGATTTTTTTTTTTTAATCAATACTTTGGAGACTTTGTTCTTCACAGTATATTTTTTATCTTATTTTTGTCATAAAACCAACTAGGCCTGTGACAATAATTACTATATCGACTTCTCGTTCAATAAATGAAAGCTGGAACAATATATGTTTAGGCTCAATATTTATCGTCTGTTCATTTTTGTTGCAAAAGTGGTGAGATTTTTGTTATTTTAATACGATACGATAACGTCACTTCTATGCCTAAATATTGGTTCAAAATTTATTTGCCACAGCTCATACCTTTTAATGATACTGTCGATTTAAAACAGGTTTGCTGGGATTATCTTGCTTTATTTGAATCTTAATCAGTGGCATAAAGTACGTAGTTTCAATTTCTCTGTAGAGATATATATCATGCTTCAAAATTTGTTCTCGTGACAGACACAGACTACCTATGTGTACAAATCAAGCTAAATGAACCAAGCTGTTTCCCACCATGTTGCTACAATAACTAGTTAAAGGTGCACTATGCAGCTTTTCTGGATGAGGGTTTGCCACTTGCTTGTCTCTATGGAGATATCTCTTGCTTAAAATGCTCCACAGTGTATTATCAAAATTATCTATCTTCTTGCATTTATTCAATGACAGTATTTTCCTTCATCATTGCTCAAAATACCTTGGAAAACAGACCAATTTGTTGCTGTGAGTGGGTCTACATATGTTTAATGCCATACTGTGGAACATTTCAGAAAAAGCAACAACATATCAATGGACATAACAAGATGGCAGACCCTCCTCCAGAAAAGTTAGCAACTGCATCTTTAATACCAATACCAATATCCTTGATGGCAGTCGGGTTTTAATTGGATGTTATGAGACTATTTATTGACTAATGTATCCCCAGGACGTCTCATAATGTCTGAACTTTAATTTATACAAAGCAGTTCAATAGTTACTTGCAGGATAAATAACAGTTACATAACACAATTGGATTTATAATAAGTTATCTGTGTATGCCATTTTCAATCCCTATACTGCTATTGAAAGTCTAGTTTAGATGCATTAGATACTGGCAGATACTTAAAACCGCAGTATCAATATTGGTATCGGACATGAAAAAGAAAACACTTTGTTCTTTTATATTCCGGTCTTTTATATTCCGGTTGTGATGTTGTAAACATTTAAGTGTGCATGTGGGGTCAGAATGCACCTGGAGCAGAGACAGGGAAAGACAACAGCACTTTTACATGACAGTGGCTTCAAACACACTCCTCATTAGGGCCTTATACCGCCCCGTGACTGACGTGTTCCTGTTGAAATATTTATAGACCACCGCATTATTTCCTGGTCTTTGTGAGAGAAGAGGATTGTCATTGTAGATAAAGTCAAGAGGACACATCTCTATATGACCTTATGCTGCGTATGTGATAGTACTTTTACATGTAGAGTGGACCCTATAGAGACAAACAAACTGTGGGTTATGTAGAGCATGGAAACACAACTTACTCTTACCAATGCTAGGAATATATTTAAAAAAGACATATGCTATGACTTTTTGTGGATATTAGTTTTTAAGTTTATACTAAGGATTAGACTTGATACTCAATACCAATTCCAATACCACAATGATAATAATAACATTCTTTATTTTATTTTCAACATTAAATTGTGGTACTTTCTTTTATATTATCATATAGTCATATTTCTGTAAAGCTGCACTATGTAACTATCCTAGTGAATGGTCTGCCACCTGCTTGTCTCTATGGAGATCTTTGTCTGGAATGTTCCACAGTATGGCATTGGCCTTATCAGTCTTAATGAGACAAGCAGAGACTGTCACAAGAACAAGTTAAAAGTTCAGATCTATGGAAATGCGAGCTTGCTCCAATAAGAATCCAGGTTTTCCACAGTAATTCTTAGCAACAAAATCACCAATAAGTGTAATGCCATGCTGTGGAAGATTTATTGCAAAATAATAATATCTCATGGAAACAAGCAGGCGGCAGACCCTCCATCAGAAATGTTAGATAATGCGGCTTTAATAATAGAAACAGCTCCACTGACTCCCTGTTCAAAACTGCAGAAATGATCCTCTACTTCTAGCTCTGTCTCTTCATAGTGATACTTCACCATAAGAAGCAGCACATTTTCATAAACTTTTTTACTGTCAGAAAATCGCTACAAGACATTTTTGAACCATACAGACACTTTTTGAATACTCACAGGTAGGTACAGAGCAGTGGGTGGAGATAACGGGGAGGTTCAAACATGCATGGATTACTCAAAAACAAGAAGTTAAAAGCCCCAAAAAGTCAAATTTGCAGATTATGTTTTAAACATGTCTAACCAAATATACAAGTTGAAGACCAAATAAATTGTCATGAAAAAATAGTCCGGGGCTCTGGTGTATTAGCTTTTGTTTGGGTTTTTGAAAATGAAAATTCTATTTGCACCAAGCCCAATATCAAAACAAGCCTGAGGACTTTTCATTTTTGTAAAGCTCAAAATCACAACAGCAGTGGCCTCATGGGGCTTCACAAAAGTGGTTGATTTGACCAACAGAAAGAGTAATAAAATCAAAGAAACACTCACCAGTCAACAACAGACAAGCCGACTGACCAACTTAGACCCTCTTTTTCGACAAGGGAAAACCAAACCGTGAAGGAGAAATCCACTCCTCAGAAAACAGATACTATACTATAACAGTAACTGCATCGTGGTATTTCATATTTTGACGATATTTACAGAATCACATTATGTTTAATGCTTATTGTTATGGTCCGGCTCAAAAGACCGCAACATAAGAATGGGAAGGACAGAGCCAGCAACATTTAAACCCTTGTTTGCATTTATTTAAAAAAGTGTATATGAGTCGTGTGCTGTGGGTGTGTGTGTGTGAATGACAATCCATATGATAAAGTTTTGTGTATGTAAATATTGAGGTGTGTGTAGGTGAAAAAAACAAAAGAAAGAGCGAGCGGTGGCTGTGGCGTGCGGGGCCAGAGGATGGAGCAAGAGAGACAGAGAGAGAGAGAAAGCAGAGGAAGTGAGTCTTTTATACCCCAGGATACACTGGGTCCTAGTAGTCCCCGATCGCTCTGCCATTGCACCTCGATAAAACACAAAATATTAGTACAAGTCACGCTGGGAGACCGTGACATTATTTAAAAGTATTAATATTGTCTTTGGCCTTTTTCTTGAAATGGTGAAACCAGCTGGTATAAGTCACAATCCCCGAGCTATAGATCATCAGGTTAAACAGTTTAAAAGGTTACTCCTCTTGGTGAATAGAAAATCATTACTCCCTGGACTGCACTGTCTGTGTTCAGAATTGACTGACAGAGTCCATTTGCCAAGTCAAGTACAGTAATGTGCAGTCCATATATCGCACCTCCTTTTACCGGTGGGAATGGCTGGAAGTGAGCAATGTGTCTTCAATGTATTCTCTACATGAAACTAAAGACTGTTTTGTTTGGAATTTTTTATTTATTTTTATTGAATATCAAAAACTCAGGTAACACTTTATAATACTACATGTTAATTAGCCTTAAAAGATGAAGAAAGACTTAATTAATGAACAAATACTTTAGGCTTTGTGACAACTTAATACTCTAAAGCGCCACACACTACAGGATAATTTG
Organism: Periophthalmus magnuspinnatus; assembly: GCF_009829125.3. Lineage (NCBI taxonomy): Eukaryota > Metazoa > Chordata > Actinopteri > Gobiiformes > Gobiidae > Periophthalmus > Periophthalmus magnuspinnatus. The sequence continues at coordinate 17,150,412 of NC_047140.1, forward strand.
CCCGATTTTGGACCGGTCTGCTTCTCCCCGACTTCGGGTAGTCGTGACCTGATTTAGGATCCTCATATTTTATGCTCCTCATACGTGTATTGTCTGAGCAACTCTGAGCTGCTCTGTCACAAACCATCACCACGGCAACAGCCAATAAAATGGCAGAAGGAGTCTCATCTGTATTGTCCATTAGAATGTGTCCTCTGCAGGTACTGACTCCCAGTCCACAAACAGTACTATTAATCGGTTTGAAGAGTTCTTTAAAAGTAAAAAGGCAAGAATGGTGAGTCTATTTACATTCACACAGCAAAGATCGAGGTGAAGCTGCTGCAGATTAGCAATAGTGACTCTACTTCATGTGTAATGTAACGCCAGCCTTCTGTGCACTGAAAGCATTTATCTGAACTAATGGTCTGATCTTTTGAACATGTCTCAGTCTCAAAACAAGTAGCTCTACTGTAGACAGGAAACAGCTGATGCGAGGTGCACTCACATCTTTTAGCTTATAGTGCACGGTCTTTTCCCTGCTGCAATCTTTGTGCTCACAGATGTAAAACCTCATCCAATTCGCTTTGTGTCTGTGGTCTGTGCTTTTTGTTGCATGTTTAAAAACATTTAAGACTGACAAAATCCTGCAGTGTGTGGAGGACTTAAACCTAACTTCTAAACTAAAGTAGCTACCAAGGATAAATTATTTGAATAAACTATTACATATAATTAATATGTCGTTCTACTAAAGTGCAACTAAAATAATGGATTCTGTAATAGAAATCTAGAATAAATAAAATCTTGTACCTGTAGTTAAGACCTCTACAAACACGGGATTCTAGTTCATCGGTTCCAGTCTTCACCCAAAAAAAGTACATATTGTTCAAGAGCATTTTTTATCTAATTGCAATCATAATATTTGCAATTAGATGTTTTCCCAAAATCCTGCAGCCCTACATACCAACCCAAACTTTACTGTACTACTCAAAATGGTAGTAGTAAAGTACATCACCAATACTAGACTCTTTTGTGGTCCACTTTTTGTGGGGCATTAGCCCGTTCAATGTCCCTTGAATTCTGATTTCCAGCAATCAAGATTCACAGTGACACAAGCTTTAATCAGAGCCAAATCCCATCTCAGCTCGGATCCCTTTACCTGCTTCATTTGCTTACATGTAATGAGGAAGTGAATCGCAGCTGGCCATGAAATTACTTGTCAGTCCTGTGTCCGATCACTCCTGAGCCCCTTGAAATAGAACCAAATCTCTTGTGATGTATCTCTTTACAAAAAAATACAACAAACTATTATTGCCACATAGCATAGGGGAATATAGATAGAAATATAGAAATTACATTTGAGCAAGTACATTTTGAAGGGTTTTGCAGAAGGATTTGTTATCCAATACCTAGTTTCTTTAAAAAATTTTAGAAATTTGACTTTGTATATTTTTTTCATTCAAATGTGGTTTTGCAGTTGGTTAAACTAATCCTAACCCAAATATTATGTATCTACCATGTCTACTACAAGTATTATGTCAACAAATCAACCAACCATTTTAAACCTGCCTCTCTCCATTATTCAGATTTGAATGGGATCAGTGTTTGCTGTTATAAGGCATTCATACACACTACATGCCATATTTAAAAGCATTAGGTGATGAACTATTATGTTTGTCTTGTAATGTCTCATCTTGTCAGTGTAAGACAGGTATTTATCCTATTGTATCAGTCAGTCTGTCAATATAAAAATAATGTGTCTCCTTCATATTTTTCAGAAGTACATCTGCTACACGTGTAAGTTTCCACTTGAGTGCTTTTGTCCTGTATGAGGCATGGCTTTGATGACATTAATGGACTGCACAAACATCGCGGTCACATTGAGATGAACTGGGAGCGTGTCCATTTGAAATCCCATAGGTTTCACTTGAAGCACTAAAAGCATTGGACTATACATTGTGAGCTAGTTTTATCAGGTGTTGGAGCAGTCCCTGATTAGAACATGTCTGGTATCAGTGCTGGGGCCTGTCTCCATGGTGACAGATCATTACAGTGTAATTTCACGGTTCAGGCTGTTTAAACAGGGGCCTATGTAAAGCTGATGTGCTGTTATCTCAATGCTTTGACGTGACAGTCGCTGATTGCTGATGGATTTAGTGATGACTGGCCACTTTTGCAACTTTTACTTTTGCAAATTAACTATACAATTAAGTTTAGTTAATTTAGCTTTAAAATGACTTCAAATCCATGCAAACTGCACAATTTCATGGGAATAATCAGAGGAACCAAGATTAGAAAGAAACCAAATCATTTTGCTCTTTACGTGTCATTTTAATCATCTTTTAGCTAAAACAAATCTAATGATAACCTAATCAGATTTTGACTTACATCTGATGTTAGTAATCTGATTTCTTTCTGATTGTCCACACCTTTGCTGGTTTTGACAAGGAAATTTATGCTCGAAAGATTGAAAGTTATTTTAAAGTTCATTGTCTTCCAAATACAACTGTTACTCTAAAACTCCATGAATTGAATGATACATGTCACCAGGTGTTTTTGACAATCAGATTTCTCATGCAAACACTCCAAAAATGGGTTATCTGATAATCTAGTTTTTATGAGCCACGTAAATGTACCCACTGACTTCTCTATCAGAACTGACAACAGGATCCGCCTCAAGGAAATAATCTGATGAAAAACATCTCAGCTGGATTATAGTTTTACATTTAGTTAATTTTAAATCGTCACAATTTTGATCTAAAACGACTTACAGCTGTTATACCTGATTAAACTGCAAAGAGAGGATATATGCATTCAAATCTGTAACAAAAACTTTCCAAAGCAGATGAATGTGACTGATCTTTGAAACTGCAGAAGGAACCATCTGTTGTTGCTCATAATATCCTTAAAAAATTAGTTTGCACAATGAGCACTCTTTTTTGTTTTGTTTTAAATCTAATTGTAGTCATAATATTCACAATTAGATGTTTTCTCAAAGTCCTGTAGCTCTACATACTGACCGAAACTTTACTACTACCATTTTGAGTAATATAGTAAAGTACATCAACAATACTAGAATCTTTTGTGGTGCATTCTTTGTGGGATATTAGCCTGTTTATTTTCCCTTGAATACTGATTTCCAGCAATCAAGATTCACAAAGACACGAGCTTTAATCAGAACCAAATCCCATCTCAGCCTGGATCCTTTTACCTGCTTCATTTGCTTACCTGTAATGAGGAATGAGTGAATTGCAGCTGAATGTGATTGAGCTTTGAAATTGCAGAGGGAACCATCTGTTTTTGCTCATAATATCCTCAAAATACTCTTAGGAGCAAAACATACAATGTAAATAAACACATTCAGATTCTCCAGCTTCATTAATATAGAAACAGGACTTCTGGTTCAAAACTGTGCAACGTTTTCTTATGTTCCATGATAAAGTGAAGGTGTGCTGTCAAGATCTAAGCTTCAGATGTCCAAAAATAGATGAAGAAGTCTACTAATGCAGTGTATTTTACCAGGGCTGCAACTAATCATTATCTTAGCAGTTAAAACAATTATTCTATGGAAGCCCTGAGCAGCAAGAGAAAAAAAGGCACATTTTAGGCTCCATTTTCTAAGTTATTTTCTAATTTTTATTTTTTTTTCACCAACAGTATACTTTTTTCCTCATCTTTTTTATCTGTTTTACTGACAGCTCAATTTTTTTTTTCTTGTCTTGTTTTTTGGTTGTTTTTTTGTTTTTGTTTTTTTTGATTTTGCGAAAGGAAAAAAAAATTACGTAGAAAAGGAAGCCCAAATGGTGCGATTTTTTTTTTTTTTTTTACTCTTACCGCTCAGAAACTCCGTATATTTCTGTTGTACACTGAAACATTTAAAATACATTATGAACCAACAAAAAGATTGAAATCATTATTCTTCTTTTGTTATCTTTATTTATACAGGGAACCCAATGAGAGCCCCCAAACTCTCTTCTTCTTGAGTGCTCTGTTTAAAATACAATACAGTGACCGATGGCTTCTAAATATTTACGAATAAGATGTATTATTGACGAAAACGAGAACTTGTTGAGAAATTGATCTAATAATGCCACTGTCTTATAAAGGGTCTTTTCGCATGTGCTTAAGAGTCTCCTAATGTAAGCAGTAAACAGCACTGAAGGCCTGTAAATTACTTCAATACCTATCCTATATCTTTAACCTCTTATATACAGTGTAGAAGGCCATACTTCTACCCGGTTCCTTCTGAAGTCTGCTCTTGTCCATCAGGCTGTGGTGAGGAAGAGGAGGCAGCAGAGGCAGAACTGTTGTATTGATGGCTGTCAGGGGGAAGTCAAGTGTGGCTAATCACAGCAGACAGGACCCGCAGGAACAGGCCCAGGATGGAGGTGCGAGAAACGTTTTAACAAAATCAATCAGAGCAGCTTTTCTCTCAGCAATATAATGGCAACTAGACATGGAGCAGTCTGCAGGTACACTCAACCAGTGCTGTACGAAAGGAGACCTATACGAGATAAAATGAGTTACTATTATATCATTAATCTTGATGTGAGTACGTTTATGGCGGTTGTCATCTGTCATATTAAAAGATATAAGAAAAAAATCTGTCTATTGATGACTTTTTTTTTCTTTTCTTTTATCTTTATTTATAGAGGAGAATCCAATGAGAACAACTGGACTCTCTTTTTCATGGGTGCCCTGTTTAAAATACAATACAAGCAGAAAAAACAAACAAGTATACAAGTCCATATAAAAACATTAAAAACAGGTGCAGGGATGTGTATAAAAGTTCTTTACCAGATTATTAAAACGCAATTGTGTCACCCACATATCCGGTTTTGCTTTCTCTTGGAGTGTATTCACTTGGAATGTGTAACTGATAACAGAACCAGAAAAATCCTCAAATATATAGGGATGATTTATACGATATAGATTACTTCTATAGTTGAGTAAAGCAGGTAAGGTTGTATGTTTACACTAGTGTTGTCGCGATACTAAAATTTCAAACTCGATTTCTATATTAAGGATTAGACTCAAAACTCAATACTGATTCCGATAATACGATGTTAATAAAAACATTCTTTTTTAGACAATAGATTGTGATTTTCAGAATTACATGATAGTACTTTCTTTTATATTACCATGTTGTGTTAAATCTGTGTAATCGCTCAGACGTCCAGGTAGGTTCCATAGTGGTTCGTGAGCGTATACTAGTCTATGTGATCTTATATTTGCTCTGATCATCAGCTCAAGATCATTCTAAAGCTATTCAGGAATGGTTCATTTCTGTCCTGTGAATGTGACATTAGTATCGATACGTGCTTTCATGACTATCTAGTTTCAATACTAATTTTAGTACCTATTAGTATCTGATTTCTGATACTTTTGACAACCCTAATACAAGATAAAGTGACTTATTATTATTCTTGAAGTGAGTACTTTTGTAGGGATGTATATGTGTGAACAGTATGAGAAGAATTCCCAAATATATCATGAGGATTTATGGGATATCATATCTTCCATAGTTCAAATGGATGAGTAATGCTAAGGAGGTGTTGTATGTTTATAACCGTGGTTCACAAACTCTGGTACATGCACAGGAGGTAAGTGGATTCTCCTTAAGTTATATTGGTAAATTAATTACAATCCATTTTATTATCGGCTGAAAATGTCCATTTCCAACCAACCTCAGTAGAAAAAGATTCAAGCCTAACTATTATTGCCAAGTTGCAGTGAAGATAAACTATAAGACTCCAACTATAAGAATACACCACAGCAGAAAACACCCAGGTCAATACAGATGTCATGTATGTATGTACATAAGATACTTGTGTGTAGATAAGATACTTAAAAAAAACCTTAGCCTTCCCTTACCGCGAAAAACAACAAAAGTGTACATTGAAATATCAGCAGTGTCTACTCTGCTGGATGTAACTGCTTTTCATCTTTAAAACATAAACATTTATAGTAAATAGTGGAAAATCTTGAGCATGTTCTAAGTAAAACTGCTCTAAAATCTCCGAAAACCGGTTAAATCCAGGTTTATGATCAATAAAATACATGAATAACATAGTATTTTGCCCCGCTTAGAGATAAAATCAAAATGTTACATACAATTTTAAAATTTTGACATTAGAGAAAACCTATTAAGAACTTTCTCTTATTGAACACGTTAATAATTACAGTTATATCAATCTCAGCACTGCTTTGGAGAATCAACCCAATTAAATCAATGTCAATATCAAATAAAACTTGGAACAGGTTTTCTTTTTTTTTTTTCTTTTTTTTAACCTGCATAATTAATTTGCCAGCAAAATTGTTATGCACTTTTAATTTTATTATATTGGAATGTAATTATTTATTTATATATTTATTTATATTTTATTTATTTTAACTTTATTTATTCACTTATTCATTCAATTGTTTTTACTGGAATCAAGCACAAAATCGTACATTATCACATTGTAGATTGTTGTACTAACTTTCAAGGTATGTCACCTGTTTGTCTCCACGGAGATTTGAAGCTTTGCCTGCAAATGATCCACAGTATGGCATTAAACTAAAAGAAGCGAAGGCTACTAGGCAAAATTACAAATTACTGTTCACAGTAGGAATGTATGTTTTTCAATATGTTTTCAAGCAATAAAACCCCCTGTAAAATAAATGAATAATTAATTAATGTAATGCCATTCTGTAGAACATGCAAAGAAAAAACATCACCACAGAGACAAGCAAGTGGTGCACCCCCAGCAGTAAAGATACACAGTGCAAGAAAATAAAATGTATTTAATGGTCTTATAATACACAAAATTGACTCTTATAAGCTTATGTTATAATGGTGTTACCTCATGCAAAACCAAGACTTGTGTTTTGTTTCATTTACACACATACAAGTAATCCTGCATTATTATTCTATACCTCTAAAACTCAAAATCCCCTGTCCCACCTTGTGATGTCATGAAGCGGACGTTTTAAAGTTAACAGATACCTTTTAGTTCAGATGGACAATTCCAGGGCTGAAATTACCCAAATGATTCTAGTGAAGGTGTATGGAGCTTAAAAACACCATAGAGCACTTTCTGTATCACCACATGACATCATAAGGTGGAACAGAGTGTTTTAGAGTGTTTTCTGTTAGAGAGAAGAACTCTCTCTAAACATGTCAGGTTTGTGCGTTAAACATGTGTGAATGAAGCAATACACAACTCTGGGTATGTTTGTGATGAAGAAACAACAATATAGATCAGAAAATAGCGTAATAAGGACCCTTTAATCAACTTAGTTTTCCTTACTATGACAATAACAAGTTGCCTTCGCACCTCATGATATTACAGTGCAGTGAATCCGCGTCACTTCTAACATGTGTCACCAGTGTATTGAAGTCATTAGTCTTCCTGCTCTGATCTTCTGGTGAGTGATTTGTGAGTACGCTTGATCAGATGCATTAGGATTTAATCAGAGAGGTGCAGGGACTGTGTCAGTGGAGATATGTAGATCCCAACACACAACCCTGACAGAGGGGGTCCAGCAGAGGAGGGGGGGTACGCAGGGGAGATAAACATGTGTATAATTATTCAAAGACTTTAAGGTACGCTGATCACAACATTTCATTACAACACGCACTGATTTAGTTTTGTGGAAAAGTTATTGCTTGGATCTAGTTTAAAGATAAGATTTTGACTAGAGGGGGGGACGCTCTGGGACAGTTATCCATTTGCTGGTGAAAGTTGATTAATCAGCTTGTTTTTCTAATTTTCTTTTGGTTCTATCAATGATTTTTTTTTTTTTTTTGAAGCACTGCTGTTTTCGGATGTGATTTTGGGCTTTGCAAAAATTCATTGAAATGTGTATTTAATAAATCATGTGACGACTTCCTAGACTGTTAGTCAAAATTAATGTTTAAACTGTACTTTTATTTGATCCTGTTTTAGCATGGTAAATTATAGGACCTGACAGATAGACAGTGCTAAAGCATCCGGGGGCCATCAAATCTAATCCTCCAGTCACAGCGATGAAGTTTTGAAACACATGGAGCTGAGGACTGAATGAATGCCCTTATTAGCTAATACTGACAAAGAAGGAAAGACGGTATTCACCTTATTCTGGGAGTTGCCGTAGGCGCCACCATTGCTATTCAGATTGTATTATTTTGCATGGAGCTGCTGATCTTGACAGTAAATCAGTTCTATAGGGACTACAAAGCCGTTTTAAAGCCTCCCAGAGAATTGGTGCATTGTTGACTTGTTGGTCAAATAAACATAGCACGTTTTAAACAAATCAACCTACTTTATATCAGATTTTAGCTGCAAAACTTTTCCCAATTTCTCTGTTTAAATGAATGGGATTCCCGCTTAACCAGAAAAAAGCGCTGTTTAGTCACATTTACTGCAAAAATGAGTGAGGCAGAATAAGGTCAATAGGACATATTTTCACATCTTAAGATCATGGTTGTGAAAGCTTTGGAAAGCAATGAATCAATAAAAGGATTCACATATTGTTCAAGTAAATCTCAGTAGAGGAAAATAGGATTTGTTCAGCTCAATATGGTCCCAGTAGGACGACAGCAGCTCAGTTGGTAGAGCGCTTGTCCACTGATCCGAAGAGTGACAGTTTGAATCCTGCTCGCGATGTAAACATCAGTGGTATAGCAGTCGGATCCACTTACCCACAGGTTGGCGGTGCGATTCCAGCTCTCACAGATGAATGCTGTTGTTGTGTCCTTGGGCAAGAAACATACCCCTTGCTGATGTATGTGTGAATGGGTGAGGTTCCTTGATGTAAAGATCTTTGAGTGCCTTGAAGGTGGAAAAGTGCTATATTAAAATGTGACCATGACCATTTACCATAGTGAAAGTCAGACAAAGGCGATAACATAACACATTATTCTGCCGCCATAGCACTATACAAGTTACACATTTTCAAATTACTATATGGAAAAATTCATGCGAGCCCCCTGTGTCCAAATAAAGAACATTTTGGTGATTTATTGCTCATAATGAGTCTATATTAATCTAAGGACGAAGCTCTAGCCAGAACCCCTGTGAGGTGGAACAAATGTGCTCTGCTGTGACTTAAAGGGCTCAAAACACTGATTAGCATTAGCAAAACATTGGGATCTGGGGCTTTGCTGTTTGGACACTGTTGATTCCACATTTAAACCTGACTGATTATAGACTGCATGAGAGAATTTGGCAGGAAAACATTTTGGAAGAGCTTAAAAGTGTTGCCGCGGGCGTATAATTATATCAATAACTGTCATCGCGGAGTCTCTGTTTAAAAAGGCTTTGAATGAGGTAGAGCTAATTACACCCAGGTGGGCTTCCTCAGCAAAAGCGCTGGCGATGCTGCAATACTGATTCAAAATGGGCAACATAGTGTAAATACAAGTAAATACAGTATGCACATGAGTACTAAGCAGGCTGGTTACTATTATAATTACTATATCGACTTGGATGGAACAATTTTGGGGGTCAATCTTTATTATGGGTGCTTTTTCTTTGTACCAGTGGGAAATATTTGGTTAATTTTCTGTTTCATGATGAGATTTGGTGATGAGGTTGATGGGGGCACAAGCCTCCCCTACAATGAACAATGCACCCCCAAAGACTTCTGCCCCGCTTTCATAGCACATCCAGTTTCCACTAAAAATGTTCAAATGGCAACCAGGGAGCGTTCAAAATGAGACTACGCTCCATTATTAAAAGGTTCTCTAACTTTTTAAGTGAGCACCCACATTGACCTCTCCCCTTAACTCCTCCAACCAAAAATGTCTAGCGCCGCCCCGGTCCTCGGAGGCTCCCTAAGCTTCAGAGGCATTAAAGGATGGGTCAAATGCAAAGGACAAATTTCACCAGCTAAACCAGGACTAGCTTAGAACCATTCTTACATTTTGTATGACTTCTTCCAATTGATGAAACAAATTATAGGGCAACAATGCGAATCTCTAGCTCAATGTGATAGTCACGCATTGACTATGAAATATGGGACCAGAGGATCTTACTGTTTAAACTACGAAACTACTCCAAAATATCCATGCAACAGCAATAATAAATGCAATTGCAGAAAACATGTTAGATCAGGATTAGTTTATTTTGTTGTTGGACCTAATTTCACTACAAGATTTTCATTAGATTAAATGCAGTGTATCTTGAAGTCATCTTGCTACCACAGCTAAGTACCTTGCAGCCTCTTCTCCAACACGCTTGTACTTGTTGTTTAAGTTTGACCTTGTCTTGCAATTCTCACCTCTCCCTAAAGAGCAGAGCAGGCCTGAGGGGCGTGAAGCTCAATCCAATGTGTAAAAAATCACACATGGGGCAGGTCCATCCATGACATTTCCAAAGTAGGTCTGTCACAATAACACATTTTGAAGTAGCACATATTGCTGAAGAAAATATGGACGAGAAATAATAATGAAACAAATTTATGCCACTCACACAATAACCCTAAAGAATAATTCTCCCCAAAAGACTATTTTAAATGTACGATACAATTAAAAAAACACAAACTGCAGTAAATAAATAGTAGAATGATACACTTTGGTAGTTAGTTTGTATCTAAAAAGCGTCATAGAAGTTATTAATTCAACCCGCCACAGCTCAAATCTAATCATAGAACAGGGAACAATGTCAAAAAGTTCCTGACTAGTACTAAGAAAAAATACCCACGATAAATACTGACCCCCAAAAATGATTGTTCCATCTAAAATATATTGAACAATAAGTTGATATACGAATTAGACAAAAGACAAAAAAAAACCTGATTTAAATATGGAAGTTTGCGGTCAAATTGTGACTGCTGTTGCCAAATCGTTCTGTATTGCAGCACTTTTCACTGTCAGAGACCAAGGGAGCATTAAAAACTATCTGTACATCTTTAATATTTGGTAAAATTTAAGTATTTGTGAAAATGACAGCGTGTAGAACAACTGCTACTGTAGAGTTTTCAGTGTTATCAAGCGCCTGATAAATAATTGAAAAACTTTTTTACATCATGGTCTGTGGGGAGTGGTCCCGATAGAGAAAGTGTTCTCTGTGACAGCTTTGATTTATTGTGAATAAGGGGGAATTGTACAAGAGATACGTCCTGATATATAAAAGCCAGTACAATAACTATTCAAATTGAGGGTGTGCCTCAAAACATGTTTTCTATGTAACACACTTGAATGCAAATTACGATTCCAAAACAAGACCTATCAAATGCCACATAAAATGAAAACTAGACTAGAAAATTACTAAGGCTCACATGGGTAAAAAGCAATGAAAGAAATGATTCACAGAACAGATCCACCTATAGAGCAAACAAGATACATTATTAGATTTGAGATTACATTTATTAAAGGACCTATATTATGCTATTCTCTGATCTATATTATGATGTTGTTTCCTGATCAAAAACATTGTTTCATTCATAAGTTTAACACATAAACGCCTGCATATTCAGGCTGAGTTATTCTCTCAGATGGAAAATACTCCACCTTGTTATGTCATGTTGTAATACAGGAAGTGCTCCACTGTGTTTGTAAACCCCATACACATTCACTGGAATCATTTGGATGGTTTCAGTCCTAGAATTACCAATCTCTACTGGACAAAAGATAAAAGATAGATGTTAATTTAAACACTATCGCTTCATGACATCACAAGGTGGAATAGAGCATTTTGACCTTTGGAGATGTAGACAGACTAATAAAGGCTTACTCAAGCATATGAATGTGAATGAAACAAAACACAACTCCAGGTATGTTTTTGATGAGGTTACAACATTATAACATGGCTAAAGGTTCACACTTACCAATTTTATGTAATATAGGACCTTTAAAGTTTGACTAGGCAGGAGACAATATTTCATGTTAATCCTGAATTGTGTCAACAACATCAGAAAAGATAAAACATAATTCATTAACAAAATGAAAAGCACAATTTTTAACTTTTCTGTAATGTTTGTTAATTGGCCTGACATTTCAATCAAGCAAAAGACTTTATATGTAAGGCTCATCTAACCCTTTAAACAAGCAGATGGGCTACAGGCAGTTGTCTAAACAGCTGTAGCTTCTTAAGTGCGTCTGTGCTAACACACGCAGTCTATAGGCGCGCTTAATTCACTGCTCTGCTGGACTCCGCTGGCTTGATTAATGTAAATTGACTTGTGTCTTCATTGTTTATCTCAGTCTTACACCTTGGTTTGGCTCTGCACTGTGACAGGGGAGTATCGCACTGTTACATCCTCATTAAATGGTCCCAGATAACAGCGAACACAACATGGATCATTTCTTAACAACATCTCCATTTTTGCTCTGGTTTTAACAGCGGCCCGTGACCCAAACACATAGCAATTCAGCAAAACAGCTTTTATGATGTAAAGTAAACACAAGTGGAATGACACTAACACAGAATGAGGTTTAGTATTTGCAAAGTGAGATGAAGACCTCTGCACATACTCCCATACTTATTTATATAAGTCTTATTCAGTGAATGAGCTGCACTGACAGTCAATTATAGAGTGAATGAAAGCAGAGATGTTTGTAATGAATTATATTGGTACATTTTCCCCACAAGTACCAATTGACAAAGCTTATGAGGCTTATTTACAACAAAGACATGAATAAGGAAAGCCATCACTATGCTATGGGCAATGGATTGTAATTGGATACATTTAGTTGTGTGATTTTTTTACTGACGTCTGGTGGTGCAGTAGTTAGCGTTCCTGCTGCACAGCTAAAAGGTTTTAAGTTCAAGTTCTGGATGATATGGGGCATCTCTGGGTTGAGTAGGGTTGTCAAATATATAGAAAATCAGATACTAGCGATATGAGTGATACTAAAACTAGTATCAAAACTCATTTGAGCAGGTATCAATACTAAAAAAAAGTCACATTCACAAGACAGAAATGAACCTTTCCTGAATAGCTTTAGAATGATCTTGAGCTGTATCAGAACAAGTATAAGACCACATAGCACACAGACCACTATGGAACCTTAGTATCGAAATCGAAAAAAAATTATATCAAAATTTTAGTATTGTGACAATACCATTTACTTACATTTTTGGTAGTGCAGTAGTTAGCATTCCTAACGCACAGCAGAAAGGCTTTAAGTTCAAGTTCTGGATCATGTGGGGCCTTTTTGTGTGGAGTGTGCCTGTTCTCCCCATTTGTGAAAATGTCCTCAAGGTGTTCCAGGACTCACCTGTAAAAAGAGAGAGGAACAGCAAATAAGAACTGTATTGGTCTGGCAACATTTTAAAAGTGTCAAGACAGAAATGAAAAATGTGACCTTGATGGCAATGGGACTGAAATATATCACAAAAAACGTATTTTACTTCAGAAACTAGTGATTGCTACATCTTATTTGTCAGGCACCTTTTTGAGAGGATGATTGATGCTCACTCTGAAGTTGTTGTTGATGTTGTGCAAAGTTTCATTACTTTGCACAACATCAACAAAAGAATTTTGCTATGGTCCAAAGCCTGAATAGCTTTAGAATGACTTTGAGTTGTATCAGATTCAGAACAAGTATATACAACCACATAGACTAGTATAGCCCATGGACCACTATGGCTCCTAACAGGATGACTGAGGCATTACACAGATATAAGGTCACATATTAAAGAAAGTACTATTATTATTATTTTGTCTAAATAAAGAGTGTTTTATTTTTGTTTTATCATTATTACTGTGATATCGGAATAGGTATTCAGTATGGAGTTTATTCCTTAGTATTGAAATCAAGTTTGATATTTTAGTATCATAACAACACCACATAATAGGACAAGAGAAGAGTCACAGTTAGGGATGTCAAGATTGTTAGGGTAATTAACAATTGTGATTATTCAGGTTACAAAATAATCATAAGAACTAAAAAATAAAAATGTGAATTGGTCAATGTGTCAATAATTGTGAATAATTATTAAATTGTGATATTTCTTTTCATTATAATCATAACACTAACATTTTATATTGTGACATCTGTCACCGCAGTACTGTTCAAAGAAATTATTAAATAGTTTGACTGTTCCCCTCACAATAATTAATATGGTGCAGAACTATGCCACTGCCTGATCTTAGTATTTCTCCTTTGCATTTCCTTTTTAGACACACACATATAGGCCTGTCACACAAAAAAATACTATACTGACTTACCTATAGTTTGGGGCTCACTGTTATCGTGTGTACATTTTCTTTGTAAATGTTGGGAGATTTGGGGTATTTTTGTTGTAATACATTTGAGCTCTAAAAGGTTGAATCTATGGCTAATTATTGACCAGTAAAAGAACATCATATGTTGCAGCTCAAGCTTTTTAATGATACTGTCTATTATAAAATGCTTTACTGGGATCATTTTGCATTATTGTTATTATGTCAGGGGCATAAAGAAGTTTCAATATTATCCATTATCGCAATACATCTCTGTACAAATGTATCTTGCTTCAAAATTTGTTAGCGTGACAGGCCCACACACATACACACAAGACTCTGAGAGAGCCCACCTGGACCAGAGACTCCGGGAGAACACCATCATGTTTATCACTGCTAATTGTTTGGTTTAAAGTGACTTTATTAATCACTGTTGTTGCATTCTGTTTAGTTATAATGTTTTGCCATACTGCTACTCTGCTTAACTTATTTCTTTTTAATGTAATCCCTCTGTCTTGCGCTCATTTAGGGTTAATCCTCATGTACTTAAACATGCCTCTGTTCTGGTGGGTCTGTTTTTCTTCTGTGATATGTTAGTTGACCTGAGTTCAGCCTGAATTAAGTTCTGTATTACTTCAATCAGTTTTTATGAAATTATTTTTACTTTATTAAATTCAAATGTTTCCTACATTTAAAACATGTTGTCTTTACCTTTCTATGTGGGCTACTATGATCACAAATATTAGACAATTTGTGGACCGTTTTAATTTTGGATCGCAAAACCTGGGAACTACATATTTATTTCCTTGAGAGATCATAAAACCTATTTTACGGTACATTTCTAATATTACCAAATACAGTAAGAGCAGAGACAATATATTCATATTATATTCCATGCATTATATATATACATTCCCATCCCATAGTGTTGGTGAATAAAACAGCGATTGTTCTTTCCCCCTGCAGTGTTGAAATGTAGCTTATAAGCACAGGCTCTGACAGGTATGAGCTCTACATTCCACCATATACTGTAAGCCCATCTGTTCATATTGTGTAGATAGAATTTTCCATAGAAGCTTTGGCGTTTGTTCAAAATCAATGTCAATGCAGTGGTATATTTGTGCATGTGCATTAGAGCATTAATAATTGCACAAACCCTAGGCCTTTGAATTCATAGCATAGTGCAAAAAATCAGGTTAAAGAGAAAAAAACAATAGTTGTATTTAAATCTCCAATAAGGTGAGTGTTTTGTTGGACTTTTAGGCAGATTCTACAATGCACTGACATATTTAGCTTGAAAGTTATACTAACACAAGCTTGCTCTGAGGATACTGCAAGGTGTAACCCAAGTCTTTTAATTAAGTCTAGATGGAAAGTGCCTGACATCTCTTCCGCCTGTCTTTTAATGGTTTCTCTGATCAAACCCTGCCCATATCGGCATTCCTTTGTTTTTTGTTTTTTTTCTTGACAAATCCAGAAGGACTGCTTAAATAGAATTTCTGTAGAATTTCTGTATTCACCTGTCGAGAAATTAGCTGTGTAAGAAGAAAAATAGTAGTAGTTTGCATACAATATCCGCAAGGAAATAGTGCCATTTGCAGTTTGGCATCTGCCTTACGATACTTTTCAATACTATATTTATTATACTTCTACCTTTGTTTGTTGTTATCTCCTACTAAATACATTATACTAGTATTAGCATATTAGTATCTTCATCATGTATAATACAATATTGGTGCTATTTTGCAGTGACCTTAAAAAGTAATTAGTTAAAATAGACCTAACACGAAGAATGCAGGTATTATGTTTGTCCTTCTGCGCTTACCGTAGTTGAGTACCTGTCTTTGGTTGCTAGGTAATGACTCACGCTCCAAATCCTAAACACTGGAAAGTATACGGTTTTTTTCGTGTTAATTCATTACATTACATTTTTACTTAAACTTGATGAACTGCGATGTTTTGATTCAATGACAGGTTAAATTACGTACTTCTGTAATAATACGCGTTCAGGTATTTTATTTTAACAAACAAAACTGAATTTCGTCTGCCACATATCTGCGTGCATTAAATATTTTGCAATTTAACGTTAGCTAGTTGGCTAACGTTAGCGAGAGTGACACGTGAATTTGCTAATGTTTGATAATGGCGTTAGCTGAACATTTTGATGACATGGATTCAGAAGAGATCCGCAAGTACATTTCAAAGGCCAGAGAAGAAAAAGGTTAGTCACACTTACTTTTGAAGTTAGATATCGTTGTTTTGTTTTTTCACCTAACGTTGACTTAAAATACTTTGTTTATCATGTGTAGATGCAGGAGCGCTACAAATGGCTTATAACTTCTTGACGAAAACCGGAAACCGTGAAGAGTGCGTTTCCCCGGACATTTATGTGTTGTGTGCTGAAGCAGCTCTACAAGTGAGTCCTTTATCTAATCTATCAGAAAGACTCCGAGTAACTGTGAGATTTTGCCCTCTCTACAAGAGATTAGGGTGTTTTTATTGAGCGGATAATATTTAAAATGATTATAGTATTTAAATGTATAAATAATACTCGTAGGCCTGTCACAACATTTGCTAGAGTTGGAACAATGTGTTTTGGGGGCTTAATATGTATGTGTGTACTTGTTCCTTGCACTAGTGGGGAATTTTATTTGTTTATTGTAGTACGATGAGTTTTAAACTGTAGAGGGTCGAATACGTTTTCGCAGGTCTTTCCTTCCTGCTGCTGTCAAACTGTACAACGAACACTGAACATGTGTCATTCAACTATACCCATGTGCAATACTGAATACCATGTAAATCTACTGAAGTCACTTTACTGAGATTTATTCTGTTTATATACTGCACTGTTACTATTTTGTACATAATATGAAACAGTGTGTTACATTAGAGTCAATTTTTAGTTTATTTTTAAGTTTATTTTTAAAATATTTTAAGCTATTATCTATTATCTTGTTTTATTGCATGTTACCATTTTCCTGCTGTTCTTGAACTGTGCGGTACAATACTGGAATTTCCCCACTGTGGGACTACTAAAGGCATATCTTATCTTATCTTATAAGTAATTTCTATGACTGATTATAGATATTCGCTAAATACCTAAATGTTTAATTTGACATTGTATTTGTTTAATGATAAGAATGGGACTGGACATTTCCTTCTTCATCAGTACCATAAAGTGTAGATTCAATATTATGATTTATTGTTCTAATTTTTATAGCAGTGTATTGCCCTTCAAAATCTTGTATTGTGACAGGCTTAAATCCCTAGAATTGACAATAATTATGAAATATAATTTAAACGATTGTATTAACTAGTATAAACTGTAAAATCTAAACTGACTGCAATGTCCTTCTAGAACTGTATAGACCAATTAGAATAAAACCCATTTGCAAGGTGATAGTTTCTATCTCAAGGATATTATAAAAAAAATGAAATTACAGTGTCCTTTAACGTCCTCATTTCATTTTTATAATTGCACAGTTTAGCTATGCACATTAGAAGCATATGGAGACAGACTATACAGTGAAAAAGCCAGTATCTCAAGAGCAGCAGATCACAGATTCACAAAGACACCGATCCACCTACCAGCCACAGTCACCTTTCAAAGAGCCCATGACTGATGAAACGTCCTGTAAGACATAACACTTCCTGGTGCCTCACAGACTAAAGCATTAGCATATTACTGAAACATGGGAAGCTCATTACCTCCCACAGAGGACATTATGTACCCGACACATCTGTTTGAGTCTGTCAAAACAATAATATAACAGTAACTGCTGCGGCTCAAATGTCTTTATTCAACAGCATTATGTAGCTGCATATGTGTATATATGCACATACACACAATACAATTACCAAGTGATGGTAACATCAGGAGAAAGAGACACTATAGAAATACCAGGGGCTCAAAGAAGAGCTGGAGAAGACCTGGAAGGTGAAGGCAGCAGTGGTGCCCGTGGTCATCAGAACAGTAACCCCCCAAACTGGAGGAGTGGTTACACTAGATACAAGGAAAAAACATCAGACATCTCAGTCCAGAGAAGTGCAGTACTAGAAACAGCAAAGATACTATGCAGAATCCTCAAGCTCCCAGGCCTCTGGTAGAGGACCCCAGCTTGGAAACAGGATGTCTATAAATAGATGATATGTTGTTGTTTTTTTGTTTGTTTGTTTTTTTCTTGTTTAGACAAGTAATATAAAAATGAAATATTGTATGTTAAAAATTATCATGACAGCCCGGTCTGGTCTGTAAAATCTATGATATTTTTCAACTCTATTTAACAAAGGGTACACCACTTGGTTTGTCCAAATGTTTGTAAGGCATGGCAAGTTTATTTGTATAGCATGAGTTGTTCACAAAGACCAATTCGAAGTGCTTCACAGAATAAGACAGACATTAAAATCATAATGAAATGAAATCAAAACATAAATAATCATCATAAAATAAACAGTCATATGCACAGCTAAACAACTGCTTTGAAGCTGAATTTAAACACTGGCAGAGTAGAGGCCTGCCCCACATCTTCATAAAGACTGTTCTAGGTTTTAGCTGTATAAAAATGAAACGCTGATTCCCCATGTTTAGTCCTGACTCTGGGCACCAACAGAAGGTGGGTCTCTGAATTCCTCAGAGGGCGAGATGGCATTTATATAGCACTTACATGTTGAAGATGTTCTTTGGTACTAGGCCATGGAAACTTGTACATAGCCAAAGCTGCTTTAAAATCTATTCTCTGAGCCACATGAAGCCAGTGCAGAGACCTGAGCACAGGACTTATGTGCTGGTACTTCCTAGTGCCAGTCAGGAGCCAAGCAGCAGCGTTCTGGATGTACTGCACCTGTTTTAACGCTCGTTTGGAGAGGCCAGTGAGCAGGCCGTTACAGTAGTCTAACCTACTGGAGACAAATGCATGGATAAGTCTCTCCAAATCTGGTTTAGACAGTATACTTTTGATTTTTTCAATGTTTTTGATGGTTAAATGCTGCAGAAGTTATTGATTTGATGTGGCTGTTAAACTTCAAGTCTGAGTCCATTATTACCCCTAGATTTCTAGCCTGATTTGAAGATTTTAGAGAGAGAAACTAGAAGTGACTACTGGCACTTTGTCTCTGTTTCTGTGGGCCAAAGACTATGACTTCAGTCTTGTCTGCATTTAGCTGGAGAAAGTTGTTTTGCATCCACACACTGATCTGTTGGATGCAGTGGCAGAGTGAATCCACTTGTATTGTTAGGGAGCTACATGTCCTGTATTTTGTCCGTTAGCAGCAGTGTATGGTGTATTTATTCATTGTCTTTTTGTATCACCTTTGATTGTTAGGGGCACTGAGTGGAAGAGAACTAAGTATAGCTAAAAGCATTTTTGTTATTATAGAGAAAGCTGAAACTTATAATGTTACTCTCTTAGGTAAACAGGAACCAGCGTGTAACTGGTTTGACCTTTGTGTATAGTGTCATATGCATCTCAGCAACTTTTGTTTGAATCGTATTGCTGACTCCAAGCAAATGTCGGTTATAGAAAACTCTAGTGAGTGGCTTTGCTTTGCTCTGCTCTTTCAGAGGAGCTAAATTATTTCTGCAGGTAGTGAAGATTTATAGGGCTTAATAAATCAATATTATGATTTATCAACACTAGCCTCACCCCTGCTCGGATATGAGACCTAATGCTTTTGTACAATAACTTGAGATTGCCTCTGTAGGAGATGGCTTTAATATTCACTAATGTATGGATGTGTCCTGGGGCACTGGAAACTTATTTGAATAATAAAACAGTGACATTACATATTCTGATTTGGTTTTATCTTCTTAATATTATAAAGCACTGGTTTTGTAAAATGCTTCTCTCTCAGAATCTCAGGCACCCTGTGAATATAAAATAATTGGCTCACTAATAGGACTACATGCTCTTTGGTTTTTCGGCAATGTATTAATATTTGATTCCTAACACCACTGTCTGGCATCATTTGGTTTAACTGGTGTGAAATATTAAGGGGAAAACAACCTGTTACTAGAAATGCAATTACCCATGATACTGCACTGCCTGAGGCGAGGCAATCAAAACACAAACTGCTACAGCAAAATCATGGCAAATATAAAGCTACCACAAAGGATTATGTTAACCAGTCTTTGCAATGTGGGTTCAATTCTTGATTAATAATTTCTAAAAACCTCCCTTTCTGCTCTAGTCTGTTGATCAAAGTATCCCAAAAGGGAGAAAATATCTTGGAAAAAGTGCAGAACAAAACAATAAGTCTATCTTGCCATAGCCAGAGCATTAACAGTGAGTTAGTCTTATACTTATATATAATAAAACATGTTTTGTTTTTTGTTTTTTTTACCCCTAGTCAAATATACACATGTGTAACATTTCTGGTTGAGAGTCTGTCACTCCATGGAGTTTGCTTTGCCTGAAATGTTCCACAGTATGGCAGTAAGCATATGATCATGGGACCACCAAGTCATAGTTCAGGTTTGTTGAGAAGCAACCCTGCTCACAAAATGAAAGAAGGTTAAGGCATTTTTAGCAATAAAACACAGGCCATTAAAAAAAAAAAGCAAAATAGATAACTTAACATCTCCAGGGGTGACCCTCAGTCAAAAAAGTTACACAGTGACCAGTGAAAGAGCAGCACTTGTTTACTGCATCTGCTTTTTTACACATGTTTATACAGTTTTCTGATATCATGAAGGCAGACCTGTTATGGCAGTACCCGCAGAATAAGCCATGATTCTGCAGTGCCATGATTGTACCATTTTATTTCTGATGCATCACTTTCCTCTTCTCCATTTCAGTGATAATGCTTTGAAATATACCTTGCGGCACTATTCAAAATGCATTGAACCTTGTGCTGACAAACAAATCTGTGGAACCCCAAATGTGAGCCTCCATTCTGCTGCAGCCTGTGTGTTTTTTGCTCTCTGTGTTTCAGCTTGGACGTGCGCAGATAAGCAAACCGTGTCTAAAGAGCTACTTTGAAGGGAATCCGCCAGCGAATCAATTTCTGTGTCGAGCCTACCTCTGCCAAGGCCAGCTTGAGTGTCCCCCGGCCACTGGGAGCGTGGTGAGGACGGACAATTGGACACATGTCCTCAAGGGGCTGCAGTGTATTCAACTTTAACATTACGCTGTTGTTGTTAAAATTTCAAATACAATTTTGATACTAAAATAAACCTGATCCTCAATGAAGATTCCGGTACCGCAATGACACTAAAAACAGTCTTTATTTAGACAGTAGAATGTAATTTTCAACATAAAGTAATTTTTATATTACCCTGTGGCCTTTTAACTGAATGTGGTCTATGTGGTTTTATACTTGTTCTGATACAGCTCAATATCATTCTAAAGCTATTCAAAGGTTAATTTCTGGTCTGTGGATGTGATGTTTTTAGTATAGATACTTGTTCAAATGAGTATCTAATTTTGATACTAGTTTTAGTATCGATTAGCATCTGATTTTTGATGGTTTTGACAACCCTAATACACACACTAGTAGGTTACAGTGGGCTACATTTATTATAATCAAAAATAGAGCAGCTTTGGTGCTTTTGTAAACAGGATGCTGACTATTTCTTTGTCCTTTTTTGTTTTAAGACTCCCCTTTGTTCCTCATGTTCTGAGATGTCACGTTTCCATTTATTTTTCAGGAGGAAGTTGAGAAAGCTGTGGACTACTTTCTCAAAGCGATTGAAGTTGCAAAGAATGAACCAAGGTGCGTAACCTTTTTCTAACCATGTCAGGCTTTGTTTTTTATGTTTGTCAAAAATGTTTAGTAATTCATGTTATGTGTGATTTATTGTCTCAGAAGTGGTAAAGAAAGTTCTACAATGGCAAAGTGCACATGTTACAGCCAACTATCAAAGAGAAGTATTCATAACCTCAAGTACATAGGGTGTGGATGTTGCTGTGAGATAAAAAACATAGATTGAAATGTAGCATGCTCTTTTTTTTTGCCCTTTACAATAACCTCTTATTAAGAAGCTGACCCCCACTAGAGCTTTATGCCTTAACAAGGGCTGGTGTTAAAGCTCACAGCACATATATAGTCATAATAATAGAATGCAGTTTACATTTCTAAGTGTGAAAAGTTCCAATCCGTTTTAATTAACTTGTAACTTGTCAATAAAGGGTCAAAACGAGCACCGCAATTAAAGCCATAGGGAAAATACATCTAATGAATCTATCAAAGGCTAATGCCCACCAAGCTCTCTGGTGAATAAATTAGTGCATTTTTCACACAATTTTCAGCAAAAATCAAGCAATAAAATCATAAATGCTTCTTATTCCAGAGATCTTCGCCAGCTAACTAACTCTCCTGTGGCCCATTGGAAGACAGTTAATATATATGTATTTGCAATTTAAAGTGTTTTTCCAACAAATCCAGCAGTTTCCATGGATATAATAATAATAATTCAATGTGTGGTGTTTACTTTATCAGCATGTAGTTTGGCCCTATACAGACAGCAACTTACAGGTTTCAGTGACAGGGGGCTGACAGTCCTGGATATAGTTATTTTGCTTCATTACACATGCATGTGATAGTGGTGAAAGTTGAGTCAAATCCCAACAGTTATATATAAAAAGTCGACCAATTTAGGGAAAAAGTGGAGTTCATTTCATACTGGTTTAGTTTTTAGTTGTTGGGGTTTTTTTGGGGTTTTTTTAACAGAGAGATGTTAAAACAAAAATTATGCACAATAGGCAAATAACCCTAATCTTTCAGCTAAGGTAGTCTTGACCAAGCAGACCTCAAGATCTGGAGATAGGTCCCACTGCTGCACCCACTGCTGCTGACAGAGTGTCGCAGCGGCATTGTAGGATGGGTCAAATGCAGAGTACAAATTTCCCTATGGGGATAAGTGTACCCTAACCTAATAACCTTATTAGACAATGCATTTATTTCAACCAATGTGTTTCAAGCAATAAAGCAACTGGGGCATTATTTAAGTTTTTTAAGCACTATATTTAATGAACTTTATGTATGGCTGTCTACTGTTGTCTAATATATAATAAATTACCACATCACAAGAAGAACTTTTATAACCAAATTAATTCACACTTTGCCCACAACAGGCTGATGTTATGCTGATGGCCTGACAATGTTGCAAATGAGATTTCAAACTCATGAATACAGCTCTTTTTTATCTCGAATATTGTCTCAAATAGTCTTCCATTGTGGTTTTACATTTTGAATAACAATAGTGACAAGAAGGAAGTGAACCTAGAAGGATTTGTACTTGACACATTAGGTACTTTTTAGACTGAGCTATTTAATTTCACACACACTGAGCATCCTTTTTTTCCTCACAGGTACCATTGTCTGGTCTTTAACGCCTCGGTGCTGTATCTCCACGTGGTGCGCCCTCTGCTGGTGGAGGGGAGGAGCTATGCCCTAATCCCTTCTCTGAGGCAGGTGGTCCAAAGTCTGGAAGAGGTGAACGACCAGGACTACAGCTGGAGGGCTCAGCTCATGATGTAAAACGACACTTATCTTGTTATTAGTCCATCCTTAGTCTACTGTATTCATGGGGTCCAGGCAAATAATTCCTTCATGATTTGAGAGATTTTGTCAGGACTTTTCCCCTTAACATTTGAATGTGACTTGCTTAATTTCTATGGATCATTGCCATAGTTTGAAACCCATTTTTCCTGACATATGCGTATGTAAGTGTGCCAAGTGTCTATAGCTGTTGTGAACGGGCAGGCTATACTGGAGCTGTAACAATATTCAAATCACATCCATTACAATATGTTATAACCCTCACAATAGGATATTATTAATTTTTCTAATATTGTATTGAGTTTTCTGTATAGAATGCTTCCTACTTCCTAAGAAATACCCCCAAAAGCCCTGGGGTACTTTTAATTCTGGTCAGTTAGTAAATTTGATGTTTTTCCCCATTGCCCATATTAGCCCGCTGTGGACAGTCTACATCTAATTAAGTGTTTTATTGATTGTATACTCAAAAGTAAGAGCTCTAAGCAGTGCTAGGATTGGTTGTCAGTCCTAGTTCCACTTTGGTGTACGAATGTCACTTTAATTGAGACTAATATCATTTTCAAATTACATGTTCTTAATACCAGTTCTACAGAAAAATAACTTTCCATATGATACTAGTATATATATGTAGGATTGTGAGATTTTTTTTAAATTATCTTTTTTTTTACATCTTTGCTATTTACTGCTACATCACAGCCCTGACTCACAGGACTCAGCTACTGGTTCATTTAGTACCACTGTATTCTGACTTCACAATTAACTGGCTGTCTCATTCTCTGTTATAGAGTGAAGAATCTATTTTAATATAAGCTGCGTTATCATGTCTTCATATGGTGCCCCGGGTTTAAACGTTGTTGTTATCTCTCTTCACAGTCTAATGCAGCTCCCATGTACAGTATATATAGTGTCAGCGATACAGCTCCAGTATTAATTAGAGAGCGTCTAGCATGACACACATTCATCGCTGACTAGGTTCCACATAACACTTCGAAAAACTGCATAGCCCCTTTAAAATTAGCTCACAAAGACTGACATAAACAGGCTGAAAAGCATTACACGCATGTTTGACATTAATGGAATATAATCCACTGTACCAGCAAGAAAAATCCACCATTAAAATCTAAAGCAATAAGAACCATAGCATTCAGCTCCATGGGGACTTAATTATAAAAGATTACATTGGGTATAAAATGTAAGGTGTTGTTAGCTGATGGGCTGCTATATAGGTCGTTTCTTATCTATGGGTTCCAGTAACTTCATTATCTTACTCATTCCTAAGGCAACTCATCAAATGTTATGTCGATGATGGAAAAGTGGAGGAAGCTACAGCATTGGCTAAAGTTACAGAAGATTTTGTCAAGTCCCACACACCTCATCTTTTTCCTGAACTGTTTAGACTTTTGGTAAGTAGGTTAAAAGTACCATCTTCATTAGAGATAGACCGATATATAGATTGGCCAGTATATCAGTTGGTCAATATTTGGACTTTTTAGCGTGTCAGGTCTCAGCCTTAACTCTCCAGCATTGGCTGATATTTTGTTTTGGTCAATCTGCTGCCTAGAGAATACACACAAAGCTTTATATTAATAATTTAACACAAAGCGATAGCTGCACAAAACATGAATGCACAGGTCTCTTGTAGGTTTATGGTAAAAAAGGGCTTGGAGGAGTAAATTTAAATTATATAAATTGGGAAAAATAGGTAATCAATATTGGCCCAAAAATATCTTCAGAGGTTATCAGCCATCAGTTGCTTTCAATCAGTATCGGCATTGACCATGGAAAAAAAAAACATATCAGTCCGTCTCTACTCTTCATTATATACATGTCAAAAGCGAAGCATTTTCTGAAGACTAGCGTGTTATGAATGTCTCAAAAGGGCATGACAGCTAAACTCAGATCACAACCTCATTAGTGGGGAAAGACATGAAATGTGTAGAGATGGCGTGAATAATACAAAAGAGTGTAAATGATAATGAGAGGGTTGAAGATGTTTTGAAAGTTTTAGTGATGAACTAAAAGAAAAGAAAGTTGAACTACGGCAGATTAATCAGACTTAATTAGAAGGAAATCATAACATATGCTACGATGTTAGGATATGTTTATGCTTAAAAGAAAATGAGTTCTACCTTAAATTAAATTGACTTATGAGCTTTGTTGTTACCTCATCAAACAACATAACTGGAGTGTTTTGTTTCATTCACACATGTTTGAGTAACCCTTTATCATTGGTATGTCTACGGCTTCAAAGTTCAAAGTGCTCTATTCCACTTTGTGATTTTATGAAGCGGTAGTTTTAAAGTTGACAGCTCCCTTTTACCTTTAGTTTAGCAGGGATTGGCAATTCCAGGGCTGAAATTGTCCAAATCATTGTAGTGAATGTGTATGCAGTTTAAAACATAGTGGAGCACTTTCTGTATTACCATATAACATTACAAGGTGTTTTCTGTTTGAGAGAACTCAGTTTAAATATGCTGGGTATCTGGGTTAAACATGTGTGAATGAAACAGAACACAACTCATCCACAACTTGGATGAGGAAACAACATTATAACATAGATTAGAAAATAGCATAATATCGGCCATTTAAACATTTAAAATTGGAGCTTGGGTTTCAAACCAAGCGGAAAGCAAGATCCAAATTTGTACCTGGTTTTGTGTGTAATGGTCCCACTCTTAACTATTGGCAGCTTCATTTGTAGATCAGTTGTTTTAATTAAGTTCCCATTTCCCAAAGCGCTCATCTGTGCTCTTCTTTGAGTTTTAATTGGAACGCTTTACTACCAAGACACTTTCATTTCCTAACTGTGTTGTTTTGTTTCAGATACAACAAAAGCTGTCAGACTGTGATGTCTTACTTGAGATGAGCCAGCAGACTACCACTTTAACAGCAATTTACAAGCTAGACGAATTTAAGAAGTAAGATAGGTTTCTGCACCCATCTTATGTGCACCTGTTCATTTGAATCTGTCATCTGAACACTGTAATTGTGAGAATGTTCCCACTTTGAATCTACAAAAGGCTTTTCTTCACCACCATGACAGCCAGTTTCATATCAGCCACAACTGGAGTAAACAAGCTCCACTGAACCTCTCTAAATTACCATTGATTGGATCTACCATTTCGAAGTGATGCAAAATAATTCTTTTGATTGATTTCTGCTTTTTACATTGATGCCTGCTCCAATTTGGGTCTATTCTGTATGCAACTATAGAGAGCACACAAAAGGCTTGACTTGGTTTTGCAGTGGTGAATACATAGAGGTAAGAATGAGTGTATAATAAGAAATGGTATATTAGCTACAATTCAGACTCCAATCTTATAACAGCGGCAGTGTTAGGATTAGCATGAAAAAATATCAAATAAGGTAAAAAATATCAGGATGAAAAGAAAGTAATAATTTGTTGAATTATTTTATACTGCATGCAAAATTTCTATCTACACCAAAAGCGTATCTACACTTTCAGATGACATCACAACATTCTATTGACCAATAATACTTAATACAACAAGTGCAGATTTTTGTTGTACAGGGAGTTTATGCGGCTATTCAATAATAGAAACCATCAGATTAAACATGTGTGCATTTATCTTTTGGATATTCCATGGCAAAGTACAATGTAATCAACAGGGAAATCTGTCTCTTGCTCCCATCTGAGAGTATTCACCAGTACCATAAACAAACCAGTCTTTCTTCTTATTTAAGCAATGCAGTTATGTATATTGCTGTGTTATTATGTATATAGCCTGCTGATTGCTGTTGCTTGCGCCTTCAGTGTTTTTGTGCTAACATGGGAGGCTCAGCAGCACACATTAAACCTAGGTTAGTGGGCCAATTTCTCCAGGCTCCCCGCTAATCTCATGACATGTGCTTCTCCCGAGCTGCCTGCATGCTTGTAGTGTGCACTGAAGACCCTACCATTACCCGGCCCCCCCATCTTCCCCTGTCTGCGGGCCTGTACTCAGCACGTCACAGATCCTTATGGCTTTTCAGATTAGCAATAAACGCCAACAGTGACCCTGCCATCACAGTCAGACAAGATTATTTTGAGTACAGTTTATCCCCAGTTTGGTGTGAGTATATTAGTGGAGAATTGTTGTAAATAGGTTTTATGACATGTTTTTCTGTGCTATTATAGTAGGTTGGGGAGAGTGAATGGAGATGAACTCAAAGAAGAGGATGCTGCGAAGCTTCAAGACATTTTTGATTTGTTCGTTCCAACTAAAGTGTCATCTCCCACAGAATCCAACCCAGAACCGCTGGTACCAGCTGTAAGGTGCGTGACCTGAACTGACCTAATCCAGTCTCCTGTATGACGAGATTACCTTTGTGGCTGCCTGTCCTCTTTTAAACCTCCCACCAACATAAAACCATATATGGATTCCTGTGGGCAGTACATGGCTTAGATTACCACACTGAAGGCTTGTGTGAATTGTATAAATTATGTTTTATCTGGGATTTGCAGAGTTGCCTTCCTCCTGGAGTTGGCTCTGCTGGCCTTGCAAACCAAGCATCAGGAAGTAGCTGCCGACTGTTTGAAAGAGCTAAAGACGGCAGAAGAGGCTGTGAGTGTCCGATTTTCTCCTTAAAGCTCTGCAAAAGGAAGGGTCTATCTGGTTAGACTTATCATTAAAACATGTAAATTTATGCTTGCAACATGACATCCTGAGTTAAGTAGGCACTTTGTAAAAGATCTAAGGTCACTGGAGTTAATTCATGTACTTCACGTATTCTGGGTCATAAGAAATCTATTTATAGTCAGCTACCAAGTTATTTAACTACCACAGCATATGGGCCTTCAGCTAGTAACATCCTTTACACAAAACAATTCACTTTTGTCTTGTACCATTTTAATGTCTTTGCAGTGACTTTACGCTGGAGGTCTTCTATATGTATCTCTGGGGTGGAATGTTCAGCAGTTACCATGTAGATGCAATGCACACATTAGCAAACACTATCTAAAACATTTTATCATAGTCTGAAACCTCAAGAAAAAATTCTAAATGGTTTTACACAGCACATTTTCAAGAGCCCGTGGTCAATAGAAGCATTCATGGCCCTGTTTAGGTGCATCTCACCTGTTGTAGTTCCAACTAAGACAGTTCTTTAATGTCAGATTGTGTTAAAATAAGGTTAAAGTCTAATAGAGCTTCTGTCAGAGCAAAGCTTACATGTAGTGTCTCACCCCCAGGGAATGTTGATGACATCAGCTGCATAATATCAATGTAGGTTGGGTTCAACTGACATCATAAAATTCCCTATGTTTTAAAATTGAGCTGGAGGACAGGTCAGAATTCTATGGTAGAATTTGATGTTTAACTGTCAGATTGAAGATTTGTTTACCTGGTTTCTAGTTAATATCTATAATTATTCACTATCCACATGAAGCAAAAGCTGGCACAAAGTTTAGCATCTTCTCTGTCTGTATAAATAAAAGTGAAATCAATTTTTCGCAATATCTTCAGAAAGGTGTTCCATTATTCAGCTTCAAAGGTGTGATTCTTGACAGGAAGCCATGAAATTCGTATGACAAGTTTGTGGACCCAATTCCTAACAAATATTGGGTTCAACATTTATTGATTTTATTTTAGCTATTTCTTTCAAAAACTGTAAATATCCTCCTGAGTTTTATAGGCCTTTGCCTTGAGATTATGACCTCATCAAATTCTAGAAAGTCGATTTTCTGGACAACCATAGCAGCAAGTATTGTTATTTCCAGGGATCACAAAGCTTCATTAAAGTATTTTTTTTTCCAACACAAACAACTGCAAAACATTTTAGATTATTATTATTCAAAACTTATAACAGCATCTTTGTACAGTGCACTTCAGATAGGATCTGTTTTTCAGTTTCTCTTTTCTCCAAAGACCTGGAGTGTTGACAGCTGTAATCACACATGTGTTTGTCTTTCTAGAGCACAGGCCAAAGGATCATAATGGAATGTATCAGCTGTGAAATCAGCCTCCTGAAGAAAGAGGCGAAGATGAATGAGTACTCCAAAGGCTGCGTGGAGGTGCTTAGTCACACACGGAAATTATCGACTGTGCCTCCCTCTCTCCCACATGTAACAATACACGCTGTGGACTCATCGGCACTGCTTTGATTAACTGTTTGATAAAATTATCTTCAAACTTGTGCCTCAAGGAAAAGCTAATCTATCTCCGAGCTCTTCATCATTAAGTGACGACTTTAATTATCTCATTATTATTCTGTACAGAAGTTTCTTGCACTGACAAAACTCGGCACATCACATTTGGTTTTAAATTGTACGTGTCGCATTTATGCTTTGGCACAGCATATCAGACATAATTCAATTCAAGCATACATGCCAAGCGATTGAAGTGCTGCCTCTTCAGCATTACACCAGCTATGCTCAATCTGGGCTTGTTCTCCCACAGGCTCGACTGAGGGAAATAGGCCGGCTGGATCAGTGGCTCCTAAACGCAGAGCGAGCGGGGGATCCTCAGGCCATGCAGGCAGTGTGTGCCTCTGTGTGGAGACTCTGCCTGCCTCTGCTGCAGCACAACCTCCGCAGGAGCATCAGAAGTGCTTTGCTCCGAGTGGCAAAGGCACTGGAAGACATCCAGAGGTCTGTAGCCTATGACTTTGGAGTGGAGTGTGGACATAGAGAGCATGACTAAGGGCTTGCGGTGGTTGTTACACCGTTATGTT
Organism: Periophthalmus magnuspinnatus; assembly: GCF_009829125.3. Lineage (NCBI taxonomy): Eukaryota > Metazoa > Chordata > Actinopteri > Gobiiformes > Gobiidae > Periophthalmus > Periophthalmus magnuspinnatus. Next base: position 17,180,691 of record NC_047140.1, read on the forward strand.
GCAGCATATGTCAGTACATCTCTGGTACAACACAGTAGAATATTGCCTGATCTTGGACTTAATCTTTTCACATGATTTCTGCAACTGTAAATTCTCTAAAACCGTATGGCTCACATATGGTATACCTTATTCTGGTATGCCTTATTCTGATTTTTGAAAAATGAACAACATATATTATGTAGTGTTATCCACCCAGAATGCTACAACCAAAATAACTGTTTCTAGTTTAAATTATTAAAATATATATAAAAATCATGAAAAAAAAAACCTAGTTGAAGTAACAATGCAAATGCACACCATCAATATGCAAAATGAACACAAATTTAAGTCATATAAAGCACCATCTTAGAACACATGAGTGTTGATTATGACAATGCAATTTTCATTTTTAAATTGGGAGTGCAACCAAAACAGGAGCTACTCAGCTGTAAATAGGTCATAACAAAATAATGCTGCCTTTGTTTTGATTTCCTCACACAGAGCAACAGCCTCTTGGAAAATTACACCGGACACAAATGAATTGATTTCTAGTGGAACAATAATAGAATCTGCATCTCATCTGGTTCTGGTGCCGAAATGCAATTATAATTCTGCCAATGTGATTTAAATAGAGAAGAATATTATTATTTTATTATAGTTCTTTACCAATACAAACAATCAGAAAAAACATGACGCATAATAAGGTGGGTTAGTATGGGTGTGTTAAGGGGCGGTATCTGTTTTTAACGTAGCCAAGAAAGGGGTCCCGTCTTTATGTTATGAGGACTCTGTGTTGGCTTGTTGATGGTTGAGAGAGATCTGTCTCACTTATGAAAAAATGAAGATTGTTGCCATAGCAATAAACGATTCAAAACAAAATATTATATCTTTTGAATCAACTGTCATCAAAATGGCACCATATAATAGACAATTTAGAAAAATATCTAATTATGATTTTTCTGACAAGCATTGCAATTGTGATTAGATTTCAGATTTATGTTTTAATAAAAGATTTAAAGTTCACACTTTAAAAGTCCAGAGGAATTGACCAAAAGACTGAAATATGAACTGACAAACTAACTACAAGAATCACATTCTAGAACATGTTTGTACAGATCTAAACTACAGGGTTAGCCATTTTTATGCACAATAAAATAGGATATTTTATTGTTTGTACTATGGTACCTCAAAAACTGCAGCATTTGCTAATTGCGTCCATTCAAATTGTGATTTCGATTCAATTGCAATAATTCTTGCAGCTCTGCCATAAAACAGGAAGCTGAAACCCATGAATCCTTGTCCTTGTGTGAAACAGTACATTACATCACGCTTTCTTCCACAGCCTGCTTCTGGAGATGCGCTGTCAGGTCCACTCAGAGCTGGCGCTGATTGAAGAAGAAGAGGGCCGCCTGGAGGCTGCTCTGACTCACCTAAACAAAGCTTTGCAGCTGGATCTGAAAGGGACGTACCGAGAACCACTGTCATCTGCTTCTCGCCTCCTCCGGCTCAGAGCTCTGCACAATACTCCCTCCCGGCCTGAGGAGAAAGCAGCCACACTAATGCAGCAGGTTTAGCCTTTTCTGTCACACTCCATACTATGTTTAATCCCAGTAAAACCCACTTACAAAGCACTATCGCTGCAAGTGTGTCATAGTGGACAAAAGAAGAGACTTGTACTTTTTGCTCTGTGGGCTACATAACCTAAAGCTAAGTTAAGAATATATTTTATTTTATCTCAAAAAGTCAAAATGTGTGCCATGACATGTTCCTGGGTTTCGATCAGATTATATTAAACTATTCTATAGGTGTATAGTAAATAATTAAAAGGAGTAAATATGCTATTGCTGTGGTATTTTTGTTGAGTTCAAGGTCTAAGTTACAAGTTTATTTTTTTCACCAGTAGATGGGAGATGTGAAACCTGTTCCACTTCCCACCTCCCCTCACCTGGTCATTGTTCAGGCTTTCTGGTCTTCTTCCGTCAGTTCAAAGCTGGCACACTACAAAGCTACAGTACATAGCATCTAGTGGTGACATGTGAGAATACAACTAGGGCTGGTCATCTAATTGTATAATTAGATGACCAGCTCTAGTTGCATAATTAGAAATGGTGACTTTAAAGGTTAGGGTTAGGGTTAGGCCACTTCTAGTGGAGGGTCAGCTGGTTTATTGAAAGGACAATGTGCAGTTACATTAAAAAGATGGCTGCACCAGATTTAGCATAATGCTACTTTCCATCTGGTTAACTCCATGAAAATTTTATTGGTTTGCCTGGAATGCATGGTATTGAACTTATGTTTTTATTTATTCAGCATCTGTCTATATTACTTAAACATACCATGAAAACACTTTTTACTGTGGGTGAAGGTCACCTCTCCATAGGTCTGACCTATAATTCGGCCTTGTAATACCATACTGTAGTACAAGCCAGGCAAAGCAATAAGATCTGTGAGACACAAGCAGATGGAGAGCCCTCTACCAGAGCAGCTATATAGTGCACCTTTAACGCCATATAATCAGTGTGTGCATCTGCTATTCTGTATAAGTGTAAAACATCATTACATTCATTGGCCAGGTGAAGGACATGCCAGATGACAACACAGACAGTCGTCCTGTCCTGGTCGCTGTGGGTCTTCTTTTGGCTCCTGAAGGTTTCCAAGTGGTTCTGGATGCAGATGACCCATCTAAAGGTGCAATGTATTTATGTAATAGCATAGTGTTTTCCATTGCAAGTACTATCAAAATCTGCTTTAGGTCGGTAAGTTCTGCTAAATATCCACATAACATAAATCAGTCTTCTAAGTGTATTGGAACCCTGCTATTGACTTAAATTGTTTCATGCCACAGGTGCTTAATTGCGCTCCCATTATTTCCATGTAGCTTTGTCTAAGTATTTAAGAGCAGATATTCTTTTTTTAATGAAAGAACAGCCTTGTAGCTGACTGGAGCCTGCTTCCTTCAGAAAGCACACCTGCAAGCTGTACTTTGCCTTAATTGTGTAATGAGTTGCCGTCTCAGTAAATCACGCACCGATTAAAGTTTAATTGAATGTCAGGGTGCAAAATTACTGTGCTGTGCCATGCAAATTTCCAGTACCCCACATCTGTACAGGGGACCTTTTTAGTGGCAGCAGTAAAATTTGTTATGAAATACAGTGCGTGATTTCTCTGGGGTAATGGCTATACCCGCTGTGCTGAGGCTGGCTGGGAGCACTCGGATGTGGAGCAAAAGTACCGACAGTCTTTGATCTTAAACTCATTTTAGCTCCTCGGTCCACGGCTCCACATCAGCATCCAGCAACCCTAATGACCCAGGGACGAACCTGCCGCGTCCAGCCAGGCACAGAGCTGCTGCCTGGGGCTTGGGTTAAAGTCTAGTGGCCCCCGGAGGTTTTGTTATTCTCTGTAAAGTAATAGTAGTAGTGTTCCCCAGAGGGAAACAATTAGCTTTAAAGTAATGATGTGAGAAAAGCATAATTAAGGCAAAATATCAATATTCAAAAAGGTAATTAAGCATTAATAGTTAATGGAATATTTCAGTGAAGAACCAAGATGAACTGGGATTGGATAAGGTTGGATAGTAATTGCTCATAATCCATAAGGTTCAATCCTCACCTAAACACCGGGTTATTTTTTATAATTATCATTATTATTTATGTTATTTAAACATTTAACCTTTTCCATCTTTAGGACTTATTCATGTAATCCTATGACCCTTCTTTACAGGTCTCAACTTTATGTGAGTTGCTTGGCAAATAGATTTTTTAAATTTAAACTTAGAATTTACAATTCCCTACCATTTATTCTGTTGATTCATTGAATGAAATCCAAATTCTAATACTTTAAATATTAGGCCTGTTCAGCATTTACACAGAAAAAAAACTGTCCTTATACTGTATGTCTCTTCATATAATCTTCTAGCTGCTAATGAAGTTGATGGTTCTGGACCGGTGGCAGAGCTCTGTGCTAAGGCTCAGCATCATTCAAGTTCTGTCCAAATGGTCAACAAACATCTAGTACGCCAAGAGGACACTGAGCCCGTAGAAAGGTGAGGACAGATCTTATTTTAATTTTAAATTAAGCCTTGTTGAATGTATTACTTTATATTCCTGCTGCTGTCTGCCTGTTGTATTGTTGCTTAATGTGTAGTCAAGGTTGTACTGAAAAAGTAGTAGTCCTAAAAGCATTCATTTACTGTCCATTGTTATGCTGACAAGTAGCAACTGCAGTCTTAATGGTGAGATTCTGTGACAATAAGCCAAGTCATCAAAATAAGCAGATCCCTTTGAGAAAAAAAACAACAATTATTTATACTTAGGGCTGGGCAATTATTGAAATTAATTTGATTAATTCGTGTTTTTGATCATTGAGATTTCGAAAAATTGCAAAATTCTGAAATCAAGAATTATTATGAAACAAGTTTACTTCTGACTTTCTTGCTTGCAAAGCAGGATTATTGTGCAATTATAATGAAATATCTATGCAAATGTAATTTAAGGCCTTGCCCTATTTATACCTTGTAAACAAACACAGTGTACTACTATACTCTGCCCTTGCCTCCACAGTGGCCCATGCCCACCTTTAGACAGTGTTTTTTTCTGGTTTGGTGATTGGCGCAGGCTGAGGCTTTGGGCAGCTCTGGCGAAGACGGCAAGGAAACAGGAAGAATGGGATGTGTGTCGAGCAGCGTGCCGGTTCTGTCTGCTTTATGACGACGGGAGATGGAAGCTGTCCAAGGCAAACAGTGAGAAGATGAAGGATCCTGAGGCAGAGGGTATGAAAATAAAACACTCTAAATCTAAAAAGAAAGCCTGATAGCAATATTAGTGATATCTCAGGAGTGGCTTCTGGAAGACCTTAATATATTGCTTATGAAATCCAATGTTAAAGGAGACGATATAATGTAATGTATTGTTCAAAATTGTCTGGAAGTAGGGGTGAGTTCTAAAATGGAAAACATCAGTCTATGGCATCACTGCTGAAAATTACATCAAAATGCAGGGACAAATCCAGGGAACAAATTTTTCTGACAGATTAAACATGGATTTAAGAGATAAAGGTGTATCTATTTTTATTTCTGTTATTTAGAATTTTAGATTAAGTTTTTGCTCTTGTTTACTATGGTTGCAGAGTAACAGAAATGGAATTACCTCTATGCATGTTGTATCTGCCACCTTTGTCCAACCAGGAAGTAAAATTATAAACATAACCAAAATTCATTAATTTCAAAAACAGAATAAACATAAAATCTGAAATATCACTATATTATGTTTTATCGAATTGGGTAGTTTAATCTGACATATGCACTTAAATATGTTGCTTATAATTCAGTATTTAAGGACTCATCTGGTGCGTAAATGTTTTCATAATTTTTCATCATTGCAGCTAGTTCTTCAAAAAGAGGAAGCCCAGTTCAAAATACTGCAGACTGCAACAGAGAATCGCTACGCCTGTTGGCTGAAATCCACTTCATAAATGCGGAGGTAGTCTATTACTCTCACGTAATTTATGCAAGAATGTTTTTCTGCTTCTATATTAGTTATACTATATATAGTATAACTACAACAAGAGTCTTGTTTTGATGTCTGCCTTTGATGCTAATTGATTGTCACTCACACAGCAGGAAATGAAAGGGCACTCAGACACCACAATCTTCTGCCAAGGTCCCATAGTCAAAATAATCCAATCAGTCTTCTCTTACAATGTTGGAAAAACACCAGCATCTGCTGCTTTTAGTCAGAAACCCTCCAAAATCCAATGATTTTGTCCTTGAAAATGTCTACACTGTCAACAAATGATATAAATCTGTTGTTGTATTTTTCATATTGAATACCAATATGGCTATATGGCTATGATTTTCTCCTAGTTTTAGGCCTCCTGTAACCTCAGCATCCTTCTACTCATATATTCAGTGTCCCTCCTCTGCAAACGCCCAAAGCATCTCAATCTGACCTTTTGGACTCTATCAACAAAATCTGCACTATGAGACTCTGATACACTCTTATATAGTGTTTGTGAACATAACACTTGCCTTATAAAGGGTGGCACCTTTTCATAGGTTGGCTCTATTGCATTTACAATGGGGAAGTGTCTGTTAGCCTAGAAACATTGTAAACTCTAAAAAACAGGGCTGTTTTGATGAATGACAACCACTTGCTCATACATGAGTAACACCAGTCCCTAGTTACAGTCCAGTGAATAACAGTATTTAGATTAGTTTATGGATGTACTGATTAGAGTTGAAAATTGCATTTATGCTAACAACCATGTAATAAACATTTGAAAATCATGTTGGACAAATCACACCAAAAACCTAGTGGGCCACAACAGTTCAGCAATGGATTTTTAGTTTTATTTCAAATCCTGCTTAATTGTGTGAATTTGGAAAATGGAGCTGGAAGTTTGACATTGTAATAAATCATATTTTTATTTTGCTAGCTTATAAAAATTAGAATGTTTACATCGGAACCAGGCTGTGTTTGCGCAACTATTCTAAACGTATCACTTTAAAGGGTCCATTACTAATCTTACAATCTTAATAAAAAGGTCTGTCACGATAAACATGACAGATGGAACAATAATTTTTAGAGATCAATATTTACAGTGGGGACTTTTTCTTTGTACTGGTGGAAAAAGTTTATCTGGCTAAGATTTAAGCTGTAGAAGGTTGAATTATGGCAATGAAAGGCAAGACAAGTTTATTTGTATAGCACACTGCACATACAAAGTAATTCAAAGTGCTTTACAGAAGAAGAGAGACATTAAAATTATAATACAACAAATCAAAAATTAATGATCATCATAAAAATTTAAAAGAGATTACTGCAGAATAAAAACCTTTCACTCTTATGTGCAGCTAAACAGAAGAGTTTTGTGCCTGGATTTAAACATTAAATTATGATCACCCATTATAGATGCAAACTAACTACATACGCGCTGCATTCTGTTATTTATTCTATTTATTGTACGTTTAGAATACTTTTTGGGGCATATTCTGCTTTATGGTTTGGTGACAAGCCTATTAACAACTTTCTGTCTTTCATTCTATCTGCTACCTCAAGCTTTGCTCCATACATGCAACAAAGTTTAGTCAATACTGCACATGACTTGACATTTCGTCGATTTCTATACCTATTATCACATCATATATTTGATTCCTTTAACATACACATTGAAAATACTGTAACCAAACTGTGTAATTCATCATACATACATCTTACACGGCCATCCTAGAGGCAGACTGACTGTAGATGTAAATGTGTTTTGCTTGTGTTTGTAGCTTGTTTTATCATGTGTCTTGTCTTACCCCACTCCCGCTTTGCCTCGAGCTTAAACTTCCAAAGTCCAAAGAGATACAGCAGCTTTGAAGGAAATAAAGGCACCAGTCCACAGCATGGGTTGGGCCAAGTCAGACTTTCACCCCTGCCTCTGCCCCCTGCCCCAGTTATTCCCCCTTATTCTTCAAACCATTGATATTTCTTAAGAATACCATCATTACTACAGACTTAATAAGACTCCCGCAAAGAGGAGGCTTCTTTTGTCTTGACTGTCTTTTCCGCCACTGAAATAAAGTCATCACGGGACATTTTCCATGTCTTTGATCAGCCAAAAGTGGGCTTTAAAACGCTCTTGAGATGGTGACAAGAACACCGCATGAGGTTCGCTTTTCTGTTTGGTTCATAGAGTCGTCAAAATAGTTGTCATATACTCTGTAATCCCTAGAATTTGACAAATGAACATATTTTAATGTCTTTTTTTAGGCTGTTGTTCAAAAACTTCACACAGAAGGATTGCATCTTAATTCTTGTCCCGTCCCTCCTCTTGTAAAGGAGCAGCGTGTGTCTGACGATGATGCTGATTGGATTGTTTACAGGTAGAAACTTTGAACATATTTCTTAATCCTTCTGAAATTGGTTGGTTTTGATATTTTGGAGGATAAAAACGTTGTTAAAACCGCAGGGCAAGATTGATGCTAGATGTGGGTTTGGTTAGATTACAACAAATTTATTTCAAGTTCTCCCTGCAGGGGTTGTCACAGCAAATCATCTACTTGAATCCTTGTTTAGTTTGGCATTCGTTTCCTTGAGCGTGTTACTAGCCTTCCTATAGAAAAATACACATTAATTACACATTATACTAGGACTGCACACTATATCACAGTCAAACCAAAATCACAGTTAGAGTTGGTGAGATTAGGAAATAGCAAAGGCTACAATTATTTCTTAGATAATAGAATGCCCTCTGCAAAAAACAAAATGTCCTGTCTTTTTATGGAAAAAATGGTGGTACCTGTAGTTTAGACCTCTACAAACATGATCTGAAATGCATGGGACTCTTGTATTTTAGTTTATGCATTATAGTTTATCAGTTCATGTCATTGCTGCTGGAGTTGTTTACAATGGGCACTAACATATGCCGCACATCTATTCACAATTGCAATACTTGTCAGAAAAATTGCAATACGATTTTTTTTGCCAAAATCCTACATTAGACTAGGGTTGGGGAATATGATGATAAAAATTATGAGTTCATCCTTTTGATAATCTGGTATTTGGTCTTATTGTCACATAATGATTCAGTATTTCTGTTTAATGCATCTCTATGCTCAAAAACACCTTTCTGCACTCACTTCTCCTATTAGCTTGACTCTGTAAGGCTAAGAAGGAATCACAGTTGGAATTAACCAATCACAGCGAAGTGTGAAGTTTCATAAAAGGCATATTACTTAATTTACCTCTTAAAAGCAATAGTGTACATACATTGTGATGAAACTGAAATTGTGATTTGGCTTCAGATAAATTGTGGTGCATTTTTTTTGCTCTATCACCAATTCCTTCATTAAACATATCTAGCTGCCAAAAATAACATTTGTATAAACATGCAGCTTATTTATAGTAAAAGAGAATATAAAATATGTCAACTAGACAAAAAGTTGTAGGAGTGAAGATATTTCGCTCCTACAATTTTATATTTTCTTTTATGATGGATTATACCTGGACGAAAGAGGGATTACATAGGCATGCAACTTGTGTGGATAAAAAAAGACAATTTGACCTTAAATTAATTCCCCATTTGACTTTAAATTGATTCCCCGTCCATAATGATATGGCTTGATAATTAGGATATTAATAAATTCTATTTGTCCATTAAAGGCCTTATGTTATGCAAAATTGTCTCTTGTGATCTTTAAGCCAAACACATACCTGAAGTTGTGTTTTCTCTCATTCACACATGTTTGAGCAATCCTTTACTATTAGATTGTCTACATCTCCAAAGCTCAGAATGCTTTGTTCCACCTTAACAGCTACCTTTACCGTTAGTTCAGTAGAGACTGGCAATTTCAAGGCTGACATTATTCAAATAATTCTAGTGAAAATGTATGGAGTTTAAAAACACAGTGGAGCACTTCCTGTATTACCACATGACATCACAAGGTGGAAGTAGAGTGTTTTCCATTTGAGAGAAAAACTCATCTTAAATATACATGGTTTATGTGCTAAACATGTCACAACTCCGGGTATGTATTTGATGAGTAAACTTGTCACGATAACATATTGTTCAATATATGATAGAACAATATGTTTTTATGGTTAATATTTATTGTGTTTACTTTTCTTTGCACTAGTGGGTCATTTTTTTGAACTATGATACCATTTGAGAACTTCTATGACTCATTATAAATACTAACTAACTACGCAAGTGTTGCATTCTACTATTTAATGACTGCAGCTCATTCTACTATTTAATGACTATAGCTCATGTTTTTAACAATAACATTTATTTAGCAAAATCTGCTTTTGAGTCATTGTGTCAGATGAATAATTTAGTTTCAATACTATCTCTTATACATCCTTCAGCAAAATATTGCTCTACTAAATTTGTTATCATGACAGGCCCATTAGGCCCAACATTATAACATGAATCAGAAAATACCATAATATAGCTCCTTTAACACAACTACACATTTGCCAAAGCAAATGGCTAATATATAATAAGATGACATGGGAGATGGCCGAGTCTGATTTGAGGAAAGGGATCTGGACTGTAGTTTGCAATTGATCTACACAAAGTTGACACCACCTTTCGCAACCTTTTCAAAAATGTAACTTCTGCATCACCACCCACTGTTTTAACTGTGCAATACTGAATACACTAATGTAGTTTCAGCAAGTGGTGACATTATTGTTCGTGAAAGCTGCTGCTGTGCATCCAGGTGCTTAGACAAATGTGTGGTGAACGCCTCATTACGAATAACCTTCACAACATCTTTAAGGGGGCTCCTCTGTCTCCTGCTGCAACGTGCAATAGGGAAAGCATAGTGCATTAGCATAACTGTCTTCCACTGTAGTTGCTTTCCAAACTAGCTAAATAATTAGACTTCATTATAACAGTATGGATTTGAATAGTTTTGACTAGTTTAGAGGTAAAAACTTATTTGCAAATTTCATGCCCGGTTGAATAAGAGGAAGAAAAATGTAAATAACTAACTGTTGTAAGTTAATGAATGTTAGCTAGTTGGGTCAAAATAAATACGATTCTGAATTCAAGCTAAGTTTATTTTCTTAAAGCTCCTTCGTGTAACTTTTCAGCAAAAAAATTGATCAATATAAATGCTTTTTTTTTTTCATTTGGGGTTTTTTAATCCACTGAAAAACTAAAAACTTATTATGAGTGGGCTTGCATCTCCATAAATCTCGCTCTTTCTTGTCCTCCTGAATATAATACTCTAGGGTAAAGCATAAAATGTATTGAGCCTCATGGAGAATGTATGGTTTTAACTTTCTGTTTCCTTGCAAGTGATAACTCCAGAAAGTTACCGGGTGTTGCTTTAAAGCTATTTTCTTTTATTTATTGTAAAGATACCTCTGATTTTTGCATTGTTCAGTATTCTTTGTTTTCCCACTCATCTGTCTTTTTGCAGAGATTGGATCATTTCTCTGTCAGCCTACGCCTCCTTGAGTTTCTTGCGTGCAGCTGAACTCGGGGCAGAGATCTCGGAGTCGTGGGTTGTTGCAAACGCCGCCATTTACCTGTGGAATTACAACAAGCACTTACTCTTACAGAGGCGCTATCAGCTCCTCCTGCCCACTTTCAGACCTGTGGTGGAGCTAATGCAGAAGATACAATACACAGGGTAGGCTGGCTGTCAAAGTACTACTGTTGTATTGTACCTTCTCTTCTAGTCGGAGAATAGACATAACCTCAAAGTATAACAGCACATCATTGGCATATTTGTTTACTTGATTTCCTTAGTGCTAGAGCTACACAATATCTATGTAGCAATATTTGATTAGATGCTTTTTTAATAAAATACATATTGCATCTTACCGTATAATATAGTGTTCAGATAATTTCGTGTTAGAACTACATTCCTACAATGTAATCCACTTTTGGAACTGATTAACCCTGAAATAGATCTAGTGGTACTTAAAAAGCCAAATCTTTAGTTTGGTAGTATTTGGTGTGAAAATTTTGAGAGCCTTTGGTATAATTTACTCATGGGTTTCAGAGTGATGAAAAAGTGGATGATAAAAATTCAGATTCAAAAAGTAAATATTATTACTTTTGATTGGTCAATGCCCTCAAGATTGCACCTCAGTAGTAGTCAGTAACCAAAAGCTTTTGGACTCTTTGAATGGTCAGAGGCCTTATAGCCAATTGTACAGTGGCATATGCCTGTCAGTCTGCCCCAGGACACCTAACTATCACCCACTGTGGAGACAATAAATGTAATACATCAAATTGTTAAAGGGCCTGACTTTTATTTGTTCTATTTCAGGAAAACACCTTTTACTTTGTACAGTGAATTACAAAAAGCTGCTCTGTGATACTGTAGGATACTCAATTTTAAACTGCATTTTGTTGGATAAGAACCACAAGGAAGCAACTGCCAAGAACACTTTTATCTAATTAGAGACCTTGTCGAATGAGAACCTATTGTTTCTCTGTCATGGTTCAACAACTGAGGGAGAACCATTGGTTCAAAATTGGGTACGGAGGCTTCATGAGGCTTTGAGTGTCTTGAAAAATCTATATTATAGATATTATGATACCTGATTTTAGGTGTGCTTTTCTCTCCAATGTTTGTATTTAATTTAGTCTTTGATCTTGCATAGTTTGAACCATTTAATATAAAGAGTAAATAATGCAATGAAGCATGTCTAAACAAGTGTTATTTTTTATCACACTCATCAAAACTAAGATTATGCATGGACAATTATACATTTTTTCATTTTGTGTCCTTTGTACTAGCTCAACATTATTATGATGCAAGGCCATACTTTACGCATCTAAGAAGTTATAAAAGAGTCGAGTTTTGCTTATTTTGAAAACTTTAACGTTTGAACTCTGATGACTGCACATTTTCAATGACCATATGAATAGGTTTCTTCCACCTGTCAATCACTTACCCAACCCCTAAAGACCTCTGAGTAAACATGTTCTATCCCTTCAGGTGACAGTAGCAAATTACTCCTATTCAGCAACACCTATGCGTACGCTACAATAGTAATTTAAGAGTCTGTCAAACATGTCGTGGTGAAGTTTTCTGTGGCCCTATTCACTGGCGCATTCACAAAGCAAAAAGCAGTTTAACCTCTGCTTCTGGGGAGCCAAGCACAACCCAAACGTCCTAAGGCAGTAATTATATTCATTATGTAACCCACTGAGTTTTTGAAAATGCACATTTCCTTGAAGAAAGTTGTAAACATAAATTTGTTTGTCCTGTTAGCCCAGAGTTTCTATTTATTTTTAGGTCTTATGTCAGTCTGATGCATTTTTGCTCTCTTAGGGATCGTGCTCTGTTTGCAATGCTGTGTAACACAGTGGCTCGAGGCCTCATCCAGCCCCTGCCTGCTTCTGTCGCTGTGGAGACGCCAGTGCCAGTGGACAGAGGTAAAGGCAGAGGAGGTGCTGCCAGTGTGAGCGGGCCTGCACTGGACCCTTCCACCCTGCAAGATGCCCGCAAGGCTCTGGAGGTACAGAGAAATGAAACCTATTTAGAATGTCATGATGTCATACTTCCAAATGAGGGACAAGAGCCAGATTTTGCTATTGATTACACTGATTACTTTCCATCAAAATATCCAAATGGTAAATTCATAAATGTAGAACCCGATCATTTATATTAGTGACTATTTTAAATTATATTGGCCTGTAGAATTTTGTGATATCATCTAAAAACATGAATAAAGACTTAGATCATCATGAACAAATAGTTTATTAAGACTGATTCACGTTTAATAACCACTTAAGTAAAAGGTTTGGGTTTGACTTTAGAGTTATGGTATTAGCTATGTAGTAACTAAACCTGAATCATTCTTAACCCTTTAAGGACTGAGCACACTATGGGCCAGTATGGGTCACCTAGACTTTTATATTTTTGTTAGCCATAAAAATCATATTAAAGGACGTATCAGAATTTACTGCATTTTTTTTACACATCTACTTCTGTTTTACACTTTCATCCGTATTTTTTCTTTTGCTGTGGGAAAATCCCCGCAGCACCCGCGCTCTCATTCGTCGCCTTCGCGGAGCAACAGAGGCAGATTACTGTAACTGACGGAAAAATATTTAAATAGCCCCGTGCCTCCGCTTTGAGACGCTGTTTGAATTTACATGAGAGCACGACTGGTTGCGGAGTTACGCTGCTGGAAAGTCCGCATCCGCGCGCTATCGCCGACGATAGGATCCGACGCTATAGGGTTAATGAACTATTTGCTCATTATGATTTGAGTCTGTGTTTATGCTTTATTAAGACATGATTAAGTGTAGTTATTATAAAGTGTATAATTATTTATGTATAATATCTCATCAAACTTAATTACACTTTTTGGACACTCACAGATTTACATTACTTTACATGCAGAGAAAGAATAAACAATGGGTTCAACAAACAGCATTACAGAAGGGCCAGTTAAACCAAACTTGTTGAAAATCCCAGTAACGTACTTTATTCATATATAATTGATGTCTTGTTTAATCATTATACAAGCAGTAGGTGGATTGTGTGTAACCTACCTGACAGCTACTTGGATCGATTTGGTTTTAACTCAAAAGAACACCTCCTGAATCCATTTTCCAAGGAGCACACTGGATGTATGATTTATTTGATACAAATGATACAGTCAGTTTGTGAAATATATGCAATCATATATTTTGACCTGTATTTTGACAGTAATACACAGACAACGTGGGTGGACAGATTGGTGAACGAGAGGGGAAGACCTGGAGAAATTACTTTGGGATTCAATCACAATCTCAGTCCATTTGGAACCTGAGCTTATACAGCCATATACACTTGAGTTTTTAAGCTTCAATTCAGCTCTTAAAAATGCTATATAGTCATTGGTTAAATAGTAAGATATCTGCAATATTTGTTTTCAATAGTTAGATCAGTTTGAGTATGTATGTACGTGCGCGTGGGAAAAAAAATTGAAAATAATGTACAAAATTGTTTAAAAAGATTGTATGTTCTATAATAAATAAACAACAGAACACTTAAGTAGTTAATTTGTGCCTATAATAAGTCATAGTTCATAATTCAACCTTCTACAGCTCAAATCTCATCGTAGTACAGAAAAATAACCAAAAATTCCCCATCAGTGCAAAGAAAAATCCCCAAAAATGACAGACACGAGAGGCCTGGATACTGTCTTACACAGATGTTGCTTTACTGTTTTACAGAAACAGATTACAGTAGACAATTGTAATTAGTTTTAATCACTGGCCAGAGTAGTGAACTAATCAATGGACAGTGCAAACATTATGTTGAACTGGAAAACACATGCGTAGGTTGCAATACCTTTTATCTTTTTATCTTTAATAAGTTTTCAATCAGATACACAGTTACAGCAGAAATTCTACCTAGGCTTGTTTACTTCTAGTTTTGCACACAGACAATCACATGTAACTGTCATACAAGTGTATTTGTGCCACTGAAGTTACCAGATTTGTCACATCTTTCCACTGCTCATTAACTCTGCCTTTCTTTCTTCTTTCTCATTCAAAGGATTTCATGAATATCAGCTGTAACCCAGGATAAAAGTCATTTTAGCATTGAATTATTCACTACATTTCATCTTATCTGTTTCTCTTTGGGTGGAAATCGTCGTCTCTAATGCATTTTTCATAAATAGTGCAGAGTTCAGCGAAGGTCAGATACCGTGTGGGTCTTGAACAAAGTTGTCCTGGTTTTTCTATGCACTTTTTCATTCCACTGTCTGTATGGGTTGAGTGAAGAGTTGACAGGCTGCCAACAGAGGCCTAAGGCAGTGCAATGTCCAGACTGAACCAAGGTCTAAGATACTTGTGTTGGTAATGTACTGCTGGATAGAACCATTCCATATACATTCAAAATGTTGTTATCACTAAGTGTGTTTTTGCATGCTGTTTCACCCATGGTTTGGCCTGATGGGTTGCATTTTTTGAGATCTTAATATTTTGTGCCAATTTGTAGTTAATAAGGTGAGCCCTAGTTAACCATTTTTACTCAATTCAGTCATTCAGGTATGGTCATGGTATAATGATGGTTGTTGAATGCAGCCCTCAACTAACCATCTAACTAAATGCATAACAAAATAAATAAATAAATTATGGTTTGCAGCTCTCAATTTGATTTGTATTACCCGTTGAGTAATCTTGGCCCATGCTCTCCATGTAAAATAGTTATACAACCCACCTAATGGTACATGTTGGCTATAAGTAAACTGTAAAATTCCATTAAAGGTGAGTCAATTTTTTTCATCCTGGCAGCTGTGTGAGTTGGCTCTAAAGTTGTCCAGTGGCAGTGTCCCGGGGGAGCTGGTCCCGATAGCAGTGAGGAGCCAGGTGGTGTCCACATGGGTCCAGACCAAGAGACTGTTACAGCAGCAGATCGGCTTAGCCCTGGACCTGGGGGATGAGGTACCACCACTCTCAAATAATAATTATAAAAGTTGTGTTTGGTACAACATTTTTTAAAGGTGTAACTTTTGTGGTTGAGGGGACTGCCACCTGCTTGATGTTATGGAGATGTTTTTGTTTTGTTTTTTGTCTGGAATGTTCTACAGAATGACAGTAAACATGTACTGTGTATCTTACATAAGTTACTTGAACTAATTTGATTATGAGGTTTTTGGGGTTGTTTTTTGAGTTTATATCCCTATCCACATACTATTGATAAAAACCCAAATGGTACATGCATCTTCTATTTACAAATATAAAATAAATGTACATCATGTTTTAAAGGTGAAGACAATATTTTCGAGAAGCTGTGGGTGGTGAATATGACTGCTGAGAAATAGAGGAAGACCTTCACAAATGACTTGGGGATTGAATCACTGCTTTCATGGCTGAGGTCATGTAGAGTGATAGTTCTGTAGAAACAATACTCGACAACATTTGAGTTACTGCATTTCAAATCACTACAGCTGCTCCTAAAGCATTTCAACAAAGCTACCTTTAAAAACACGGACATTTGTTACATGGGCTTTGATATTGCGCACTGTAAGGGTAAATGGCTAAGGAGAATTATTTTCACAAATGAGTACCATAGAATACATTTTTGTAAATAATACCTTCTCATCAAAATGTTGTGAAACATTGAGCACCTTTCTTCAATTCAGAGTATTTCCTGATGATAAATGACTCACATTTTGGTCAGTTTTGGGTGCACATCATTATTCATTTGAAGTTTTATTAAGTAAGGATCAAATAGAAGTAAGAAGGAAACTATTTAATTGGACCATTAATTAAATGATTTTCAGCTCTGTTTACAGATTTTCAAATTGCAAATGAGTTCTCCAATTTATTTAGCTAAAAATTGAGACATTTCATTTAAATTGATATGTTAATGTTGTGCTTTTTATGATTCCTGACTGTCATTTTTTATTCACTGGCAGCAACTAATTATCTATGCATGTTATGAGTTGGAATCTTTTTTAAAGTTTTTGTCACAGTGCTGTTAGTGAAAACATTATTCATTAACATCTTAGAAAACTTTTAATTGGTAAATATTTAAAAATTAAAGCATAAGGAATTATTGTGGAGACATGGCTGCTGTGGCACATTGTCATAATTACATTCATTTAAAATGTGCTCAGCCTACATTTACACATATTATATAAAGTCACATTAATAATTTAAACACATGACAGAGGTCTTGGTTTAGTGGGATAATGCATCTTTATGTTGTAGCTGTAACCACAAGAGTTCATTGCTCTATTCAGCTTATGCAAATATAAGCCTATATTCTCTTTATTCTTTGTATTCTGTAGGTGGTAATGCTTAATATGAAGGCAAGGGAAGTTCATTGTATGGCCTGTCATGATTAACAAGGGGTGATATATTGCTGAAGAAAATATTGACAATAAACGATAAAGTTGAAACAAATTCATGATATTCACTGGTATAAATAACCCTAAAGAAGGATTATCCCCACAAAAAGTATTCAACATGGACAATATTGTTAAAACATGAGCTGCAATAAGAATGACACTTTAGTGACAAGTTAGATTATATCTACAATGAGTGATAGAAGTTATTTATTCAGCCTTCTACAGCTCAAGTCTTAGTACTGAAAATGAACTAAAACATATCCACTCGCACAAAGAAAAAAGTCCCCACTATAAATATTAACCCCCAAAAAGTATTGTTCCATCTATCATTTATACAACGATAGGCCGATACAGTAATTATTCTGACAGACCTAATTTTGAGTTTAGTTTAAAAATTGTCAGGGTAGAGGTCATGTCATATTCAGCCCTAATCAAACATATGAACATAAGCATTTAATTTTAGCTGATACAGCTTCACAGGACTGGAGTCAAGACTGTTTGTAGTCACCCAGTAGGTTTGGTGGTTTGATTCTTGATCTTTTCCATTCTGTTGTTTCTTTTGGGTAAATCCACTGTTCATATTTCACTAAACAACTTGATCTTCTCACTTGCGTGTAATTGTTTTAGCCTGTAATGACCAAAAGGATTCTAAATTCAGCCTTTGTCTCCTTTGTTACTTTGAACCGCAGCCATATCAGATCTGTATCATGTCATGCCTTGTAAACATCACAGGAGTTTATCTCTAATTGCAATCAATAAATCATTCATCAAGCCTTTCTCCACACTTTGTCAGACATGAATTATCAACAAGGCCAACTCCACTGCATTTGGGACACATATCATGATCACACTGCATCGCCATGGATAATTTATAGAAATATATTGAACATTTAGCTCTATGTTTTGTATAATTAAACTTGGGACGGTGAGCGGTGTGCATTCAAAGCAGTGTAAGCTACTATCAGTAGTTCTGTGCTGTAAAGGTTTCCTCTAGTAATACTCAAGAGTCTTACAGTTCATGTTACAGTAATAGCTGGTTTAGTTCCTTTTTATACTGGCTTGATCGCAGTTTAATCCTGATGTAGGATCACTTTGATCCTCTTCAGATTTAGCTCAGGGTTTGTCGCTGTTAATTCCTAGTTTTGATGTAGTGTTTTTGTGTTGTTTTTTTTTTTTAATCCAATTGTATCTCTTTCTCTTGTTAAGTGCCTTAACCAGACTTTTTTAGAAATGTATTTTTTGAAAATTTTGAATTATATAAGCAGCAGTTTTACATCAAGTAAGGTTACATGACATCTCAATCCTTTTGAGCGTTTTAATACAAATTGAGATTAGAGATCACGTTAAAGTTGCTTTTCCACGTGTTTGTTGTTACATGTTACATGTTATTGCTTTCCCTGGAATGTTCCACAATACCACATACAACTTATTAAGCTCCAATTGCTAGGTTGTTGTGAGCAGGCTCGCCTCTCTGCTAGGTTAGTAGAGAGGCCAACCATGCTTATAACAAGAATACACAACATGTGTGTGTGTGTTATTTTTCTTTTTTCTTTTTTTTTTACAATACAATTACTGTAATTGAACACAACTCTGATAATGCCATACAATCGAACATTCAACACAAAGCAATAACATCTCCATAGAGGCAAGCAGGTGGCAAATAATCCACCAAAAAAAGTTAGTAGTAATAGTAGTTCACAAATTCTTAAAGTGTGTTATGTTTACAAAGTTCATTTTGTCTTGTTGTTATTTTGTTTGTTTAAACGTTGTGTTTTCTTCTAATAAAACAAATATCGTAAAAAGCTAAATAGCTTATATACTTGCCATGTTTCAG
The DNA here is from genome assembly GCF_009829125.3 of Periophthalmus magnuspinnatus. Taxonomy (NCBI): domain Eukaryota; kingdom Metazoa; phylum Chordata; class Actinopteri; order Gobiiformes; family Gobiidae; genus Periophthalmus; species Periophthalmus magnuspinnatus. The sequence goes on from NC_047140.1 coordinate 17,199,816, forward strand.
CAGTAGGACTTTTGCCTTTGTCAGAGGTGTCAGTTGAGTGCTGTGACATGTCTCTTATCAACTGTTGTTCCCAGGCGTGGTCAGTTTGACAGATCTGGCAGATCTATCAAACTGACCACGCCTGACCACACCAAGGCACAAACCTCACAGTGACAGATATTATACAGCTCCTAACTTTCACTGCTAAATCCACTTTCAATACAAAGGCAAAATATACAGACAGCTGAGGGCTTTGCCATGTGTGATCCAGTCTTAGTAATGATGAGTATCTTTTTTATGGAAGATTTAGAGGAAAAAGCTATAAAAACAGCCACACCATAATACAAAACCACACTATGGAAACAATACGCAGATGACAGTATATAGTAAACCAATGGACACTGGTCAATATCTCCTCTGAACCTCGGAACATCCCATCATGCATAAACTGTCAGTAGTAAGAACATTATTCGAATGGATCAACACCATCACAGAACAAAAGCACAGGAACAGGGAAGAACAACACATCACACAAGCACTCAGACAATATCAATATCACACATTGGCTATTAAGAAAGGGAAACAACAGGTACAGAATAAACAAAAAACTAGCAAAAAATAAGGGTACTGAACAGAAACACATAGTGACACTACTATACATACGGGGGTCACAGAACAGATACAAAGAGTACTAGGAAAACATAGCATCAATGCAATAATACCACACACCAAGTGTGACAACCCTTGGTACATCCCAAAGACAGAACCCAACTGGAGACCAAGTTCAATGTCATCTACGAGATTCCATGAAAAACATACAATAAAAACATATATTGGGGAGACAGGAAGAACATATAACACAAGAAAAAGGAACAGAAAAAGGAGTGTGAGAAGGAAAAAACAACATGGCTAACTAGATCTGAAGAAGAAAAAAACAAGACAGGAAAACCTAAAATCCGTAAGATCTGACCACTGTAAAGGGAAAACCATGTCATGGACTGGGACAGGGTCAAAATCATAGGAACAGAGGACACAAATATAAAAGATGGATACGAGAGGCTACTGAAATCAAGAAGCGGGGCACACGGACCATCACAGAGATGAGAGGGCATTTACCTTGGTTCATACATGGAACTCACTTCTCCAGAGACTACCATGTGACGTGAGTCATGGTCAGTCTGATCGATCTGCCAGAGCTGTCAGACTGACCATACCATGAAAACACACAGTTCTTTAGATTGGTGTAGTATGGAATAACATCAAACTGTTTTTGTGCATTTAGCAGATTTAACTTTGAGTTCAGGTTTGAATTTATTTATTTTGTCCTCATTTTACCCATTGTATATATTTGTAATAACCCAAGACATTTCTATTATTTCCAGAGTCTTAACGCAGAGATGCGAGCTATGACGCGTGTGCTTGTGGGGCTGGAGATGTTTCAGTGCAATAGGAGCCCTGGGCAGATGGACTTCTCCCTCCCTGCTCTCTCCACAGTATGTGCTCTGTTGTTTTATTATGCTGTGTGGGTATTGGTTTGTTGTCCTGCAGTGGGTGTGCTCCAGATGGTGAAACAGATGTAGCATTGGCCAAAGGGACACTGAAAGCATGTCTGAATCAAAATCACAACATGTTTTAATACCGTCATAAGGTATCACCTGCTGCTGTGTTAGAATCGTTACTCTGTATTTGAACTTTAACAGTTTAATATTGTGATCTATTTGTAAATGACGTTACTCTGATTTCTATGCCGCAAAGGCCCTTTACATAACCCCTGGGTCGTTTCAGGGTTAGCGTTGTCACAAAACTACACAAAAGTTTAAACTCAATTTTGATACTAAGAGACTGGCTTGATACAATACCAATTTTGAAACTGATAGAAAACACTGTTTTAGATGGCAGAATATAATTTTCAACATAATATATAGTAGTATCTTTCATATTACCTTGTAGTCTCAAGCCACGTTTCCACTGGTTTGCTTTGGAGCACTGTCTCCAGTGTTTAAGGTGAAACCTACCTTCATGTTTGAAGGTCTGACCCTGAGAGTATTACCTCCCAGAGGGGTCTGGGGTCAGTATGGAACAATTCCAGGTATAGTTAATGACCAAACAAAATGATTGGACAAGAAAGAACAGAGAGTCAGGCAAAAATAAGATGGGAAAAAGCAGAAAATAATAATTTCTCACCAAACTGACCACTGTATTTCCAGTTATGCCTTAACTTGCATTTGTGCTAACTTTGTTTTACTCAACATGTAACAGCTGTTTCCTGTTTATGGATGGACCCTGATCGTGTATAAATAAAATAAACAAATATATTACATTTCCAGTGCATAATGCATCTAACATGAGCCAAACCCAATGCATTACATAAAGAGACGCCATAACGTGTCGCAGAGATGCGGAGATGTAGATAAATGAAAGAAATGCAGAAAGGGCTTATGATAAACTGGAAGAAGTTTTGTGTTTACGTGAGCTTTGGCCTCGTCTCACACCACCACAAACTTGTAAACATCTTTTGGTGAATTGCTGAGATCAGCCTTATGATTACGAGCATAATTCAGATACGATTTATATTTCGTTATTAAAAAAACATGAGTTATGTTTGGGTAATGTCAGTGTCTCATAGCAGAGACTGGCCCCTGGACACATGAGCATGGAAACACATCTCTGAGGCAGCAGCACCAAACGGACTCGCTCCAAGGTGGCCCAAAGCGAACCATGCCAATGGAAAAGAGGTTGTATAGTAGTTCTGATGTAGAACTACTATACAACCTAAAACTATTCACAAATTCTGTCCTATTTATGTGTTTTTATGTTCAGTATTGAGACTTTATCTTGTTTTAGTTGTTCATTCAGTAGACTTTGAGCACAGTGTAATACTGAATGTCAATAAAGTCTGCGTTACATCTGTATTTTTACATTTGAACACAGGTGAAGTGAACAGCAGGGGTAGTTTGGGAAGCAGGGGATGACAACTTAATAAAGCTTCACCTAACAACTCAAAGCCTCTCCCTCTATATTTATGGCAATACAAACACTGATGTATTCATCATGTGTCCAAAATCTATTGCACACTTTTACTAAACAGAGAAAAATGAAGCACAAACACGACACACCCGCTCTCACGGGGGTCCTAGAATGCTGGAGTCATGCTGGGGGCATGTGTGGAAAGCCCTTAATTTACCAATGGCACTAGGTCTCTTTAGGCTTTATTTTAGCATTTTAGAAACACTTGCAAATTACTATGCAAATTAAGGATTAAGATGGAAATGGCAAAAAAGTACTGCATAAAACTGGCCTTGTCCAGAAACTAGGATTGATTTTAATTACAGACAAATTGCTCCCTTTACTCTTATTTCAATGTGTTTTACTAACTAAAAATGTTCAAAACAAGTTCCTGAAAATATCAAATGTGAATTGTCTCTCTTACTAAGCAATAAATAAGACTATAAGAAATAAACCATTATTAATTAAAGTTGTGTCCTAAGGCAGCTTTTAATTAAATGAGAACTTTGGCTATTTGATTTCCATAAGAGTCATTTGTAACACAGGAGCACCCAATCACTAAATGATTCTGTCTAAAACAACACAATAAAGTAAAAACAATATTATACAAATATTCCACTACAGAGAACAGCACTTAAATGTATTCAAATTCTCAAATTTTCCCAGTTGCAGTAGGACCGTGAAATGTCAAGTCTATTCCGATTGAAATCAAGTTTGAAATTTTAGTATTGTGACATCACCAATTGGAATTATCTCTTGCTTCCCACCTTTGAAAATCAGCAGTACTCATCTCCATCAAACCATCTGCATTTTACAAGACTAAGGGCATATACGCTATTTCATATTCTGTTTTCTTTTCCCACTCTCTGCAATACAATGGAGTACAGCTATTTTCCCAAGTCGCATAGTTGCAACCATTGACAACAAAACAGCGTTACCACAGTTTTGCTGACAATACACAGCTTTATGTAACCATATATCACATATCTCCCTCTAATCCTAAACAACAACAAAACCCCACTTTCAACATAGCAAGAAGTGGATGCTGCCAGGAACATCTCAAAAAAGAGTTGAGTAGTTGTTTTCAGGCCAAGAATGAAGGATTAGAAGTTATTTTCTTTTATCATTCATGTTATAAAACAGCAGCAAGATGGTGGACTGTGCACATAGACAGAAACATGGGCGTGTATTTGAAGCCTCATTAACGCAGACAATAAGACAGCCCACTATAGCATGAAAAATATGAATAATTATGGAACAGATCTTGTAGCAGGAACAGGAGAGATCTATAGACATATTTCTACTCTTAAGTGTACTGCTATAAATTTGGCTTTGTGAAATGAGCAAACTTTTATAATATTTAGCATGTTATTTCATCTCAATCATCTATTTTGTTAATTGTATCAAAATGACGCTTCTCCACTGTAACTTGGCCTGGTAGTGTTGCCTGCTTTTCTCCATGGAGATATACAAGATTAACGTCATACTGAGGAACATTTTAATAAAACAGTAACATCCAAATCAGAAAAAGTAACGCTATTGTCAGTGAACAAAATTCACAAACTAGCAATGTGCTTTGGCTATGGTTCAACATAAAACAATGAATATAATAATAGCAAAATATAAACAGAGATGGACCCTAACCTGAAAAGTTGCATAATGCACCTTTAACTAGCAGTTCCTTCTTCTTTCTAGTGTGAAACTTTATTTTTAAGGAAATGTGTCCATCCACTATCCCATCCCATTATTGTCAACATACACCCCAGTTTAAAACATGACTGGATCTCATTTAACCATCTTCACCTCCAATGGTTGCTTTTTTTTTTACATTATTTGTTGTCTTGCAGTTATGTTCATTTCTGACATTTGAGTCTGTCTGGTGTCTCTCCACATCTCTCCCTGCTCGCCCTCTATTCTCCATCTAATGTCTTACCTAATTTACTCCTCTCTTTGTTGCTTCTCTTGATCCTATTTTTGCATGTTTTCACCCTGATTGCCTCATCTCTCCCCTTCGCCTTTCATTCCCCAAACTCTGCTCTCCCTCTTCTCCCCCCCTTTCACCACCCCATTCTCTCCCTCTTTTTATCTTTTTTCCCCTCTCCGTCTCTCTCATCCTCCGTTATCCCCCTTTCCCTCTCTTGCCTCAATTCCTTTCACTCTCCCCGTTTCTCACTCCCCTTCCCCGATCTCATCCTGTCTTTCCTCATTCTCTCATATCTCTTCTCTACCCACTCTCTGTTCACTGCTCTCTATCCACTCTCTATCCACCTCCCCTCTCTATCACTATTTTTAATCTCTCTCTTCCTCATGCATTCCTCTCTCCTTCATAACTCTCGCTTTCGCCCACTATCTCACACGTATCTACTCCTATACCTCTCTTTTTCTGTTTGTATCCCTCCCTTATCCCCATTCCCTCTATCTTCTCCCCTATTTATCTCTATTTTATCTTCCTTTCACTCTCTTCCCACTCGCGCCCCCTCCCTCAATGTCACTCTCTCTTTATCTCTCTCCCTTTCTACTTCACTCTTCACTGCTCCTTCTTTCCTCCCCTCTTTCTTCTCCTCTGTCTCCCTGTTCTCTCTTTGGTCTTCTCTCCTGCCCCTACATTCCTCCTTTCCTCCTTTCCTTCTTGTCCTATTTTTTCCTGCACTCTCCTGTTTCCTTCTTTATCTTTCTCCCTCTTCCTCTCTCTTACTCTCTTCTGTCCCCATTCTTGTTCCTCTCTCCTCTTTGCCCCTCCCTCCTTCTGTCTTCCCTCATCTTCTCGCTTTCCCTCTCTCCTCCCCTTTCTCTTGCCCCCCTATCCCTTGCCCTCTTTCGCTTCTCTTTCTCCTCTCTCTCTTTCCCTCTCTCCCTCTCTCCCTGCCCTTGCCCCCTCTCCCTCTCTCCAGTTGTTTGCCGTGGCGTGTGAGTGCAGTTGGCCTGACGCGGTGGTGGAGCTGCAGGTGTGGTCCCAGTTGTCGTTCTTCTGTTACGAGGCTGAAGATCACAGCCTGGTCCTGAGCTGCTCCCACAGAGCTCTCAGTCTGAGTCTGCCTACAGCAAAGAGGCTCAACAGAGCACCCTATGTCCTGTAAGTCTGCTATAATCACTAATGTAAACATACAGGGGAGTATTATTGGTGGTTTATTGATGGTTTTCAGATTCTGGAGTGTGATGATGTCAAACTCCCAGATGGGGGGCACAGTTTTCCTTATTGATTACATTGCACTTTACGATGAAATGTACAAAAGGTAAATGTCACAAATATTGAATCATATCTATTGATAATTTGCAGCTGATGTCCTAAACAGTTATTGCTAATGTGTGCACTGTGTCACATTCATACATTTATTTATTTTTTTCACTAAATTAATTTTAGCCGCCCTCATCTGTATTATACAAATTATTTGACTATAGAATGTTGTGATGCCATTTAAAACCCAACAATTGTGTTTGTGTCTTTTTTTTCACTCCCACCCCCTCTCTTTCTCCTTCTCCGTCCTCTGTCTCCTCCCAGTCCCCTTCTCTCTCTCTCCCTGCCTCTTTCTGTCATTCCCTTTCTCAACTGTCCTTCTCTCCCCCCTCTTTCTTCCTTTTATCACTGTTTTTTCCACTCTCACCCTTCTCACCCTCTTCTCTCTCTCTTTCTCTCTCTCTCACTCTCTCTCGCCATTTTTTCCTCCTCTATCTCCTTCCTCTCATATTATCTCCCTTTCTGCCTCCTCTGACTTCCTCCTCTGTCTTCCTCTTCTTCACTGTCCCTCTCTCTTAATACCTCCTCCCTCTTTCTCCTCCCATCTCATTGCCTTTTTTTCTCTCTCTCTTTTCTACTCCCACCCCCTTTCTCTCTTTCTCCCTCCTCCATCTCCTCCCTCTCTCTTTAAATCCATTCACCTTGCCTTCCCTCCTCTCCACTGTCCCTCTCTCTCCCTTCCTCCTCCCTCTCTCTCCTCCCCTTTAATTGCCTTTTTTCCTTTTTCTTCCTCTTTCCATTCTCACCCTCCTCTCTCTTATTTCCTTCGTCCTCTATCTCCTTTCTCTCTCCCTCCATTCTCCTGTCATCTCTTCTCTCCTCTTATCTCTCTCCTATCTGTAATGTAAACATATATAGAGGATATTTATGGTGTTTGTTTTATTTCATGAATACATTTAAGTTGAATATCACATAAACATGATACAGGAGTGTTTTACTTTGTATTGTAACAGCACAAGATTTTATTTGCAAAATCCACGATTAGCAAGTGACATCTGGTGTGTGACTATGAGCATTGCAGTTGAATTTATGTAATCATATTTTATTCCTGAAACTCATGAGGCCTTGAAATGAATGTCTACAAAAATCCAGTGTGATTTATGTTCTTCAGCTCAAGCCATTTAAAGTTTTAAATTCTTTTCATAATGCTGTTAGTAACTGTCTTTTATTTAACCAGTTAATCTATTTTTGTGTTATGTATGTTATTGCTTCATGCATAACCACCATAGCCACATATTGTACTTAATACTATAAGATAATACACAAAAGTCACTTAACCTGCCTTCTGTACTTGTCTATATGCTGCTTTATATATATTCAAAACCATAGTCTTGCCACTTATGGGTTTGTAGCCTTATATCTTTACTCTTCTGGCAAAGTGGTGTTTTAGATTTTATGTCTTATGTCAAAAGTTATTTATTTTGATTCTTCTGATGCATTTTTCCTATTCTCCGCCTAATTGTGAACTTTGCATTTCAGCACTAGAATTTCCCCATTGTGTGGCAAATAAAAGTTCCATCTTATCTTAGCTCTTATATATAGTTATAGTTGATTAAAGCACATGTTGTTTTTGTCTAGGTACGATGATTGTGCAGTGAATGAGATGCTGAGCAGAGCGGCCTGTTTAAGAGGTCTGAGTTTGGCCCATGAATCATACGGTGATGTCAGCAAATACAGAGAGGCCCTGGATCTGCTCCTGTCCAGTGTCAGGTACTATCAACAGCTAATGTCAGGTTTTCATGGTTTTCTAATTATGACTTGCTCTGATAGTACCTGTGATAAATATTTATCATAGTCTTACATCAGTTAAGTGGCAGGATGTGGATAAAAGTTACTAAGAAAAAATACAGGAAGTAGCAGTGGGAATGCCTCTACCTATGTCATTAACACTAAAAACTCACCCAAAAAGCAGACTTTACATACTTTACACAGTTTTCTGACAGTCTCAACATTCATTCAACAAAATAAAAGTGTTGTCTTTTTTTAAAATTAATTGAATCGTAACAATTGTCCCATGAAGACAAGTGTTGGCCGTTGTTATCATGATGATTACTAGATAAGAGGAATTGCCTCTCCCTGCGTGTGTCACATTAGCACATCTGAGTGGTCATATGAACTTTAAATCATCTTCTTAGACATTATTTATTTTATTTTATTTAATGAGCTCCTTTTTTAATATTTCACATCTGTACTATATGCAGATATGCAGATAAGGCTGGGAGCTGGAGTCTGTGTGCTGCTGCTGCCAGACATTATTGGAACACTTGTCTCCCTTTGGCTGGGACCCCCGAGGAGAGAGCACTACTGCGGGACCCCCTAGAGAACACTCTGCTCCACACACACAGCAAACACACAGTATGGAGCTTATATATTATTTAATGTTTGTAAATCCCTTACATACTTTTATATGCTTAACATATTTTGCTTCAGGTGGTAAGTACACACTACACATCATATGTTTTGCTACCAATATTTGTGCGTATTTGCTTTTAGCTGTAAATATTACACATATTGCCTCTAGTTTGTGTTAATAGGATAAGCAAAAAGTTTAATTTATTTTTTAACATGTTTCTTTACTAATTGAGGGAAAGTAAAAATTATGATATTACACTACTACTACTGCAACTTTGCCTTGGAGATATTAGATATGTTTTATTTTAGTTTAAATTATGCGTGTCTAGTGAGCTTCTTCGTTTCACTTGTGTCACTGAAATAGATTAATCTGATTGCATGATTTCTGTCTGGCTCAAAGCGCAATGGAGGGAGTGGTGACCAGACTGATACTACTATTACTACTACTACTACTACTATTACTACTACTACTACTGCTCGCTACTATGCAAAAGGGTAGTGGCATTAGGCTACGACAAAGATTTACTAATTTACATACTTGAAAGTGATAAATTCAGTTTAGACTAGTATTTATTCTGTCCTTATTAATGTCCTTTTTTGCATATCCTTGTTTTGCTGCTAATTAGACATTTACTACCACTTTTATCTTACTAAACTCCTTATCAAAGTGTTACCATAAACTTATGGCTTTTTATTCCATCAGTCATAAAATCATTAAGACCCAACAGCTGTTACATTGCAGTAAAAGTTATAGTTTATTCTCACATTTTTCATTATACTCTGCTACTGAAGCACTAACTCATCTACCCCTGTTAGCTTTATGTCTGTGCAGTCATTTAGTTAATGTATCCTGATACTCCGAATTTAATAAGATCAGTCCAGCTCTGAAACAATAGCACATCTCCCTCCTCTCTCCTCTGCTTTGAAGGTGTCTCTATTTGATGTGCAGTAAACCTTATGTAAACCTTGTTAGCAGGAGAAGGTGGTCTCCAGACAGCAGCAGTACAAAGACTCACAGTTGTCCCTTTTGCTTTGGGAAATGTTCAGTCCCTTTCCAATTACAGCCCTCTCAGCGAAGACCGCCTATGCTCTTATCAAAGCTTTAAACTTGTTGTCCAAATCTTTAGTGTTTACCTCTTCACACTTTGCTGATAAACAACAATACAAAAATACCAAAAACAAATGCATTTTTTATTATGTCTTATCACAAACGTTAATAAAGAAGCAGGCTCAATACTGACTTAAAAATTAATAACTCTTTGTTTACAGCCCATGAGAATATAAATGAAAAGTTCGGACAGTCCAGATTTGGAGACATTTGAGCTCTAGATTGATACTTTGCAGCCAATGGCAACATTCCCACAGGGTGTGATGCTAACTAAAGGCAGTACTCTGTCTGAAGCTCTGTTACTTAAATTAGACTTTAATCTGAACTGTGTTTTAACACAATGTGACCATAAATAATTGACTTAGCTGGAACAACAAAAGGTGAGCTAATTTGTACTGTTAAAAAGTCTCTCACACATAAAATTACCTAGCTAGCATTAGACAAGGGTTTTTCAGTTAGTCACTCTCATGTGTTTTTCTTGAAAATCAAAAATCAAACTCTTGAAAATGTGTTGTTTAAATACATTTTATATTTTTTCTTGAGTTTTCAGATTATCAGATTATCTTATCTTTTTTTGATAGTGTTTGCTAATGTGTGTATTGTGCCATCATGGAAACTGCTGAACATTCCACCATAGAGATACATGTAGCCAGCAACATGATGTCACTGCAAAGTATCAATTGCCAGTAATACCTAATAAGTTTGATTCCACTATGCAGTATTACCAAGTGATCTTACACAAGTTCTGATACAGAAAACAATATAAATATACATAAATAGGGCAAAATTGGACCTTCTTTGAACAGTATTGATCTGTATCAGTACTGCAAATGAGTATCTAATTTTGATTTAGTTTTAGTATTGATTTTCATCTGCATGCCAATTTTTGAGTAGTATTGATCATTGATCAATATTGATCATTTCAGTTCGGTGATGCTTCCACTTGAAGAGGGTTTGTAAACTCGGCTGTGTCATATTTAATGGCAGTAAATGCATTGGGAGTCATGAGTAGAGTCATACCATAAATCATTTACCATTTTCTACCATTTTGACACAATAAACATTAATTAAGGGTAAATTTTCCAGCATCGTTTTATTCCTACAATTCAATAATCATATCATTACTTTTTTTTAGGTTCAAGTGTTGCATAAAAAGTGAAAAGTTGTAAAATAATTGACAATGTTAGAGAAATATTACCTTTGTACCCTTGTTTTGAAGATTACATTTCAAGATATATTACCCATGTCTGTGTAGGATTTTGTTCCCAGCTTTAAAGATTTGTATTTCTGTGTTTTCTTTATATTTAATTAATGATGAAAATGATGAGAAACCTTCTACCAGGTACTGCTTCTGGAGTTGTTGTAGGCATACATCTCCAAAGATGCTCCTATGGACAGCTCTTAAGCCAGGGGGATAAACAGTCATACAAATGTGAAAAAGCTCCATTCAAATCTATAATTAATGCCAGTTTATGTGGGAATTTGCCTGGTTCTTTTTACAAACTTGACTCTACTTTCCAGCATCGCTCTTAGGCGTGGCTTGTGTCTCTGTGGGCCTGATGTAATTTCAGCTCTGGATGTAGTTTTTCCACAGGCGCTGCACAGTTGGATCTTTTACATTTTTTATAAAATTTTTTTTTTTTTTTTACAGAATAAAAAGACATCGGCATTTTCAACAGGCAAACCAGAAGCAATGAGTGAGTACTTCACTGACATTACAAAAGTTCAACATTCTGTGCAAACATTCTCATCAGCGTTGATCGTTTCTCCAGCAAAGTAGATTCTCTCAGAATGAGATTGCTATTCAATAAAATTAGTCTATCAATATGCTTTTTTTTCATGGCCGATGCCTTCACCAAAGCCAGAGCAACCAAATTGCAATAAACATTTCCACAACTGTATTTCCCTGCTAAACCACAAGAGAGCCGTGTAATATATATATATATATATATATATATATATATATATATATATATATATATATATATTTATTATTATTATTATTATTATTATTATTATTATTATTATTATTATTATTATTATTATTATTATTATTATTATTATTATTATTATTATTATTATTATTATTATTATTATTTATTTTTGCAGTGTCCTCTTTGCATTTAAATATTCAAAAAGGTTAAATAAATCCTTTAGTCGGGTTGTCAGCCGAAATAACATATTGACCTATTAAAGGCAGATAGTTGAAAAAGTGCAAATACTATTATATCAGACCACCAACATATTACACATATCACTAATTAAAATGAGAATTTGTCATTTTTCTCAACTTGTTTTTTCAGGTGATGATGTTTCTTTGAAGGCTTCCATTTACCGTTTGCTTCTTCAGATCCACTTGGACAAATCTGACTTGAAAAGTGCCAAAAAGCTCCTGGAAAAGGTCCAGATTGACCTGCCTCGTGGTAAACACAAGCTGTGAGTGAAAGTGAATGCCAGTGAGAAATGCATGAGGAATGTCATTCTTGAGCGTGTTGTCTTCCTCTTTCTCCAGATCTTTTCTGAAGTCTTTAATCTGTGTAAAAGCTCAGCTTGGAGACAGTGTGGTGATGGAGATGCAGAGACTGGAGGGAGAAGGAGAGCAGTGCTGTTCATTAATGTGGCATCGGGTGGCGCTTTGTTCTGAGGACTTAACCAAAAAACTGACCTGCTACCAGAGATCCATTGACACTCTCACTGTAATGTACCTCAGTCAAGCAGCTTTCATTTAACTTCACAGTGAATCATGTACTGACCGAAGATCCGCCTGTTATTGTACTGTACATCCACTCCTCAATTAAGTAGATCTTTATCACCACCATGTGGATTATAGAGAGCACTACACTACATACACAGAATCAAAAATGTTCAAATGTATCATATTAAAGGTTATATATTATTCAAAATTGACTCTTGTGAGCTTTAAGTCATGTTAAAATGTCGTCTTTTATCAAAAGCATACCCGGCGTTCTGTTTTGCTTCATTCACATTTGTTTGAGTAATGTCCTGCATTTATAGACTGTCTGCATCTCTAAAGATCAAAATGCTTTGTTCCATCTTGTGATATTATGAAGTTAACAGCTACTTTTTTACCTTTTGTTGAGAAGGGACAGGCTGAAATGATACAAATGATTCTAGTGAAGGTGTATGGAGTTTAAAAACATATTGGAGCACTGTCTGTATTGCCACATGACATCGCAAGGTGAAACCGTGTTTTCTGCATGAAAGAAGAACTCAGCCTAAATATGCAGGGTCTGAGCATTAAACATGAATGAATGAAATAAAACAGAACTCCAGGTATGGTTTTGATGAGGAAACATTATAACATAGATCAGATACCAGCGTAATATGGGTCCTTTAATAGCCAAAACACATTTGTAACACTTCAACTCAATTATAATATATTATAATGTATACCTTTTCTAGCTGGGTGTTTGCCACCTTTTCTGCATGGATATATTATTGCTTTGCTTAGAATATTCCACAATATGGAATTCAACTCATGTTATCTTGCATTTATTCAATTACAATGTTTTTACAAAGTAATAGCATCTTCATGAAGACAAGCTAGTTGTGATTGTCCGCCAGAAAAGTTACATAGTCCACTGATAAAGATAGACAAAATTGCAGTACCTAGTAGAGCAGGGGTCGGGAACCTATGGCTCGCGAGCCAGACATGGCTCTTTTGATGACTGCATCTGGCTCTCAGATAAATCTTAGCTGACATTTGTTAACACAATAAGTAATGAATAAATTATACATAAATACAGAAGTAATCAAATCAAGTAATTCTCAAAAATAAACAAAACTACGGTAAGAAAACCATTTGGCTCCGTCTTTATGCGCTGCCTCAACTCACATCGCTCTTAAAGTGACGGTATATTTACGTAAAACTTCAATAATGACAATCCTAAGATATTTTCCAAAATCAACATTAATGCAATAAAACAAGTGTAGCTTATACATATGAAATCAAATATTAACATAAAACATAATTTATTAACATATTAACACTGAATTTGCATGCATTACCAAACGAAAACCAAATCTTGGGTCCCACAGATGTTATTTTTAAAAAAAAATTAATAATACATTCAGAGACTTCTTATACTCTAAAATTGTTGGTCTTGTTTAAAAATTCACACATTTAGTTGTATTCAGAGTTAAAAAAAATATTGTATGGCTCTCAAGGAAATACATTTTAAAATATGTGACTTTTTTGGCTCTCTCAGCTAAAAAAGTTCCCGACCCATGTAGTAGAGCATGATAAATGGCAATTGGGCTCCCGCCAGTGGTTAAACTTTATGATGAAACTGGAACTACAAATCTATCTATGAATGAATACTGTATAGGCATTTATTTAGTAGTGACAGCCCTTAAGTTTTTTTTGTCTTCTGACCCTCACCTGTGGTTTGTGTTCATATGTAAACAGAGCACAGACTCCCAGTGGCAGAAGGTCAGTCTGCTCCTGGAACTCTCTGAGTGGATGTTCTTCAACAACTTTCCCAAAACTGATGCTCTTCAGATGATCCAGTGGGCCATAGACCTACTCCTGGAACCACAACTTGAGAATACACAACCACCAGGTATAATTCTCCCTTTCTTTACTTGTCCTTACCTATTATATAACCCAACTTTATATAACCTGTTAAATCTGGTTATTTCACTTTTCATCACCAAAATATCAAGGGAATCTATAAAACTGAAATAAGTTTAGACTTAGTGTATTTGAAGATATGCAAGTTAGACTATCAAGTATGCTGCATAAAATATATAAAAACATGCAAAAAAGAGCTGATAAAGTAAAAGAAACATGCAATGTAATCTTTCAAATAAGAGTATAAAGTGATATCAAAGCACTGTGGTTCACTGTACAGTCCATTCACTTCTTGTTTAATTCTTTAACCTCAGCCAAGACATTTTACAGGGATGTTTATTAATATTATCAAGAGAATGAAAAAAATTATAAAAGTCTCTTTATTCAGGGGTTTTAGCTTCCTGTTATATAAATAGAATCTTAAGGACTTTTTCCCCATTTAAAAGATATATTATTTTGTCTTTAACTGTTAATCACTATGACAGCGGCCCAAAGTTTTCATCATTCTGAAACTCATGAATAATGCCCACCCTCATTGTACTTTATTTTTCTATAGTTGTATATCCCTTGTGTGTGTATTTTTTGGGAAGCCTGGCCCTATTTTACATAAGGAAGCGACTGCCCCGTGTATTAAGACTATTTTGGTACCCTTTGAATTACATAATTATTTAATGCTTTGGGAATTCCTGCTGAGAAAAGCACAGTGTCCCTGCTGTGCAGTCATTAAATATTCCCAAAGAGGCGAAATTAATTAATTTGAAGATTAATTGCATAAACCAGCGCATGGTTAATACCGTCTTTATATTACAGCTAAATACTAATCATTGGTCATGTAAAAAAATATATTCAAGAGTTTATTTAACAAAATTTTGGGGTAAAAAATGTGTTTCTAAATGTGAATTTAAAAAGGGGACAGTATGTGATTGTGCACATAATGTAGCAAAGTTTGATGAGTACCAATGAAGTACTGTACAATTCTACTTTTTTCCATTACTGTAACTTATTTTCAGATTACCTAGTGGCTAATATACAGTTTTTAAGTTATAAATTATTTGTCTTAATTTTAGTTGTAGAAATGACAGTAACACTTCATAAAAAACACACATAATCAGCCCTTATAAAGCATGAAGACTTAATTAATAATGAACAAATACTGGAATCGAAATGGCTATGAAGAGTTATTAACAAAAAAAAAAAATACACTTCAATTGATTTTTGTTTCAGTTGATGAGTCCACAGTCAGTCAGTCCACATTTCTGAAAAGTGGATCTCCAGAGCAACCCGTTCAAACTGTGTCTGATCTCAGAGACGTCAAGAGTCTTGATGCTTTAATAAGAGCTCACACTCTCCTCGCTGTGATGGCTGGAAGGACCTCCCCTGAGCACCAGGCAAACCTGCTCCGAGCCTACTGCTTCGTCATACAGATGTGGAAGGTATAGTATGTTTAAAATCTACTTTTATGATGTTTTAAACATTTTCCTCATCATTAACTGAATGTTATATATCCATTATGTCATGCATGTTTGAGTAATCCTGCATTGTCCTGTATTGAATGTTCAGAAAATTTTCAACTACTTGCTTCAAACAGTTGGAACGAGTAGTTGAAAATCTACAGCTTGCTATGGTCAAAGGAAGTCTATGAATATGATTATATTATTAAGATTTTAGATATTACAGACAAAATGTTAAATAATGAACTAGATATGTTATTGTTTCTTACTAAATATGCCCAAGAATGTATGTCTCGTTTAACTCCAGTTATTATCATACTACCTTATATACAATTATATTATCTACTACCTTGATTTAATATAACTGCTTTGTCTATTGTGTCTCTCTAGATTTTGATGACAGAAGTTGGTCATATTTCCAGTGAGCTGGCGAAGTTCCAGGCCCAGAGTGTGTCTCCGGCCTCAGCGGGATCCAAGAAAGGCAAAGACAAAGACAAGGGCAAAGTGAAGAAACCAAAAGAGGTGTGCAGATAATTCAGTGACAACATATTTCTATGACGAGACATACTCACAATGGTTGAAGTTGCAACTATTTTGGCAGTATTTTACTTTGTGGCTTTTTGTTAAAATCTAAAATATTTCAGTTGAGATCTGAAGTCGTATACTATAATGACAAAGGTTAATCGGTGCATTTGGTACAGTATGTTTGGATTTTATTTATTGGATTTTTGTTTAATTATTTTTATTTTAAGTATTAAAAAGTCTGAGTGGCTGGTAGGTCATTTGCAACATCATGTGTATTCTGGAGGACATTACACATGACAAATGGTTGGATTTACTTTGAAGTCACATTTAAAGCTAAAACATTTACATGAGGATGATAATGATAATAATGATGATGATGAGAAGAAGAAAAAGAAGAAGAAATATATAATAAAAAATAACAAAATGATTATAAGGTACATTACATATTATTCAAATAATAAGTAGAAATAGTTAAAGAAAGTAAGTAACTTAAAATCCACTAAACAGCTGTTCATATAATTTAAATACCCATTTAGAATTTCTCAGTGTGTCCAATTCATAATGTAGTGAAAAAGTGTATTCTCCATGTTCCAATATGTTTGCATTCACAATTTGATTTATTATTTGTTCAGTAATTATTTAGTTGTATTTTAACTGACGATCAAAAAATGTCAGAAAATCTGAAATGTTTCCGTCTTATTGCTTTGTCCTGTAGATCTCCCCTGATGAGGACAAACTAAAGCCCCTGTTCCCAGATTTGACCCCTCCTCTGACTCTGAAGGACTGGGTGTGCTTTTGCTGTCCCGACCAGGCCAGGCACGTCTTCAGAAACAGCAGCAGTCCCAGATGCCCTAACGCATGCTCCATCCCCAAACAGGCACGGCTAAACATAACTCTGTGACTCTGTGTTCCCCTGGGTCAGATTTTCGGAATGACTAGACAATGTTTCCACTGGGTATAAAATCTGTCAAAATACTGACTTGACCTACACTCTGTCATTTAGTGCAGTGCTTCGCATCCTTTTTTGTCTTGAATACCCCTAAGCACTCCTTAACATGGGTACAAGGCAAACTATTAGTATTATAGTGCATTTTCAATTAATACAATTATTTTTCTGTTGATTTAATTATATTGATGTCCAAAATCAATATCTATCAATCCAAGTCAATCAGGTTTAAAATAAACGTTTTATTCAAATACTATTCCATTTCACATTCTTTCAAAATGAAATAAATCACTGATTTAGTGGATTAAATTTAGGTATTGGCAGAGCTAGATTCATGGCTTTTAGTGTTGTATAATTTTATTGACGTGATGGATAATTAGTCAGGGCAATCAAATAACATATATAATGATAGAGAAGATGTGTAAATAATTCAATGTAATTTCAGTTGAACATTTAGGCTGATTATGTTGTTTACTTTTTTGCAGCCTCAGAGCCTGTTTTATTTGGACTTATTGGAGAAAGAGCTTCAGTCCTTGTCCCTCCCTCACCTGACTCTTCCTGTGTTACACCTGGCTGAGATAATCGCTCATGACCTTTTGGACCAGAAAGCCCTATCTGAACTTTATAGACTGAGGTAAATATCTACACACAGAGAAGTCCAAATGTTGCCCAGATTAGATTATTAACTCTTTTGAGACCTTTATGCAACTGTAATGTTATTAGTCATTAGCTTCAACAAAATAAAATATACAACAATTTATCAATTTTTAAAAAATGTTTTTAAGAATTGTGAAGACGTGTTATGAGATGCGAGTGGAGACACATTCACCGTATCATGAGAAACTCCACACTCTTGTGAGAATACATGAGCAAGAACTTATAGGGTAAGTTTTCACTCTTTCTTAAGTGCTCATTTATATATTTTACACTTAAAATAAATACAATAAAATACATTTTATATATATATTTGTGTTACAGGGGCAAGAGAGAGATACTCATTTCCAAAGAGAGAAAAGGCCTTGATCAAACTTACAAACAGGTCAGTTTATGTATTTTGATTACATTACATTATAGATGACTGAATGCCATACTATGTATCATATAAGGTTTAAGTTGTATTAAAAACTTACATCTCTTTGTTGTTTGTTTTCAGAAAGCCCTCCTGGGTGATATCAGCACACAAAGGAAGGACATTTGTGCTCAGAGCATTTGGCTGGGCAAAGCAGAGGTCTGCCTCAGGATGGGGCTACACGCACAGGCCAGACACTTCCTGGAGGAAACTCATTCAGTGGCAACAGTGAGTCTAAGAGCACTGTGCTCATTTATAACGGACAAGTTCTAGCACTCTAAGACTAAACAGCTACGAATTAGAATTTACAATCTTCAGTATAATATCAAGTTCTGAACATCACAATTGGATATAGGTAGTAGATTTTCCAGGCAACATTTTATTCCTGGTATTTTTTATGTTCAGTTTTGCTTTATGTAAGAAAATCCCTACAGGGATTACATAATTTATGTCAAATTATGAAAATAAGTGTAAACAATTTAAAATTCTATTTCTAATCATGTAAAATTAATCTTCCTTTAATGATGTGTGCTGTTTTTATTCCAGATTTTTGTCTGAAATAGTCTTTGCTGTATAGGAGTTTAAAGACCAGATACCATAAAGTCTAAATTAAGTTAAATTAAACAGATCCCAGAATTATACAAAAAATCGTGTGACAAATTGAATCTGAATTGTTTACATTGTCTCATTTGTCTTTTTCTTTACAATTTTATATTTATGGTTCTGAATTGCGATATTTTCCAGGCGTTTGCAGACCAGATAAGTGCAGGGCGTAGTCTGCTCCTTCTGGCCTCTTTGGCTTATGAGCAGCAGAGCTCTGCCCAGGCTTTGATCCTGTTGGACACAGCCCAAGCCTCTGGAGGAGACCCGGATTTCTGGTGCCAGCTGATCCAGACTCGAATCCAGGCCACAGCGACGCAACAAGACACGCACGTACACGCCAAGGTACAGCCAATACTGATGTATACAGATCTGTACCAAGCTACACTGATGCTGCATTCATGTCATCCTGGAAACTCTAAGATAAACACATAATCATTCAACTACCCAAAATGTTCTGTTCATGAGAGTACACACATGAAACACACACATTTGCATAATTTTAACTTGATTATCCATCCATTTTCTCCGCTTTATTAGAATAATCAGTGTATTATAAAACAAAATCCTTCTCTGTATGTATCTATGCCTCAACCAATCCCAAACAGATGCCTGTCACGGTGATCTAAACAAAGTTAAAATTATGAATGTTAAAGCCCATTTTCCCAAGTTTACATCTGTGACTTTCCGAGATCTTTTTCTTCAGATCGATGATATTATAAGACAAGGTTGTGAGGCACTCGAGCTCATAAAGGAGAAGCAGATGAACAGAAGCAAAGAGGTGGAGTTCTTGATCACATCAGTAAAAATGAGGTAAAATATTTCAATGAAAGCAAGAAGAAAAAACTTGAATTGAATTAAATATAGGTTTTTGATGCTGTAAAACCAAATAGTGTTTTATGCAGATAATAAAACTAAAAGCTAATTTTGATTTTAAAATACAAGTTATGATTTTTCTTACAAAAAAACTTTATACTACAATTAAGGGACCTGATCATTGTCCTAAATAAAACCAGTGAAATAAAAACATTAAAGGCTAAAAAAGAAAACATCCATATCATCTGTATAAAATAAATACACTCAATGTAACAGTATTTTAGGCACAATAAATTATACAGCTTGCATGCATTAGTATGTCTATAAATTGAAAAAATAACTGGTCATGTGAATAAATGGTAAAATAAATGAATAATGAATAAATAAATGATCAGATTTGTCTTGCAGAGGAGCTGTTGAGTGCATACATTTGGTTGGTGATGTTGAACCTGGGCGGACCCTTTGCCCTGAAGATGCCCTGAGGCTTAAAAGTAACTGTGATAAACTGGAACAGTGTGCACGAGACTTCACCCTCCTCCAGCACAGAGAGCAGGCAGCAGAGGCACTGGCACACTGCTCCCATGGACTCAGGTAGGGATGGGACAAATTCTTGAAAGATCAAAAGGGCCACAAGCTTATCGTCCCTCATGGATGCAAAATAATATCTTGTGTGATTTTAGGTCTCTTCCACCTTTAGACTTCAATGACATGGTGTCACAATTTTGAAGGGAAATTGTTCATTCACTTTCAATTTAAGATGGCATTTGAAGACTCCTGTGAAGAGCTGTCATGTTTAATTGAGGGGTCAGACAAAATACTATTATTGATATCTTGATTTTGTGGTTTGGTTTGATAGATATAACTAAATAACTAAAGGACATTACCACTAAATACAAATGACCAAGTTTTATATCTGTGCATTCACCTAGATACTCCTCATTGAAATACCAATTTTTTATTCAAGTTGTGAGAGATGTAAACATTTAACATTCTTGATCCTACTGTATTCATCATGATGTCCCTAGTCTGAGATCATCTAACAGAGCGTGCTACAGGAACATAGTCTCCTGACACAGATTTTCTCTTCAGGTTTTTAGCCCAGCACTCTGCTGAGACAGAGGAGAAACAGCGCCTCCTGCTGGTTGCCCTGTCACAGATGCAGGCAGCTGTCAGTCAGCTGGAACATGTGGCCCTGAATGCTCAGAATCTGCTCCCTGCACAGGAGGAGGTATGAAGGACACAGGTCCAAAATGTCCATCTGTTACTGAAGCTTAATGAGTTCAATAAGTGCTATTTTCAGACCTTTTTTTTTTTTGTAAATCTTCAGACCTTTAATTTCTTGAGTAATGCATGCTTTTTTTTTCAACTTTTTACTTAAAGAGAACAAATGTGTTAATATGTTAAATTTTCTAAATAAATGTAATTTCTTATCATCTTGAAGCAAAAACTGTGCAGCTTTGTCAGCAGATGGCGCTGCTGTTTAGCAAAAAAGAGGCACATTAGGCTTTGGTTCTTGAGCTACACGTGCAGCAAATGATATATATATGTATGATGTATGTGTATGTATATATATATATATATATATATATATATATATATATATATATATATATATATAAAATGCAACATTGTCCAAAGGTCAAATCTTCAGTTTTTACTTTGTGCTATCAACTTTATTACAGGTACAAATTATACATGTTTTTCTTTTCTTCTGAGAAGAGGATAAAGAGGATAGTAAATAGACAGCATGCATTGTTATTGTTGCTATATACTACCCACTTAGATCAACAAGGATGTAAAAAGTCAATGCAAATTAGCTTTTGTGAAATATGGAAGTGAACATGCTAATCCATTCTCTAACATTTGTTTCCCTTTACTCCAAGAGCCCTGTTGTGTCTCTGGCCGTGCTGAGGTGGCTGCTGAGGCTCCGGCTGGCTCTGTCTGAGCTGTGCATGCTCATGTTGGAGGAACACTGCACCGAGCACAGGCACCAGGCTGTGGCCCGAACCCACAAATCTGCAGCTCTGATTATCTTAGAGGACTTCACCCGCTCCACGCCTGAACCTCACACTGTTCAACAGGTCACACAGACAATATAATTTAGTCCTGATGTTTTAATTGATGCATAGGTTGCATTTAAGGACACCACATCAAATTGGGACAAGTTGTTGTATATGGTGGGACAGCTCATACACTTATTAGAGAGATTGGAATAGGTAGTAGGTGCCAAAATTTTACAACCCTAAATTCCAGTACACCCAAAAATATGATGTACGTAAGTGTCACTTTTTAAGCAATTCATGTGGCATCTATGAAAAAGTAAAATAAGTGGGGATGATGGACAAGGTACTAAAAGACTGTACGGGACAAACGGTGTAAAATGATAAAATCTTAGACAGACTAGGGCCAATAGTACGCTATAGATTTGTTTTTTTCATCATGCCTGTGTTTTATTAATGAAAAAGTTGTACATAGACACTGTGAACCAGTTTCTTCTTAGTATGAAGAATGCTAAAAGACACTAACCATAAACCAGGTCCAAACTTTTGACACATTCTATCTGCAGATTGTACCATACATTTTAAGCAGTCCTCCATCTCAATTTCTAAGTACAGTTTTACATCACATAATGTCAGCCTATAGAAAATAGCTGGCTGCTCATATTGGTAGTCTGCGCATGTTTATAAAGCAAACAGGCTGTGAATGTTAAATCTACCCAACATGCGGGGTTTGCTATTGCTCATTTATTATTAATAGATTAGATTGGGCAACTGCTACATGCTGAAAACGTGTCCATCAGTGTGTGAATGAATTGCATATAGCTAATATATTGTTTTTTCCAAGTCTTATTTTCTTGGACCACTCAGTTGTTCCTGGCTAGACACTTGATTTCCTCTTCTTTCCTTCATAACAAAACCACTCTGATTCAATATATTCCTACTTCTGACAAAAAGCTGATACAGATCTCTCCAATATGTTTCAAAATAGAATTGAAAAGTCATCTGAAATGCTCAATATGTCTGAATTTTATTAAACTCAAATACATGTCTAAAGCTTGTGTTGTATAACAGTGGATATAGTACATGTCTTGCACAGCCTTGCCTAACCTTTTCCCCCTCTGTCCTGAGTAGGCCTGGCTGAATGTGGGCACTACCCTTGGGCAAGTGGCACTGGGCCAGCTGGCTGCAGTTAGCTCTCACTACCTGAACAGCGCAGAGACCAAAGCATGGAGTCTATGTCTAATGGGGAAATATCTGAGGCTACAGGCTACAATAGAAGACCCCATTTATGTGTCCGCCCTCTGGGACCCAAAGAAGCAGGTAGAGCCACCATGACCAATGCTGGTTCATATTACATAAATACTTTCAATCAAGTAGAAACAGTTGGGGAAAAAACTTCTTTTCTGTGCCTCGTTTAGGAAGTATCCTGGCCTGCTTCTGTAAATGTTTTGAGATGAACTCATAACTGTGCCGTCCTCTACAGACAATATTATACAAAGCCTGCTGAGTGCATTATGAATTTCAGTCACCTCTTTGTTTTGTTATTCTGTAGGGTTGAAATGAAATGGAGAGTAAACCTCGTCAGTCAAGAGGCTCAAAATTCAGGATGCTAGAATGGATGGTTAGGATGTTTTCATGGCACTCAAAAATTTAGAAAAACATGTGTCCTTACTGTCAGTGGGCTTGCATCTTCGCAAAACTGGCGCTTACTTGGCCTGAGGGTCCACCTGCTTGTCTCCATGGAAATCTTGTTTCCTGCTATAATGTTGTTATTATGTTGCAATAACAGTATGGCATAAAACTTCTCTGTCTCTATGGAGAATGATAGGCAGGTTTTAACTTTCTATTTCCATGGAATCACAGTAATGTGCCACCTCCCCATAGTTATGAGGTGTTAAACATTCAAGTCTCCAACAGGCAATGAGAACACAAGATGCTATGTAGTCTCCCCGATGATTGTGACATGAGGTCACTGTAGATACCTCTTCTTCTATATTGTCTGGAGAGTTGCACAAGAACCTTACACAACTGAATGATTCTTGTACTTTGTTCATAACTGTAAAAATGTGCCTCTTAAGCCAGCATACAAGAACCCATTGAGCCATGTAAGCGTGTTGTACTGACTGCAATTATAGGGAAAAGCTTGAGGAATTCCACTGGAGACCTGTTGTTGGAATGCTATTGCCCACACTCGCACACACTTCACATAAGCCCCAGTGCTCCAATAACCTGGAAAAATCACTGGCTTATGCTGATTAGGGATAGATAATGTCAGCCCGTGTATTCACTACTGAGAGGCTTACGTCCTCATGGTTTGTGATCATAAGCAGATTTAATAATAATTACGCCATTGTTCTGTGATCTCTCAAGAACTCGGAGCTAAAGGAGGCCGACCCGCAAGCGACAGGTGTGGAGCAAGAGACTTCAGAGAAAGAACAAGAATCAAGCTTCACAAAGCCAAGAATGACCTCTGCCAAAAGCTCAGATAAGCAGGTACATACTGAGTGACAAATTACCCTATTACAGCTATCAGTAGAAAGACCCATTATTAATTACTTTCAATACTCCTGCATGCTAAGACTGTCTTCCTCTCATTAGCTAAATGTGCCAAGTTGAATTGCTTTATGTCATGTGGTAGTGCTCTCATTCTCCTTGAAGTGCTCCTCCATGTTTTTAAAGTCCATACACACTTTCAAATTGATTCTGCCATTACCAACTTTAAAACTGCTTTTAAACTGCGTGCCTTTCATTCCTGGAATAAAGTAAAATTTTCTTTGCCCCAGTACAGATATATTGACACCACTGTGTGCTATCTGCATTTAATTATAAAGGTTTTTTATTGCTAAACTAGTTCTGTTTTTCATGTTTGTAAGACAGCAAAAATCAGATACAGTGCCTTTAAGCAATAGATTGAGCAGTTGTTACGGTTGTTAGGATATGCACAGACATAAATCGTATCTGCATGCCAACTTACTCCAGAGATATAAAAGTAGCTGCAGTCCTGATTTAATCCACCCACACATTAGACTGTTACGCGTATTCAGGCTTTGTAAATATGTATAACCTGATTAATTTTCTCTGTCTCTGTATTATTTGTTCAGTTAAATCTTCAGAGAGCACAGCATCTCTTAGCTGAAGCCAGTAAGTCCCTGTCGGAGGCCTCAAGTTTGTGTCTTCAGAACCAGCTATCAGCTGCGCTCCTGTCAGAAGTCTGCCTGAACATGGTGGAGACTCACGGCCTGTCTGACCCCAGTGTCACAGGACAGTACCTGGGTCTTCTACAGGTACAACCACTGTCACAAAGCGGAGTGTATTTTCTAGGGTTTACACCATGAGTATTTGAGGATACGCAAGGATGTTGGATGTAACATACCTTGTCTTCTTCTCTCATAGCAACTAACTTCATGTACTTGATCACATGGTGATGTTGTTGCTATGCCTGTAATGTTTCCCAATAAGGCATTATACGTTAACCTTGTACAGCAAGATGGATTCTTGCAATAATTGTGAGTTCACAAACTCACAAGAGTCCATCTTGGCATTCTTCTGTTGGTGTGATTGGGTCTGGCTGCTGGCTGGCAGAGCAATGACAGAGCAACATTGACATTTCTGTGGAAGCCAAAGGCAAAGCGCCCAAACAAACAAAAACGAACATGGCGCTGCCAACATATGTACCTAAGGCTATTTTGTTTGTTTTTGAAAAACATGCAGAAGGTAAGTGCTTTGGTTAAATCCAGTTGATAGAAAAGCACAGACATCTTTCCTGTCCACAAATGCACAAAGTTTGAGTTTCCGGCTTGTTCGACTGTTGTGATGCTTTGGCCAATCAGATTCAAATATTTGTCAAGAGGTTACACCTTTTCCCAATCGCTTTCATTGAGAGCCATCCCAGACTGACAAATGTGTATGACATAATTCAGAGTGCTTTACAAATCAGTCTGGTGAAAGCCAGGTTAATTATACTTATCTATTTTGCATTTATTCATTTGCCGATGTTTTATTGCTCATACATATCTTGTAAAACATGTATTCTTACAATAAGCTGACTCACCTTTCCATAGATCTGACCTGTAACCTGGCATGGTGGTGCTGCCTGCTTGTCTTGAAATAGATATGTTTAATGCCATATTGTTGAACATTCCAGGAAAGGTTATGACATCTACAAACAGGTGGTAGACCATCCATCAAAAAAGTTACATACCACCTTTAAAAAATTATACTTGGAATTTCATTAGTCTTCCTCAGTGTCTCCCTTTTTCCACCAGATCTAACCACAGGATTCTTCTACCATTCACTATCATTCCTCTGTGCACGTCCAAACTATCTGACTTTATCTGATTTTCTCATTCCCAATTCTAACTCCCAAAGTCAACCTTAACATCTTCATTTTAGTATTTGCAGCTCTTTCTACTGTTTCTTCCTGTGTGACCATGATTCACCACAATCTTGTACACATTCAGTTTTTCATTAAATAATTTCATCACACAACACCCCTGACACCTATTCCATGATCTGATCACCTATTTTTTTTTTGTATTTAATTATATTTTACCAATTCCATCCAATTTCAGAGCATACATTCTACAGTGTCAATTTTTTCCACTTTCCCTACTTTCATCATCTTATCTAATTGTTACATAATATATAATTCATATTTGAAGTAATCTCAGTTGTAGACACATGATACTAACATGATAGTAAAATTTCAAACTCGATTTCCATGTTAAGGAATAGACTCGATACTACTTAAACGTTGAATTTTAAACTTGCTATATAAATATAATATAAATATAAAATATAATATAATTGAATAAAAACACTCTTTCTTTAGACAATATAATGTAATTTTCAGCATTAAATCATAGTAGTGCCATAGTGGTCTATGGATGTATCTATGTAGTCTTATACTTATTCTTCTGGTGCAGCTCAAGATCATTCTAAAAAGCTGTGAGTGTGACTTCTTTAGTATTGATACTGATTTCGATACTAGTTTTAGTATTGTTTAAAATCTGATTTTCAATATTTTAACAACCCTAGATAATAGTATACGTCTAATACTTTATCATTTGTTAAGATACTGAAGAAACACAAAGACACAACATAGACTGAAAACTGAATAAGGAAAAGAAGAAAACAGACAAAAGATACAGCTATTTAAAAACATTTCTGATGAGGTGTGGTGAAGCGTGAGGAGCTTTTAGAGGGAGGTTAAGGCCAGGTTATCCAGGGATTTGTCCACAGTGGTGAAGTTTGATCTGTGTGACCTGGGATAAGGAGCCAGTGTCTTCTCTGTTTAACTGTGGCACAGCAGTTACCACTTCAGCCTCACAGCGAGAATGTCCTAGGTTCAGCTCCCAAGCGGCTGTGGCTTCTCCACGTGTACACGTAGATTTTCTCTTGTTTTTCTAACACTAAAAAACATGTACAATAGGGAAAATGAGAGTTCAGCTCTCCTGGTTAAATAAAGAATAAAAATAATAAAGAAAAATAAAGAATAAAACGAAATCTTTCTCTGATTTAATGTTATCTTTTTATCTTGTCTTGTTGCCTTTGCTGCTTACATGTTTCCATTTGTTACGTCACTCCAGAGTTGCCTCTCCATCAACCTCATGACCAAGGTCCTGACTGCAGCATTTAGTGACTCCCAGGACTCCACTCTCTCCTCTCTGCTCCAGCTGAACACAAACCTGCTCCAGTCCCGTGACGAGGGCCCCACCCGCCCCCTGCAGGTGGCTCAGGGCACTGTCTGCCGCTGCTCCAAGGTACCGGCCTCCTCTCCCCTCTTATGATTTATGAATGCTGTCACTGCCTCCTCTATGAACTCCCAGGATGGTACACGCTATGTTAAGGTCTCTGCACTAAATATACTGCTGTGGGATTTAAAATACAGTGGTACAGGGACACTGAGGAATAGTTAGGATGAAGTTTGGAAAACAAAAGACGTAATATTGTTGTAACAGTGCACCATTTTGTGTAATGTACAGAAAACACATAACACTGACAAAGGAGATTTTTTGAGACGATATACACTGCCTGTTGAAAATTATTACAAAATCCTTTGTTTATCCCATCATGGTTATGTCACCTCTATGTCAATGCTTTTACTGTGCACTAGTCACAGTGTGTTCAATGACATTTTTTTCTATAAACACACAATAAAGTTGGAAAATACAAAACAGTTATAGCAGCACCTTAACTGTAATAATAATTGTATGTTTGTTTACTGATAGTCTTTTTGAAATAACCAATGTGTTCACTTTAAATACTTCTTTTGAAACTTCCTGTTCTGTGTCTTCCCTAGGCCTTCACTCATTTGTTCATTAACCCCAGTCACCTGAGCCTCCTCTCAGATTTGCCCCCAAACATGAAGCTGCTCCTATTGCAGCACTCGGAGGACAGGTGATCCACTATTATATTTATGTTCTCATCTGCCTTTTGCCTATGGGCTATAAATACTGCCTTGGCTCTCTCTGTCACTGCTGTGATGTATGAGGTTGCATAAGGACGAACAAAGCACTTTCAGGACCACTTTAACTATATGTGTATTTAACTGGACACCGGGGGTTGTTTTTGTAACTCCAATCTTTTTTTCAGGAAAGAACTTTATGGGGCTTTCTATGAAGTGAAAGCTCAGGGAAATCAAAAAGGGAAGACAATTCAAACTAAAGGTTAGAAGCTTTTCTGATTTACTAAAACTGGAACAAGAATATCTCACTTATTTTCTGTATTACCTATTTGACCCTGATTTCCAATAGCTACCCAAGTAGAAGATAGTTTTGCGTCCCTATTTACTCAGATCTCTTCTAAAATTCTGCTGAATGTTCTGTAAAGAAAGTTTTTGTGTGGATCTGGATTACTGCTTATGTGTAATTAATGTGTAAATTTTGAGTAACTGTATTTTGTTACAGTTATTTCTTTAGGTGGTATTGACAATACAGTTACTTATCTAAAATCAAAGGATACATGGTGCTACTTGCTCACACAATTTAGGCAACTGCACATAATCAGTGAGACATCTGCACATAATCTGTGAGGCAACACTGCTCTTGTGCATGTGTCATTTTTCCATCTCCAGTTGGTGATGGACGACGCTTAACAAATAGCAAAACACATGTAAAGCTGTTTTTAATCCTCTGTTGCACATTAACTCTATAATTTAAATACAACTCTGCATGAACATAGTCAGTACACAGTACTCTAATTGGACCGAATATCAGAATACATTACAAAATACATTTTAATGCAGAGATTCAGTATGTATTGAAATGGTTTCAAAGCATTAATATTAAAGTGCACTGTGTAACTTTTCTGGTGGAGGGTCCATTACCAGCTGTTCTGTATAGAGATGGTATTGCTATGTCTGGAATGTTCTATAGTAAGGCATCTACTCTAGATTTAATGTATTCAATTTCAGGTGATTTATTGCTTATAAATATCTTGAAAAGCATGCGTTACTATGATAGGTCTCACCTCTCCACAGATTTGACCTTTCACTTGGCCTGGTGGCACCACATGCTTATCTCCATGGAAATAAATAAATGTAATGCCATACTGTTGAACATTCCAGGCAAAGTAATGACCATAGAAACATAAGGTGGCAAACACTCCACCAGAAAAGTTACATAGTGTACCTTTAAATATTTGTACTTGATCTCAAATAGCTAAATCTGCTAAGGTGGCTATTGCTTAACATGCATGTAGACTGTGAGACTGGAAATGTGATAAGAAATGTATTTAGTAGCTTTAATAACACTGGCCCCTTTAGAGACCCCAATTCTGAATTTGTAATGTCCAGTGTTACCTTGAAACCGTATAGAGCCCTGTAGTCAGCATTTACATAGCATTGAATGGCTTAGCATTTTTTCTTCGAGGGCAGTTAAAAGTTCACATTTAATGAAGGCAAAGGAAGAGTAACCACCCTGAAGTGTAAACAAAAGGACTTTGTGACTCTAGCATCTGCATTGTCTTTGAACCTTGACCCCCCGTCACCATCTGATATTAAGATGGACTACGTGCACTTCATTTGACCTCTCTTCTGATTTAACAAGACACACAAATGCGATCAGAACAGATCTTGAGTCATTATGTAAAGATAAAACGGGAAAGACAGTTGTGGAAAAACAAGATCAGACATGAGAAGATGTATGTGGTAGGAGCTCGCAGGGACCAATTATAAGCCAATACTGTACCTGTCCAAGTATACATGCCTCATTCTGTGTCAATCTTGTGGTTTTAGGCTTGACATGTTCAAAGGTTGCCAAGGTTGCTGTGTGCCCCAGGACTCTGCTGACTCTGCTGGACCATGCCCAGGCCTTGAGCCAAGAGACCAGACAAGTCCGACTAAAGGAGGCCTCCCACCGGATAGCGGAGGGCGCAATGGGCTCTGCTTTGGAGGTGTTGAGAAATTTACATGATCACCAATGTAAACCAGCATTTTATAAGTAGTACTCCTTTCCAGGACGCAAAGGCTATTGCTTTCTGTCTGTATGGCTAAAATTAAGACTATGAAATGGATGTTGATTTTTTTTTTTAACTATCTATGGGCTCCAAGTAATGAAAAGGTTGTATCAGTGCCATAGAAATTACTTTATCTTTATGATGTGACTTTAAGAAAAAGTTATTTGACAACTATGAAATCAATGAAAAAGTCTATACTATTTTTGTTCTTATTTCAGCTGAGGACTAAAAACCTGACCAATCAGGAAAACCTAATATTATCTTAAACTGATAATTTGCAATGGCAATAAAGAAATGTAAGTTATATGGTTCCCTCTTTTTAGAGGGAACCATATAACTTACCAACCTTTGCAAGTGGAGTGCTCCTCTATATATATTTTATATTCTTGTTTTTATTGAATGTAAAAAAGTAAAAAATACAACATTCAACTCATCTGTTCAAAAGATGTGAGGAAGTCAGATAACGTTAGCAGGCACCAGCACAAATGCTTGGGGTTAAAAGGAACATTACAGTGACTGTATAGGTCCTTATGTTTATAGGGAGTCATTCAGGCCTTGTACAAACTGAAGCATAAACAGATTTCTGTCTTGTTCCTTAAACAGAGCTCAGCAGCAGAACAAGCATTAGCGCTTCTCTTCAGAGAGCTGGTACAACAAATGGAAGCCTATCTGACTCCACTTCTTTCACAGTTTGACTTTTCCAGCTTCAGGTATGTCTCTACTCTATTCGCTATAAAAAGACTTGTGCATACGTGCATAGGTTATATGTATTTATATATGTATATCATTATATTTAATATTTTACAAAAAATATTGAATATAATGATTCTATTTCTTTTTTTTTTTTCAGAAAGTTTAACATTTTATTTCCTGATTGGACTTGGACAGGAGATATGACATAGCGTGTGTATACAAATACATATCTGAATGGAAATGCAGAAGCTGACAGTTTATTCCATCAGCTAACTCACTCCAAGTAATAATTTGAAAAACATGAAAACCTGCTATTTTACTTTAATTTAGATTTCATGGCCTACAGAAACATGGTTTACACCTCTAGACAGATACGGTACTATCAAGTTGCTATAGCTTCTTCTATGGTTTCATAGTGTGTAAAATGCAATGTTACTGCACCATCTTAAATGTTTAATGATATAGTGTCAGTCTCTGGGCTGCACATTCAATGAACTGTGGAAGTGTGTATTATTGTTTATACCAAAAGACTATCTTAAGGCAGTTGGGGCAAAAAAAAATCAACATGAAATTATTTTGCATTATAATTGGGTGTGTATAGAGGAAAGGCAAGTTTATTTGTAGAGAACAGTCGGTGAAGTAATTCAAAATGTTTTATAGAATAAGATATTAAAATTACAATACAAATAAAAAACATACATAAATAGTTATGATGCAATTAACTTGAGCCTGGTTTTAAACATTGTCAGAATAGAGGCCTGTCTCACATCTTCAGGAAGACTGTTTGAGATTTTAGCTGCATAAAAGTAAAACGCTGATTCCCCATGTTTAGTTCTGACTCTGGGCACCAGCAGGAGAGATGTCAGAGATGTACTTTGGAATTCGGCCATAGCATAGAGATGGTCTGAAATCTTTGATCAGCTCACTACAAACTTAACGGTTCTGTTGTAGTCTGTAGTCTAACAATTCAAAACCATATCTATTGCATGGTCAAAAGTCCTCTAAATGGCGCCTACAAACAGGAAACTGAAACCCATTAATATCATTCTGGTTGGAGTGATGTTTCTTTGCATGTCTTTACTCCAGGCCTGTGTCAGCAGCTCCAGAGCAGACCCGGTCCAAAGACAAAGAGGAGAAGACCAGCTCAGGTACAGCTACAGGGACTCTAACTTGTGCGAACCTGGGCAGCCTCATTAGCAGCATCTGTAGAGACACATAGCACGTCGGTGAATGTCTCATCTGTAAACCTTATGCTGGGCATGAAGGAGGAGCCAGATGTTTGTAATCAGAAAGACCAGGCTGAACTTAGATTTAGACTTTTTTTTTAACCACAAATAGTAGCCTAGTTTGAACAGTAGATAATGCTATTAAAATACTATATACACAGTTAAGTCACAAAAACAAAGTGGGTTTAGTGTTTAGTTCAAACTTTAAGACCATTTCTAGTCTTCTTTCTCTAGTTTGCCTTGCCCTACATGTGAAAAAGAGTAGATATGTTACACCCATCGTGATACTTATACTTTCCCTCTTCCCTGTTCATACAGCCACATTCCCAGTGGAGTCAGGGGAGTCTCTGGTGCTTTTGGCCGATCAGACTCTGCTCCTCCTCCCTCTGGAGGCTCTGTCTGTGCTGCAGGAGGAGGGGCTGACGGCTGTGTCCCGGGATTTCTCACTCCAACTCCTCCACACACGCCTGCAGCAGTCAGACAAAGGTACTACATGCTGTCATGTATTTGGGTCACAATCAAAATCAAAATCATCTTGTGTACTGCGTGTCATGATAAATAATATATCTACTTATCATGTGATAAGTAAAACATGGAATTATATTTTTGCAGGAGTCAGTATTTATTGTGGATACATTTTCTGGGGAACTTCTTCTGTGCTGCAATAAGATTTAAGCTGCTTTTTTGTTTTTTTGGTCTGTTTGTCCTACTTTGAACTAGTGTCAATATGATTTTTAATTGTTTATATTTTCTTCATGAATATATATCGCATTTCTAAATGTGTTAGAGTGACAGGCCTAACTGCTGGCCAACAAAATTAAGACTGCAAATGTTTCTTAAATGTGCTAACGGGTCTGAAAAAGCTTATGATAGGTATTTAGGTATTTAGGTATTTAGGTATTTATTTATTTATAGTCATTGTCACAGAAGAACAATGAAATTGCATTTGGAGCATCCCACAAAGGAGGTGCATTATGAAACTTGTCTAGTGGCAGGGTCCACAACATGCTTGTCTCCTTGGAGATGTTATTGCTTTGCCTGGAATGTTCTACAGGAATTAAACGGAGACAAGCAGGTGACCAGGCCAAGTTACAGGTAAGAATCTATGGAGAGGCAAATCCACTTGAAGAATACAGGTTTTTCTAAGGTATTTCGAGTAATAGAACACTTCTAATTGTGTAAATCCGAATGCTATACTGTGGAGCATTTAAGACAAAGCAATAACAACTCCGTGGAGACCACCAAAAATTTACATAGTTTTAAAATGTGTAGAATAAATCTCTTATATAGTTAGAGTTTAGTTATGGCTATGTGATAAAAACTAAACTCTGCGTAATACTGCTTACTAATTAAATTATCGTGGTTGTAAAAGTGCATTGTTTCTTCTTACACCAACTGCCATAGACTATTGTTCAACGTTCTACTTTCTACAGTAGCCGTATGTTATGAACATGTACAACTTCATATGTTTCCATTGCATGATTATTAGGCTATTTTTAATTATAAGCAGCATTTAATTGACACTTCCACAATCACCTGTCTCTGTGGGAGGCACTTCTCAATCATTCAAATGGCTTTATGGATGTTTTCTTGCCTCAGCATCTAGTAGATTGACGGAGCTGTCCTGGAAGTCATTCACTGGGCTATTAAACTTTTTAAAAATACAATTGCCGTTTTAGGTTTAAATAATAACTTCTTGATCATATAGTGCCTTTCAAGATACATAGATGTGCCTTACATCACATTATTCATTCACTCACATATTCAGTGGCAGAAAATCGTTGCCCTGGGGTAGACTGACAGAATTAAGGCTGCCAGTCGGTGCTATCAGCTCCTAATGACCACAGAAGCGCACAAGGACACAACAATAGCTTGCAACAACAGATAGTTCTAAGCTCTAATTGGAACTGGGACCTTACCACAGACTAATGTGAATAATCTGATTTCTTTCTGATTTTTCATACTTGTGCATATGTTGACAAGGAATTTATAATGACAGAAATGAAATTAATTGAAATAAAAATAAAAATGAGTTAATAACAGTTGCTCTAAACTAATTAACTGTCACATGTTACCAGATATTTCTGAATTTTAAAATTTCTCTTGGCCTTGCAAACACACACCACAAATCACATCTAATCAAAAATTTTTTTCTGGCCAAATAAATGTACCCAGTGATGAAATATTAACACTTTGGCAGTTTCAAAGGTAATTTTTATACTATTTTCACTGTGTTATGAATGTAGAAACATTGTGATGCAGACAGGCAAGTGAAGCAAATAACTTATAAAAGATACATTCAAACAGACACTGCCCTATCCACTGATCTATTAATAACTAGGGGCAGGCTTTGTGGAGTAACTGGGCCTGTGCCACGTAACATACCTGATCTTATTCCCTTTAAATAATGTCTTACACTTACCAAAGCATCTCATAGCCCAGGTTTAGGAGCGGAGGCAGCCATCCAAAGAAATGGAATTTGTCCAGAAGAGAAAGGTCATTCCACATCCCACTGGCATGCACAGGTTTATCCAGACATCCGTGAACACCGCTGCCCACCGGAATAAGGGGGTGACCATTAGATCTGCCATAATATTGAGGACAATTCACTGCCTGAGTCCGCTCTGATTGGGCAGAGTAATTTTCCATAGGAGCAGGCTGGAGGTTAGCGGTGCTATAAACTCAGGACTTTAAATAGGGCTTTAAAGGGCTCTGAGTTTAGCTAAAAAGCATTACAAACATTCTCACAGGCCTTCCATTTACCCGAGACCTATAGAGACCTGTAGTGCATTCACATTGATGCGTGTGTTATAAATTGCAGTGTATTGTGATTCCCAGCCCTAGTTATGATTATTGGGAGAAGAAACATCACCCTTTTACGGTTATTGGTGATGTAGAAAGGTTAATATGTCATAACCAGACAGATGAAAAACACATCTACTTAACACAATTACTTAATTTGCTTCAGACATTCTCATATTATTTTATTTTTTAGAAAGTTAATTTACCTAAAAGCAGGTACTTCCACTTCTCTGGGAATTGGCACTTGGTAATCACAATATGAAATATTATTAAATACTCTGGAACATTTCACACTTTCACCTCTGGCATGTAGGGCAGTAACAAAGTCTATCCATCTCTATCTGTCCTTTTCCTGGCACAAACACCACATTAAAATTGGGACTAAACTTGAACTAAACCAGTAACTAAATCTGGACCAAACTAGAGAAATCAGGACTAACCCTGAACAGAACCAAACCACGTCTACATCAGAATTAAACTAGGCTCAAACCAGGACCAAACAATTACAAGCCCTGGCAGTTGTTCAGGATACAGAGCAGTAATGACAGGTGACAGCTAGACCACCCAGTAAATGTCCAGTTTGCAGTGGGAGACTGTTAAATCAGTTGCGTTCATGAAATCATAAATGGACTGAAATGTTTTGACATTTTGTAACACAATAAACACAGTAGCATAAAGTGTGTGTGACTTTCAAACTGTTGAAAATCCAATGTACATTCTATTTCTGCATTTGCGCACATAAGTAACTTCAGCAAAGTCGTTGGCAATAAATGACCAAATCCAAAGTCCATACTCGTACTGCAGTACAACTGTCCATCCACCATCCATTTTGGACTGGAATAATCTCAAACTCCCCTAATCCCACACATCCCTCTTCATACACTCTTCCTCTTCCTTCTCCCTTGGGTGTCTATTTTCCCTAAAATAGACTGAGGTACATCTGTCGGTATTGCTATGTTTGTTTTTGTTTGCTTGGGTGCTTCACCTTTGGCTTCTGCACAAGCCTCAGTGTATCACAAGATGTATTCTTGTGAGTTTGTGAACTGACAAATACTGTGAGAATCCATCCAGCTGTGCAAGGTTAACGGATCCGTTCCTAAGATAAGATTCTGCTCTGGTACTCGTCTGTCTGCAGTATATATGCCAGACTCTGGGCCTCAGAGTCCCAGGATTGATTCACCGCTCTGACAATTTGCTGAATGTCCTCCCTGCTCTTCACCTCCATTTTAGGCTTAGACCGTTTCTGTCAGATGAAACCAGTGGGGCAAAACCTTGTGGTGGTTGTGTTATATTTTTCTATATGACTTTTGACTGATCTCAGACAATTCAATTCTGGTCTGTTGCGTAATGCACTCAAAGACCCTTGTTCTCCACTGTGCTGTATATTTGGATTTAAATATCATTGAACTCCTGTTGGGTTGTGTTGTCCCTTCAAGTTTATGTTTGAGCTGCTCCTGAGTGTAAAGCCTTTCAACACTGTCTTAGCTGCGAGTGTATCTGTCCTCAGGGTATTGTGCACACTTTTGGAAATGAAATGCAGACATCTTTACCTTTTTAAAGGTTGAATTGTTTGCATAAGCTGTGAATGTTTAAAGGTTATTGTTAACAAGACCCTGAATGACCCTGTTTCTGTGTGAGTTTCCTGCATATGCTACTCAGCCAAAATAGTGTGAAAACATAATTTTGAATACATCTTTATGTGATTTTGTCTTTTCATATACAATGTTTTTTTGGTTTTTTTCTGTCCTATCATTACCATATCTCTGACGTGTACAGTTTACCATTGTGTCAGGAAGATGTAGTACCCCAAGCCACATTTGAAGGGGCTATCTGTTATTCTGGTTGTGATTTGCATGTACACAATAACACACAGCACATTAACACAAAACATGGACATAGCTTCTCCAGATCAGAAATGTTTGTTTTGTTCAAATGTCTAATGTTGGTGAGTGATTTATTGCACCTGTGCCAAGCTATATCGGCCTATGTACATAAGACTGGCACCATGGAAAATCTTTGGGTATTTTGAGCAGAGCCTTAGTAGCTGTTAAGTTGTGTAAAAGGACCACATTACAATATATTGAACTGAAAACAGTAATATAGTGTAGTTTATTAATTAGAAATATTTGAATGATCACTTACAATATATATATATCCATCCATCCATCCATTTTCTTCCGCTTATCCGGGGCCGGGTCGCGGGGGCAGCAGTCTAAGCAGGGACTCCCAGACTTCCCTCACCCCGGACACGTCCTCCAGCTCCTCCGGTGGGACCCCAAGGCGTTCCCAGGCCAGCCGAGAGACATAGTCCCTCCAGCGTGTCCTGGGTCTTCCCCGGGGCCTCCTCCCGGTGGGACATGCCCAGAACACCTCCCTAGGGAGGCGTCCAGGAGGCATCCTGAGCAGATGCCCGAGCCACCTCAGCTGGTTCCTCTCAACGTGTAGGAGCAGCGGCTCTACTCCGAGCTCCTCCCGTGTGACCGAGCTCCTCACCCTATCCCTAAGGGTGCGCCCGGCCACTCTGCGGAGGAAGCCCATTTCAGCCGCTTGTATCCGCGATCTTGTCCTTTCGGTCATTACCCAAAGCTCATGACCATAGGTGAGGGTAGGAACGTAGATTGACCGGTAAATCGAGAGCTTCGCCTTCCGGCTCAGCTCCTTCTTTACCACAACGGACCGATACAGCGACCGCATCACTGCAGACGCTGCACCGATCCGCCTGTCAATCTCACGCTCCATCCTTCCCTCACTCGTGAACAAGACCCCGAGATACTTGAACTCCTCCACTTGGGGCAGAGACTCACCACCCACCCGGAGAGAGCAAACCACCTTTTTCCGGTCGAGAACCATGGCCTCGGATTTGGAGGAGCTGATTCTCATCCCAGCCGCTTCACACTCGGCTGCAAACCGCCCCAGTGCCTGCTGCAGGTCCTGGCTCGAAGAAGCCATCAGGACAACATCATCTGCAAACAGCAGAGATGAAATCCTGTGGTTCCCAAACCAGGCCCCCTCCGGCCCCTGGCTGCGCCTAGAAATTCTGTCCATAAATATAATGAACAGAACCGGTGACAAAGGGCAGCCCTGGCGGAGTCCAACATGCACTGGGAACAGGTCTGACTTACTGCCGGCAATGCGAACACAGCTTCTGCTCCGGTCATACAGGGACCGGACAGCCCTTAGCAAAGAGCCCCGGACCCCATACTCCCAGAGCACCCCCCAAAGGACACCACGAGGGACACGGTCGAATGCCTTCTCCAGATCCACAAAACACATGTGGACTGGTTGGGCATACTCCCATGAGCCCTCGAGGACCCGATGGAGAGTATAGAGCTGGTCCAGTGTTCCACGACCAGGACGAAAACCACACTGCTCCTCCTGAATCCGAGGTTCGACTATCGGTCGGATTCTCCTCTCCAGCACCCTGGAATAGACCTTACCGGGAAGGCTGAGGAGTGTGATTCCCCTGTAATTGGAACACACCCTCCGGTCCCCCTTCTTATACAGAGGGACCACCACCCCGGTCTGCCATTCCACAGGTACTGTCCCCGACCGCCACGCGATGTTGCAGAGACGTGTCAGCCAAGACAGTCCCACAACATCCAGAGACTTGAGGTACTCAGGACGGATCTCATCCACCCCCGGAGCCTTGCCACCGAGGAGCTTGCCAACCACCTCAGTGACTTCAGCCAGGGTGATGGACGAGTCCGCCTCTGGGTCCCCAGTTTCTGCTTCCTCCTCGGAAGACGTGACAGTGGGATTGAGGAGATCCTCAAAGTATTCCTTCCACCGCCCGACAACATCCCCAGTCGAGGTCAGCAGCTCTCCACCCGCACTGTAAACAGTGTTGGTGAAGCACTGCTTTCCCCTCCTGAGGCGTCGGACGGTTTGCCAGAATCTCTTTGAGGCCGTCCGATAGTCCTCCTCCATGGCCTCCCCGAACTCCTCCCAACCCCGAGTTTTTGCCTCTGTGACTGCCCGAGCCGCGGCACGCTTGGCCTGCCGGTACTCATCAGCTGCCTCAGGAGTCCCACGAGCCAACCAGGCTCGATAGGACTCCTTCTTCAGCTTGACGGCATCCCTTACTTCCGGTGTCCACCACCGGGTTCGGGGATTGCCGCCGCGACAAGCACCACAGACCTTACGACCACAGCTACGAGCAGCCGCATCGACAATAGAGGTGGAGAACATGGCCCACTCGGAGTCCATGTCTCCAACCTCCCCCGGGATCAGGGAGAAGCTCTCCCGGAGGTGGGAGTTGAAGACCCCCCTGACAGAGGGCTCCGCCAGACGTTCCCAGCAGACCCTCACAATACGCTTGGGCCTGCCAGGTCTGTCCGGCTTCCTCCTCCGCCAGCGGATCCAACTCACCACCAGGTGGTGATCAGTTGACAGCTCAGCCCCTCTCTTCACCCGAGTGTCCAAGACACGCGGTCGGAGGTCAGATGACACGACAACAAAGTCGATCATCGACCTCCGACCTAGAGTGTCCTGGTGCCACGTGCACCGATGGACACCCTTGTGCTCGAACATGGTGTTTGTTATGGACAAGCTGTGGCTAGCACAGAAGTCCAATAACAAAACACCGCTCGGGTTCAGATCGGGGAGGCCGTTCCTCCCAATCACGCCCCTCCAAGTGTCACTGTCGTTACCCACATGGGCGTTGAAGTCCCCCAGGAGAACAACGGAGTCCCCGGTTGGTGCACTGTCTAGTACCCCTCCCAGGGACTCCAAGAAGGCCGGGTACTCTGCACTGCTGTTTGGCCCGTAGGCCGACACAACAGTGAGAGACCTGTCCCCGACCCGAAGGCGCAGGGACGCGACCCTCTCGTTCACCGGAGTGAACCCCAACACGCAGCGGCTGAGCTGTGGGGCAATGAGCAAGCCCACACCAGCTCGCCGCCGCTCCCCGCGGGCAACGCCAGAGAAATGGAGAGTCCAACCCCTCTCAAGAAGTTGGGTTCCAGAGCCCAAGCTGTGCGTGGAGGTGAGGCCGACTATATCTAGCCGGTAACGCTCAACCTCCCGCACAAGCTCAGGCTCCTTCCCCCCCAGCGAGGTGACATTCCATGTCCCCAGAGCTAGTCTCCATGTCCGGAGATCCGGTCGTCGAGGTCCCCGCCTTCGACTGCTACCCGAATCTCTCCGCACCCGCCCCTCATGGCTCCTCCCGCAGGTGGTGGGTCCACGGGAGGACAATATATATATATATATATATATAATTGTGTTCATTGAATAGTAACACTGAAAGGCATTTTATTGATTATCTTATGCAATATATATAGCCATGCATGACAAATTAACATTCTTTATACTTAAGTTAAAGCCTCAATTTTAGCCAAGAAAATAGAAAGCATGTTTTGTTTTACTTTTCATTATAATTTTATGAAAGTGACATGCCACCTCCAGAAAGTTACTCACTGTACCTTTAAATATATATTACAAATGATTTCAGTTCAAAGATACATCAACATTATTACCGTGTCAGACTTCCATGTGGACTCTAAACTGGCTCATTTGTTTTATATTGGACAAAACCATGGGCAGTTCCCCTGATGACTAAAAATAAATGAAGATAACTGCTTACCTTATTTGTTCATTTATAATTGTTATTTTTTGTGGAAAATCAACACAAAAAATAAATAGCCTCTTTTGAAATGAACATGATTGTCCATACCTGCTTTGGAGTTCATTAATAAACAGAGCAGTCATGCAAAACTTCTTCAGACACCAATAAATGTCATTGACTTTGCAGACATAAAAGTGACTCCCCCTACAGTCCAAACGCGGTGTAATCTTCCTCTGCTAACAAGTGTACATATTAATTCTGCTTCCTGTTTGTGGCAGTTGAAGGTGACAACAAAAAGGAGACCAAAGGAGCCAAAGCCAAGGGAGATCAAAGTCAGGCCATC
This sequence comes from Periophthalmus magnuspinnatus, assembly GCF_009829125.3. Lineage (NCBI taxonomy): Eukaryota > Metazoa > Chordata > Actinopteri > Gobiiformes > Gobiidae > Periophthalmus > Periophthalmus magnuspinnatus. The sequence continues at coordinate 17,240,584 of NC_047140.1, forward strand.
AAAGCGGTGAGTTCAGTAAATTAATCTTGGGTTGCCAGATACACCGCGCAGTATTACTTTCACCTGCTGTCAGCGCCGGCACTAAGTACGCTTTTATGTGCACTTTTTCAATCAATTACATAATGTGTTTTCATAAAGATCCTATTTTGGGAGGCAGAACATTTTTCACTTCGATTTTTGCCTTTTTTTCTCCAACTCCCACTTCCTCCATAGCACTGTGATTTAAACTACTGTTTATGTGGATGTTTTATTGTTTTTCAATACATGGCATGCTATATGAAATACACCATTAACTGAGTATGTGTCTATTTTTCACAGCGACCATTTGTCCTGCCCCCAAACACCATCCCAGTCAACTCCAAGAACATCAAATGTATCTTTTTGTCATATCATAGTCAATATTTCTGTTTATGTATCTGTTTTGTTAATGGCTGAATTTTGTCATTTACTGAAGTTAGTGATTTTTAACTGTGCTTTAAAGATGTGGTGGATCCTTACAATGATGGTGTCTTTGGTAAGTAGTAACAATTGATGATCCCATTAAAAAAGCATATAGTGATCAGTCATGACAATTTTGTTTTAAGCTCATTTATTTTTGACAGAATATTCGAGACATTCTGGGCAGGGCAAGTGCTAAAATGCAGTATAGACTATTATATGTACTACAGTTTATGTCTTTATTTCTAGATACAACATAACTGAAATCAAACACTTTGCCAAACTAACACCCCATTTATTTTAAGTGGTAATATAGCCAACAAACACCTTTGAGGAGATTCAGGGCAAAACACTGACTTTTTAAAACTGGTAAAACTGATATAATGTTTTGGCTGCGTGCCTATAGCCACTAAAGTTTAACCTATGTTTGACTTCAGTATATTATAGTATCAGTACAAGTATTAGCAGGAGTAGTTAGTAGTATACTCCCATCTATAAAAATCCAACTCAAATGAGCCAGACTAATGTGTCTAGTGTTTTAATAGAATATATGTTTCATGGGACCTGTATCTTTCTACATCGTAAATGAAAGAATTAATCAAAAAGAGATTGAATGGATTAAATAAGAATACATTTTTTTCATGGCCACCACTAGAGTATGAAAAGACCCAGATTCAGTATGTTTAGTTCAGGTTCAAGTAGTAGTAGTATCTGATTTATGTCATGTCATCCTTTATCTCCTCCTCTGCAGCTTGTGTTCTTACTCAGTTTGTTTACATATGTCCATTTCTCATTATACCCATGTTTTGTGTGAGCAGACAGTACCAGTTTATCCGGGAGGATGAGTGAGATTCTGGAGGCGCACAGCCAGATTTCTGCCCATCTGTGGGAGGGCTACATGGGCAGCAAATACAGGCCCAGGTGAGTGGATAAGCCCAACTATCAAACTGCCTCCAGAAACATGGGCTTACATACAACGTCACTTCCAAATCATATGTATATAGCACGTTTTACAAACAAGTGCTGCACAGACATCATGCTAGTGCTAAAACTAAATAAACAATACTGAGGACCACAAAAGTCTGTTAAAATCTAGAGGGAAAAAATGAAAGTAAATCTCTGTAAAAAGGTTGACAGAAGTTATGGCTTGCTTTCAAAACATTTATAGGAATGGATATGTTTTTGACTCGTTAAAAAGAATTCATCAAGGTTGTTTTTTTCCTGCCTGGTTTATTTACACTACTTCTTATTCTAAGCTAAACGAGCACTTGGATAGGAGACCGTGGGGAATAGCAGGTGCCACAGTGAGGCAGCAGTGACTCTAGTGCAAACTGTTGTTGTATCCTTAGGCAAGACACTTCACCCACAGTGTCTAGTATGAATATGGTGCGTGTGTGAGTGTTGGTTGTGGTTGGAGGGGCTGATGGTAGATTCGCTTCTTCTTCACTCAATTTTCTTGTTTGTGTCTAAAGATGAGATGAAGTACATTTTCTTACTTATTTCATTCTCTCGGAAATGTTATGCAATAACCCAAATAATATGGGTCCTATTTTATGAATTATAAAATTAAAATTAAAATTATTCTGAATTCAAGTCATTCTGTCATAGTACCTGTTATGTTTTTATGTACTTATAGAATCCTGATGTTTCTTTAGTACTGACATATGTTTGATTGTTCTGTTTGAAGGCGGGCTGAGATAGAGCAGCTGCTGTCCAGATGCAGTACTTTCATTTTTCTGGGGATGGAGCACTTCATGGTGAACGTGACTCCAGCCAGAATAGCAGCTCTCAATCTGTCAGGTAAACTCATAACCCACCATTCAACTCACTGTTTAGAGCACAGCACAGGGCCTCAAAGTGGGAATCATTTGTCCATAAATGTAATTCTTTTCATTTTTTTCTAATAAAGAGACGGTAACCATTATTAAGCAGTAATAAAACAAAAAGTAGTCAAGATAAGCAGCGGTGTGTTAAACATTTGAAATTACATTGCAATGAATGCAATTCCAAAAATCCTACTATCAGTGACATTTTGAGGATGTTTTGCAATAGGTAGTTACCACTACCTACTTTGCGAATTGAATTAACAATGCAACAACATTTATAAAGCATCTTTAGCACTGTTTCCTTTGTTTCACTTTGGAGCGGATTGGTATGGCCTGAAAGTGTCTCAACTGTCTAAAGTGAAATGTACGCCCTGTTTGAAGAGGATCCTGGAGGGTAATAGTGCTTGTTTAAACTGTAGACAAAGTATGTGCTCTCTCAAATACATCTGTTATTTGACTAATAACTAAAACTACGTCCTTTTAAGTGTAGTATTAAAATAATGTCCCGGGTTACAAGTGTTTTCATTCTCACTGTTCTCAAATATCTCCTAAAATAGCTGAGAACAAGACGTCTCCTCTCCAGTGAAAATACTTATTCCTGTCCTTTTTTCTGGGTCCAAGCGCTCTGTATCCTCTGAGCTTGAGCCCTGAGTCACTTCTGAGCTCTGACTCTTGCCTGGAGTGTGGACTAGAGGGCAAAATCTATTCAGTTGTTATCACCTATGGTTGTTACAATAGAGAACAGGACTCTGTCCTCAACAAACAGCATTCTGACAGTATGTTAGTGTTGGGGCTATCAAAATGTATGTGTAAACTAACATTATTTTTAATCATATTTCAAAAGTTTAATTATTTTATTTATGTATTTGTTTCATTTTTGACAGCACTAGTTTTTCTTGTAGTAAACAAATAAACATTCACTCAAGTGTGATATTGTTTTGTCTAATGCATTCCTGTCACTGGGGTTCAGACGATATACAACATTCTATAGGCCAATAATATTTAATACAGTTTAATATATTTTAAATGGTAAATTACAATGTAATCAATAGAGAAACTGACTTTTGCCCTCCATCTAGTAGTATGACATCATCACATGCTAGAATCTGAAAACCACCAATACTTGCCTTGACCTAGATGGTCGGTTTTGCCATTGATGCCCTATGGCTGGGTTTCAGATGACATCACAACATTCTACTGGCCGATATTATTTAATACAGATGGGAGTAGCTAATGTTAATATTGTACAAATGTAAATGTTTGTTGTAATCCAGTGAGTTCTTGGGTCTAGTCACTATTAGAAATGATCAGGTTCAATGTTTGTGAATTTACCTTTTGGATATTTCAAAGTGCAGTGTAATGAATAGGGAAAACTGGCCTTGTCTCTGGGATCATGACATCATCTCATTCTAGACTAGTTGACTTTTTTTTTAACCTTGTTTCTTCAATATAAAGAAACTATATAAGAAAATGTTTTATAATGCATTACTCTGACCAAGAAAGCCAAATGACTCAGAGTTCAACCTACAGCAGCGTCAGTCATTTAATGAGCTTTCAGCAATTATTAAACAACTGCTTTCATAATGAGGTCTTTGGCTGACTTTCCTCATATTTGCATGAGCTGTGACATTTAGTATGTAAAACATGGCTGTGTAGTGAGGATACCAAAGCAGAGTGACCTTATAAGTCACTGTTACAAAAGCAGGAGTTGGTTAAAAATACATGCTTTACCTTCAAAAGCTTTTATCGTTAAGAGTACACCCTAGAAACGTTTTCGAGATGCAACAAAGCTCTTCTGAGTAATATGCAGAATGTTGATAATTATTCATGATTACATATATCACACAGTGTAGCGGGATTCAGAACCTCCTATCCATTCACTCTACTCCACAAAGCAATTACACATATTAGCCTAACTGATGTTGAGTGCGCTACCTTTTCAATCACTGGACATGCCATAACCTCAGTGCAGTGTAATGTACTGTATGTAAGGAACAGTGTGAGCATTCGACTACAGCTTTGGCTCTTTTATGGCTCCCAGTGAAGAGCCAATCTTAAAGGCTCTGTACTAAAATTTGACTGTCTTATGAATGTGAAAAACACATCTAATTCATTTTAAACGTTTTGCCGTGGTCCAGTGTTTTTTCCTCACTTACTTTATGCATTCAGAGCTTCCTAATTGTTGCCTAGGATCCATAAAACACACTTCTTCACTACAGAGAGATATCAGTCTGGATTTGCCAGGAAATCATGATTGTTCATCGTGATAAATGTATAAGCACTTTTCACTACTCTTAGAGACCTGAGTTTTGCCAGGATGATATGATGGCTAACAACAGCTAGCATGTAATTAGATGCAGAAAGTACACAGCTTATTATTATTATGTGACTTATTTTGAGTTCAAGAGCTGCTTATACAATATATCTACTGGGGCAAGACACATTTTGCTCAAATACATGGACTAAAAAGTGGGTATAGGGTCTCATTTTAAACGTTCACTCTAATGGTAATCTCTCCCATGTCATCTTTGGTCATCAGTCTACTCTCTTCTCTTAAAGAAGTCTTTATAGATCCCCTGGCTCGGTGTATTATTTACAATCTGGGCACTCTTAACTCCTCTGTTCAATTATTAGTTGAGGTCTTTATTCGGACTTTGTTAAATAAATGATGAACTTTCCCAAATCGCCTTTTTTTTTTTTTTTTATAACTTCAAAGGTTCTTCGTAGATGTATATTCTTCTACATTTCTTTCAGTGTTGTGTGATTGACAGAAGGACATTGGGTCTAAACGTAGCCTAAGGACAGACACATGTGCCCCCTGTGTGCTAGTGCTAACTATAGCTAAAGTGACAGGCACATTCAAGTCTACTATCTGCTCCCAGCATGCGGACATGATCAGGCGATGAGAGATCTGGGGTTTCCTGGAAACAATAAGGGTCATAAAGGCACCATCTGCTCCCAGGACTAATAATAACCTAATTAACCTGATTTAAATGTGCTGGCTTATTTGGTGAAGTTCAGCGCAAATGAAGCACTCAGCAGTCATCATATTTAAAAATGAGATAATAATGTATAAAGAATTATTATGGGATTATTAGAGGTAATTAATGTAATAATGTATTACTGCAATTTTGTGTCATTTCCATGTTCTTTGGGCTGGGTTCTTTGAAGTGATTTTTTAATATATGCAAATCTGATATAATTTCTTAAAATGCATTCATAGTACAGTACCATTAATACACTCCAGATAAACATTTTAAGACCAGTTGAAAAGTTGCAAGAATTTACATTTTGCACTCTTGGATCTTAAAAATGCAAAAAGAAGAAATGGGAATGACACAAAAAAAAAAAAAAAGCATAAGCAATTTATTGCAAACAACCATTAAACTGAAATAGGCTATTTAAAAAAATTGGGTGGTCTCATCTTCTCCACACTTAGGTCCTCTACCAGAGGCCTGGGAGCTTGAGGATTCTGTGCAGTATCTTTGCTGTTCCTAGTACTGCATCTCAGTCCAGAAAAGCGCAGTACTAGGAACAGCAAAGATCCTGCACAGAACCCTCAAGCTCCCGGGCCTCTGGTAGAGGACCCGAGCGTGGAAAAAGGGATGAGACCACCCACAGAGGGGATTTTTTAGATATAGTTTTTTTGTTTTTTATGGAATAAGCCCATAGCTGCCTCTCATTGCTTAACCACATAAAGCAAACGTTTCCATTGCATTTCTTACTGAAAGCGAAGTGTGGTTTCATAACTGGCCAGTAATTGTGCACTCTTTTCAACACCCCTGTGAGCAGAGATAGTATATTTGTTTGATTGCTCTTGATTTAAAATACAGCCTTCCATTTCCCAACAGGGACAAAGTAGTCTAGTTGTCTATAAACCCATCTTTGGTCTAATGTTTGTGAGCCATACATTTAGTCCTGTTTTATATCTGGAAACACAGTTAAAGAAATGAGACAACAGCCAGAATCACTTACAAAACACTTTCTGGAAATAACTGAAGAATGCAGCTCTGTAATCAGATCAATTGATTACATTTCATACGCAGAGAAAGGCTTCACATGGGAAATCTCTTGGGAACATGGGGACCAGACTGATATTAATCCGCATATAAAAAATACAAAGCAATATCATTCTGGATTTGCCAGGCAATAATTCTGCAGAAATTTACTAAGTTTTTCAGTCCCCAGTGATATTTTTTTTTCCTTTCTTTTTCCTCGTAAGCAGCCAGTATTACTTTGCAGAGGACATTCTCTGACCTAAACAACTGCAGCATTTGAGATTTGATAAATATAGTCTTAATTGCCATTTTGACTTGATTGTGATATATTATGCACCCTAATATTAAGAATTTGTCATTACCTCATGAATTTGTTTACCTCATGTAGGTTTTAGGGCTGAATGAGTTGGGGGGGGGGAGTTTTGACAAGGATTGTGATTAGACTTGCAATTATGGTTAGATAATAGGATTCTGGTCAAAGTTCACATTTTAAACATGTTCAGAAGAATTGACAAAAAGAAGTATGAGCTAACAAAATAATACAAGAATCAGTGGAGATCTAAACTACAAGGTTAATGTTTTTTATCCAGAATAAGACAGGATATTTTGTTGTTTGTGGAAAAAATTATGGTACTTAAAAATGGTCAAATTGTGTCTTTTCAAATTGCTGTTTTTGATTCATGTTGCCACCCTAGTAGGTTTTCTTTCTGCAGTGTAGTTAAATCAACAACTCTAGCCTTTCGTCCATCATAAAAAATATAATAAAATAAAAATGCCTAACCTCCACTAAACCCCTTTGATATTTTATGGAGAAGCTCAAAGTCTTTCTCACTGTTTGATCTAAAATATATCTAAAAATCTACAGTATAAAAACAGCTTTATTTGTAGTTCTTTTCCAAATATAGACTTTAACTGTGTTATCTCTGTAATGCCTCAGTCATCCAGGTCTGATCCATAGTAAAACCAAAAGTAAAATCTGTCAACTGGACAAAAAAGTTGTAGAAGTGAAGATGTTTCGCTTCTTCATTTCTTTAACTGTACTGTGTAACCTGAACTCAGAAGACACTGACTAAACTCCTCTGAAGATTTAGTTTATCAAACATATTTCTTTGTTTAACCTGTTGTACTTTTCCATTGTGTTTAGTTGCCTTTGGGATGAACTGCTGGCATGTCTTTAAATTGTGTATTAAAGCCATGCCAAGGGAAATATCTGCTCTATTGGTAGTTATCCCTTACAGCTTATGTATGTCTTACTGCCCCAAAATGACCACTGTGTTTCTACTCCTTTAGAATGCAGCATGGCCCTTCTCTTTGACCTGGTCCAGAACAGAAAAAGTATCGCTCGCCAATCAGACCTCAACAGGGAAAAGTGGTAAGAAACTTTGATTGTCTGGAAAGGAGCTATGTGCTACATTAAAGGCCCTATATCCTTTTTCCATACAAGTGAGGAATAAGTTTGTGCGACCACAGATAAAAGTTTAAAACTAACTCTCTGACTATAATAACTGGAAAAGGACAAAATGGACAGCTTATACATTAATGATTAGTGTTTTTAAAGACACAGCATGTAACTTTCTGAAAGTGGCACATCACCTGCGTGGAAATAGACAATTATAGCCATACTTTGGAACATTTTATGCCATAATGTGGAATATTATAGCCAAAGGAACAGCACAGCATTGCCATGGAAACAAGCAGGCCAAATAAGTGTGAGGTTTGTGGAGATAGAAGCCTACTCAGAGTAAGAGTGCATGGTTTTCAGTGCAATAAACAACCAAACTGAAAAAACATGCTTTAATTTTAGTCTGTTTTTGGCAAAAAAAAACCTGCAAGGGCCTTATCATATATTGCTGTGATAATACATCCTATGTTGTTTGTGTAAAAGAATAAAATTGGGTTAGTTCAAGGCATATCATTTTCATGAATGAAAGCTGCTTTACCTGATTTTCAAACCACAAATGTAGGAAATCTGCAGTTCCTAGTTAGTTCAATTTAGCTCTACATCCTCATTAGGGCCTGTACCTGATTTTGAACCAAGTCAGGAGCATTTTTACTTTGAACTGTAAGCCCTGCACAATTACTCCATTCTGCCACCGAGATATTGCACCATAACAGAGAATCAAGTGATTGGCATAGTGTCAGCAGTGTTTTTTTCCATTATTCTTTGTGAACAATGTGCCTGATTAGACAAAAGAATGAGACCGTCTGAGTGCGTCTTTACCTGAGAAAATGCCATGTAATGTGTGTAGATCATATATTACAGTCACAATGTCTTATTTAGCTGCTTTTACTATATGATGCATGACCTAAAGAGAATTTATCTTGACTACAATAAATTCAAATCAGGTACAGGCCCTTAACGTTACATGTGCACATTTTGTCATTGCTTGTGTGACCTGAATGTATTCTAGCCCAAGACACTCAGCCCTGGAGGTTCCTCTGCACACTGCCCTGCTGCTCAGTCTGAGTGGAGTCGGCTGCATTGCTCTCAACCAATGGCACAGCAGCTTTCAACTCAACACCAGAAACATGGCCACTGTCCTGGAGGGTAGGTGGACCAGCTAAAATGTCCGTCATATACTGTACATCATCAGTAGTTTCCTCAAAGTTAAAATATAGAATGCTAATTTCACAAGCATAAATAGCGAAATAAAAACACCTGGATCATGTAGAGCTGTTTAATATGAACATTTCAAGGTCAGAATGATGAGCTAGCTATGTCCATTTATATATAGTCTATGGTTAAAACACAAGTTGTAATACAATAGTAGTCACTATTGGAAATCATCAGGTTAAAGATTTGTGAATTTACCTTTTAGGTATTACATGGCAAAGTGCAGTGTTATCAATGAGGAAAAGTGCCTCTTGCCCCGCATCTATCATCACATTCATCCCTTCAGTAATCGCCACAGCAAGTAATCAAATGTGTAGGAATGGGGTACCACTCAGGAGCTCCATAGGCTGCATATTCATTTGGCTAAGGTTCTTTTTATCTAATGACCTCCCTAATGCAGGGATAAATAAAATAAAAAATATATTGGATACAAAACTAATGGATAAAATGAAGGACGGGCATCCATCCTAAAACCTAGGCTAAATCACTATGCTAGGAGAAGGTACTGGTAGATATTTTATTGTGGCTGCCTCAGAGGGTAAACATATTGAAATATAACTACATTTGTGTATTGTAGGTCTTCTTAAGGATAAGCAGACCTCGGGACAAGCCATCCACTCTCTGAGAAAAGCACAAATCCAAGGCTCCCCCAAAGAAAAGATAATTATATCAAATGGTATGTTCTATATCACTTTATGCCTTTCCTTACATGATCCTACTGTATCTGTATCCGACCTTTGCAATATAATGTATCTACTGGAAGTGCATTCAAATGTCTATGTTACTTTGTGGAGTAGCCCTGCTTCCTCTATGTGTCTGTAAGGCTAAGAGTAGAGACAAGATGTTAAATCCTTCCAATAATGAATTCAGCTTGGTTGGATACAGACCGCTTTTGCTTTGGTGTTGGAAAGAGAAGCAGAGTAATACAACAATCACATTTTATTGCTTCCTTTTGCAGATCACGAGTTGAACCAGACGCCTGCCGATTACACCTGTGTTCTGTACGGACTCCCAAACCTTATTGTGCTGTGAGGTTTCATTTCAAGGGATTTTCACCTCCACATGTTGCTGAAATTGACAGCATTCTTAACATTTTAATTTATCCTCTATGTAGTCTATATGTTTACGTACTTGTTTTTGCAATATTTGAAGTTAATGCTTATGGAAGTTGAATGTTCCATATTGTCTACATTACAAGTGTGCATTTACTAAGAATAAAATATCTTATCTCAGCATTTCTCAAACTGTGGTACATTTTCCACTGGTGATACACAAGCTCCTTCAGGTGGTACGTGGACATATCTTAAGTATGTGTGTATCCAGAGTTCATTTTATCCACTTTTCTGTCTTCCTTAGAAATTACTTTGTGTAGCCATTGTGGTCTCGGTGGATTCAAATTCAAGCCACTTACTATTAAAGTAATCTAAAGATTCTGGTTTGAAAATATGTATGGTTTTCCAGTATATTTCAACCCTTAAAGGTGCGCTACATAACTTTTTTGGTTAAGTGTCTGTCAACTGCGTGTCTCATTAGGCAAGGGCAAGGCAAGGTAAGTTTATTTGTATAGCACAATTCGTACACAAGGTAATTCAAAGTGCTTTACAGAATAAGAAAGACATTAAAATCACACAAATCAAAACATAAATAATCACAAATAATCATCATAAAATTACCATTAAAGGAGAAGAGTGCAGAATAAAAACCTTTCAGTCGTATGCACAGCTAAACAGAACCGTTTTGAGCCTGGATTTAAACATTGTCAAAGTAGAGGCCTGTCTCATTACAGGCAAAGTTATTGCTTTGCCTGTAATGTTCCACAGTATGACTTTGTACCATGTTGCATTTACCCACTGACTTGAAAAACATGCATTCTTATTGTGAATAGGCTGACCCCACTACAGATCTGACCTGTAATTTGACTTGGATGGCGTCACCTGCTTGCCTCCATGTACATAGATGAATTTAATGCTACACTGTGGAACATACCAGGCAAAACAATAATAAGATTTTTAGGATGTATTGGGATGGGATGAGACAAAAACCTTAAGAACAGCCCCAGTTCTCTTAGAGTAGTTCAGCTGCATAAATACCGTAACAGGGAGATTGACAGAGGAAGTCGATTTTGCCCGAGATGCAGCCGTCTACCCATACGGTCCAGTGTTAAAGCACATATACAGGGGAACCTATCTATCTCAGCACAAGGAATCGAAAGTGGAAATTACACCTGTCCAAGACTAAACCAGAAAAAGACCTGGTTTAAAACAAGGCTAAACTCAACTCAAAAATCTAGTTTACTCCCCCATTGTCTAAATAAGCAAGGTCATATGTTTGTTGACACATTATTACATATAGTACACTTTAACACTGTTGTGAATGTACTAGAGTTAGCCTATTTATTTATTTATTGTTGACATAAATTGTATATGCACAATTGTAGAGCTGGTGTAGAGGGTGCAGTATAGAGACAGTGGTGCAGTATGACACAGAATCATTGTGAACAAGACAGAGGCACTTTTTTGAAAGGTCATAACATATTCAATCATCTTTTGGTAATAAGGATCATTTAGTAGAGCTTAAAGCTGCCATTTGTTATTAGGTTTCACATCTGCCATCTACTGATGAAAAAAATCGAATAAATAGTTCGCTTTAAATAAATACAAATATTTACCATGAGTGAACAAATTCTTCTTAGTGGTAAAACATGCATGGTTTATTCAAATTATCTTCTGGGAATCAATATACAAAGCAAATGTGTGAAGTCATTGATAGCTACACACTTCTGTGTCTTGGCAGTCTGTTTCTGCTGCTGATGTATTGAGCCTATTCCCTGTTGTAATGATACAGCAATTTTCACACTGATGATTTGCACCTCTGGGAATGTGATTCTCTTTCCCTGACCCCAATCCTAATTTTCCGGCCTTGTCAATACTCTTCTGTTTAAGACTCAATTCCACATGAACCCTTGTTTGTCTTAACTGCAGAGGCACAACATCCTTTTCATTACAATAAATTAAACATGTTTACCCATTTTGAATTAAGCAATGTTTATCAGACACTACAAGGAGGGTCTAATCCAGGGTGTTTGTTCAAATGTTAATTATAGTTGGTAAATACAAGCCTTAAGAAACACTGTGACCTGTTAGTCTCAGTGATGCTGCCCCAGGATCCTGAACTCTTTCTGCATAAACTGGATTCATACTCAAAAGCCACATTTCAAACCGTCTTAAACTGTCTTAAAGTGCATATGACGGGTTTTCATGTTTTTCTAATTATTACTTGGTTTGGTAGAATAGTATCTGTGGTAAATATTTATCATAGTTATGTGGCAGTTTGTAGAAAAATGCTGGAAAGAAAATGACAAATTTACAGGAAGTAGCAGTCACTTCTAAAACAGAATAATTACCTCTACATTTGTCATCAACATGGAAAATTCTATCCACTATGCAGAGATGATGTATACACAAGGGATTTTTCTGGCAGTTTAAATCTTCATTTAACAAAATAAAGATGTTTTAATTTATGTCTGTGTAGACCCTCAGTCGTCCAGGTCTGATTCATAGCACACAACGAAGTTAAATCTGTCAAATGGACAAATCTTGTAGGAGTGAAGACATTTCGCTGCTCATCCAAGCCGCTTCTTCAGTTCTGGTCAAAATGCTGGTGGCCACTGCCTTTAAATCTATCTGAGGGGAGGGGCTAACTATACTGAAACTAGTTAGTTAGTTTTCAGTAGCCCCCCTTCCCCCTCCAAGATTTGTCCAGTTGACAGATTTAACTTCGTTGTGTGCTATATTTTAATTTATGTCTATTCATCAAATTATACCTATTGTACAATTTAGACATATTTTGTCCCTTGCTTACGATTATGGAATTACCTCTATGTACAGTTGAAACCAGAAGTTTACATACACTTTATAAAAAACACGTATGCTTTTTTTTTTCTCAGTGTTTAGACCACTTTTCATTATTTCATTATTTTTTTCAAAGTCAGAAGTTTAAATACATTTTATTAGCATTTGGTACTATTGCCTTTAAACTGTATGACTTGGGCCAAATGTTATGGATATCCTTTTATAAGCTTCTCACAATAGGTAGCAGGAATATTGGCCCATTCCTCCTGATAGGACTGGTGTAACTGAGCCAAGTTTGTAGGCCACCTTACTCGCACATGCCTTTGCAGGTCTGCCCATAAATTTTCAATAGGACTGAGATCAGAGCTTTATGATGGCCACTCCAAAACATTGACATACCGGTAGTTATCCTTAAGCCACTTTGTAGCCAGTTTGACAGTATGCTTTGGGTTATTGTCCATTTGGAAGACCCATCTGTGCCCAATCTTTAACTTCCTGGCTGATGTCTTGAGATGTTGCTTCAGTATATCCACGTAATGTTCTTTCCTCATGATGCCATTTATTTTGTGAAGTGCACCAGCCTCTCCTGCAGTAAAACAACCCCACAACATGATGCTGCCACCCCCGTATTTCACACATGGGATGGTGTTGACAGGCTTGCAAGTTTCCCCCTTTTTCCTCCAAACATAACAATGCTCATTATGGCCGAACAGTTCAATTTTTGTTTTATCAGAGCACAGACATGTCTCCAAAAAATCAGGTCTTTATCCCTGTGTGCATTTGCAAACTGTAATCTGGCTTTTTTATGTTTCTTTTGGAGTAATGGCTTCTTCCTGGCAGAGTGGCCTTTCAGCCCATGTCGGTACAGTACTTGTTTCACTGTGGATAATGACACACTCTTAACAGCTTCAGCAGCATCTTCACAAAGTCTTTTGCTTTTGGTTTTGGATTGGCAATTTTGGCCCAAAGCAAGTTCATCTTTGGGACACAGAACCCGTCTCTCTCCTGAGCAGTATGATGGCTCGACATTCCCGTGGTGTTTATACTTACGTATAATTGTTTGAACAGATGAATGTGGCACCTTCAGGCATCTGGAAATTGCAGCCAAGGATAAACCAGACTTGTGCAAGTCCACAATTCTCTTCCTGATATCTTGAGTGATTTCTTTTGACTTTCCTATGATGTTGCACAAAGAAGCAGTGTGTTTCAGGTGTACCTTCAAATACATCCACAGGTTTGTCTCTGATTAACTCAAATGTTGTCAATAAAGCTCAGAAGCTTTCAAAGTCATGACATCATCATCTGGGTTTTCCCAAATTATTTAAAGTGATAGTGACCTTTATGTGTCTTTTTATATAGTATATGTAAATTTCTGGTTTCAACTGTATGTCATATCTGAAGCCCATCTCCAACCAGGAAGTAATATTATAAACTTTACCAAACTAGAAAAATATCTGGCAAAACTGTTTGGATGTAACACCTAATTTATAATCCCCAACATATGGAATTCTCAAAGGATGTACCACAAAACTGTGTTGATTATTTTTTGAAGGAATAGTACAAGTTATGTTGTCAACATAAAACAAATGTCACAGACTTACTCATGATGGAAAGATCAAAATTTTCTAAAATAAGAATACTGTTACACTGTAAAATATGTATTCATAGGAGTACATGTACATGGTGTCTGAAAACTACTTTATTGTTTTATTACAAAGTTAATCAAGTCAATTTAGTACATGAACATATGTTACTGAGCACTACCTATCTCTGCTTATTAGACCAGGAAATCAAACAAGAAACTTCAGGAAAAGTCAATCATCAAACAAGATGGGATTCTTGCACCCTCTGCAGTTGCTCCATGTACAATCTGAGCCAGAGATTAGGAGCGTTGAATGTTATTTATTGAGTTGGCTTTTTTAGAGTTTTATTGTTAGGGCATAGACACTGGTGAAGAGGAGGAGGTGGAGATGTTTTTTGTTTGTTTTTTTTGCTGCTGCAGAAGAAGTAGGGTAGACGGGTTATAGCACGGCACACAGCTGAAATGATAAAATGATATAGAGTTATATCTATATAAATATTTAAATCAGTGTTGTTAGAGGAAAAGAAAGTGGCAACGATTGTTAAAGTCTGGAAGGAATGAGCAAAATCCCTATTCATTTTCCAGTCAATGTCTGAATTTTAAATGACGGATCGACTCCAAAGTAATTATACCAATGGAAATCCTCACATGAGCTAAACACAGACTGACAGTAGAGTATTGGCTTGGATGTTATTGATCTGTACACCCAAAGGTTCCTCCTATACAGTAAATGTTGCATCAACGTTTACTATGGTTTTGTTTGTTAGATCTGTTTGCTACAGCAGACATGTAACTAGAATGTAAGCAGTGCACAAAACACAGTTCGAATAATATTAAAGTGCATATGACAGGTTTGCATTTTTTTCTAATTATTACTTTGTTTGGTGCCATAGTGTCATACTTTTACATCAGTTAAGAGGCAGTTTGTTGGGAAGAAAAGTAAAAAAAATGCAGGAAGTAGTAATAATAAGGACAGAACGACAGAACTCAGTTTGAGCGGTAATCAATCCTCCGGCCTTCATTGGGGGAGCACTGCTCTAAGCACTGAGCTTCTGTTTATCTGTGGTTGGGCAATTAATTAAAAATTAAGAAATTGTGTCTCATTGGTCATGTCTAATCATCAGTGAGAAGGTTGGGGTTTTGCATGTGGTTTGGAGCAGAGTTCAGACTCCAGAGGGGAAAAATGGTTAAATGACACTGAGTAAAAGATTCCACTGATTATGTTCATAAAATCAATACTTACTCGAAATCAATTAATATGAGGGAAATTGTCATAACTTTTTCCCATATCACCCAGCCCTACTTCTGCCTATGTCATCAACACAAAATATTCCCTTCAAAATGA
Organism: Periophthalmus magnuspinnatus; assembly: GCF_009829125.3. NCBI lineage: Eukaryota > Metazoa > Chordata > Actinopteri > Gobiiformes > Gobiidae > Periophthalmus > Periophthalmus magnuspinnatus. The sequence continues at coordinate 17,256,238 of NC_047140.1, forward strand.
AGGGACAATTTATGCACAGGCAACACATTCTTCTGACAGATTACACATTCATTTAATTAAATGGAGATGTTGTCATCTATTTTCATTAGTCTAATCATAACTATATGTATGTATTTTGTTTAAACTTTTGCTTACAGTATAATATGGTACAGTAAGTAAATTAATAACTTATATGTATTTTGTAAATGTATTTTTGATAAAATCTTAAATATAATGTTAAATATGTTTTAGTGAAATGGGTAGTTTAACCTGTCATATGCAAATAAAAAAATAAAAAAAATAAATGTGAAAAACATACATTAACCTGATCAGTGTAAGGGCAGCTGTGCTGACTCCGACTAAGATTTACAGTAAGTTACATTTAAAACATTAAGAGTGTGTAAACTTGTTTGTGTTTTGATCCAGGTCAAACGTGGCTGTGGGCCTTTGGCAGATGGTGCTGTGCCTCCAGACCTGGGACAGACTGTGAGTACATATGTTCAGATGGAGCACTGGATTCCACTGAGTTACATGATATTTAACCTGGAGAGATGTTCACTAAAAGCATTTGGGGATGTTTAGAGCTTTACTGAACCAACATAAAACCGTATTATGTGTAGTGTTTGGTGAAACTGAACTATAGTATAAATGGAGCCGATTTACAGTAAAAATCTCCCAAAATTCTTCCACTGAAATTGCTGAAGGGTGAAAAGTGCATAAATTAAAGCATATAAGTTACTTTGAGATGTTAGTTTTACATAACTTAAAGGTACAGTGTGTAACTTTTTGAAGGTGGAAAGTCAACTGCATGATTCCATTGAACATTCTCCATGGAGATAGATCATTTTTACGTCTTACTGTGGAACATTATAACCAAAGGAACACAAAACATCCATAGTGAAAAAAATGCTTTTATTTTGGTATTTTGGTTTTTGGAAGAAAAAAAGTTACACATTTAACAGATTTTAAAAAAGCATGTTGCAACTGTGAGAGCTGCCCCAGTCACTCCCCAGGCTCCACTCTCTGGCCTGAGCGATGGCAGGCAGATTAAAGGAGAGGTATAAATTGGGTTCAGTTAATATTATTTGCATTTAGTTATGGAATCTGCTAAATTGCTACATGTTGATCATTTAATCCTGAGTACAATTTGCTTCTGATTATTACATTTATTTCCAACTAGTCTGTTTCTGTATTTACTTTCCAGTGTTAAATGTTAGTCTGTACAGCTGGTCTGATCGGCCAGTTAAAATGTTCCTCCTGTGTGTCCGTAGTTAGGTCAGTTTTGTCATGTGTTAAGCCGGGAGTAGATGTTGTTTCTTCAGCTGAGATTATGTTATTTTGACCTCTTTTACGGGCCCAAGTTATTGTTAATTTTGATTTTTGCATTTTTACCACTTGAATGTTGTGAGGTCTGATCTCAGAGCATTCCAGCTGAATTGTATGTAAATAATATGTCTAAAACTAAACCATAGGCTACAGTAATATAAACATTATACAAGTGTCTGTAATGTGCTAAATGACAGAATATTGTGAGACTGAACCTGTATCAGATGTTTGTTAGGTTAATGTTCATCTTTTTGTGATGATTAGCATTGTTGTATTCATTTTATTATTATTATTATTTATTTATTTTTTATAATGCAAGACAACCTAGTGGTATGACATAGCAAGACATACCAAGACATACCAAGACATACCAAGACATACCAAGACATACCAAGACATACCAAGACATACCAAGACATAGCAAGACATAGCAAGACATAGCAAGACATAGCAAGACATACCAAGACATAGCAAGACGTACCAAGACATACCAAGACATACCAAGACATAGCAAGGTATACCAAGCCATACCGAGACATAGAAAGACATAGCGAGACATAGCGAGACATACCGGGACATACCAAGACATACCGAGATAGACCGAGCCATACCAAGACATACCAAGACATACCAAGACATAGCAAGACATAGCAAGACATAGCAAGACATACCAAGACATACCAAGACATAGCAAGGTATACCAAGCCATACCGAGAAATACCGAGATAGACCAAGACATACCGAGACATAGCGGGACATACCAAGACATACCGAGATAGACCGAGCCATACCAAAACATAGCAAGACATAACAAGACATAACCACACATAGCAAGACATACCAAGACATATCAAGATGTACCAAGACATAGCAAGACAGACCAAGACATAGCAAGACGTAACAAGACGTACCAAAACATACCAAGTCATATCAAGACATACCAAGCCATAACATGGTTTGTAGACATAACAGTTATTTACAATTATATGTGACAAGTTTGTGTTCCACTTTTACCTGACACTGATTTTATTATGTTTTTAGGTACATGTGCAGATCTATTTACATTCTCACAATATGTGTTTAGAAATGCGCTGGTGCTTCCTGATCTTTAAGAGCCTTTGAAAAGCTCATAAACATGAACCTGTGTGCATGTGAATGTGGTGATGACGCACACTGACAGGCGAGGCTGAATACAGGACTGCAACTCAAGGCCTGGTCCCTGTCTCAGAGCCTTGGGAGATGGAGCATTGTTTTACATATGAATGAAGTCACTTATGCCATTTCCTCATGTACAACGACCACAGCACGGGTACTTTCAATTTATCAAACGAAACACTTCAACAATCTCACATTATAAAGTGAATGCCCACTTTGTTAATGCAATTCTGTGTGGAAGGACTCACCATTTTTATTCAGTACAAATATGTTCAAGTCTGATTATGTGATTATGTAATTTCTGTTTGTTGTGAGGCCATATAAATGCAGTGCAAAATATGTCTTCTTTAATAAATCAATAAAACTGTTCATCCTATTACTAATTCATTATAGAACTATAGGCCTGTCTTGATATTTGCTATATATTTATGCAGTATATTTTATTGTGACTACAGTTTTTCTATAAAAGTGGGTAGATTTGGGATATTTTTGTTGTAATGCAATAACTTGAGCTGAAAAAGGTGGAACAAGTGACTTCTCTGGCTAAATATTGCTTCTGCTATTAATTTGTTAATGATACTGTCCATTAAAAAATGATTTACTAGGATTATCTTTATTGTGATTTTGTCAGTGGCATAAAATAGTTTCAATATTACCATTAATCACAGTATAACTCAATATTTCATGCTTCAAAATGTGTTATCGTGAAAAGCCTATAGAGCTATGCATATTGCTTTGTCCTTAAAAGTCAAACTGAGTAGCGCTTTTGTATTTAATGTTTTTCTTCTAATTCTTGTCAAATTTCACTTGGAAATATTGATGCCTGTTTTAAGGTCATACTATAGTTGGGTTTCACTGGCAAATCAGCAACAAAACTCTAAAATCTACCACTTCTATTAAAACGTTATATGATTTTATCCAGCAGAACGGTGGCTGAGCGGCTAGACTCATGCCTCACAGCAAAAAGGTTCCAGGTTTGACTTCCAAGTTATTCGGGTCTTTCTGTGCAGAGTTTGCATGTTCTGTTTTGTTGTGGGTTTCCTCTGGGCCCTCTGGTTTCCCTCATCAACCCAAAACATGCACAACAGGTCAAATCCTCCAGCTGAGGAAGTCCTGACCAAGACTAGCTCAAAATGTGGAGATAGGTTCCACTGCTCATGACAGGTTGCACCCCCTGGAGAAGGATGCAGAGGACAAATGAAGTGCACCATGGAAAAAACTGTTCAGATTTAGTTCAGATTACATTAAAATGCATTCTTTCACTCTTCAAAACAGCGGTGTCTAGCTCAAGGACACAACAGTAGTATAAATTCAACAGATCGATGTAATTAAACCACCAACTATAGACGACACCTATACTTGTTCCAAATTATTGCCGTAATTTTGTTGCGTTTCCGTTTTTATGCTTTAGCTGCCAAATGAAATTGAGGCTAAAGTTTTATCCATGTTGCAGGTTTAAAAGCGTCTAAAACCACATACACTTTCAAATGACACCAGTTTTGTAGCAGAGAGATGGTGCTCCTCATGTGTGCCTGTGTGAAAGTAATCCTTTTATCCACAGTAAAAATGTAATTACTGTCAATAATCACATCAGGCTGCTCAGGACGAGGCTGCTCTGTGTGCATCTGAGTCTGTGCTTTTGTTCATTTCATTATTTAATGTGTTGAGATGCGACAAGAGTTTAGTGTTTGACTTTTACATAGAGGACAAATGGTACTAAAAGGTGCATCTGACGGGTTAGTCCTCTCATTCCACTAAAACAGAGTTTAATTCATTATATTTCTGTTTATTTTTTTTCTAATTTTGTATTTTTAGTGAAGTTTTAGTCAAGTATAATTTTACCTCCTGGTTGAACATTTGTATTTATTTATTTATTTTTAGTTTATTGTTTATTTTAATAGGGACAGATACAACAAACATAGATTAATAATTCAGTAATATGACACATGGATTACAGTTTAGACTAATTTGCAACACCAGTCCCCAGAAGGGCTTTTAAAACAGTTCAAATTCTACTAAAAAGCAGTGGGATTAACTCACACACTCACATTTCACACATTCTCAGTGTTGATGACATAGGTAGAGGTATTCCATCTTCAAACTCACTACTTTCTGTAATATTTTCTGTTTTTCCCTCAACTTTTTCCACAAACTGCCACTTAACCAATAAATATTTACCACAGGTACTATCCCACCACCTGGAGGAGGCCTCGGGGTCTCGGCTGGCCTGAGAACGCCTTGGGGTCCCACAGGAAGAGCTGGAGGACCTGTCTGGGGTGATTGAAGTCTGGGAGTCCCTGCTTAGACTGCTGCCCCCGCGAACCGGCCCCGGATAAGCTGAAGAAAATGGATAGACGGACTATCCCCCCAAACAAAGTAATAATTCAGTCATTTATGCAACCTCCTACTTCAGTGTTACTCGACTTCAGGCTCACAAGATCTTTGCAAGGAGTCTCTGTCTACATCATATGACAAAAAATGTAAAACTTTACTTAAAGACATATTATGCTAAGATACACAGAGATAATTATTTTACATTTTGTCCATTTTAAGTCGCAACATTGACCTAAAACCACATATTTCCACCTTAAATGCAGGGGAGAAGAGATTAGGCTACTCAGATGCACTGATCACTCAAAATACAACCTGTGAGTTAATGATAAGTGGAAACCATTCTAACAAGCTCAAGTCAATTTAGCATAAAATGTCTCCTTCAGGCACCCTTCAAACGCAGTGGGTTGTCAATGCGAACGGATATTATTATGGGAGTTGTGACTAAGAGAGGTTAAGAAGTATCATTCTGCTTGAGTAATTTGACTTAGAAGGTCTAAAGAGATCATGATAGTATCTCTTTTAATATAGTAATATGAACGTGAGGGAGGACTGGTTGTGCTATTGCCAGATTTTGAGCTAGGTTCATTGTCATTTAGAGTGTCACTTTAAGGCCGAGTAATTTAAAGTGGCAGATTTTTGTCCATAGTTGAGCAAAGTCATTTTTCCCCAGTACAGGTGTATTGTAAAACTTAGTGTCAAACTGAGACCACTGTGCTGTGTGCATTTAATTATGAAGAGTTTTATCATTCAAGAATCAGGAGGCACATTGTTAGCATGCTAGTTGTTATTAGTATTGCCGTGACTACCACTGTTCCCACAGCACTGTTTTCTCACATTTAAGCCACTTTTGATCCATAACCGGTACCATCAACCAGGCAAACAAACAACAAATGTGGGAGCATAGAGCATAGAAAGTGTGAAAAGTGCTTATTAACTCATCATGGTGAATAATTAGGATGCTAGGAATTCGTTAGGAAAGTGAGGAACACGTTTGGACCATTGCAAACAGTTTAACATGAGCTAGTTCTGTTTTTCACATTTTTGATATGGTAAAAATCAGGGACAGCGTCTTACATTTTAAGAGGCAGTTACTGGTGTGTTGGAAAATGAGCTTCCATTAAAATTAACTCAGATGAAACCTTTTAAACTGTCAGACAATGATTTTTAAACAAAGATTACCTGAGCCTGTCGGTGTGCGAAATCACCCATTTGGCCTTAATCTAGCTGTAATACATTCAACAAGATATGCATGTGGTGAGTATTATGAAAAACCTGTTGATATCTCCGTCTCTAAATAATTCAGCGGCACATAATAACAGGGCCTGGTGCAGACACCGCTGTCACTTTTCCTGCATGACATTTGAGATTATCATTCACAGAAAAACTGCTGAGGTGGAATCTACAATCACCTGATAAGCACATAAATGTCATAGTTTTCTGTCTCTGTTAAAGGATTACATAGTCTCTGCCTGCTTTGTGGCATAGAAACAAAGCCGTTTTATTGTTTCTAAGCATAATGGATAGTATAAGTTTTAACTGTGGACAACATGTCTGTAATAAAGTGTTGATAATGACGATAATTGTCCAAGTATTTTATGCTGCGTTCCAACTGCTGTGTCAAAATTGCTCTAAACGCCTCTAGTTGGACGCCTTTGCATTTGAGGGCTGACCATAGACTGTGGAAAGAAGTGGACTAAGAGTATGATGTCACATATAGCATTTGGATCCAGTCCAATGAAGCTCGTAGAGGCTAATATTTATAGTGGAGCATTTCAAACCGTATTTCATAATTGGAATTCCGACCTCAAGTATCATAGCAACCAAAGAGCTAATCTGGAGCGAGGCTGTTGACAGTAACACCCCGGACCGCCCAGACCGTTTGAAGGAACAAATTGTTTCAGTAAAAAAAACTGGATGTGCTTTTTTGTTAAAAAAAAATCTTTAGCTGTAAATTAACCTTTGTCTTGTCAAAAAGTCTGTTTTTTAGAATGGCATGAATAGGAAAACACTGTTTAAAAGTGTATTGCCATGATTGCAATAGCATGTTAAATCCTGCCTCTAGATGAAATGCCGAGCTTTTAGTGAGTTCCCGAGCTCTGGACACAGTTTTAGAGGAGTCAGTATTTTTGGTCATGGTACGATTATACAATTCTTCATATGGTGACCACATTGCTTTCCCTTTAGAAACCAATCTCTATATTCTGAACCAGAATAATCAGGATTAGGCTGTTGTGTTATCAGGCAGAACAATGTGAGTTTGTAGTTGTTGGTTCCAAATTTTTATCACTGCATTTTTCACAAAGTTGAAGGTTGACTACCTGACTTTAAATAAATACATAAATAAAATAATAAATAAACAACATAATTTTAAGATTCAAAGATTATTGTCATAGTTACAAGAAACAACAAAATTACATTACAGCATTAAACAATAGGGATTGCTATGCTGCAGTTCCTCTATAAGAAAGAAAGAACTGAATTGTTTGCAAGGATTGACTGGCGGTCCACACCACTCTAAATTTAAAACTTGCTCGAAAAATCATGCGTGTGAATACTACCAATATGTAAATGAGTATAGATTTCAATACATACTTTCCACTGAGATGCATTCAAACTCATACAAAATGTCTCGCTTTCTGTGACAGCACCTTCACAATAACATTATTCGTCTCATTTACATTCACAGTAACAGCCTTCACACTCAATTTTATCTGAGGCCTCAGTGCTGCTGCAGGTTTCATACAGACCCGTCCGTCATCCCGGGTCAACGCATGCACCCAGCTTATTATAAGAATACTCTCACTCCTCCCTGCAGTAAATATCAGGTGCTGCTTTACAATGGAGCAGCAACAGTGGCCGCGCGCTCCGGTACTGGGAGTAAATTTTCCATTCATTTCCCCAGAGACTGTTAGAAAAACTCAAACATTAGGAGTTCAAAAGCATCGCAAAGGCTAACCAGATATGTGGTAACTAATATCCATAATGCGGTTGTTTTAAGTCCAAAAAGCACATTTAAAACTTTTGTGGAATGGTTTAAATAAATTTGCAGTTTGAGAAAGGATTTTAAATTTGTGATTATTAGTTACCACATAGCTTATTAAACCTGAGATAGAGTTCAAACTTTTAATATAAACTTCAAACTTTTACATATGGAACCGGGGGTGGCCAGTCACTATTGAGCCCATTTCAAAGCCAGCTGTTCTCCCGGGAGTAAATTTACCTTTAATTTGAACTTTTTTTTCAAATATTTAGTAGTTTAATGGCAATGTTTTCAACCTTCTAGCCTATGTGAAAGAATATTTGGAGCCTTGTGTTACGATCCATAGGAAAGTGTAGAAGTTTGGTTACAAGACCTTAAACAGCGTATCACAGGTTTTCATGTTTTTCTAATCATTACTTGGTTTGGTGGAATAGTACCTGTGTTAAATATGTATCATAGTTTTACCTCAGCTAAGTTGCAGTTTGTAGGGAAAAAAAGTTGAGAGGGAAATTACAAAAGTACAGGAAATTGGTGGCATCGACCATAGGGTTCAGCTCCATCCAAATAAAGCAACAACATTTGAAGCAACCAATGCAATATCCATAAGTTTGAATGACAAGGTTGAGGTTCTCAGGTTAAGTGGTGTAACAGCTCATTTAACCTTGAGTCGCTGTATTTTTGAATGTGCAGCAAATCTATTCACGTCAAAGTATCCCCTGTATATTCTTTAGTATGTTGGAGCTGTTTCGCTAATTACTTCGACGGCAAAGTGTCAATAGCCTGTTGTGGTCAGAGACATGATCCATGGCACTTAAATTCATTGAAAAACCCAGAGGAAGTGATTATGTCATGTTCTATTGAGCCCTTTGAAAGTACATATGGTACAATGCAGACATGCTACTGCTGTATGAAATGGAAATCAGCAAACAGAAGTGATATAATCTTCCATAACATGTTTTAAATACAGATAAATAATATACAGGCCTCAAAACACACTGTGCACAGCTGTAGATAGAATTTTGTAAGAGATGATGCCAAATATTTTCTGTATAAGCACAAAATTAGATATTAGCTCAATAGTTCTCTGGAATGGACACTTTAATGTTCTTGTATGGAAATTCGTCCTTTGTATTTGACCCATCCCTCAATTCCGCTGGGACAACCTGTCAGGAGCACTCACCACATTCATACTAGGCAATGTAGGTGAAGTGTCTTGCCACAACAAGGACATAACAATAGTTTTGCATTAGTCACCGTTCTCCACCGGGGCACCAGGTATTCCCAAAGGTGTCCCGTGCTGGTACTAACCGGGCCTGGCATTGTTTAGCTTTTGAGATCTGACTACATAGGGCATTGACAAGCAGATATTTTGGGTTGATGGGGGAAACCGGAATGTCCAGAGGAAACTCACCCAAATAAGGAAAGAACATATAACCCTCACATAGAAGCGCAGGGAGCAAGAAAGTTGAAAGAGCAACATGTTGGGTTTTTTTGTTTTGGGTTTTTTTGGGGGTCTTTCTCATATTTAGATGTGAGTTTATTAGTGAGCATACTTTCCGGGTCGCTTGGTCTAAATAAAAGCAACAACAGTTTGCAATGTTAGTGCACCAGCCTGTGTGAGTCCTGGGAGGTCTGGGATCCATTAGGTGTGTTTCAGATGCTCTGCTCAGACTGATGGAGAGTGAATGACGGATGAGAGGAGACAGGAGAACAGGCCTCATTTCACACATAGAAACAACTACAGCCCCTGCACCACAACGCCCTACAGCCTGACCTTAAAGCACGGCTCTAGAGCCATTAGATTTGTTTAAAGTTTAATGTATGATTTTTAGAACTGATTATGTCTCTTTTTCAGTGTTAAAGGAGTAAAAACAGAAGTATTCACCACAATGACTTTATATGCACTTTTCACAACTTTCAGAGACCATAGTGATGCTAACAACAACTAGCATGCTAACTGCACACTTCCTTATTCTCTGAGAATAAGAGAGTATCACCGGGACAACCTGCCAAAGATAATATCAGTTGTATAGCAGGAACAACTGATAGTAAAGTGTATTTCTATTTATTTATAGTTCAATTATTTGGGCACTGGTTGTAATATTTTAGTGTTTGTTGCTTGTTAACCATATTGGAATGTTTTTCTTACTGTTCAAATATTAAACAAAAGGACCTGTTTGTAGCCTGCACTCTTACAGCTTTGAAAAGGTATTACAATCACAACTGAACCTGTGCTACCAGTGTCTTAACACGTTTTCCTAAGTCTCAGTTTATGGACATGTCGTAACGGTGTGTGTAGCAGACCAAAGAGTGCAGACTCGGGACAGATTTACAGTGTTTATTTTACAGATTGTGAAATAATTAACAAGAGTTCATTAACCCAGCAAGGAACTGGGAGCGGGGGTGTGAGCCAGAGTTTGGGACGAGACAAGAGGGTGAAGACCAGGAGTTGAACAGTACCGGGGCCGGAGCGGGAGACGTGGAGCAAGCCGGAGTCCAGGACGAGACAAGGAGGTGAAGACAAAGGGTGGACTGTACCGGAGCTGGGGTGCGGAGGCAGGAGCAGGAACGAACGGGAGCAGGAATGTAGACATGCGGACACTCTGGCCATGAACACGATGAAGCACCGCAGGAACGCAGGAAAGCAGGAAAGCAGGAATGCAGGAACGCAGGAACGCAGGAATGAAGGACCGAAGGAACGAAGGAATGACGGAACAACGATCTCGCCCCGAGTGTCTGGTCCCAGCTCCTCTTATGCTCCGCAGCAGGTGGAGGTAATTGCGCTGATGAGCTGCAGGTGCACGCAGGAGGAGCCAGGAGCTCAGCCCAGCTCCGGCAGGTGAGGGAGGGAAGGAGCAGGACAGGAGGTAAAGCGTGGAGCGAACGGTGCGGATCATGACAGCACAGCATACACTGCTGCAGCAGAGGCTGCACTAGCACTGAAAGAGCAATGATCGGCTGCAGGTGCGAGGGTTCAGATAGTGAGGATTCAGATCAGAGAGAATTCTTTTAGGTTTAAAACAACTGGATTTCAACCGTGAAAAAGGCAACCCAAAAGAATCATGTTAGGCTCATCCTGCTTTCTGATTGGATAATTGTCTTGAGAAAACACCAAGCTTGTGAAGCTTTTATACAGCATTTAAACTACTTTTTATTTAGGCCATATCAAGTTCATCCCCACTCTTACACTGTCAAGTGTCCAATTTATCAGAAAGTAATAAAATCCTGCTTTTTGACACGCTCTAGTGCCATGTTTCCTCACAGGTGCGCCTGCTGCAGAAACTATAAATTATAATTATCAACATAACTGTAGTTTGTACAAGCTTCCATAGCACTTGACTCAGTCAGTGGCAGATTTTAGAGGGCTCTTTACAAACACTAATTTCTACGATTTGATTACAATGTGCTGATTCATACAGACCACTACGATGTTAATAAAGTTTAGCTTATGTTTAGAACAAAGTCAAGCTGGGTGACAAGTGTTGTTACTTTAAGGTTTAAAGGTCCTATATTGCTCAAACTTTACTCATGTGACCTTGAAGCCATGTTAGAATGTTCTTATCTCATCAAAAACATGGAGTTATTTTGTTTCATTCACACATGCTTTCTTTATTATTAGTCTGTCTACATCTTCAAAGCTCTGTTCCACGTTGTGATGTCATGTAGTGGTAGTTTTCAAATGAGCAGCTACCTTTTACATTTTGTTCAGTAGAAATGGCAATTCTAGGGCATCTAAATAATTCCAGTGAAGGTGTGTGGAGTTTAAAAACACAGCGGAGCACTTCCTGTATTATCACATGACATCACAAGGTGCAACAGAGTGTGTTCCATTTGAGATAAGAACTAAATATGCAGGATTTGTGTGAAGGAAACAAAACACAACTCCAGGTATGTTTTTAATGAAGAAACTGCATCCAATATAAATCAGAAAATAGTGTAAATTAGGCCCTTAAAGCAAAGTTGGGTTATTTCTAAAACATTTATACTGCAGAATAATAGACCCACACACTCCTGTACTTTTTAAAACTTAAATTAGACAAGGAAATCTGCATTTTTTAACACATTTGTAGAGTTCGTTAAAGTGCATACTATTTTTGGTTCTCTGTGGGAGGACATTTCTATTAGTTTGATTCACACTTTTATTTTTTAACTCACCATTTAAAAAAGGATAAGAGTGCTAAATTTGTCCATGCCACACAGATAAAAAACATGAAAAACAGAACTAGATCATTTAAACAGTTGGCAGTAGTCCAAAGTTATTCCTCATTTACCTTATGCATTCAGAGCATCCTAATTATTCTCCTAAATGAGTTTATAAGTGCAGAGTTTTGCAGTCACAGTAATGTAACAGTGTAACTAACATGCTAACCTTGCACTTCCTTATTCTCAGACAATAAAATCCTTAATTAATAGATGCAGACAGCACACAGCAGACTTATTTTGACCTCAACAGCTGCTATAATTCTGCGCTGGGGCAAGACAGATTTTGCTCAAATACATGGAAATAACTTTTAATGTTAGCAGGCCTTACTTTTGGTCTAGTTTGCACTGCTTCACTCCTCAGTGTGGTGCCAGCTGTCATCCTTGCGCCCTCTGATGGAATTTTTTGAAACATATAGAAATCAAGCCTGTGTGAAAGACCAAGGTTGTTTTCAAAAGTTGTTCACATTTACAGGAAAGTGAGTTTTATTTTGATTTGAGTCATTTTTTACTAGTCATTTGTGCTACTTAAATAGTTTTTTAAGTGTCCAAAGATTTTTTTGTATCTTTCCTGGCCTGGTGGTTTTACTCACTTGAACCTGTGAATGTAGATAGATCCATATTGGATTTATTACCGGTAATGTATATCTCCATGGAGACAAGCAAACAGGTGGCAAACTCTCACCAGAAATGTTACATAGTGGATGTTTTTGCACTGATCCAATTTCAGTTTTGTTGATTGGAGCATCTTCACCAAAACAGCTCCAAACCCAGTCTGCCTTTCACCTACTAGAACTGTCTGGTCAGACCTGGTATTTGTCCTTGCACAATAGTAAAAATCACAGAAACCATTTTTGATACAGTCGTTAGCAATAAGCAGCTCGAATCACTCCATCTTCTTGACTAAAGTGCTCCATTTGTCCCTCTTCCCTGCTCCTCTCTCCTTCCCTTTGTCTCACCTTGACTCTGTCTTTTTTTTTTTTTAGAAACAGTCCAATCACACACAGAGAAGTCAAAGGATTTTAATGAGGCACCTGACTGGATTAATTTAGTCTACAAATCTCCTGCTCATCTCTGTGGCTTACTCTCCCTCTCTTTCTCTTTCTCTCATGATCTCACTCTCTTTCCTCTCTTTTCTCTCTCTCTCTTTCTTTCTCTCTCTCTCGCTCTCTCTCTCCTGCTCATCTCTGTGACTTACTCTCCCTCTCTTTCACTTTCTCTCATGATCTGGCTCTTTTTCCTCTCTTCTCTCTCCCTTCTCTCTCTCTCTCTTTCCTGCTCATCTCTGTGGCTTACTCTCCCTCTCTTTCTTTCATGATCTTGCTCTCTTTCCTCTCTCTCTCTCTCTCTCTCCTGCTCATCTCTGTGGCTTACCACCCTTTTTATCCCTCTTTTACTCTTTCTTTCTTTCTTTCTTTCATGATCTTTCTGTGTGACTCTTTCTCAATTTTGCTCTCTCTCTTCCTCTCTATTTCTCTTTCTTTCCTATTTTACACAGTATAACATTTCTTGAATTTGATGAGTTCATAATTTGGGATTGTGAGTAAGGCCCTGTATAACTCTAACTTCACTGTTTTTGCGAGACATGTCCAAAATAGAAATCCATAAACATTTAACCTCATCATTAAACATCAAACCTGCAACATTAATCTTAAGGCTTAAAGTCATTTGAGCTGACAACAATCACATCTTTATCATTCATAAACGGCGTTGAACTTTGTGCCAGTTTTTATTTCATGTGGACAGGCCCAGTAAAAACAGAGATATTAACCATAAACCACGTCTACAATCTGACAATTAAACAGCGAACTCCACCATAGACTTCAGACCTCTCCAGCTTCATTTGAAACTCTCGGGTCTGTAGATTGTTATGATGTGTGAACCGAGCCGATTGGCCTAATAAAGTATTGCTTCTGTCGCTAACTCCAGAGACTGCAGTAGGATTGAGTGTGCTTTGGCGGTGGTCCCTGTTTCACTTCTCCGTCTGATAAAAAGTCTTGCATGTGAATATGAAACAGGGTTTATTAGAGCTATAGGATCAGGTCAGATCGACTACATACTTTGAGTAATCCAGCTTTAAATGCAATTTTATTAAAGGTTAAAGTAACAGTATGCACGATTTTTATTTTAAATTTCATAACCTTAGCCTAACTGTGTCCCCAGAGGTAAACGTGTTCAAATCAAATATAACCTTTTACTGGTAATAGTTGTTATGTGTATTTTTCTTAATTGCAAAGACATTGGATATTTATTTATGTTATAACTTGATGTTTTAGTTATCTGATCAGAAATGGTTTGGGTTGCCAGTTTCAATCCAGTTGGTTTAAACCTAAAAGGACTCTCTCTGGTCTGAATCCTCACTCTCTAAACCCCAGCTCCTGCAGCCAATCATTAATCAGTGTCAGTGCAGCGAATTCAGGAGGTTTTGAACTCTCACACGAGGCCTGGCCTGTTCATAAACTGAGAATGAGAAAAACATGTTTGTGTTCTCATCTGTAAAACTAAAAAAAAAAAAACCTGAAAGAGAGCAATGGCTACATACAGTTCCTTTAAACAAGTGCATTAACAAAATATTTTTTCATCAACAAACAGGACACGGTCACACGGGAGGACCTCGGAGTAGACCCGTTGCCCCTCCACGTCGATAGTAGTCAGCTGAGGTGATTCGAGCATCTGTTCCGGACATGTCCCAGCGAGAGGAGGCCCTGGAGAAGACGTAGGACAGATTGGAGGGATTATGTGTCTCGGCTGGCCTGGGAACGCCTTGGGATCTCACCGGAGGAGCTGGAGGAAATGTCTGGGGTGAGGGAAGTCTGAGGGAGCTCCTGCTGTTCTCGCAACCCGCCCCCGGAGAAGCAGAACAAACTGAATGGATGGATAATCGTAAAAATCCATTTCATTCCACCTATTATTAATCCAGTATACTACAAAACTGTGACATATTTGTGCTATGGAGCATGATCAAATAAAGGTCCATTCAAAATTCTTAAGGCCAATCTGAGTCCACGTTTTACTGCACCATCGCCGGTAGATACTTCAGATAAATACATTTGTGCATTCACCTGCTCACCTTGCTCACTTCTCTTTCTAATGACTCCAATATAATCCTGAAGTGAGACTGAGACGGCCGTTGTTACGAGACAGTTTCAAACGACTTAGCCTCCGATCAGAAGAGCTCACCTTGAGTTAACGTTGCTCAGTATTGATCCCATTTCCAGGAATCTGAATGACTGGATACACATGTGATTTGGGTGTTTTATGGGCTAAAGCTGCTCGTCTGTTATCAAGAGCTCTTCCCCCAAGTGGCAAAGGAACCAAGGACGACGGCTCCTCTGTCATGTGGGAGAAATACACGGAAAGTGCCAGAGTTTGTCGAAATAAAAATTACAGGATTGCTAATACACGCAGACAAATGAAGTGTCCTTTATGTGACAGCTAGGATTTTTACTGTGTTGAAAATGTGAAATACAGGAATTGGTTCATTTTAAACAGTTTGCAGTGGTTCAAAGTTATCCCTCGTTTAGCTTATGCATTTGGAGCATCCTAATTATTCACCATGATGAATTTATAAGCACTTTCCACAACTTTTATAGACCAGTACAGAGATGGGCTTAAACATCATGTATGACATGTTTGTTGGCTTAAAAGATATATGTGCGAAGTATTAAGATCAAACGTACTCTACCCAAGTTTCATGCAATAAAGTAAAATGTGTTTTGCCCCAGATATATTATAACAGCAGTACTTAGGGTCAAAATGAGGCTGCTGTGTGCTGTCTGCATCTAATTATGAAGCATGTATTATTGTATTATTTGTGCAACATCTTTGAGTCTTTAGAAAAGTGCTACGTAAAAAACTCCACTCTGGCCTCTGAAAATTGTAAAACCTGCTTATAAACTCATTGTGGTGAATAATTAGAATGATACGAATGTGTGAGGGATGTTTTTGGACTGGTGTAAACCATTTAAAATGAATTAATTCTATTTTTCATGTTTTTAAGATGGTTAAAAATCAGGTACTGCGCCTTTAAGAGGAAATATTCTGTCAAAGATTATACGGGTTGATTTTTACTATCACTCGTGTGTTCCAGCCACTTGGGTCTCTAGCTTTTGCAGACATTAAACACCAATACAAACATACACCCTATATTTCCAATTTCAGAAAGGAAAAGACCAAATTATGTTTTAACTTTCCATTTTTATCCCGTCAGCCTCCCCTGAGCCCTGCAGGGCTGAATGGAGTGTGTTCAATTCCCTTGTGCCTGAGATTGCGTCAGCACCGAAGCCCCAGGTCAGCCTCTCTCTTACGCTCTTTTCCCTCTTTCTTTCCTCTCCCTCTTAAATCGCCTTCTTTCTTTGTCCCTCCCTCTTTCTCACTTTCTCTCTTTTTCTTTATCACTTTCTCTCTCTCCTTTCTCCCTCCCTCTCCCACTCTCTTTCCTTTCTCTCTCTCTCCTTCTTCGCCCCACCCCCTTTTCCTACCTTTCTCTCTCCACTTCCTCTTCCTCTCCTCCCTCTTTCACTCTCTCTCTCTCTTTCTCACTCTCCCTACCCTTTCTCCCCTACGTCTCCCTCTTCTCTCTTTCTTTTTTACTCTCTCTTTCTCTCTCTCCCCCTCCCACTCTCTTTCCTGCTCCCCTCTTTCTACCTTTCTCTTTCCTCTTCCTCTCTTTCTTCTCTCTCTTTCTCATCCCGCTCTCTTCCTGATGTATTCTAGTTTGGACAGTGGTGCAGAGGTGTGGTAGTGAGGCCTGAGGCAGAGCTCTCCCCTGGGCCCTGCTCCCTGCTCTGGACACACACACACACACACACACACACACACACACACACACACGAGCTCACATTGCACATGGTGATACTGCGCTGATAGACCCAAAGTATTCAAAGAAACAAAAGTATCTCAGCCACAGCCCGTCTCCAGCCTTTTCCCTGTATTTCCCTCTTCACATGTGGAGTGCAGCGTTTAGAGGCTGTGACCACAACAGCTCTTCATGTGAGAAGTGAGTCTAACACAGCAGGTTCAGCTCGGCGTGCGGTTTGACTGAGGCGTTATATCTGCCCCTCTCAACAGCAAGCTTCCTTACATAGAGATATGAGTAGGATTTGCTAGCATCGCATAGTTATTTTTGCCACAAATAAGAAAAAAAAATCAGCTGTTTGCTCTCCAAAGGTGTATCAAGAGCCTGTCCTGATAGTGCGGCTGTTGCCTGGTAAATCCAGACTGATATCGCTCTGTATCTTTTATACAGATTGATATCAGTCTGGTCCCTGTCTCAATTTGATCGTGCAATTAGATCAGTTTTTTTTCAGTGACATGTGAAACAAACGAGCTGGTCAACTATGATTTACCAATAAAATCAAATTGATCTCAGCTCAGATTAATAGAGTTTAGTGCGTTGATCATTAATTCTGCAGAAATCCGCAATGTGTTTCAGCCCCTGTGATATTTTTTTTCTTTATTTTTGTGTGTCCCCTATCAGCTAATCACACTTATTAGAAAAAAGGGAGATTCAATGGTCATCAGTCTCACATCTTCATAAAGTATTAAAGACGTTTGTACTCAGGCAAGTGCGGCCACAGTTTACAACCAAAAGTCAGCAGACAATGTTGCATTTTAAAACATTCAGAATATAAAGTAATGATCTACAGGTGTCAAAGATTATGATTATTATGATGTATCAGACTAAAGCATGTTTTCTTTGAGGGTACATTACAATTTTGATTCATATTTAATAACTTTAAAGTGCCTTTATGAGGTAACTAGAGCTGAATTTAAAACGACTAAATGTTTTCTTTTATCTGACTATTTACGTCACACTTCATTTAATCATTGGGAAAGTAAAAAAACAAAACAAAACACTTAAATTACATGTTTATTGTTGTAACACTCAGCCCTATCACCCTAAAACATACAGGCTACTCCACCCGCTAATTCCCTGTATTTTAATAGCATGATAAGAAGTGGTTTTATAACATGTATTGCAGAGAATTACAGCACTGATCACGTTTAGCCCATTACATCTTCCATTATCAGACCAGAGTGTGCAGCTTGTGTGTAAATTTGTTTTGGCAGAACAAACATCACTGTAATCCTGATCGTTCAACAGAGCACATGAGCAGAACAAGCAAATTATGCAGGTTTGGAGTGGCCCATTAAACACTATTACGCACAGTACTTTCAGATTAGATGCAATTGAACGCTAAGGGAGATCAAATAGGTTCGTTATAATTATCCTGCTGTATTAGGTGCACGATTGAAGTCCGGTGTTTTTACGTAAGACTGGTGTCGCTTTGGTGCATCTGCCATCTTTAATGTCTCAGTATTTTCAACAATCATTTGGCTATCAGGAATTTTAAAAGATAGAATAATAATAAAATGCTTTTTGAACTCCAAAACGACTTCAGTTGTAGTAAACAGGGCTTTTAACCACTTAATGTTATATCCGTATCAACAACATTTTCTGGGCACTTTTACGCCTGAAATGCAGGGATCAATTGAAAAACTTTTAAAAGCTGAGTTTACGTAATATGTTCCCTGTGAGGTTCAAACCGTCACCAAACTTATGATCACTTCAATCCGTAAATTGCCCCAATTCCACAGTTAAGTATTTTGGACTATAGCTACAATTAGCTTCCTGCGCATGACTTGATTTTTCAGTATGTCAGCAGATGCAGTCCTTGTACCCTCTGCTGGTCCAGGGGTGTCAAACTCAATTTCACCAAGGGCCACATCAGCAAAATGGTTTCCCTCAAATTTGCAAAGATGTAAAAAAAAAAAAAAAGACTGTGTAACTGTGTATATCATGATAAACTGACATTTTAAGACAGTCATACATTTTAATTTACCTTGTCACGGGCCACATAAAATGACATGGCGGGCCACATTTGGCAACCGGGCCTTGAGTTTGACACATGTGGCATAGACCATTATATGCCAACTAAGCCTTTGACCTATTTCTATTACAAGTTTATTATTTTCAGGTACTCTCTAAATCTCTTGTGAGGAAAAGTCATTCTCTGCATTTAACCCATATTTTAAATGCAGCTGGGGCAACCTGTCGGGAGCAGTGAGCAGCTGGAGTACTGCGCTATGTGACCCAGATCTTGAGCTAGTCTTGGTCAGGAGGATTTTACCTTTTGTGCGTGTTTTTGGTTGATGGTGGAAACCCAAGAGCCCAGAGGAAACCCACCAAACACAGGGAGAACAAGCACACGCCACACAGAAAGAGCCACCGTGCTGTCAAGTTTGGTATTTAATCACTTATAAACCTGGAATAACGCATAATATAAGACATTTTAAAATAATTTTGTCTGTGTACAGTACTGACTTTTAAAATGGGGCCAAGGTTTCCAAAAGATCTGCGAGTATTATCTGTGACTTTACGTCTTGTCATGTATGTTGCATTCAAATACATGGCCCACATTTGGACTAAAGCAAATTAACATGCATTCAGAGAAATAGCTTTGAAAATATGGAGCACAGAAGTTGAACAATATAAGCGTGTGCTGTCAGGTGCATGTGACCGATTTAGTCTCATAAATGGAGGTTACTGGAGCGGAACTGAGGTCTATAGTGACTAGGGACAAAATGCTGTGTCAAATGCCCTTTATCAATCCCACAGGAAAAAGACCAATAATAACTTTGTCCAACTTCATCCCAGAGAGCAAACCAACACTGTAATATGAATAAATAATGTAACCTCCTGTACATGTCCAGACAGAACTCCGCACCGGATCATATCTTGGCTTCAGCGCACTTCTTTCCCTGTTAGGAACACAACACACAGCCAGAGCTCTGCGTCATGGGAATTTATGAGAACACAATGAAGTAATAGAGATAAGATCAAAATGAAGAACTTTTAGTGTGAGTAGTTTTAACAGATAATAGATAAGATGCTGGGGTCTAACTGGATTTTTAGCCGATATTCCATATGTTTTCAAGTGGACATAGCATGTATTATTGTTATGTTAATGTTTTTTGTTTTATTTTTCAAACGTGGTTACCTTGACATTAGTATTTCACATTTTCTAACTTATAATGTCTACTTCTAGGTTACTTTTTCCTTTTGTAGCTATCTGGAGAAAATTGAAATGGAATAACTTCTGACTGCTCGGAGAAGGTGAACTTGTAAACAGGATTAAAAAAACAACAGTGAATGAAGTAAAATCCAAAACTCCAACTCCAGGTAAGTTTTTTTTTTGTTTTGTTTTGTTTTGTTTTGTTTTTGGTGAGGGAACCAGATTTCAGCATGGTTATATTTATTTTATATTCGTGTAAATGTGTCCTTTAAGCTGATGGGGGACTTTGAGTGCCCGGAGAAATCTTACAAGAAAGAAATAAGACAGAAAACATGCAAATTCCAGACTGAAACGCTCCACCCAGAAAGCACTACCTTGATACATACCGTAATCCTGACTTTCAAAATGCCAGCCCAGGCCATACACTTTGACAAAACTTTACAAAGACGAGTGAGTCTGAAAACGTATTGTGTCTCATCTACTCAAGAGGGCGTGATTGACAGGTGGGTTAACCAATCAGAGAGAAGCACGGTCCGTTCGGGTAAAAACAAACATGGATATGATAACAAAGAAGACTAAGAAACAGTGTAGAAACCCGTAAAATCAACAGTTGAAGCAGAAGTTATATATTTTGTTCTAAATGATGCAAAAATTTCCAAGCGGAGGTGTCTTCTGCATTTGAGAAACACGTGTTATAAATTAGTTGCTGTGGTTGGACGTTCTCAAGTTAGGACAGAGGTTTTTCACGTTAGTCGGAGGCTGGTCAGACAATAAAATGACTACATCTTAACACTCACGGTCATAAACAATACTGTACTTCTATTCAAATCATCATTCAGTGTACGTTAGATATATTTTGTTATTTATGCACCCCACAAATTTCCTGGGATCTAGAATACACACTTTTTCAATACTTTATAAATATGTGTGTCTGAACATCAGTGAAAGAGACATGCATATATCAAAACAATATCAAAACAAATATGTCTGCTTACAAGGAAAAATGAAAGGGAAAATATACGTCATAACGAGACTGAAAAACATTGTAAATTTCTACAGAATCAATGGGCGAAGCAATAAACTTTATCTGAGGTGACGGAAATGTGATTTTGTTCACTTTTGTTGACAAGTGACCCCTGAGCTCCTTTTTTTCACGTGCATCGCTAAAATGAACAAATCTGACTGCACGATCACGTTTGGTTTTGGCTTGAGACGACTCGGAGGAAGTGGGGACCAGTGATTTGCCAAATTTTGCAGCCCTAAAAACATCTCACTTTGCACGCTTTACAATACAACAATATGTACTTAGTTACACTGTGAAACTTATGTTATATTTTATCCATAACTGCTGCCCCTGGACGCCGTCAGGAGCAGATCCATTTCTTGTAGCTCTTGTGTAAAATCTATAGATGTCACTTTTGTCAGTATTTCATCCTCAGAGCTCAGTTTAAGGCTGCGGTTTTGAAGGCCGACAATAACTGTGATATTCTGCTGTTACAACAAAGCACTCTTTCAACAGCAACAACAATCTAACACAGACTGCTCTTCAGATCTAAGCCCCACATAGGGAGAACACACAATCTCCACCAACAGAACCAGGGACCTTCTAGACGTGACGTAAGCATTGCCACAGGTTTATCATTTTGAGTAAAACGGTATTATTTGTATTTTAAGAAATGAGGTCCATTCAGTTTTGCTTTAGTGTTTACTGCAGGCAAGAAAATAAGCTGTCCTGGTTTGATCATAGTTTAGTCCTTACGTAGGCTTTGGTTTAGTCCTGTTCTAGACCTAGTCCAATCCAGTTTTTGTTCTAGGTTTAGCGCCAGTTTAGTCCCATTTTAATGTGTGTGACAACTTTTAATGATCTATGAGAGAAATTACTTGGACACAGTAGGTCACAAAAAAACAATATAGTTATAAAAATCTGAATTATGGACTTTTTTCTCATTATATTCAATTGTGTGTCCAATTAACAAGTAAATACGCAATCTTTGGTAACTATATTTAATCACGGGTATTTTTATTACTTAAAAATACTTTGAAAAACGTGTATTTATACTGTGAGCAGGGTCGCCTAACCACAGATCTGACCTGTAACTTGGCCTATAGGTGTCACCAGCTTGTTTTCATAGAGATAGCTACATTTAATGCCATACTGTGGAATACTTCTGGAAACATCTCCAAGGAGATAACCAGGTGGTGGACCCTCTACCAGAAATGTTACATAGTGCACCTTTATCACTGTTTAAAGAACTAAAATACTCAACCATGCATGGATGCCATCTAAAACTTCTTCAGGCATGTTTTTGATGAGGGAATATTGTTATAACATTGTAGAAAGCAAAAAAAAAAAATTAATAAAATAAAAATTAATTTTGCAAAATACCCCCACAGGTAGATTATATGGACACAAATTGGAGAATGAAAGAAACTGAGACAAATTAATCTCATCTGAACCTCCAGACAGAGACCAGCACATGTCTGAGATTGTGTCCTGTGGCTAAAAATACACCCGTGTTTTATGTCTGTAACCTATTTCTCTAAAAACCCATGTCATAGTCACCTTCATCAAGGACGCACAGAGAGGAAAGGAGACAAGGAGACAAGTGTCCTCCTCATGAGTCCAGTTCAAATTAACACAGAGCTGACATTGAGCACCAATGTCCAGCTCCTACAGGCTACAATTTCCACTGATAATAGACAGTTTATGTGCTAATTAACAAAGGGAATATTTAAAGGTGCACTGTGTAACATTTCTGGTGGAAGGTCCGTCACCTACTTGTCGCCACGGTAACATATAGTAAAGAATGTCCACTTCCAGCAGTCGTGTAGAATTCTCCACAAGACTCAGACTTACAGTATATACAATACATTGATAATTGAGCATTTTTGTATTTGTACTTTATTTAATGCCCATGAACAAATCAGGAGCTCACGCTATGGTAACATATAGTAAAGAATGTCCAGTTCCACCAAACATAGTGCAGAGTTTTTAGGGTGAACATTCAGTTTCACAATTCAGAGAAAAAAAGACAGGTAGAGTTTCTGCATTATTAGGACCACACATTACAATACCATTATATGTTAATTTGAATATTTTAATCAGTCAATTTCTAGCTGTTTTTACATTCATTTTAAGCAACAGAACCCATGTTATAGCTAGGCCTTATTATATGTCCTTGTTCTGCAGTATTATCCTGGGAGCAAGACACCTTCTCCTTTTTACTATTATTTTTCATTAGTGTACACTTCGACCATTATGAGTTCAGGGTCTTTTGTTTCAACTCAGCCCCATTTGGTCTCAGGACCCTCAGGACACCCTTTTTTGGGACCCACCTTCTGCGAAATGATAAGAGTCTGTTAAAGCTGTGCTACAGTCACATCCAGTGTCACAAAATCTTGAAATGTGGAACAAAGAATACTGTCATGATGTGGAATAAGTGAAATTTTAGTCTTGTACCTTTTAAAATGTTTGACTTTTGGCGGGTTTAAAAGTAACCTTGCTCAGCAAGATGAATTCTCATGATATTTGCGTGAGTTCACAAACTCATAACAATCCATCTTGTCATGGAAACGTTGTGAGGTTAATTGGGTTGGCGGATTAATCACAAAGCAGCATTTAGGTTTGTGCAGGAGCAAAAGTCCAAGTGCCCAAGTGAATCAAAACAAACATGACAATACTGACACACGTACTTTAGCGTCAATACAGATGTCTGTGCTTTTTTTTATCTTCAACTGGATATAACAAAAGTTTGATTTTTTTGATATTCCGCATTTTCCAGTCACTACACATATCAGTCTAGCATGAGACACATTAGTTTAAAGGGGGAGGTTGTCAAAATCAGATTTCGCAGAAAGTATGACGTTTCCTTAGCCACACATTTTGGACTTTGTGGCAGATTATCATAATTTATTCCTGTCTTTTATTCTTTTTATACAATGTCAAGTGTTTTTAGAAACAAAGCAACATCAGTGGATCAGTAGCCTAATTCTATTACCATTCAATACTTGTGACTCACTGAAGCATAATCTTGCATTACTTTGTGAAATGTGCGCACAGATTAATGTATTTGCCCTTCAAGTGGGCCTGTCTCAGGTTTAACACTGTTGTCTGAAAGTAAAAGCCAAAGTCAAGTCAAAATTCAAGTTCACACTCAAGAGGCCAAGGAGAACAAACTGGCCTTCTTAGATATGCAGTAACTATAGGAGAGGACCAGGGTCTCCAGGTAGAAGTCTTCAGGAAACCCACACACACTGGCCAATACCTGCTGTTTGATTCACACCATCCACTGCAGCACAAACTCAGATTCATCCGTTCTCTACAACACAGAGCTCAAGTGGTGCCCACAAAAACAGGGAAAAGTGAAGGAGGAACAACACGTGGAGAAAACCCTCTCTGCTTGTGGATATCCAAAATGGATCTTCAATAGATCTAAGAGAGCAAAAAAACAGGACAACAGGGATTTTCAGACAGTTTGGAATTCTGGTTCATTTCAAACCTACAAACACTTTAAGACAGAAACTGGTTCACTCAAAGGACAAAATCCTGAGTCATAAACTAAGTAATGTAGTCTACTCCATTCAGTGTAGTGAAGAGTGCAGTGAGCGTTATATTGGAGAAACTAAACAGCCACTCTATGAGAGAATGTACCAACACAGTCGCGAGAGTTCCTTTGGACCCTAGTCCGCCGTACATCTCCATCTCAAAGACACTAACCACTCCTTTGAAGATACTGAGGTACAGATCTTACCCAGAGAAAAGAAATGGTTTGAGAGGGGAGTTAAAGAAGTTATTTTTTGTTAAGAAAGACAATCCTTCCTTGAACAGGAATGGGGGCCTTAGACAAAACCTGTCTCCAATTTGTAATTCCATCCTCAGAGCTACTATGGATCAGACCTGGATGACTGAGGGATTACACAGACACTGGTATCTGAAGTACATTGAGTAATTATTTGAACAGCTCTTGTTGTGAACAAAGATGTAGTTGAAGATGTTTTCTGATCAGATATGGCCCAGTAATTACAATGAGACAGGGACAGAATGTAACAATATGTGGAAAGAAAATGTTCCCAGAATGGTCAGTTGACTTTTTCTAAATGCTGAATGTTCGAAAACTTAAAAGCTCTACACCTATGAATGCTATCTAACTACAATAGGGTAGCAGGTTCCATAATACGTTAGTTCAAATGGCCATCCTGTTTTTTGTCAATAAAAAACATAATAGGCCCAAGTCAAGTGGTATCACGTCAAACATGTTCAGTGTGTTTGAACATTCAAATTACATCAACCATATCTTATAGATTTATGCCATGTTGTCTAAAAGGCACTTGGCATTGTATTAAAAGGGTAAAAAAAGTTGGAATATGCCACAAAGTCTATGACTAAGGAAACTTGATATTTTCTGCTAAATGTGATTTTAACCACGCACCTCTTTTAAATGCCCCAAAACTCAAACATTTTAAAAGATACAAGACTAAGATTGTGTCACAACCAATTAGTTTATGTAGAGAATTTGTCCTTGAGAATGTAATGTTTTGATAATTATTTCTATACTTGTAAGGTTATATTGTTGTATTCCTCATCATATCAGTATTATTTGTTCCACATTGCATGACTTTATGACACTGCATGAGATGATACCACCACTTTTAACGGACTCATAGCATTTCGCATAAGGTTGGTCCCAAAAAGGGCTTTTGGGGGAACTGAGACCAAATGGGGCCAAGTTGAAACCAAAGACTCCGAACCCGTAATGGCCTGAGGTACTGTCCACTAATGAAAAATAATAGTGAGAAAAAGGAGGAGTGGTCTGCAATGTTCCCTCTAATTTTTCACGAGTCTGAGCAAACACACAAACTCCCTGAGCGGGCAACATCAGACATGCGCACTGTGGTCATGCTGCATCACATCCATCCAAGTTAAATGTTTTTTTTAAAAGAAACAAATTACCACATTTACATTTCTGTTATAAGACTTTTAATTAAGTGCTTTAGCCACTTATACAATGAAAATGACAAAAATCGTGCTCATGACCTGTGTAGTATGTTAATGCTATTGGAAGTATAAATATTTAATTTTAACTATGGCAAAACATGAGCTTCCAACCAAACCAAGACAACTGTAAACTCCAATGTTGAAAACACACTTAACATTTTTATCATAAAGCTCTGACTTGTATTATGAGTATAAGCCATTGTGTGAAGCTTTTGCTGTGCACTGAGTGAGATTGTCCTACTGTGTCTGGGAGACAGTCCGTTAACTCTTTTTCAGTTTATGACACGATCATTTGATTTTTACAACTCATAAACTAGTGACAGTCAATGGCCAACACACACTGAGAGGAATCTGTATCTGCACAGCTGCTCTATTACTGTACATTTACATATCATATCAAAACACAATATATAATGTGTATTTGTATATAAAATATATTCAAAACAAGTGGTATGGGTCAAAATAAATATATATTTACAAACCACACACTGCAAACAGTGAACAAACACACACTTCAAAATGTAAACAAACACACTGGAAGCTAAAAATACACTGTACATGTGACAGTGTGAGTCATTCTGTGACAGTGGCTCAGTGGTTAGAGGTTGGAGGATCGTGTCCCGCTCGGACCAATTTCTGTCATTGTGTCCTTAGGCAAGACACTTCACCCAAGTGGTGTGTGCGTGATGATTGGTGGTGGTCGGGGGGGGCGCAGATTGGCATTAGCTAATGCTACTAATTACACATAATACACATTTGACCCACAATTAAGGCAATAGCAGAATAAACCACGCTTACCGATCAGGAACTTCATCCAGTCCATCAAATCATAAGGTCCTCTGCTCCTGAGTCCACCATGAGATCTTCACTCAGTTCCATGAACCGCTCCGGGTCCGAGATGCCTCTAGTTTAACTTGTACAAACATCCACAGTGTCCTCGGTCGCGTACTTCCTTTGTTTTGCACGTTTCGTCATGTTTAAAACGCAAAACTGCTGCAAAATAGTGCGTAACAGTGCGCCCGAGGGCCGTCGGAACGTTAAGGGGTTAAACACTTAGCATCATTAGCGAGTTTTCACTCCACATCGGCCACATCGGCTAAAACACTGGCAGCGGCGCATGAGGAGCCTGTCAATGACGTAGATAAGCTGCGCAAATACGTATGTGAATCACATAATTGTCTGGAGCAGCTCGTCCCCGGTCACACTCACTGACTCACACTGAAAAATAGCGCAGAATGAATTATTGTGTGTTTATTTTATTTTCAACTTCGGTTCGATTTTTTTTGTGCCATGTCAGCAGTGCGCAATTGCGCACGCGCGCAGCTCAGAGGGAACAGTGGTGGTCTGGCTCCTGGACTATATGATACTAAGCACTTATTGGTAAATATAGGTGGCTCCACCAGGTTAACTTACAGGTTAAATACAAACCCACTCGCAGTAAGAATGCATGTTTTTCAAGGCAATAAAACACTTGTAATCAATTAAATGCAAGATAAATAAATGCCATACTGTGGACCATTCCAGGCAAACTAATAGCAACTTAGAAACAAGCAGGTGTAGATCCTCCACCTGAAATGTTGCATAGTGCAATGAAGTTATAAGGCTGACTGATCATCGCGCGATGTTATGTTAGCTTGCCTTGTTAGCTTCTAAATAATTGCAGCCATGGTGATTTATACAGCTTAGACCCACTAATAATGACAACAAAATAAGTCTGACAAAGCACTGTCATAACTGTCTGAAATAGGAAATGTTTTTATAGTTGAAGGTCATCTCCTCCTAGTCTGGTTTGAATGAACTAGTGAGGGTTTAGCTACAGGCCAAATATAAATTTATGACATTATTCTATTATTGTCATCATTAGATTAGTGCTGTGTCTGTGGGTTATGTCTCCAGGCTGCTCCAGTTCACAAACAAAAACATGTTTTCAACCCGGTTTAAATCATATCTATTATAGCCACAGTTATGAAATCATGCACTTACAAGTAAATATGGTCAAATGACTGAATTGAGCTTAGTCTCTAGACCACTTATATATGTAATATAATAATCCTCCAATATCCTCCAGCTTCTAGATTGGAACAAGGTCAAAAATATAATATGAATATGAATCATTTCATAGTGAAGTGCTGATATATAAGATATGCTGCAAATGGTACACAGAAGAGGTAACATTTTACACTTTTAATAGCCTCCATAAAGCCTGAATAAAGACTTAATTAATAGTGAAGAAAGTGTTAAATTATTATAGTAACTACTTACAGGTGCAGTATGTAACTTTTTGGTCACCTGCATTATTCCATAAAAATACAAAGTTAAAACCACACTTTGGAACATTTTCCATATGTTTATGCCATTCACTGGAAGGTAATAACCAAAGCAACAATATTTCCATGGAAACAAGCAGGAGGAGGCCCTCCTCCAGGTCAAAGAGTCAGGTTTGTGGAGATGTGAGTCCACTGAGTGTGCATGTTTTTCAATGCAATGAAGACCACCAAAATGAAATTGTCCATTTCTTTTGCTTTTTATTTACTGTTTATCTATTTCTTATAATTATATTATAATTAAGTCTTTGTTCATGCTTTATTAAGGCTAATTAAGAGGCAATTATTGTAAAGTGGTACCAAAAAAATACCACTCTTGTTTCAAAGCCACAAGGTGGAAAAATTCAGAGTTGGTTTCTTCATACCTGTAGGTTTTCTCTACACGCACAAGATAGTGACATACAGAGAAAAGAAATGGTTTGAAAGGGGAGTTAAAGAAGCTATTTTCTTAGGGAAGACAATCCTTCCTTGAGCAGAAATGGAGGCCTTAGACAACATCTATTCCCCATCTATAACTCTATCCTCAGACCCAAAGCAAGCAAAGGAAACAAAGAGAACAATAAAGCGAGCCATTAGGTCCATTAAGACTGAATGTAGGCTCATTTAGGCTGAAACTGTAAACAATAGGCAGTGTCCACCCGCAATCTGACCAGAACTGAAGAAGCTGCTTAAATGAGCAGTGAAAAGTCTTCACTCCTACAACGTTGTGTCCAGTTGACAGATTTAACTTTGGCTTTTACTTCAATGTAAACACTAAATCTCAGCTATGGGCCTGGAGAAAGGCCTGTGAACGCAGATTAGAATATAGTCATGAACATAACTTTACAATAAATGATTTCATCCTTTTTTATTTAAAAGGCCCATATTACGCTATTTTCTGATTTGTGTTATAATGTTGCTTCCTCATCAAAAACATACCTTTTTCATTCACACAGGTTTAACACACAGACTGCATATTTAGGCTAGGTTCGTCTCTCAAACAGAAAACACTCTGTTCCACGTTGTGATATCATGTGGTAATAACGGTTGTGCTCTTTTAGCTTCAATATGGACAATTTTGTTAGTGAAAAGTGTATGTTTTTGATAAGGAAAGGTATGTTTTTGACAGCACTATACAGCATTATAATATGGCTTAAAGCTCACAAGAATCAACTTTGTTTAATATAGGACCTTTAAAATGCCTGCCCTACAAATGTTCCATTATTGTTCTCTGTAACTGTAACATAAGACTGTACAGTCTGTCCCAGGCAAGCACTGTGTCTCTATTATTATGAGTAAAAAACATCCAACATTAACCTATTTTCCCATTATATTTTGATTCTCCTTCTCCTACATTTATTTGGACAGATCCTGTTTTAACCGGATACAAAGTCCCTGCTCCGCTCACTGCCCCATGTGTCTCTATGGCATCATTTCCATCTCAATTTTTACCTTATTGTTTTTCCAGAATAATTGCCTCTCAAATGACCTACTTTTCCATGACAACACCTTATAAATATCCAAAACAGATGAAAAATAAGGGGATGCATTTTCGCTCCCAGTCCTCTGTGTCAAATTGAGGAGACCTGTGACTGCAGTTATATGGTTCAGTTTGAATTTCATGCTGTACTCCTCTCTATAGGTTTAAGGCTAAACAAGTGCTTTGAATTTAAAATGTTTACTTCTCATGGCGTACGTTTGTTTGCAGATAGGCCATGATATACTTGGACCTTGGATGATTTTTTGATATATATATAATGGGTGTCAGAGGACTTTTAAATAATTTGTTTTATACTGCACATTTTGTAGATTTTCAGTCAAAGTATATATTTTTTTGTATTTACATTATTTTTAATTTATCATGGCTTATATTTACTATTGTTATTCATTGTTTTATATTGCACCATAACGCTGACGCAAGTTCCTTCCAAATAGGGTGTGAGCATGGGCTCGCTTCCAGCTCCATCGACTCGGCTCCAATTCACTTTCTATTGAAAAACCGTCACCACTGTCCCTGTAACTGCTGCTGTCAGGCTCGTCATTTTGGTCTTAAAATGTTCATATTAACCCGTCTACCCGATCCTGGAGATTTTATTTCTCTATTTTGTCTGTAAACCAATAACAGACCAATAAGGCAGCTTCTTTCCCCGAGGTTGCCCCAGGTAGCAGGAGTGTTGCTGAGGGAAAGAGGCGTTACCTACAACAACCTTGCTCCAGATTGAATCTTTGGTTGATAACTGCTAGGCCTCGATGAGGTTTATTTAACTGGAGCTGAACGCTATGAGTGACGTCACAATCCTTTAGTTCACTTTGTTACACCATCTATGACAGTAGTTCCAGCACATATCATTTGCTTATTGAATTACAATTAGAATTTATGTAAAGGTTTTATTTGAACTGCATGTCGGGTCCCAGAATTGTAAACGTAATCTGATTGTGTTCCAGTGAACAGTGCTTTCATTCAGACTGTGGGTTTAATGGCATCACCTGCATTTGATTTTACTCAGAAATATAATCCACTTTAGATTATTCAATATGCTCTGGTATTCAATAGACTGGACAGGCGACTTTCTTATAATGAACGAAAATACAATTTGACAAGTAGCAACTAAATCTGTCGTAACGTGTCTAAATCAATGTCCACAGTTAAAGGAACAGTATGTAACTTTCAGGAGGTGGCATGCACGATTCCACTGAAAAAGAAAATTAAAACCATATTGCAGAACTTTCTTCATGGAGATAGATACGTTTTATGTCATAGTGTACAATATTATAGCCAAAAGAACAATATTTTCACGTCTGTGTAATCCCTCAATCATCCAGGTATGATCCATAGGAATTGACAGATTTTTTCTTTTACTAAATTTTTTCATGGAAACCAGCAGGTCTAGATCAAATAAGATTCACATTACATTTACAGTTAAACATATAAAACAAAGTACTAAACCCTTATGTATCGTTCCTAATGACGCAAAGATTTTCAATAGAGATGTCTTGGAGAGACACACGCTACAAATTAAAGAGGGAGTATTACACTTTGGGGCATTTCTGCTTACACATAACATATTTAGATCACCATGCTACTTTTTATTTGTTTTTGATGCTCTGAGTCTCCCCTCACTTAGGGAGAGATCACTAGATTACTCAAACATGCATAGATGCATTTATATCATTTAATTGTACAATTTGCCAGTAATGTATCAAGACAAATACTGCACGTTATAGGTACTTTTGAAATACTAGCACATACGATCCAATGTTGTATCAAATCCCTGAGCCCTGACATGACGTCTTTAATGATTGATGAGGTGTGTACACATGGCTCAGGTGTTGCTCATGGGCTTGGGTAACTGAACCCTCACCTTGTGTCCGTCTCTGCTCTGTTCACACACACAGCTGTGCAGCGATCGATGAAGACAGAAGACAGAGCACAGCAGAGGGAATTGTATCAGAAATCATAACCAGCCTGTATCGATCCAGGATGTGGATGTGTGACTGTCTGTATTGTTTGGGTTATTGGTAAGTGATGGATTTTACAGCATAAACAACAATGTAAGGCCTCGTCGAGTTTAGAGTGGATGGAGATAAATAGTAGGATCCGGAGGGACGGTCTGCTGTGATTGGTTAATCAAAGTAGGAAGGCACAAAGTAACAATTAAGGTTAGAAAATGAGTTATGGTTAAAAGCGCAGATGACAAGTTAGACTAGACATTAGTTAACATAAGTAAATTTAAGATTTTACAAGTTTTTATTTTTTAGTATATAATTTTATTTCTTGGTTGGACATGGGCATTTTTTTTCCACAAACTGCCACTTAAACCACTATATAATATTTACCACAGATACTGTCCCACCAAACCTGAACATGAAAACCTGTCATATGTAAGAGACAGAATTATGGCTAATGGTTGAGGAATGGATTGGGTCAGTTAACTTGTTAGCAGCAGTAACTTTAAAGAAACAAATTTGCCACCTTCAAACATAATCCTTTAAGTCAGTTTACACAAGAAATAAAATAAAATGGTGTGTTTTCATTCGGGCCAACATTTGGACTTTTTAGCATATCAGCTATCGGCATTAAATCTCCAGTACAAAAATCTTTGTGGTAAAAAAAAAGGCTATGGGAGAGTTTGTAGTGAATTGAAATTACATCATTTGGAGAAAATAATCCAAATCGGTTCCACATATCAACCGGTTGCTCTGTATTCTGAACAAACACTATTGGCATCGGCCACGAAAAAAACTGTCAGTCAGTCTCTTCTGAAAAATCTGAAAAATTCCATGCTTGAGCCTCATTATTTTTGAATAATTACAGTTAATGACATATGGACATACCTGATTGTCAAAACTTGGTCACTGATCTCAGACGCTAAGCAGGGCTGGGCCTGGTGAATACTTGGATGAGAGACTGCTGAGATCACCAGGTCTGTGGAGTGTGGAGTTGATGAATAAACTGATGTAAAGTGGTGTTTTGAAAACTGCTATATAAATCCAATGTATTAACATCATCATAATATTTTAGGTACAACCATTAGCTCATAAAAAGCCAGTTTGATATAATATTTCCCCTTTAGTGTATTTATTCGGTTGAAGATGGTTATAGTTGTGTCAGACTTTCACTTGACACACACTTGCAGTACATCTTTCTCTTCAGCTCTTAATTATCTACTGAAAGTGACTAACACTTTCAGTAGATTCTTTGAAATTACCTTCTCAGAAGCATTCAGTGAATATCCTTATATCCATTTCACAAATTCACCTATCGAGGCTATTTCATTATAATTAACACATCAAGCTTGAAATATATTGGCCACGATATTAAATTATTTGCCCCATTTAGGAAGTTGAATCACCCTTTCACATAAAAACATGTCAGCTTACACATTGTTTTAAAAGTGCATTATGTAACTTTTTGGTGCTTGTCTCCATGGAGATGTTATTGCTTTGCCTAGAATGTTCTTTAGTATGGCAATAAACTCATCTGCATTTATTCAATTACCATTGTTTTCGTTGATCAACATCACCTTGAGAAAACCTGTCTGTTTCCATGGAGATAGACATGTTTAATGACATACGGTGGAACATACCAGACAAGCTCTTTTTGTGGAAAACATGCAAACACAAAACACATGATAGAGAGAACCCCTTGTTGCCAGGCACCTTTTTACTGAATTGTGAGTACTAAATTTAAAAAAATGCAACTTTTCTGGATGATATGTGCTTATTCCTTTGCCTAGAATGTTCCTCAATATGGCATTAACTGCATCTAACCATCTTTTAATTCATTATGAGTGGTCTGTGAACAGGGTCACCTCTACATAGATCGGCTCCATAGCTCCAGTTCACTTTACATTGAAAAGCTTTCGCCCTTCTCTCTGTAACTGCTGCGGTGAACCTCATCCTTTTGGTTTTAAAATGTTTGTATTAACTCGGTCTATGTGATCCTGGTATTTTTATTCAGTAAATCATGATATGAACATTAATAAGAGACTTCTTCTTTCCCAAAGGTTGCTCAAGCTACCAACAACGTTGCTAAGTTCTCGCTCCCTTCTAAACCTGCGGCACAGGCGTAAAGGGGCATTACCTCGAACAACCTCCACTCCAAATTGGCCCCTACAAATGCTAGCCTCGATCAGCTTCATTTGCCCGGAGCTGAACGCTATGGGTGACGTCACACTCACTTAATCCACTTCTTTATAAAGTCTATGATCTGACCAGCAACTTGGCCTTGTTGTGTCACCTGCTTGTCTCCAGGAAGATTATTATTATTATTTTTACACTGAAAGACTGATTTAACATTGCTATACATTACAAGCTTAATTTCCCCATTGTAATTATTTCAGTGCCACATTTAGCCAACATTTAAAAATATGACCAATTTCATCCACAAATCCATCAGTGTCCATAGGTTTTATTCTTAGATGGGGCTGAGTCATAGACAGCTACAGAAAAACTGCAGAGGTGACCATACTATGAAATATTAACACTGTGACTAAACTCTGACGTATCAATTAATAATGTCCAGAGGAAATGGGGATCTTAATGTACTTTATCTGCTCAAAGAAGTGTGTAGTAGTAATATACGTGCTCCAGCGATTAGACCAGCCCGTTTTGAGGTGACAACACAATCCCTGTTATGTCATAGACAGAGGTATTGTTAAATGCAGCTAAATGTGTCATGTTAGAAAAGTAAAACGTAAAAGGGAATCCTACAAGCCATCTTTTTTTACATAAGTGTCAAGAATGAACTCAACGAACATTCAGTCTTGTGAAGCATGTTTAATGCCATACTGTGGAATGTTCCACAGTATGGCATTAAACATCCATGCATTCATTTAATAATAATAATAAAAAACAACAAATGAAAAACATATATTCTTATTGTGTATGGCTCGCCTCTCCACATATCTGAGCAGTAACTTGACCCGATGGTGTTCATAGACTGTATAAAGAAGCGGATTTAGAGACTGTGACGTCACCCATAGCGTTTGGCTCCAGTCAAATGAAGCTTGTCGAGGCTAACAGTTATAGGGCCAAATTTGGAGCCAAGTTCCATATTTGGAATTGCGACCACCAGTATCGTAGCAACTAAAGAGCCATCTGGAGCAAGGATGTTGAACATAATGCCCCTTTGTGCTTAGCAACGCTTTGTGAACTTTGCATATGTCTCCTTGTGTCTGGGTGGGTTTCCTCTGGGCACACCAGATGATGACACTTATAAAAACTGACCTTAAAGTGACAGCAGCAGTGATCCACATTGACACTTTGCTTTTGTATCTTGTTGACCTCGAATCATAGAAAAATCCCTCTCACTTGAACTGGCTTCTGGTCTAAGTTAGGTTTCACTGTTGAACCCAATGTACTTATAATGTAGCTAGTTCATTACATAGGCTTAAACTTAAAGCAAACAGGTAAAATGGCATCTCATAGTATAAGTGTGTTGGGTAATTGCATGTAATTCAACTGTTTGAATTTATACTTACCTGTGTTGTCTACCATCTTGGGGGTTTTGGCCAAAAGAGTCCCCCGGGCAGCTGGAACACATTATGAAGGTTCCGGAGAAGACAACTGTGGCCGTGTCTCAATTTGACGGTTGCACACTTCGTCGGCTGCTTTTGAAGTCACTTCCCATGAATGCGGCCGACAAATGTGCCCTGCGTTTCCAGCATTTCCATGGACATCGGCTGTGAACGAAGCATGCATCTGAGCACACTTCATGTGCTTCTATATCCCATCATGCATTGTGTGTGACTATGTCTACAGAAGAAACAAGATATATTTTCTTAAAGTTATGTAATACTAGTTACAATTGGGAAAAAAATCCCATATTCAAAGGGAAACATTAATGCCTTACTTCATTCAGTCTAAATAAAAATAAACGGTTGCGACAACGATACCTTGACTCTTATTATTAAAAAATAAATAAATAAATAAATTCAAAATAAAACTGTAATTATTTTTGGTGTCCTTTTTACACGTTTAAGTCATGAATCAACAGCCGCATAACTCATTAGCCAGTAGCTGTCACGGTTACTAGGCGACGTAATGTAAGCGACGTAACATAAGCGCACAGACAGCGGTTGACATACTCTCCCTAGTGTAGACCTGTCCCATTTTGTCATGGCCTTTGCAGTATACCTTTGAGGCTACACGGAGGAGCACCCTTCGTCAGCCAGGTCCTTCGAACAGTACTTCGAAGTGTACACCCGTCGAATTGAGACACGGCCTGTGTGCTGAGGGTATCCAAATATTTGAGCTTTTTATATTTAGTCAGTTTTCTACTTTTAACACTGCTACATTACTCAAACTCTATTTTTGTAACTTGATTAACTGAATAAATGTTAACACTGTTTTTGCCAACGCTAACTTTTAAAGATATAGTTGCTGGTACCTACCTGTGCGGGGGTAGCCAAATAAAAGAGGTACTCTATAAAAGGAGCCGAACTCAGTCTGCTCGAGGAAGGTGCTGTGTGTACACACTGTTAATGCCATGCTGGTTTAATATATTGAAAATAATGATTGGAAAGTTTTTTTCTGAAAACTAAATGTCACTCCGGTATGACGGAGTATAAGTGTCACTTAAATCAAATGAATTATGCAGGCACTACGAGAATAAAGTCGTAGCATTTCGACATTAAAGTCATAATTTTACGAGAATAAAGTCGAAGCCAGAAAAAGTCGTAATATTACGAGAAAAAAGTTGTAATATTACACGAATAAAGTCATATTTTTATGAGAATATAAGCTGCTGAGCATGAATGAGTGACCAGTGCGTTGTGTGTTATGGAGAATTTGGAGCATTTTGTTCAGATAAACTTTCAACTGGGGTTTACGCACAATGAAATACTGTGTTTTTTAGCCCACCATCACCACACTATCATTAGTATAAGTACTTTGAAGGGACACTGCAAGCATTTGAGTTTGTTTAGTCGGGGGAACCAGACAGATTTGGAAGAAATTGCTTTATCTGAACAAAATGCTCAAAATTCTTCATAACGCACTGGTCACTCATTCACGCACAGCAGCCTATCTCATAAAAATACGACTTTATTCTAGTAATATAACGACTTTTTTCTCGTAAAATTATGACTTTCATGTCGAAATGCTACGACTTTATTCTAGTGCCCGCATAATTTATTTTATTTAAGTGACCCTTATACTCCGTCGTACTCCGGTGATTACACTAGTCTAAATATTCCTATTACATGATTAGATGTGTTTTATTTCCATTTTCCAGTAACTATATATGTGCTGCTTACATTTGTTTTTGAGTCAGGCAGTGTGTGGACAGCTACGTGTTTACACCAGTGTGAAGGACCCCTCCCCTCCAGGTGTGCTCTGAGTGCACTGAGGCAGCAGAGGGACATTTGACCTGCTGTTTTACAAGCTAAAAGACTAAAAGTTAGTGATGCATGAAGAGTCCAGAGGAACATCTTTTTGGGGAAAGAGGAACTTTTCAGAGAACACTCGAAATATGCCATCATTTTACTTCAATGGACCTGCAGATAAAACAGTGAAGCTGGACGTGTGTAATTCTGCAGACAGGACACACCTCAGAAGGACAGAGGACACATCTCAGAGGGACAGAGGACACACCTCAGAGGGACAGAGGACAGCAGGTGAGTCCGTTTATTACACTGGCTGTTTCTGTTTGTGGTTTGTCCTTTTGTGGTAATTTATTTAGATAAGCATCTGGCTTTAATATTTACCACTTCCTCTATTCAGACAGCGCTCCGCGCTAACTGCTAACACGCTAACTGCTAACAAGCTGCTGTTAGCATAACAGTGACTGTTTTGTTACTTTTACAGCCACTCTTTATCCAATATGGACATGCTGTACCTAAGCTCTGAACTCGACTATTCAGCCGCTAAATTGATTTTCAATTATAATAAGTTACACTGCAGCACAAGCAAATAATCGCCAGGGCCACTTAGCAACTTTAGCATGCTACTATTGTAAACACAACCACTGTACTGATATCCTCTGTGAACTAGAAAAAACATTTATCTCTGCACAGTGCTCTGCTCAGAGCTCGCTGCTCTGTGGAGAGATGAGCTGTGAGTCAAGCAAGAGGCACAGGTACAGTGGTATCGACTCTTGGTATCGGGAGCCCATTGACGAGTACGAGTACTGGCACCGATACTGGTATCAGTATCTGTGCATCCTACTCATTAATATGCACATTTAATGAAATCACAGCATCCAAAGCCTGAGAATAAACATAAAAATGATATGATCTTAAAATCACGTCTTATTTAATGTTCAGTCCAAATGATCTGATGATTATAAATGTGATGTTATGTCCAGGCTGTTTCTCTTATGCAACTCTACCATGTACTTCTTGAGTGATATGATTTTGAAGTAAGTGTATCCTTGCTTAAGTTTTGCTACTCTGTCTTTTATGACATAAAGAATTGAGAAATGTAAGCTCACTTTAGTGAAATGGAATACATTAAAATGCACCAAACAAAGAAAAAAGTTCAGAATTTAACATTTCTTTGGCAGACCCCCCCTTCCTTACATGTTTATACTGTTATACTTGTGGTTATTGCTTTTGTTAGCTTTTAGAATTTGCAGTCTTTATATCAATGGTTGTGGTGATGTCTTAATGTCATCAAATATGAAAATGTGGCACTGAAGTGGAGAGGGCCCCAAGGGCAAATTCATCTTAGGGCCCCCTAAAGGCTAGGGCCCGTCCTGATACTGTGGAACATTTCAGATAAAGTAGTAACATCTCTATAGTGACATCAGGTGGCGGACTCCCCACTAGAAAAGTTACATAGAATGTTATTACCCATACAGTACAATGATATAGCAGATTCTCCTTTTCATAAGCTGATGTGTGCTCTGTACAGGCTATGGATTGTTATGTAGCTTTATTCAATTTTGTTTCCAAATGATTTAAACAAGGCTCTATTTTCTGTTCAATATCCACATGCAGAAAGCCATATGGAGCGATGCCAGCTAATTTACAGTGTATTATAGAACCTCTTAAACTGAAACGGATAATTGTATATTTAATTGATTACACCGCAGCCATGAAACAAATAATCTCATGCATGACGTGGGAATTCATTATGTTAGAAGCACGTGTTTGCTTCACTCTTCACCCTGAAATACCTTAAATCTGCACTGTTATGTATTGTGGCATGGAACTTTGTTGGGAAATTGTACTCAAATATGTGATTGTATTTGACACATATTTGAAAATTTGTTTGTTGTGCAATGGAGATTCACAGTCCACAGTTAAACACATCCAGGAGCATTAAAGGTACTGAACCTGATTTTTACTGTCTTAAAAGCATGAAAAACAGAACTAGTGACAAATTAAAGATGCACTTACACTAAATGTAGCATCAATTTTCACTTTAATTACTTTAAATTGTTGTAAATCTTTTGTGATGACATATACATATATTGCCCTCATTGATTTTCACTTCTCCAGGTTCTCGACAGCCCAAAGCTTTTCTAATAGTCTCAATACAGCATGTCAAAGCATCAGAAACATATGCACCTGGCATATGCACTCTGCCATCCCAGTCTTTCTAATGGAGCACTTTGCTTTGACATATCTCACTTTAGTAAACACGCTCCGCATTACTGGAACACATTTACTGTAATTACTGCAGCTTTTCTGAAGATTCAAATGACTGGATTCTTCAAACCTTCATGGAAAACATTTTAAGTGGCTAATGCAGTTTAATAGGCCTGTATTATACCTTATTCCAGCTTTTTAAAGTACTTACCCTTGGTCTTTCTCATTCTGTTTCTTAAATAAAGTTGTGAACATCTTTCTAAAGTCAATAGATATGGGGTTTTATGGCTGGGTACACAAAACACAAGTGCTTAAAGGGTACATATGCAAAATTTAGCTTTTTTTTATAAGCTTTTATTATAATGTTGTTGCAACATCAAAAACATACGGTACCTGTATTTTGTATGTCACTGTCATATTTCATAAATCCCTTCTGATGATGTTTTCTTGTCTGACACCCTCCAAAGACAACCGCAGCATTCACTCTGTTACCATCTGAGCAATGTTAAAAGTGATGTGTGATGTGTTTCCATGATTTGCCTAGATGATTTGCCCAGAATGTCTCACGGTATGGCATTAAACTTATCTCCATGGAAAGAAGTTGTTGCGGCCAGATTACAGCAGAAGCAACCCCACTCACTGAATGTTTTTCAATCTTTTCGAATTACAAACACCTTAATTGAATAAATGCAAAATAGATAAGTTTGATGCTATACTCTAAGCAAAGCATTAACATTAATACCAGTGATATTTAAGAATTAAATAATAATATCCAACTCACAAAAATATGAAATTTAAAGGTCCATTCTTTTCCTACTTGTATTTGAGCAAAATTTCTCTTGCTTCAGAACAAATATATTATATAAGCAGCTCTTGAGGTCCAAATAAGTCAGCTGTGTAGTATCTGCCTCTAATTGTAACGTGTTTTTAATTGTCTGAGGATCAGGAAGTACACCACCTTTTATTTCTCAAAAACTTGGTGCCACCCTTGGGACACCTCAGTGAAAAAAGTCTGGGCATCCCCCTATATTACAGTCAAGACAACTCTCTATGGGACAATTCAGATTTTCCTTTTCCATCTATAGTGTTTGAATCCTATACCAGTTTTAAACCAAATGAGCCGTATTCCTCACTCAGATCTTTAGCCTCCCACTGAGAGTATAATGGTACCACCGATCGTCCTCAAAGCGCTGCTAAACCTCCTGTAATGAGTCGCTGGGATGAGCTGAAACGGCATTGGATATCTCTTTTCTTTTGCCGTCACTGAGCTCTACTTTGGTCCATTATCCTCATGACTTCAGTGTCCTCTCATTGATTGGTTTGAGGTGTAGTTTTGTGCATTCTCCTATAGATACTGCCGTCCCTGTGTTCGGACCAATAGGACACAAAGTGAGTCCTCGAGATAAACTGCCAGATATCTGATTTCTTACTGCAGAAGATCCCACTATTATAATGGACTGGGGGACTTGTAAAATGGCCCCATAGGACACAATAGAATATTAATAAAAGAGTATAGACATCAGTTATATTGACACATTGGACATGATAAACAAAAAGACTGGCAAAAATGTCCAAAGAGTCAAATTGCACTTAAAGATCCTATATTACACAAAATTGACTCATGCCATGTTATAATGTTGATCCTCAAAAACAGACCTGGAGTTGTGTTTTATTTCATTCACACATGTTTGAGTAAACCTTTATTATTAGTCTGTCTCCGTCTCCAAAGCTCAAAATGCTTTGTTCCACCTTGTGATGTCAGGTAGTCTTAGTTTTCAAGTTAACAGCTCCCTTTTACCATTAGTTCAGTAGTTCTAGTGAAGGTGTATGGAGCACTGTGTGTTTTCAGTTTGAGAGAAGAACTCAGCCTAAATATGCAGGGTTTGTGTGTTAAACATGTGTGAATGAAACGAAACACAATTCTAGGTATGTTTGTGATGAGGAAACGACATTATTACATAGATCAGAAAATAGTATAATATGAGCCCTTTAAAGAGACATATTGTGCTTGTGTCTGCCATATAGTTATAATCTATGACACCCATGGATCGTTATGTTATATTCTGCAAAGAGTAAATTGCAATATTGATTTAACACAGAAAGTCGGCTGATTTCCGGGGTGGAAAATTGCGGCGCCCCTTGAGGTATTAGGAATAACTCCCACATGCTGTTGGACCCTCCTATGGATAGCTGCAGATCACGCAAGCTTTTTAAAAATGTGTGCCAAAATGGGTACATGTATCACTGATTAAGAAAATAATATTGGAGAAGGAAGTAAGAATAGAGCAGTGGGCATGGAAACTAGGGTAGTTAGGGGCAATGCATGACGTCTTGAAAACAGAATAAAGATTACTCAAACATGCGTAATCAACTTTGAGGGGGTAAATGAGAAGGTAAACAACTATAACATGTTTAAAAGCTCTGAAAAGGTTGATGATGGATGATTTTTACAATATGTCTTCTTCAAGTAAAAGTACAGTGACTAAAAATGTATTCAGTTAAAAAATACTGTTGTCAAAAACTGTTCTTTGACGCCTGTGAGTTTGGCGATGCACTGATGCCATGACTCTGGCGTTGTTAAAGAGAAGGAGATGGACAGGCTGAGGAGGCTGTTGGTTACACTGCTGCTTAGAAATGGGAGCTGATGAGGGTTGCTAAGGTTCATACTTTTAAGCCAAATGCAACAAAAAAAAAAAAAGTCTGTGCCTCTCCACTGATCTTACCATATCTTTGGCCTTCATCATCTCTATGGAGACTGGTCTGGACTCTGGTCTGTGGTCTAGTCTGTGGTTTGGACTGTGGTGTGGTGTATGGTCTGGTCTTTGGTGTGGACCCTGATCTGGACCCTGAATCGTGTCCACGGTCTGGTCCGTGGTCTGGACTCTGGTCTGAATCGTGGTCTGGTCCATGGTCTGGACTATGGTCTGGTCTGTGGTCTGGGCCGTGGTCTGGTCTATGGTCTGGACCGTGGTCTGGATCGTGGTCTGGTCTGTGGTCTGGTCTATGGTCTGGACTGTGATCTAATCTGTGGTTTGGTCTATGGTCTGGACCGTGGTCTGGACCATGGTCTGGTCTATGGTCTGGTCTATGGTCTGG
Source organism: Periophthalmus magnuspinnatus (assembly GCF_009829125.3). Taxonomy (NCBI): domain Eukaryota; kingdom Metazoa; phylum Chordata; class Actinopteri; order Gobiiformes; family Gobiidae; genus Periophthalmus; species Periophthalmus magnuspinnatus. The sequence goes on from NC_047140.1 coordinate 17,298,660, forward strand.
ACTGTGATCTAATCTGTGGTTTGGTCTATGGTCTGGTCTGTGGTCTGGTCTATGGTCTGGTCTCTGGTCTGGTCTCTGGTCTGGTCTCTGGTCTGGTCTTTGGTCTGGTCTCTGGTCTTGACCATGGTCTGGTCTCTGGCCTGGTCTCTGGTCTGGTCTCTGGTCTGGTCTCTGGTCTGGTCTCTGGTCTGGTCTCTGGTCTGGTCTCTGGTCTGGTCTCTGGTCTGGTCTTTGGTCTTGTCTTTGGTCTTGTCTATGGTCTGGTCTCTGGTCTGGTCTCTGGTCTGGTCTCTGGTCTAGACCATGGTCTGGTCTATGGTCTGGACCATGGTCTGGTCTATGGTCTGATCTCTGGTCTGGTCTATGGTCTGGTCTCTGCTCTGGTCTCTGGTCTGGACTGTGGTCTCGTCTCTGGTCTGGTCTTTGGTCTGGTCTCTGGTCTTGACCATGGTCTGGTCTCTGGCCTGGTCTCTGGTTTGGTCTCTGGTCTGGTCTCTGGTCTTGTCTATGGTCTGGTCTCTGGTCTGGTCTCTGCTCTGGTCTCTGGTCTGGTCTCTGGTCTGGTCTCTGGTCTGGTCTCTGGTCTGGTCTCTGGTCTGGTCTCTGGTCTGGTCTCTGGTCTGGACCATGGTCTGGACTCTGGTCTGAGCTGAGACAAAGGCTGAGGGGAGGAGGACGTCTTGCTTCAGTCCACGTCTCAGTAGTGCTTTAATTTTTAACCACTCTGACAAAAACATCCTTCTATGTGAAAATTCCCCCGCAGGCAAGTAAAGTGTGGTTTTCTCTTATTTCCTGAAGTGAGCCGACAGAATTTATACAACTGTTCGTCTGAATACTATTAGTTTAAGTCGAACTAAGAATAAAAATATATTGTAGTTTTGTCTTAAAGGGCCGATATTACACTATTTTCTGGTCTATGTTATAATGTTGTTTCCTCATCACAAACACACTTGGAGTTGTGTTTTGTTTCATCACACATGTTTAACACACAAACCCTGCATATTTAGGCTGAGTTCTTCTCTCAAATAGAAAACCCTCTGTTCCACTGTGTGATGTCATGTGGTAATACAGGAAGTGCTCCACTGTGTTTTTAAACTCCAGACACCTTCACTAGAATCATTTGGACGATTTGAGCCCTCGAATTCCCCATTTCTAAAGATAAAAGGTAGCTCTTAATTTGAAAACTACTGCTTCATGACAGAGCATTTTGAGCTTTGGAGATGTAGACAGACTAATAATAAAGGTTTACTCAAACATGTGTTTAAGAAGACACTTAAGTCCACTTACTGAGATGTTGATGGTGATGTGGGGATTGCTGTTAAAATCAATACTGCTATTGTGTCCTTGAGCAACACACTGGACTGCACCTGTATATTTGGGTTATGGTTACTGCAGACATATTTCTGTCTGTGTCTCAGAGTGGCTGTTACTTATTTTTACTGTTCATCTCTCAACTAGTTTCTTTTGCCCCCTGTCAAACCACTTACTGCCAACAGATACCACAGTCAGTTTTTGGGCAGCATAGTCGTGCAGCTCTCATCTCACCACAAGAAGGTCCTGAGTTTGATTCCTGGACGGCGTGGGGCCTTTATGTGTGAAGTTGGCATGTTTTCCTCTCCTGTCTGTGTAGATTTTCTCTGGGTGCTTCGGTTTCCAAAAGAACTTTTCCTGGATAAATAAAGGTCAATGTATAATGTATATTTAACTCAGTATTTAACTCTTTCTTTTCTAGTTTTAACTTTTACTTTGTGTATTTATTTGATAAGATAGCGTATATTAATAAACATCTGTTACAGTTACAGTGTTAATATGACGGTTTATAGCTGTCTATTATAAGATGCTAATTTCCATTTGTTGTCCCTTAGTAACAGAGAAGATAAACACAAAACATTCAAAAAATAATATAGTATCTTATCTTAGCTGTGGTATCTCTGACACTATAACAGCATTTATACATAGATATACAGTTTGGGATTCACCACAACTACATTGCCCCTCTTCAACTCCCTCTTCCTCTCTCTCATCTACTCTCCCCCTCTCCCTTCTTCCATCCCTTCCTCTCCCCTCTCTCTTCATGTCTCTTCCTCTTCCCCACTGTTTCTTCCTCTCCCTCCCTCCCTCTTGCTCTATCCTCTCTCTCTCTCTCCATCTCTCCTTCTCCCCTCTCTCTTCCCCACTGGTTCTCCGCCTCCCTCCCTCTTGCTCTCCCCTCTCTCTCCTTCTTTCTCATTCCTCTCTCTCTCTCTGCCTCTCCCCCTCTTATTTTCTCTTTCTTTCCTCTCTCTCTTATCTGGTTCTTTCGACCCCTCTCTTCCACTCTCCCCCTCTCTCTCCCTTTCCCTCTTCTCCTCTCCCTCCCTACCTCTCTTGTTCCTTTTTCTCTCTCTCTCCTTCTTTCTCTTCTGCTTCTCTCTCCCTTTCTCTCTTGACCTCGCTTTCTTCCCATCTGTCTCTCTCTCTCCACCTCTCTTCCACTCTCCCCTCTGTCTTTGTCTCTCTGCCTCTCCCTTTCTCTCCGTCTCTCTCTCCCCCTCTCCCTCCCTCCCCTTCCATTTTTTGCCTCTCCCCCTCTCCCTTTCTCTCTTTCTCTTCACCTCTCTCATTTCCCATGTGTCTCTCTCTTCTCCCCTCTCTCTGCCACTCCCTTTCTCTTACTTCCCCTCTCCCCCTCCCTCTCAATCCACCCTCTTTTTCTGCCTCCCCCTCCCTCTTTCTCCCCCCCTCTCTGCCTCTCCCCCTCTCTTCACCTCTCTCTCTTCCCATCTGTCTCTCTCTACAGTCTCTGTCTTTCACTCTCTCCTTTCTCTTCCCCCTCTCTCTGTTTCTTCTTTTCCCTCCACCCTCTCTTCCCCTCTCGCTCCCTCCATACTGTCTTTCTACCCCTCTCTCCTTCTCTCCCTTTCTCTCTCTTTCCACCTCTCTCTCTTTCTACCTCCCCCCCTTCCTCTCTTCCTCCCTCCATACTCTCTCTCTTTCTGTGCTGCAGTCCGGGGCCTTAAAGGGGATGTTATGTGGAGATTAGAGAGAAGTGCTGCTGTTTGGACAGAATGAAGCGATCGGGAGTGGAGGTCTAATTTACACCTGTGGACCCTGGGGACCAAAGACCGAGGAGGGCTCAAAACAAGGTCAACTCTGTGAAAAATGTCTGATGTTATGAGTCAGTTATTATCACAGAGCCACAGTACTGTAAAGTGTTCACAGCCAAAGGGGGTGAAGTGTCTGGTGCAGTATAAAAGGTCAGATCTACATACCCTCATTTAAAGTTTTATATATATACACTGCTGTGGCTTTGGAAAGTGAAGAAGTAAAGGATTCAAACACTTTAAAAAGAGAAAGAAAAGTAACTGTTTCTCTCTTGACCTCGCTTTCTTCCCATCTGTCTCTCTCTCTACACCTCTCTTCCACTCTCCCCTCTCTCTTTGTCTCTGCCTCTCCTTTTCTCTCCCTCTCTCTCTTCCCCTCTCCCTCCCTCCATACTTTCTTTCTCTCTCTTTCCTGCTTTCTCTTCCTTCTCTCTCGCTGCCTCTTCCCCTCTCTCTCTTTCCATCTGTCTCTCTCTTCCCCCTCTGCTTTAAGAGGAAACAAAAAGTACACATTTTAAAGAGAAAAGTTGGATAATTCATTTAAAGCAACTTCGATGATCCAGTCACTTTAATGAAATGCTGGGAATGTATTTGCTGCATAGTGTAGGACAAAATTGTGTTGATTTTGATGATTCTGGAGAATGTTGTGGCGTTATATACAAGAGCACATACACTAGACACTATTGCGCGTTTCACCAGCCAAGCAAATCATTGTAAATTGAATAAACAATATTCAAATCATTGCAAATATTGACTAAAGCACAGTCCCTTGGGAGAAACCCTTTGAAAACGACTAAAACTGTGTTTCTATAAATACAAGACCAAGATACAAGACATTCATCACTGTATTGATCAGTGCATACCAGCTCATCTCACTGTCTGAACATAAAAACACAGACGCAGAACGCTGAAAGAGGCTGCAGGTTGGGAGGAGTCGTCTGGAATGGGTCAAATGCAGTGTCTTGCTCAACTGCACTGTCCTTTGGCCCGTCGACAAATTAAACCTTTTTTTTGTATTCGTTTGAAGCAATAGCTGACATCAAATCCATCATGTCAGGAGAGGTAAATATTTACACAGAGAAAGAAAAACATGGTTCTGGCAGCTTGCGTGAAAGTAGAGAAAGAGAAAGAGAGAGAGAGAGAGACAGAGAGAGACAGAGAAGGGACAGAAAAAAGAGAGAGAAAGGAGACAAAAGTGAGACAAAACTGAGGGAAAAGAGAGAGTCAAGAGAGTTTGAAAGTAGACAGAGTGAGGGGAAAAAGGAGGGAAAAGAGAGAGTGAGACAAAAGGAGGAAAAGAGGGAGTGAAAAGGAAAGAGAGAGAGACAAAAACAAGGGAAAAAAAAGACAAAAAGAAAGACAGAAACAAGGGAAAAGAGAGTCGAGAGAGTATGAAAGTAGAGAGAGAGAGAAGAAACGAGAGAAAAAGAAGGGAAAAGAGCAAGAGAGAGAAAAGGGAGGCAAAGACAGACAGAGAAAAGAAACAGATAAACCAAGGGAAAAAAACGTGGAAGGTTGATCGTACAGTTAAAGGCACGGTACCCGATATTTACTGTCTTAAAAATGTGAAAAACTAGTTCATTTTAAAAGCGTTTTTCACGACTCTCAGAAACCACAGTGGAGTTTTGCCATCGTGTAGTACTAACAACAGCTAGCAAGCCAACTCTGCACTTCCTGACTATTGGGAAATAAAATGCTTTCTGACTCTTACTTGAGTATAGTTGTTATTTTCGGTTACTGTGCCACCTGTGTGCAGCCGCGGAGCAGTTTGTGTGTGACGGGAATCAAACATGGACATCCATCAGAGCTGTGTGCGACTGTGACAGTGATACATGGGATTTATCACACAATACAGGAGAGAGGGAGAGAGGAGGAGAGGAGGGGAAGAGGGGGGGAGTTGAAGAAAGACAGAGAGATGGAAGGGGGGGGGGGGTAGAAGGCCTAGAGAGAGAGGGGAACAGATATGAGGGAGACAGAGAGACAGGAGAGAAGACAGTTAAGGGGGGGGGGGGGGCAGAAGAGGAGAGGAGAGAAAGGGAGGGAAGGAAGGACAAAGGAGTGAGGTAGAGACAGGGAGAAGGAGGGAAAGCGGGAGAGAGGGAGAGAGAAAGGGATAAAGGAAGACAGAGGGGAAGAGAAAGAGAGAGACTGCTGTTAGAGAGAAGAAAGGAGATAATAGTAAATGAAATGAACTGAAATCTTTTTATTAAAGCCCACACAATCTAACAATGTTCCTCATCTCAAATGTACTTGGAACGTTGCCCTGTTTCTTTCATAAATGTTCAATAATCCAGGGCATCTGAGTATTCTCCCCCAAGAGCTCCAAGTCCCTCTTCACTGCACATTTAACTGCTATTTTCATACTTCTGTTACCGTTTTTCCGGTGTCCCATATACTAACCCATGTATCATTTTTTAAGGACTCTACTAAATTACAGGCTACAAAATATGAAATCAAAATGTGGTTGTGTAAACGTGCTGTATTTTTGGCAAGAATTTGACTTTGTGCTGGAACTGCCCAAAGCTGTTTTTTTTACATATTACATAAAAGGCAGTTTAATATGCAGCTCATTAGCACAAGTGAAATCAGGCTAAACATGAAATAAACCGGGGCTGAAAGCAATGGAAATACTGAAATAAACCTGGTCTTATCTAACTGTTTATTTTATGTTACTGTTTTGTGCGTCCAAATAATTCTCCTTGTTGATCAATACATTTTGGAAATCTGAAATATAGGCAAGTCAGTCCACTTCTTTGTACAGTCTACGTATAAAAGGCGTGATACACAAGTCAGTGTGACGTCACCCACAGCGTTCGGCTCCAGCCCAATGAAGCTTATCAAGGCTAGCACTTACGGGAGAGTTTGGAGCCAAGTTCCATATTTGGAATTCCAACTGTGAGTATCGTAGCAACCGAAGAGCCAGTCTGGAGCGAAGCCCTTTCCCACCTGCACTCCTGGTTTAGCAAGGGGCAGACGCTTAGCAACGCTGTCAATCAAACCTGTTGCTAAACCTAGCAGGAGCCACCTCAGGAAAAGAAGGCGCCTGATTTGTCTGTTATTAATGTTCATATCTTGAGTTATGGACGTAATGCCGAAATAAAAACCCCAGGACAATGGAGAGCGGGTTAGTATGAACAGTTTCAGACCAAAATGCTGATCCTGACAACAGCAGTTACAGAGAGAGGGGTGACAGTTTTCTAATGTAAAGTGAATTGGAGCCAGAAGCGTGCTGAGAGAGAGAGGAGGGAAAAAGAGAGAGAAAGGAGGGAAAAAGAGAGAGGGAGAGAGAGACAGAAAGGTGGGAAAGAGGGAGAGAGAGAAAGGAGGAAAAAAGAGAGACAAAGGAGGGGAAAAGAGATAGAGAAAGGAGGAAACAGGAGAGGAAAAGGAGACAAAAGAGAGAGTCGAGAGAGTATGAAAGTAGAGAGAGAGAAAGAAAGGGAAGAGAGAGAGAGAGAAAAGGGAAAATGTCAATCATACCTGTTGCTAACCCTAGCATGAGCCACCTCAAAGAAAGAAGGTGCCTGATTTGTCTATTATTAATGTTCACATCTTGAGTTACGGACACAATAGCAAAATTAAAATACCAGGATCATGTACAGTGGGTCAACACAATCACTTCCTATTTGGAACGCAGCAGCTAGCGCGTTAGCTTTGTCCATTTATTTATACAGTCTATGCTTTTATACAGTGCAGTGAAACTTTGTACTAATCATTTCCTTGTTCATTATACAGTCTTTGTCTTTCCTTAAAGCATTCGGTGACTCTTGTATGCAAAAATAAACAGCCTCTAGTCACCTGGTCTTAAATATAAAATGAAGCCAAAAGATTTTCCTCTGACAAACTCAATTATGTAAAGCGAGATAAGACACTTGGTTTAGAACACATTTGTAATAATAGCTATAGTTCACTAGCAAGGACCACGCCACAACAATGGTTTATAAAGATATTTATTCAATATATGAATAGATGAATAAATAGGCTGGGTAGAGACTCGGGATGGGGACTCTGCTTCAGGTGGTCCACCCAGTCGATTCAGGCTTGGGCTTCTGGGTAATTAGAGGTGCGGTTGAGGTGAGCTGCGGTTCACTGGAGAGGAGCAGGAGGTGGGAGGAGTCGTGGTCCTGCTCCTGAATCTCAGTCAATCATATTTAACTCTATTTCTTTATATGACCTCTTCAGTGTAAATTGAAATTGAGTTCAGTTACATTTTAAATGATCAACTTAAAGACAATGTTTCTGATTCTGGGGTCCATGGATTTGAGTCTAATCTTGCTATTGGAGCACGTTGTTTGGTGTACTTTTATTATTTTGACATACACCTTTGATAAGAGTACAGAGACCTTAGAAGAATTCAGGTCAAAAAAGGCTCTGTTTTGATTTGGGAAAACTGAACACAAGTTTTGAATACAACTAAGTACTCTATGTAACACAAACTTCAAAGAACAAAGTAATGAGGGTCTGTTAGCATGCTAATTGTGAAAAAACACCTGTAAACTTGCAGTGAATAATAAGGATACCGTATTTTCTGGACTATACGTCGCTCCAGAGTATAAGTCACACCAGTAAACATCTGCATAATAATGAAGACAAAAACATACATAAGTCGCACTGGACTATAAGTCGCATTTTTTGGGGAAATTTATTTTACAAAATCCAAGAACAGACATTTTATCTTTATTTATGCGTCATGTAGTTGAATAAATAGAAACAAACTGAATACATGTCTGGTATGTTAACAAAAGATATTAACAGTTAATCAGACAACTAAAGCATAAAAAACAAGTTTACTCTCGATCTCACTCCAAATCACTAAATCCACTGAATTCTTCATGCTCGGTGTCGCTTCTGAACTCCGTCAACTCCGCAAGTAGATGAAGTGGTCCTTCCATGTGGCTGTCCTACTGGTACACAAGTCTAGAGTGCCCTCACGGAGTTGTCACTGTGACAGTAACGAAGACGTGAAATTATATATTTTAATCATTTCACATATAAATAACATCTGAGTATAAGTTGCATCCCCAGACAAACTATGACAAAAAGTGGGACTTATAGTCCAGAAAATACGGTAACTTGGAATGCATTAACATGATGATTAACTCCAAACAGTTTAACTACTTTTAACTAGTTCTTAAAACAGCAAAAATCAGGTATAAAGCCTTTAAAGCTACTCTTTGCAAGTTCATTTGATATTTTCCACCAGTAGATGTCAGATATGAAACCTGCCCCTCACCTGTGTTCTCTCGTCTTCTATCAGGTCAAAGCTGGCGCATTATCAGACAGCAGTGATGTAGATGGCCTCTAGTGGTCGTATATGAGAATACAACAGACGTGGGTTGGCTAATCTAATTACAGATGGTAGCTTTAAAGTTAAGCAGAGATTACACTGAAATGGTCCAACAATTGAAATGTTTTGCTGAAGTAGTGTGTACTGTACTGTACTGCTGTAGTTTAAACTTTAAACCTTAGTTACCTACATCTCCATAGGTTTGATCAGGTTCCCTAAAGTCATTATAGGGGTCTATGTGTCTCTAATGAGTCAGATTGGTCTAGAATAAATCACCTGTCAAAAGCTTTGCACTGCGTCAGACTTAATGTAGCATTAAAAAGGTTCTGCTCTGGACCTGTTAATCACATCATCCATCACTCCCCCTTCAGGTGCACATCGTCAGCTTCGAACCATGAGCCACGCAGCTACGTCAAAAATATCCTTTTAATGCAGACAGCAGCAGCATGCATTTACAAACGCATATAAATAAGACAGTACCCAGGACACATATGTACAAAATCATACAAGTCCACATGCCGTTTGGAGAACACTTAATGGTGAAGTGGAAAAAACACAAATCTACAAAATTAAAAAGACTTGAATTCAAAGTATTTAAAAACACACTATGTACCTTTTTGGACTGAGGGACTGCCACTTGCTTGTCTCCATAGAGATCTTACTGCTGTACTGACCAGTATGATCAGTATAGAATTAAACTTCTCTATCTCCACGGAAGCAGGTGGCTCCACTACAGACCATGTTACAGATCAGATCAATGGAGAGGCGTGCCCGATCATTGAAAGTGAGGATACTTATCTATGTATTTTTGAGCAGTAAGCACACATGTACTCAATAAATGCCAATCTGTGGAATATCCCCGACAAAGCAATAACATCTCTATGGATACAAGCAGGTGGTGGACCGTTCACTGGTAAAGTTACATACTGCACCTTTAACTGAATTTGAGTCGTTTAATATTGTAATTTCAAGCTGTTTTGACTAAAATATATAATTTTTGCAGTGTTGTTATTATGTAAAAAATAAATGCATGGGTGCACATTAAAGGTCCTATATCAAGCACAATTATATCATGAACTTTTATTCATGTTGCAGTGTTGTGAACTCATCAAAAACATGCCCGGAGTTATGGTTTGTTTTATTCACATGCGTTTGCATAACTCTGCATTATAACCTATTAAACATGTGTGAATAAAACAAAACCTAACACCAGATGTTTGTGATGAGGATACAACATTATAACATAGATCCAAAATGTGCGTAATATCGGCCCTTTTTAAGAATCCCATATCCCATTCTTTGTGTACATTACTATATAAATATAAGAGGCCATTTGATTTGATAAAACCAACAAACATGATTTACAGGTTCTAAACTTGTAAACTGGTAAGTTAGTAAGTTAGTGTGTACTATAATTATCCAAGTAATAACTGTACAATACATTTTTATAAACCAAGAGTGACTGAGCTCAAATCCACACATTTTCCCCAATTGACTTTAGACCAATCAGCTGTTAGCTTAACTTGTGCTTGACGTGATTTGTTTTGATAAAATTATCCGAAGTAATAAAAATATACGTATATAAGTTTCAGTTTTATCAAATTTGCATTAAATATCATAAAATATTTAACTAAATTAGTATGGCAATGTAGCCATTATTTACGCCATAGAATATCATTCTATCATCAATAATATTATCATTTTTCTAAAAGATTATGGGATAAATGAATGAGAAATTTACTACTTTAGGTAGTCACTCTTGCTTAAAAATACAGTACATGATTTTCTGCACCAAAATATGACACCAAATCCCTAATTAGTTTGTATCCCATCACACAGTGTAATCAATGCTTTAAAAAGTCCCAGTACCACTGTGTTTATGTGGATGTGAGATTTAAGGCTCACGACGACAAAGGGGTGACAGTCATTGATAATATGAAAATTGAAACTCACATTGTGCGACTGTTATAGTGAGATACTCTGGTCGTGTTTCACATTTTATTCGCTGTATATATTTCCAAGTAACGTTGGTGACCCTAACATCCTTCTCCTGACTAAACAGGCAGCGTCTTATAAGGAACATTATTTCATGGTTAATAAAGATGCTATAGAACACCAATGATTATAAAATACTTGGAGAATTAAGTCAAGTGTTGGTTCTGAGAGACGGAGGGGCAAGTACCACCACCATGATGTAATATTGTAAAAAAACAAAAATAAAAAAACTTAGTGACCAAAGGTGTTTTTTTTGTGTTTTTTTTTACTATTTCACTTGAATAAAAGTGAGTGATTGTGGTATTTGAAATAATGAATTTAATAAATAGTTTGTTTGTCCATGTAATTCATCTATAAACTATTGAGGTATTTGAGTCAGAATAATGTTATTTTGTTGAGGTAAATGTTCATGGATTTTTACAGATACAAAATGTGCAATTTGATGACTTTTTCTATAAAGAAACAAGCAGAAAATTAATTTTGTATAGGGGTGCCTTTAAAGGTTCATTATGTAACTTTTCTGATGTATCTATGGAATGTCTGACAGTAACAGTATGGCATTAAATCTGTTCATCTGTTCATGGAGACACACATCAGAAAATGTTACACAGTACACCTTTAAAGTGTACATTACATTTCTATAGGGTATTAATTTCCAACACTTCACTTTTTAGATCACCATGTTACCTTTTATTGTTCTGAAAATGCTGTATTCACCGATAACAACTTGTAGACGTGTTTGATAAGTTTCACTTTCATTTGTGACCCTCCGTGGCTCCCTTCCCTTTGCTCTTCGTGCTAAGTCACTCCCCTTTCAGAGCACTGTCACATTACAATCATGTGTGAATTCCGATAATGAAACTACTTCACGTTGCATCAGATTTGTCAAGTTGCTGTGTACAGTTTTATATCCTGCTTTTGTATATTTAGGGAGAATTGTCGTGCGGGAGAATGGATGACACAGGCTCGTGGGCGGAGCGTTAGACACAATCTTACAGCTAACCATAAGGAGTATTCGAATAGGGCCTGGATGAGGTCACTAAATTATTTAAACATGCATGAATGGCACCTAAAACTGATTTTGTATAATACTTAAAAGTTAATAGCCTGGAGGTTCATTCTCTTGTTGTGATGATTTGGCCTTACTATGACACTAGATGTGCACAACTGTTTGAATGAAGCTGATCTGATCGTGACTTACACTGTACAGCACAGAGACAGCACTGCCACTGTAACACCGCCACCACTGTGTTTGACCAATAACCTACAACACACATGCACCACATAGAAGACATGTACAGGCGAACGGCTAGTCAGATTTAGCTTTAATATTGCTGTTGACCTGTGCTTACGGTAACAGAAACTCATTGCTTTTGTACATGGCTACTGGGCTAAGCCACTTGTGCTGGGTTAAAGGAGAGCTGTTGGTGCATTGACATCAAAGTGCCTAAAGGAGCGCGACACAGAGCGATATGTGGATAGTGTTGTAGTCAAGACCATGATCTGTAAAGTAGAATATTTTTAAAATGTTCAAAAATGTACGGCTTGCTCCATAGTTTTGCGTTAGAAATAAGTAATTAGAATACATTTAATTACATTCAAGGATTGTGCATGTTTCCAAAATTGGTCCATGCTATAAAAAGTGTTAGTAGGTTTGCTTCCTAACCATGATTATTTGCCAAATGCCAACTTCCTAACCCCGTTTCGTACTACAGATTTCTTATCCAATAAAGCGGGCATATTGACCTTGTGGCCCGTGGGACAAATCAGCCCCTGATCCAGCCCACTGCCCATCCCCCATATAAAAAAATGATTATCTTGTTTACTGGTTTAGGTTAAGGTACACTTTATTCTTCCCGTGGGGAAACTTCTCCTCTGCACTGGTTTAGTCCTGGTTTAGACCTAGTTTAATACTGGGTTAGGTCTGGGTGTGACTAGTCTAGTTCAATTCTGGCTCATTATTGGTTTGGTAGAGGAATGTTGGTAAAGTCTTCTGTATTTATCAAATATAGCACTAGTAATATTATATAAACAGATATTTTGTGCGACTCCTAAGTGATGGTGCGTTGTGCAACCATGACCCTTTAAGAACATTTTGTTGAAAAGCCCTGTAATAAAGCCTTTGGACTAGAAAACATAATAAAAAATAAAAAAAAAAACTCCCAAAATGTATAAACATAAAACATTTTTTAAAAAATTAAGGTCTTTTCTACATTGTACAGGTAGGTAATCCACTACAAAAGTTACATTGATTTTTTTTCTTAATTTGCCCTGAGATTTTTATAATAATTTTAAAACACCATCTACCCATTTGCATCCAATTTCATTTGTAAACTGTGACATTTAGACCTCAATTTGAAGCAGAAAAGTATTTTTTTTGCATCTTATACTATGGCAGGACTTAGAAATACAGTGACGTGTAATATAGAGGTTACAATGGTCATTCTATGGTCTTGAGTACAGCACTGTACCACCAAACAGTATATATAAGTATGTTTTGACAGTGTTTGTGTTATGGACCCCTGCTGACGCCTTATAAATATATTGTCCTTCTTTGTCCCAGAGGAGGAAGAAGGATTTTCACATCTCTGAGTCCCTGTGATGGTTCATGCCCCAAATCAAAGCATCGCACAGGGCTGGCAAAAGTCAATATTTCCACATCCGAAATATCCTCTCCGCTGGACCAAAGATGAGCAGAACAGCAAAGAAAAACAACAGCCTTCTTCTAGATCCGTAGACTTTCAAAGGAGAAGGAGTGAAAGCTTAGACACATTGTAGATTTGAAGAAAAAACTCACAACTAGTGCAAGTGTAGCGCATTGCAAGGCTATGGGAGTCCTGTCTCTTTACGGTTTCCACATGAACGCACAAAGGAGGGCGGGCGGGTGCGGTCCTGTCGAGTGGCAGGTGCACAAACCAAACGCCCCTCTCTGGTGATATTTACACTTGTAGAGAAAGGTCAGAGTTCATATCATCCTTTCTCCTTCGTTTTATATCAAGGTGCAGATTCATGCGCTTGCACTAAAGTTTTGAATGTTTTTAGGGACCATTGTTCAAAGATGTGTCGTCTGTCGTGCCCTTTACAAAGTGGACCATCTCCAAAATGTAACATGTTCAAATCGCTCCTTCTATGGAAAATGACAATGTGTAGGTGTTTTTCTGGTTTTCAAGTAAAATTCCCATAATTTTCCCCATAGACATTTCAGAAATAATTCAATCATCAATAGAAAAATGTTGCTGTTTTAAAGTTTCAAAGCTGATTTTAATTAAAGGTGCACTATGTAGCTTTTCTGGTGGAGAGGCCACCCCCTGCTTAGATGTTATCACTTTACCTGAAATGTTTCAAAGTACGCCACCATGATTTACCTCCATGGTAAGACCACCAGGCCAGGTGGAGGTCAGGTCTATGGAGAGGTGGCCACGCTCACTGTAAGAATGTATGTCCAATGTATTTCCAAGGCATTTTTAAGTAATAGAAACACTTGTGACTGAATAAATGCAAGATAATAATAGTAGATAAATAAATTGCCATACTCTGGGACATTCTAGCCCCCCCTCCCCCATCAGAAAAGCTACATAGTGCACTTTTAATATTATATGCCCCAATTATACCTTATTAAGTGTAAAAACTCTTAATATTTAATTTTATCAAAATGTCTATGGGACAAAATAATTAACTAGTTTCACATCTGAAACCTATGGAAGCCCGTTTCCGCCATGAAAAAAAAAATAAAAGCCCCACAGAAAGTCGAAATTACGAGTTTTAAACTCATAATTATGAGTTTAAAACTCGTAATTATGAGTTTAAAACTCGTAATTATGAGTTTAAAACTCGTAATTATGAGTTTAAAACTCGTAATTACGAGTTTAAAACTCGTAATTAGGACTTTTAAAACTACTAATTATGAGTTTAAAACTCGTAATTATGAGTTTTAAAACTACTAATTATGAGTTTAAAACTCGTAATTAGAACTTTTAAAGTCTTAATTGAGCTTGTAGCACACTGCAACTGAGTGTACAGAGCAGAGGAGACAGGAGGAGGACTGTTATGTTTATCACCTACATACTTTTAAAAAATGAATAAATTAAGCTCCAGTAAAGTTTCTGGCGTCTTGAACAAATCAGTGGGCCCTGAGTGCTGTTCTGACCACTCATGAGCTGTGCTCTGTGTCTGTGAGCGCTCGTTTTCCTGGTCTGAGCAGAGTGCTAGCTGGTCACAACCCCGCTGGTTTATTGAGGAAATTATTAAAATACCAAATTCATTTAATCAAAATTGATAAGGTTCACTTTTTGTAAATGTTACATTCCCAAAATTACGAGTTATAAACTCATAATTCATACTTTTAAAAGTCCTAATTACGAGTTTTAAACTCATAATTAGTAGTTTTAAAACTCATAATTACGAGTTTTAAACTCATAATTAGTAGTTTTAAAAGTCCTAATTACGAGTTTTAAACTCCTAATTACGAGTTTTAAAACTCCTAATTACGAGTTTAAAACTCGTAATTTCGACTTTCTGTGGAGCTTTTATTTTTTTTTTCATGGCGGAAACGGGCTTCCATAGAAACCAGAATTTCCATCTCCTAAAAATAAACACAATGGTATTACTTTATAATAATGACACCTTAATTAGCCTTACTTAAACATAAACAAAGCTTTAATTCACAATTAACATACAGTTTATTAAGAATGATTCAGGCTTAGAAACAATAAAGTAGTACCTGAACCCTACATCTAACTCTAAACCATTTCCAGTAGAGGGTAGCTGTGAAACCTGCCCCCTCATCGGGCCTTTGTCCAGACTCACCTGTGCTCTCTGGTCTTTTTCTGTCACACCAAAGCTGGCACACTATGAGACAGAAGAACGTAGATAGCGTCTAGTGGTGGTATATGAAAATGCAACACGTTCGGGACAGCCAGATTAATTACTGATGGTAGCTTTAAACCTCAATTATTCTTAATAAACAATTTGCTTATTATAAATTAACTCATTGTTCATGTTTTTATTAAGGCTAATTAAGGTGTAGTTATTATAAAGTGTTACCAGAAAGATGAACATTAGGACCACACTGGAGTAGATCAGAAGAGCTTGGCTGTTACATGGGACACACTTTGTTTTCGGGGATGGGCAGTTGAGCAAATGAACCACACTCGGTCGGGGAGTCATCAGATTTCTGGGAGCTGGTTCCGACAGGGATCCGAGCAGCGATGGCGGACATTTCTCCTGTCTGGCTCTCCGCAGTGATGCCTGGTCTCTCCGAAGTCTGGTTGAAGTTGTCCGAAATGGATCCGGTGAAGAGCTGAATGAGGCACTTCCTGAACTGGAGACAAGAGAGAAGAGATAGATGGAGATTAGAGACAAAATGTATCAAAATAATGATTATTTATAGGCTGTGTTCACACTTGCCCAGGTTTGTAGGGCTGTAGTTGACTAATTGCTGTTGGGCAATATTATTTTATAAAGATGGGGAGCAGATAAAATGAATATAGTTAAAATTATGTTTTAGTTGTACTCACAGACTGTATATATAAATGGACTAACCTGCTCGCCTCCCCGTTCCAAATAGGAAGTGATCATGGGCTGCACTTTTTTCTCCCTCGACTATGGCTCCAATTCACTTTACATTAGAAAACTGTCACCCCTTTCTCCTTAAATGCTGCTGTCAAGCTCGTCATTTTGGTTTTAAAATGTTAGCGTGGAGGTTGCTCCCACTAGCGTTAGCAACAGGTTTGACTGACAGTGTTGCTAAGCGCCTGCAGCAGTGAGCGGGAAGGGGTGTTACCTTCAACAGCTTCACTCCAGATTGGCTGTTTGGTTGCTATGATACTTGCAGTCAGAATTCCAAATATGGAGCCTGGCTTCAAATTAGCCCCTATAACCGTTAGCCTCGATGAGCTTCATGTGACTGAAGCCGAACGCTATGGGTGACACTCATTTAGTCCACGTCTTTATACAGTCTATGGTTGTACTACAGTAATTTCTTGGATCTAGTCAATAAAAGGTAAATTCTCAATTGTTGAACCTGATGATTTCTATTGAGTATTTCGTTGCAAAGTATAATGTAAGCAATAGGGGAATTTGTCTGTCACATTTTAGAATCTGAAAACCAGCTATGAAACACCGATTGGCCGACCCGCCCCTGTTGTATTCTCACATATCACCACTAAATGCTATCTACGTTACTGCAGTCTGGTAGTGTGCCAGCTTTGTCCTAACAGAGGGCGCAAATGAGGGGAGAGGGAGGGAGGAACAGGTCTCACATCTGCCATCTACTGGTGAAAATAAAATCAAATAAGCTTGCAGATGGTAGCTTTAAAGCCACAGCTAAGCGCACTATATTCTCAATGGCAGATAGATAAAAACCTACTACCAACCCCTTAATGTTATTGTCCGCGCTGACCTCCGCCACTAAAGCAATGGGCCTGTTTTTCCTGGAAAGTTATTTTAGCTTCTTTTAGCAACAACAACAACAACAACACACTCATTGTTCTCCACATTAAAACCTCTAATTGACCTCTTTTTGGCTCGGTAGCACCTTATCTGTGAAACCCTCGGGACAGATCCTGCATAGCTCCTGACCTCTTGTGACCCCTACAAACGTAACTAACTCACGCCACTAATGCTTTCTAAGTGTGCCAATAGCCGCTAACGTCATAACAGATCTGCTAACAGTACATAACTATGTCCGTAATTGTTGTAGTGGCACTTGTGTAACACCTATCTTAAGATACTAGGAAAACAAAGCCGTGAAGCCAATCCTGCAGAGAAATAGGTTATAAAATGTCACGTTAATGGCAACGAGAGCAGCAGTGTGTTTGTCCTTTGAAATGATATTATCCAGTCGTGCCCTGGTTTACAAAGACACAGATGTTATGATTTTATAGTGCGAGATAGCATGGGTAGACAAATTAGAAGAGAAAAAGACAGTGTAAAAACTACAAATTACAGTGAAACATATTTTGACAAATTTTAGCAAGTTAAAGGAACCAATTTATCACTATGAATTGCTTAAAACTTGAAAATAGCAAATTTTTTAAAGTCAGTTACATATTGAAAGTTGGGGGGGCAACAGTGGAGTCACCAATAATTAAATAAACGCAAGCTAGATTAAGGTGCTGTACCTGATAATTACTGTCTGAAAATGTGAAACAGAACTAATTCATTTTAAACAGTTTGCAGTGGTTCAAACTTATCCCTCACTTACCTCATGCATTCCCAGTGTCCTATTTATTCACAGCAATGAGTTTATAAGCATTTTACACAGCTAGGTTTTGCTATCACGGTAAAGCTAACAACAACTAGCATGCTAAATGTGCAGTTCCTGATTCTGGGGCAATACAACAGTTCATAATTAGATGTAGAACACAGCAGACTTATTTTGACCTGAAGAGCTGCTTATACGATATGTCTGTACTGGGAAAAGACACATTTTGCTCAAAGACATGGAAAAAACATCTAGAGGCCGTTTAATGCCAACTGGAACATTCCAGGCAAAAGAATCTCTCCACGAGAACGAGAAGGTGGAAGTTCTCACGAAAGTCACACAATGGAGCTTTAAGTTGGTAGGTTGTTTGAACCATGAGAAACGAGGCATAAGGACAATCATGTATTTGTGAGATAAGGGGCTTACATACTCACCACTGGACAAATCATTTACCCTTGACATAGAAAAAGGCTGACTATATGTCAAATGTAACACTCCCAATGTGAAATAGGGTCAAAAGCCTTGGTGGAGGGTTGCACTCTCAGTACTTGACCCATTGCAATGGTCACTCAACACGCTGGAGGGTCCACTTAACACAGTATTCCACCTGGAGTTATTACATACAAATATTGACAAGAGCTATCAGTATTTGTTTCATGAAAATAGAGAATGGTTAGAGTCAGGGTAAGAAATACAAAACTATATGAGAAAAAGACTAGTGGTAAATTACATATTTCTTAAGGACGAAAGCAGTGACCGTTCAAAGATGACAAATTGTGCTTTGACAGTTGCAAACACTAGATTATTGATTAACTGTACACTGAAAATAAAAAAGCCTCAGGCTGAGAAAGCTACATGCTATTAGCTACAGTCATCGATTTGTTCAGATATTATTACAGAGTATATATTGTGGTCACACGTAAACTGCCTCTTCAAAACCTTGAGATCACCATAAGTAAAGTAACTCATGATCCCTGTAAAACTTTTGGAGTAATATTAAATGCATGGATGTCAGTGGCTATGTTTACATGCACACCAAAATCTGATCATTAT
The DNA here is from genome assembly GCF_009829125.3 of Periophthalmus magnuspinnatus. Taxonomy (NCBI): domain Eukaryota; kingdom Metazoa; phylum Chordata; class Actinopteri; order Gobiiformes; family Gobiidae; genus Periophthalmus; species Periophthalmus magnuspinnatus. Next base: position 17,317,282 of record NC_047140.1, read on the forward strand.
CTGATTTCTGGCGTTATCAGATTATTGAAATGTAATGTCATGTGAGTAATCTGATTTCTTCTGATTGATCACACCTGTGCAGGTTTTGACAAAGACAATTATTCAAAAAAGGCAAATGTGGCAAAGACGAAAATTAAAATGTGAAAAAATTAAATGAGAAAATAATTAAACTCATGGCACCAGGTGTTTTTGATGATCACAAATCTAATTATTTTGTTATCTGATTATTATAGCAATCAATTTTTTTCCTGACCGTGTAAATATATAACCCACTGTCAAACACATTATACCACACAAATGCAGATTACACACAGTAGACACACAAATGCACCTGGGAGGCTTTAAAACTACACAAGGTTATAGCTGGTAGCACATTTGCTGTTAGCGTGACCCAGTTGCCAACATAGATTAAGTGTGTTGCATAGAGATAGCATTTGCATGTTATTACACTATATTCAACTTGTATTTATGAATAGAAAACACCAGAGCTACTTTGGCCACACAGGCATTTCTCATTTTAAATCAGGTCATGATATTTATACAGATTTTTTTTTAAGATAAATGTAAGCAATGAAGCCATAATATTTCTAGAAATACGATTAATATAGTAAAAAGGTTGATAATGGAATAGTTGTTAGCAATCAGCAATTTCAAATGGAGGGCAGTGTGACACATTTACAGTTTTTGAAAGAAATACCCAAACTTATGACCTACAATTGAACCTTATCATTAGTTGTAGGGATTGGGTCCACAAACTTGCAATATTAATCTTATAGTTTCAAGTTCTTTCAAACCTGGTGTTGTTGTCACTTGAAAGAACTTGAAACTATAATATTAATCTTATAGTTTCAAGTTCTTTCAAGTGACAACAACACCAGGTTTGGGGTTGAATAATGGCACCACTTTCTGAAGCTATTGTGGAAAAAAAAAAAATCACTTTTGTTTATTTATACTGACAGAGAAGACATTGAACGTCATGCCAACTTTTGCTTCATGTTTCAGGCCCAGAAATTACAGAGATATTAACCATAAACCAGGTCAACACATCTGCAGTCTGACAGTTAAACAGCAAACTCCACCACAGAGCTCTGACCTGTCTGCAGTTTAAACTAGAGAGATTCTTGAATGTTGCAATGTCACCTGAACAAAACTTATTCACGTCCTTAACTTTGTGTGTAAAAGTTGAGTGTTATTAAGGGCATGTCTTTAAGTTCAGATCAATAGCACCCCCCTCCTCTTGCTCCGGTGGGAACAGCACGTGTTAGGTGTGTTTAGTAAAGCTTGTCGGCGCTGACTTAATTTCATTACAGGTTATTTTTAGCCAACGCACTCACCTTTTCACATTGAGTTTGAAGAAGGCCTGCTCCTGTCCAAATGAGATTTAAGTGATACAAGTGAGATTTTTCCTTTAAAAATATAATGTATAACGTGTGGTTTTGAGACGCTGTTTAAAGCTGCACTATGTAACTTTTCTGATGGAGGGTCCGACACCTGCTCGCCTCTATGGACATGTTATTGTTTTGGCTTGAATGTGTCACAGTATGGCATTCTATCTCCATGGATGCAAGAAGGCGCTGCCACAAGCCAATTTACAGGTCACATCTGTGGAGAGGCGACCCCGCTCACACTAATGATGCACATTTTTCAAGATTTATTTTAGCAATAAAAACACCAGTATTTGAATAAATGCAAGTCAGATCAATTTGATGCCACACTGCGGAACATTAAGTTGAAAAAGACAAACATGGTGACAAAATGCAATAGGAATCTTGTGTGTTTTAAAAGCATTTTATTCAGCGCATAAGGTCTATGATGGTTATTTGAAATACTACAAATATAGTACTTGAATTATTATTATTTTTGCTCCAGTACAGAAATATTGTAAAAATAGCTCTTTAGGTAAAATGAGACCTGTGTGCTTTATTGTCTGAGAATCAGGAAGTATACTGTTAGCATGCTAGTTGTTGTTAGCGCTTATACAAAAGGACTTATAAATAATTGGGAATAACTTTGAACCGATGCAAACAAAATGAACAAGTTTTCATATTGTTAAGACAGTAAAAAAATAGATATTTATAGAAATTCTAAAATGTATTTATAGAAAAAAGATGTGTAAATGTTTATGGATATTGTGTTTTCCTAAATAAGAAACCTATGTATAAAAATGACAATGTATTCCCTGTCTCTCCCTTGACCTTTTGAATCCAAATCCAGCTGTTTTCATTTGAATTACAAGCAGCAGTAGCAGGCTGTAAATCCCCCGGAGAGCCTATACTACACTATTATGTAACACAGATCAAATGCCTGGTCAGCTGATGTCCATAAGCAGTGGTTTTAATAAGAGTGCTGTACATGTCACTAATTACCTCCCACCCCAGTCTATTGACACTGGCTTGACCCACTTTAACTTGTCGACGAGCGCAAAGGAGAGAGAGATGGAAATGGACGCCTGCTGTGTAAACATGGACCAAAACAGCAGGGACAAAACAGAAGAGTAATGTTATTTCAATGTCATATTCTGAGGAAAATATACATACATAAACATAAACTCATGATTCGCAAGTTTCATCTGTCTTTTTACATTTAAATTAAAAAAATAAAATCTAACTCATTCACTCACTATCTGCTCCTTTCTGCTAGTGTCCCCTTAATTTTTTGTCAAATTTGCAGTGAACATTTTGACAGCAACGTTCCAAGATGTTAAGGCCTAAGCAATCGATCCTAAGTGAGTTGATTGAACTTAGTAACAAATAGGAAATACTATAGGGAACCAAGCCTAATTAAAACATTATCTCTTTGGCCGTTTCTCAATTCAAATACTTGTGCAGACTTGTGAGCTTGTGGACTTGAGAACCTTCACCCTCTGCACCCCAAGTTCTGTTCTAATTCAAAGTCCGCTTCTTGACAAGTTCACCGGAAATCGCCGTCCTGCAAGGACAAGCCTTGTCCTTCACATAGCACACCTGTGGCCGATCAGCACGACCGTGTGCTCGCTGCCGTCATTTCTTAACATGGTGCATTTTTCATATGGTCTATTAAGCTGAGAAAGCAGAGTCTGTGCTCGTCAACTCTTCAAGTCCATTCTCCAAGTCTGCACCCACAAGTCTGTACCCGAGAGTGCACGAGTACAGAGTTCGCACGCTGGGAATTGAAAAATGGCCTTTGATTCCTTAACTATAAGCCCCGCCCACAGAGGAGAAAGGCCTTAGTGAAAATTCCTATCTTAGACTTGGGTTGGTCTTGGTTTTGTCTCTGTTAAAGTTTTGTTTTTGTTTTTAGTTTTTTTTTTATTTTATTTGGATCCAGTTTGACTAAGGGAGGTGCATTTTTGTTGTAATTTCACTGAACTTATTTTGCTAAAAAGTATATTAAAATGTTCCAATAATATCGAACATCTTTTTCTCATAACATGCAGCCGTAGTACTTATTATAAAATTTACAAATGCATGGAATACTTAAAATATGTGTGGCACTGAAGTCAAAATTATCTTAAAGTAAAAGTGTTTTTCATGAAAAATATCAGTAGGAGATATGAGATACGTAGTAAAACTGCTCTTGAAAATAGTCTATGTTCAAAAACTTACGCAGTGAAGCATCAAAGTACATGTAACCCCCCTCTACCCACTTTTGGACCACTTGAAAATACACACGCTCTATACATGTGTGTGGGTGGACATACAGGGCTGTCTGCTGTAATGAGCCCTGGCAGACTGACACTCTCTTATAGGAGAGGAACATGGTGTTTTGGTTCAGCGCAGGGACAAAGAGTAGGCACATAATGCACATAAATGTAACACAAGAAAGGCTTTTAAAGGACAGGACGGATCTGGTCAGGATGAAGTCAAGAGTCACGCAACTTTACAATACGCATCTATTGTAGAGCTGTGCAATTAATCAGATTTAAAGAGACTGAGATTCAGTCAACTGTTATGGTCAATGGCTTTGTTTACATGCACATCAAAGTCTCATTATTATCTGATTTCTGGACTTTTAAGATTATTTAAATTAAATGCAAACCACAATATCTATTGTGAGTAACCAGAGGGACCATGATCAGAAAGAATGAATGAAAAATATAGAAAATATATGGTTGTTATTTTTAAATAGAGAGGTCTATATAGTTAATCCTCTGTCAGTAAAAGCATGTGGTTCAGAGCAGAGTTGAGACTTAGAAATCTGACAGTTTTGTGTTAAGTGGCACTGATTAAAAGTCTGTATTGTTTATGTTCATTAAACTAATAATAATAATAATAATATATTATTACAAATGACCTAACTGTATCAAAATGAAGGTTTAAAAACACTAAATCAATACCAATCATGGTTCTTCTTTATTTTTAAGAGCATCATGACAAGAATCTGACACTTTAATTTAAAACAAGAAAAGTATATCTCTGATTTCAATATAACTATCATTAAAGCATTGTACCTGACTTTAGTTCACTCTAAATGATTTGTAGTAAATCAGTGTTATTCCTCACTTGCCTTATGCATTCCCAGAATCCTTCACAACGATGAGTTTAGAAACGTTCACAACTTTTTGCCATCACGTTAATACTACCAACTAGCACTTGTATGCTAACAACTTCCTGATTCTCAGACAATATAATTAGATGCAGACAGAACAGAAGTAAATTTTTGCTCAAATACCTGTATACCTGCTTCTTAATTTCACAAATTATGACTTTGCCTTAGTAAATAAAATAGCTGTGGGTCAAGTATAGCTAAAAGATAAGAAATGGCATTCTGTTTGAGTTCATTGTGCAGAAGTGTTGTTTGTGTGTTAACAAGTCAAGGCATCAAAGCAGCAACTCACTGTGTGACCAAATGGCCAGACAAAACAAAATACTACAGTAGTGAAGACACATATGGCAGGACAGTGGATGGGGCTAAATTAAATATGTGTGTCCATCACTTAAGAGGTGCTGAGAGCTGCACTTGTTTCAAGTGGAGCTGCTGACCTGGCTAACCCCTGACCATTATCACTGCAGTCCTACAGACCATGGGTTCAATATAACAATAGATAAATCTGATTCTGTCAACCGACCTGAATTTTCTTTTGCTATGGATCATATCTGGACAACTGAGGGATTACAAATAACAGGTGCCTATAACAGGAGACTGAAGCAAATGAATATCGGAACAAGTATGAGACTATAAGCTACCATTTACCTTCTGTTCAAAATTGCATTATAGGGTCTAAAACTATTATTGTGGTATAAAAAACATTAAAAAGCAGACTTTTCACACCAAGTACTACCTATTATTTGGCTTTCTGAGTACCACCAGATCTAAATCCGGGCTATACCATCTTAAATTAGAGCTAAACCAGGTCTAAAATGACACTAAACCATGGATAAGGTAGTTTTAAAAAAATGCTTAACCCAAAACCCAAAAACACTTATACATTCGTTTTTATATACAAATACTAAAACTGCCCGGACGTCACATAGCACCTGAGGCAGCCTATGTACCACAGTTTTAGACACACTAGTATAAATTAAAAAACATTAACTTACTATTGAAATTGACCGTGAATTTTAACTACTTCCATTTTGCATTATGACCACAGTACACTCTGCTATGGTTGAAGAAAAGGTTCAAATATGCCTTACAGAAGTTAAAATAACACATGACGTTTGGACACCCCAGAGTAAATATCAAGTCATTCCCAGACTCCCACACAAAGTTACACAAGTAAAGACAGGAGACATGACCTGGATGTGAAATTAAACAAAGTCAATCTCATGTCTGAATGTCATGTGGCTGTACATATCTATACCGTCCTCCTGATGTATTTTTTAACAGACAATTGTGCACAGCTGACTCACATTTCATTTATTTATACCGCATGCATTATTAAAGCACATGCTAACATACAACAACAACGCTGTGTACAATGTGCTGGAGTCTCAGACCAGTTCAAATAGAGTGCATTATGGTTTCCTCAAAGCAGCTCCAAGGTAATTTCTTAATAAGTCTTTCTCGTTTCGATACAAGTTTCAGTTCATTTGAGCATGTAGTGATACTAAAAAAAGTCACATTTACAGGACAGAAGCTTGAGCTGTATCAGAGCAACTATAAGACATAGACTAGTATACACCCATGGACCACTATGGAACATACCTGGACGACTGAGGGATTACACAGATATAAGGCCACATGCGAATATAAAGGAAAGTGCTATGATTTAATGTTGAAAATTACAGTCTATTGTGTAAATAAAGAGCCGGAATCTGTTCTGAATCTAGTCTAGTGTATTTTTTTGTATTGAAATAGAGTTTGAAATGCTAGTATCGTGACAACACTAACTCTTAGTCAGTTATTATGTAAGGAAACTATCAAGCAAAAAATGTTACTAAAAACTAAATATTTAATTCAAAATGTATGTTGTGAAAACTTTAAAGGTAAACGGTTACACAACAATGACTTCTTTACACTTTCAAGCTGGAGCACTTTTGTAAATAAGTACATTTTGTGTTTTTCTCCAGAGTATATGGTAAATCCTGGTATTTGTGACAAAATAATGAAAGTATTTTATCTTTCGTAAACCTGGAAGAAAGAGTGCTCTGCTTGACTGCATTGCGGTTAACCATAGTTTCACTTCGTTGACTGAAAAAAGTTTTAAGGCCACCCTAAAAGAATGTTTGCGAATTGTGAATTTGTAAATTACTGATGTACTAAAGGGTTTGTGAGAGTGAGGAACTACTACTTCCTCCTTTTGCAGTTTGAGAATCAGGTACTTAGAGGAGGTCATTAAAATGTTGTTTAAATCTCAGTAATTGGAGGTACATTGCACAATAAAAAAATAAAAAAAATCAACTTAAAAAGGTTAAGTTGAAGTAATACCTAGAAAAGGGCGTAATTGTCTTTCTAATTCTCTGATGTTGGCCTTATCTCATCATAATGACATTTCACTGCAAGCATAGGATTTGCAATTTGAATAGACGGAATTGGCAAACTGCAAAGGCAAACATTTTTGAAGTACCATATATTCCTTCAGAAACAAATATCTTATCTTATTGTGCATAAAAACTGCTAACCCTGTAGTTTAGATCTGTACAAATATGTTCTGAAATGTGATTCTTACATTAGTTTGTTAGTTCATATTGTCTTTTTGTCATTTCTCCTTTGCCAAACTGTGAACAGAATCCTATTATTAAAACACAAATCGCAAATCTAATGCTTGATTAAAAAAAAAAAAAAGCAAAAATATAATTTTCCCCCAGATCATTCAGTAATTATTGCGGCCCTATTAACTGTGTTCTGTTGTTTGAGTCTGACCTGTTTGTTCATGAAGACGTAGATGATGGGGTTGTACACGGCTGCAGTTTTGGAAAAGAATGCTGGGATAGAGGCGAGGCGTGGGTCTAACTCGATGGTGGGGTGGATGGTGACCAGGATGGAGAAGACCGCATAAGGAGTCCAGCCCACCATAAATGCCACGATCATCACGATCACCATCCGGGTCACCTGACGCTCGGGCTTCCTCGCTGTGGCCAGACGCCCGTGGGACACCTGGGGAAGACGAATGTGTTAGGACTGCTTTATATATTAATTCATAAACAGCTTTTTTTAATTTATATGAAGGGGTGAGTGGTGTTGACAGAAATTAATATCTTTATTTTTTCTTTCTTTTTCTATAATCCTTTCATTTATTCATTCTAATTTCACACATGTGTCAGTTAAGGTTAGAACTGTCTAGACTCTAGACAGTTCTTACATTTGTGTTACACAGTTCTGTGTTTGTCTAGACTCTAGACAAACACAGAACTGCAAAAGTATCATACAGTATTTCTTCTTTCATCAATTATCTTTTTTGCATCTGATAATCTAATTTATTTTTAAATATCTTTCTTTTATTCTGTGATCTTGTAGCGTCACAGATAATGTTGTTATGGGCTGGAAAACTTACTCACAATGTGGTCGATGCGAGATTTTAGATTTTATTTTGGTTTATTTGGTGTAACCGGTGCATGATGATGAACATACAGGAGATACACCCTGTAAGACCGTAACCATGAGTAAATTTCCATCTATTGGCCCTAGGCCTGTCACAATAACAAATTTGGAAGTTCGTATATAGCTGAAGTAAATATAGACGATAAACAATAATATTGAAACTAATTATTAATCTTATACAGATTGGCAAGTCATTCATTCTCATTCACTTGGTAAAAATAATGAACTATAAACTGCACATAAGTTACACTGTATCCAAGACTGTCTCCCACATGCACAGAGGAGCGACTCGTTCCTTGGACTTTTAGCTTGTTTGGTCTGGGACTCGGTGATTTGAATCAATTCTTTTCAGACTGTTTCATTAGGAACTTGGACCTTGTCACCACTTGTCCCTTCTGCTTATTTGATTAATTGACTTTTTACAGTTTTAGTGCAGTTTTCCTCTATAGAAACTTTAACCATAACAAAATACTATATAGTCAACAAGAATACCATGGCCTACATCAAATATAACTGCCAATAACACACAGATCACAGATATATTTATTATTTTCTGTGTTTTGAAAAGATAAGACTTTTGGGGTCGAGCCGTGCTATTTTACAGTTGTCACAATTTTCCACAAACTGTTCCACAAAAGTCTTCCATGGACACTTTCAAAGATAGACTATTGCTTTGTTAGAATCGTCCAATCAGATTAGCCATTTCCATGACAGATCTGAGCCTGCAGCAGCATATTCCACTGTTTATTTAAAGTGCCGTAGACCAGTGCTTTCTGATTACAGGCCTCTGCTGTGCCTGAGGACTGGGGAATCTTACACTGGTGGTTCATGAACTATAGAGTCAACCCCCAACTTTGACCTTTGCTAAATATCACCATGAAGTCTTAAACTAAACACTGGAGGGGCTGAGTGTGAGGGGGTAGTCACTGTTTGTAAAAGCAGTCATTTCGTTTTCACATGGGTTGGATAGGGGTTACAAGTATATAATTTTTTTAAGAGTCCTATCAAGATTTTTTGCTGTGGTGAGTGATTGGTAGGGGTGTGCAAAAATATCGAAATATCATATCATTTAATTTAATGATACAGTATCGATATCGTGGGCTGCTGTATCAATATATTTTTTTGTATATATTACCAAATTATTCTGTCCCAGCACTACAATTGTGTGGCTTGTTTAGGTGAAAGAAACTTGTTTATGCAATACATTTCACATTTGATTCACTGTTTTGATTATTAAAATAGGTTTATGTGATATTAGCTTTGCAGGGGCAGTGGTTTAGCAAAAACTTTTAGCATCACAGTTGTGATTTAGTAGATATGTTGTGATCCTTTAGAGCAGTTAAAAAGCACATGTAAATATGGAGCTTGTATAAGCTGTGGATGAATAATATTGACCAATGAAACAGTTTGATGTATTCTTCTAGTTTGTTAAATGCACTAAAAAAACATGCACTTGGTTATGTTCATTCATCTTCAGTAAACGAAGGATAAATGCACCATTAATGTTTATTTTTTGTGAAAATGGAGTTGATCATTAATGGTCACAAAAGTCTGTATTTTTCACTGAATCGAATTGATTTGAAATATGTTGTATCGTATTGAACCAAAAAAGTACTATATCGAGATATGTATCGTATTGTGGCCTACGTATTGAGATATGTATCGGCAAAATCTTAATGATATCCAGCCTTAGTTATTGGATTTTCATTATAATGAGAGTTTAAAGGGGCTGTACCCGATTTTAATTTGTTCTCATCAAGATAAAAACTGCTAAATAAGAAAAAAAAAAAAAAAGTTTCATTTTCAAAAGTGACAAAAAAGCAAATAGTAGGCCGAGATTGGAGAAGTATAAAGAAACAAATGCATGACACTATCCCAGACAGTTTCTGTGTCATGGTGCATGTCACAGTGATGGACAGGAGTAAGTGGGAGGGGCTAAAGGTTCAAACTAATCTATGTTCCTGGCTCATAGTTTAAAATTAGGTACGGACCCTTTAAAAATCTAAATATATGAAGATTCAAACAAACACCTCCAGCATTTGACTTCGCATTATTGATCCCAAAAGCAATAAAAACCTATTATTTCTATTACTGCATAAATGCAATGACATCATGTAATCTAAGGTGTTTTTAAAGTTAGTTTAAAGGATCTAGACATTTTAAAAGGTAGATTTTGTTTGGTAAAATTGTTAGGTTTCATCCTTCTCTTCAAGTCTTTTGTTAAGAGCTAAAAAGATTACAGAAATAACCTCTAAATTGCACACAGCTATCAAATCAAAATACTAACTACGCTCATTTTAAAATCCTTTCACAAATTTTTTCCAATGCATCCCGAACATCTCTGTTAACAAAATACGATGAGTTATTGTAGAAGTTGCTCATATTTGGTCATAATTTCAGATGGAGGGCAGGGGCCTATAAAACTATATGGGATTCATTGTTTTTGAAAGAAATATCCAAACTCCACAGATGTTGAATCTTGTCATTATTTGTTAGCCATTGGGTAAAAAAGACACATTAATCTTAAGGGTTTAAGTCATTTCAACTGACACAATCACATCTTTGATGTTTGAATAAAGGCACCACTTTCTGTAGTAACTTAATTTTGTGACAGTGTTTGTTTCATCTGGATAATCCCAGTAATTACAATAAACCAGGTCAACAAATCTGTAGTCTGTAAATTTCATTCAGTACACTCTTCATATATGTGAGAACCAGGTGTGTTGTTGTTTTTGGGAGCCTGTGTGGATGAAAGATGGCACTGACCTTACGCAGTTTGCGCAGCAATTTGCCATAGCAGAAGAAGATGACTCCGAGTGGCAGGATGAAGCAGGTGGCGAAGAAGGTGATGATGTAGCTGTGGTCTTTGTTCGTAGTGGAATACCTGCAAATATAAAATAATCATCCATTAGTGAGGTTATTCATGCTATGGTCCTGCATCTATAGTAAGGGCTGAGACATTATATAAGATGGAGGTATCTAGAAGAGACGTGGGTAGATGTGTTGAAATATAATATAGCTTTTACTGATAACAATTGTAAAGGTGATTCGTTATTAATTACAAAAACATTGAACATGATTCCAAGTTGTTTGTTATAGTTTGGTGTTTTGGTTCTCAAGACAATTATCCAGTCAGATCAGAATAAGCTTCACATGAATCTCTTAATTGGATTGCGAGTTTCAAGGCTGAAATCTAGTTTAAATAAAAAAGGACTCTCTCTCATCTGAATCATCACTACCTAAACCACAACAACTGCAGCCAATCATTAATCAGAGCTAGTGCAGCCTCTGCAGCTCAGTAAGTGAATTCTGAAGGTTCTGAACTTATATGTTTCCTCTGTCTGCAGGTTAAGGCACTGAACCAGGTTCAGTTGTAAATGTTTTTGTTTAGTTTTTTTTTACAGCAAAAACTCAAGCTACATATACCTACATATACCATACCTTTAAGCCTAAAGTAGAGTTAGTGTCATTATATGCTTTGCTTTATATGCTACTCATGTTATATTCCAAAACCTGGCTCTACTCAGATACCAGAATTAAACCAACGACCCTACCTCCAGCCTGGAGATAAAAACTGTAGTAGCGATTACAAGTAATGAACAGGTTACTGCGAGTATGTCATCTAAATGTCATGTTGACTCTGCAGTGGAGTGTTGTATGGTCTGTGTCAGGTTCACAAACGGCTGTGATAAAGAGCAGCACCTGAGGCTCTGGCACTGGAGGACTGCACCCCGGGACCCTCATCTGCTTGTGATGTCACTCGCATCAGACCAGACACCATCATATTTTAGTAGTTGACTAGTCAGCAGTTATTTGTGTTCTACATTTAAATTGGGTTTAAATGACATTTTAACATAAAGTTGAAGCATGCTGACTGAAGGCTCCTAGATACAGAATATTTACGAATAAAGTGGAAATCTGAATCTTTATACGTTTTTGCCATTTTGATTTAATAATGCTGCTGTATTTATTTTATGGCTAAGTTTTACCACCACAAAGAATAAAACAAAAAAAAAGCTAAGTCAAGACAAATCCCAGCACATTATTCAGCATTACAATCAGAAAAAAGTTACTTATTTTAATCATTGACAACTCAAACATATCCGAGCACAATAACAGCCAAATCCTGGGTTGGATAAAATGTTGCTAGTGCAAAAGTAAGATTTACAACGAGAAAAAGACAGTGATAACATGCTGAGTCTGAGAATATTAGAATAGATACAGAGCTTCTTCTTGAGCTGAGACTGATAAAACACAAAAACCACTCTACTTTGTAGTCTATTCCAACATGTGGTCAAGGCAAACTAAATCAAGTAACCCACGAAGTCCAGTTACATTAACACACAAACAATACATCATGACAAGTTAACAGCACAAAAAAGGTCGGATTGGATTTAAAGCAGAACTAAGTCATTGTTAAAGAAGACATATTGTGCTTATGTCTCCATATTTTCCAGACTATAAGTCGCACTTTTTTTCCATAGTTTGGCTGGGGCTGCGACCTATACTCAGATGTGATTTAAATGTGAAATTATTAAAATATATAACTTCACATTTTTGTTATTGTCACACTGACAACTACGCGAGGGCACGGTAAGCTTGTTTACCAGTATGGCAGCCATCTCCTTCCAAAGGGCACTTCAACTACTTCCGGAGCAGACAGAGTTGTTTGTGTTTGGTGTTTATAATACCTGTAAGAAAATGTATTTGACTTGTTTTCTTTTATATATCTCATATTTAATTCCCTCTTATTTATTTCCCCTTCATGTATAAAACCATAAAGGTGATCATTTTCAACTGGAAAAATATTGTAAATGATTAGTTTATCATAAGTCTAGTTCAAGGTTACGAAAACTACTTCCTGTTTTCCGGTTCAGCCTTTTACACTAGTCTTATCCGAACAGGTTTGTTCACTAGCAGGCCAAAGTGGTATGTATATTTTCTATGCGTTCGTATGCAGTTTTGTGTAGTTATAATCTATGGCTCATTATGTTATAATTTGCACATTTTAAATTGCAATATTAATCTCAAAAACGGCTTAATAAAAAAACAAGTCTGTTGACTTTTGTGTTAGAAAACTGTGAGGCCCAAGAGGAGCAGATGTTGACGCTTTGTGGAAAACGAAATAGGCTCAGAGCAGTGGGCATATGCTGGTGGCAGTGAAAAAGGGGTTAATCTGCAATATGGCGTCTTGAAAATATAGGATTAAAGACTGTCCAAACATGCACAAATTGTTCCAAATACCACTTCAAGAGGGTAAATAAAAAGGGGAAACAAATATAATATAGTTAAAAGCTCTGAAAAGTTGATTTTGCATAATAGGTCTGCTTTAAGTATGATTATTTCGTATTATATTGCAACGATTAGCAGAGTTTGTGCAACACTGGTCTGAATATTTGAGAAACACTGCTATATGGGAGAAGATTGTTGCCCAGAGGCATTATTCATTACACTGATTAATGTTGCGTTCCATGTTACAGATTTGAACCTAGAGGCAAATGTATAAAGACTGGATTAGTCAGAGTGGCCACGTCACTGGTCTCATGCATCACACTAATTATTAAATATGATATCGTTTTAAGGTGCACTTTATGTAACATTTTTTATGCAGTGTCATCTGAATGTCTCCATAAAGATGTTACTGCTGTGCCTGTAATTTTCCACTGTATGGCATTTAAGATGTCTAGCATGCATTGGTTCATTTACAGGTGTTTTTACTGCTCAAAAATGCCTTGAAAAACAAGTATTCTTATTGTGATCGGTGTCGCCACGAAAATTTGACCTGTAACTTGGCCAAGTACCACCACTTGCTTGTCAGTGTGGCAATAAGGCCAGTTTAATGCTATATTGTTGAACATTCCAGGCAAATGACATCTCAAGAAAGTACACTTTTTCACTCAAGTTAGCTGGGTTATGGTGTAAACCAAATTTTAAATGTAAAGGATTTTAGATTTTTGTATCAATCCATCCATTTTCTTCTGACCCGGCCCCAGATTTTTGTATCTGATGTAAAAATGAACAGCCACCGTTTGCATGTCTTTACCCCATGTGTGTTCCTCCTCTTAACCCTCTTTGGACAGATTTGCCCCGGAGCAGGATGTGGCTTTGATTTTCTCTCTCATTGCACCCTTCTGGACGCCTGAACACCCTTGGGTCCCCCTCATGTCAGCAGCCACAGTGCCACATGCGTCCCACAAGATTCGGTTAAACTGCTCAGATAAAAAGATACTGTCTATTCACTGTAACAGACAGTCACTGGGACATAGAGATGTGGGCATCGAGCTAAAGCGGCTAATGAGGCTTTGTATGGACAGCACCAGGAGTAAGATCCATAGAGGATGGACAAGTGGAAGAGGATACTGTCACGACCAAAGACAAGAGCAGAGATCAATGTTAAAGGTCTATAAAGCTTGGGTACAGTGAACCCACATGGGGTCTTAAGTATATATATATATATATATATATATATATATATATATATATATATAATATTATATATATATATATATATAATATTATATATATATATATATATATATATATATATAATATTATATATATATATATATATATATATATAATATTATATATATATATATATATATAATATTATATATATATATATATATATATATATATATATATATATATATATATATATATATAAACTAGTAGTGATACTCATAACAATCACATAATAATAAAAGGGATAGAAGTGGACCTATTCTTATTTATTTATTTATCTTTTTTAAATATCATTGTAGTATAAAATTCGTATTGAGTAGGACCCTCCACCAGAAAAGTTACATAGGTAAGTGATTGATTTTTTTTTTTTTTTTTATGACAAAAAAAAGTCAGTAATTTATTAATCACCACCATTTCCACCCTGCAGCTAACCTTACACAGCAAGATTGATTGTCACGATATTTGTGAGTTCACAAGCTCACGAAAATCCATCTTGTCATGCTCACACTGGTGCGACTCACTGGTTTGGCGGACCAATGACAGAGCAAGACTGAGGGTTGTGAGGAAGCCAAAAATGAAGCAGCCAAACAAACCAAAACAAACATGGTGATTTCAATAGATGCACTTCAACCTATTTTAGCGAAAAGGTAAGTGCTTTGTGCATTTGTGGAGGTAAAGATCTCAACACGATGTAACAAAAATCTGTTCCACTGCTGTGATGTTTCGACCAATCAGATTCAGATATTTGTCATGATGTTCCACTTTTTCCACGAACATTTTCAGTGAGAGCTGTTCCAGACTGATAAATGTGTAGAACTCAGATCAGGGTTCTACACACTAACTTTTAAATAGCTGCCTGTGGGTTGTCAGGGCCAATAGGGGGTCTGTGAGCTGACGGTGGAGCAGGAGACTGGAGAATGTGGCACATCTTTGAACTAATGAGATTTTGGGGACAGTTCTGGACACCTGTCTGAGCTCATATAAGACTCTGTCCTCTTCACAAATGAAAATTGCTCCTAAAGACAGTGGCAATATAAAAACATGCTGCGATGCAAATGAGGACTATGGGGATTTTTCAGGGCGCCATTCACACAGAGAACAGAATATTGGGAATATTGGGCTAATGAAACGTGACAACAATGGTTTTAAGTAGAGAGCCTGGGTCACATGTGATTATAGTCAATTTAGTCATCAGCAGGATTATTGGAATCTACTGTGAGTCATGGGAACAACTTAGAGTCCAATCAAATTATGTTGGTTAATTCTAGTCAGCGACATAGTGCTGTTGGTGCTTGCACTAACACAAAGTCAACATCTGCATAATACAAACCAAAATTAATGCTGGATTTTCATGGTACTTTACACTAGCCACACTGGTTTGGTCCTGGTTTGAGTCCTTAAGTGGACTTCATTTGGTCTTCTGCTAGTCCTGGTCAAGAGGTTGTTATAATCTCTCATGAACCACATCTAGAGCTGCCACCTCCATGGATATGCTGCTTTGCTTGGAATGTTCCATGGTATGACATGATCTATCAGATCTATGAAGAGGCGATCTTGCAGCAAGAATGCATGTTTTTAAAGCAAGATGTAAAACATCTGAAATTGCAAGATATGTTTGATGCCCATATTTTTCCTGGAATTTACAGAAAAGGCAATAAAAATATCTGGAGACAAGCAGCAAACAGAAAAGTTACATAGTGTACCGATGAAATACCAAAGCTTAGGTATCTGGAAGTAGTTTCAAATGTCTAAAAGCACATGCTATAGTTCCTTTAGAAAGACAGACAAGGTTAATAGGCTAAAGTAGACATCATGTAATGATTGATAAGCCAAAGATTTTTATTTTTTTATTAAGGACCAGTGTGCAGTCAACTATAGGTTAATGTCAAGAAGAGTCGCACAGACCCCTGCGTTTGCTGTGTCATACCAAAGAGTTGGAGGCTGGAAATGTCTGCCTAACCAGAGGAACAAATGTAAATGTGATTCTATTTAAAGGCCATTGTGCTTCATTATCTCGTGTGATGTGAACGTTATACAAGAACAAGCTCCACAAAGGGACGAATGACGAAGCACGGGCCATTACACTGACATTTAGAGAAACCATCAGGGAAGACGCTGTTGGAAGCTTAGCAGTTAGTGGTCACGTAAAGAAGCACTATGTAACATTTCTAGAGGAGAGTCTGCATGGGATGTTCCACAGGATGGGATATACTCATCTATCCCTACGGAGACAAGCAGGTGACACCGGACAGATACAGGACAGATCTGTGAAGAAGTGATTCCTGTTCTTAGTAAGATTGTATATTTTTTAAGCTATAAAAACACATGTAAGATTTATAATTTTAATACCATACTGAGGGACACTGCAGGCAAAGCTAAAGAAAATGTTAAGTACAATTCTAAAAAGCTATGTGTGAATATGACTTATTTTTGTAATCACTCCTTTGAAGATAGTGAGGTACAGATCTTACCCAGAGAAAAGAAATGGTTTGAGAGGGGGGTTAAAGAAGTTATTTTTATTAGAAAAGACAATCCTCCCTTGAACAGGAATGGGGGCCTTAGAAAGCACCTGTTTCCAATTTGTAATTCCATCCCCAGACCCAAAGTAAACAAAGGGTACAAAAAGAACAAGAGAGCGAACCAGTAAGGCCATTAAAGGTTGAATGTAGGCCGTGTTTACAGTTTCAGTGTAGTTAGCTCCTCCCTTCAGACAGATTTAACTTTGGCTTTGGATCATACCTGGATGACTCAGGGATTACAGAGCCATACCATCATATATTTGAGGTGATAATTGCTCAGTAATTAGAGAACCGCCAACTCGAAGGTCAGAGTTTCAATTCTAACTTGGTTAGTGCATACTTATGTGTTATGTCCTTGAGCAAGACACTTCACTCATTTTCTCAGTGTATGAATGTGTGGTGTGTAAATGAGCATAAGTGGTCAAAGGGGCCACAGACTCACTTCCATTAGTTTACCCAAGGACAGTAGCTTACCATCCCCAGCTGTGGAGAGAATGAATAATGTGATTTAAAGTGCTTTGAGTGTCCAATAAAGTGCTATATAAATCATGTAGGGGTGCAGGTTTGATGCAGGACCTATGATTAATGCAGCGTACTTTGCATGCCATTATTCACACAAAAAACTGACAAATATGCCTAATTAATTTTGACTTTTAATTATTATTATAAATATTTACAATTAAATTGCACAACTGTAGTCTAACTGAGTTTAAGGCATTTATTTTTTTTATTTCAGAGGGGCTTGATGTATCTCTTACCCATTAAATGTATAACTTCATTATAGTTAACCAAATTAATGCACGGGGCTTATGGTTATCATATTCTATCTGCTTATGTTTTATTAGGAAGAGAGGGGAAAAAAGAACGAATTGTGCCACCATATTGAAATTTTAACTAAAACTACTTAAACCTTTAATCATGGACTGCACCCAAATGCATGTCCATTAAACGACTGTACAGCTGCTGCCTTTGTCTTTATCACTTCGGGGAGGGTTGTAGACTCCAGGCATGTTTGTCTTATCATTTAGAGCCTACCTGCAGAGCCTCTGCCCCTAAAACATTAACGATTCTTGTTCAATACCCTGGCCCTTCAAGCAGTGACCTCAGGAGAATATGGAACTGGATTTATGGGGGATATCAAATGGTGTGGACTAAATTTGTTTTTTACGATATTAGAAGAAGGGATTAAATCAGCAGTGAGTAAAGTATGGATGATGTTCTTCTTGACAAAGTTTATAAAAATAATAATGCAACACTAACGCGCACATATATAGTAGGCAAGGTGAAATGTTTTGCATAAGGACATAAGGAAAGAATGCACTAGACTATTAGAGCCACTGCTGCCCCATTGTGGCAACTAGTATTCCCAGCAGTCTCCCATCCAGTTTACACAAAAAAATATATAATTCAAGTTGTTTTTTTGTTTTGTTTTTTTTGTGTCATTGTCACATTGGGCAGTAAAAAATACATAGAACTGAAATGAAATAAAAACTCACATTGCACTTTGTCCTTCCCTGACAGAGAGCATAGTCCCTGTTAAGTAAAGTTGAAAAACAACTCCAAATAAACAGATTGTATCCAGGTCTGACCAAGGACATATCCACCACCACCCACTGACACCAACCTTAAAACCTCACATTCTCCTCCTTAACATTCAAACGGGCCGCAGTGATAAATATCCATGTGCAGTTTGTGATAAGAAACCACAAATGAGCCTTTTAAAATGCACTGTGGGCCTCTCAGTCCAAACCCCGCTGTTAGCCAAATGTTTCCTGACAGGTGCGGGAGCTTGGGGTCAACTCTGTGTGTATCTTTAAGATGGTCTTTTAATTGTATTGGTGAATGCATTGGTTTTGTCCTTACAGTGTACTGTAAGATATACTGAAGAGGAGCTTTCAAACTCCCTTTTACACATGCATTGGATCAAAGCCTCTAGCATTACCCAAATGGTCGCCTCATAGCCTGTCAGCCCAACCTATGTCTTCGTAGCAAAAGACAAAGTTTAAATCTGTCAACTTGACAAGTCTTTGTAGGAGTGAAGACGTTTTGCTGCTCATCCATTTCTTTTCATATTGCTGGTGGACACTCCCTTATATCGGTCTGAAGGGAGGGGTTAACTACACCGAAACTGTAAACAGGTATTATCTCAGCCTAGTTCCAGCCTTAACTACTCTATTCAACCTTTAATGGCCCTCCTATTGTTCTCTTTAGTTTTTCTTTGTTTGCTTTGGGTCTGAGGATGGAATCATAGATCTGTGAGAGATTATGTCTCTGGCCCCCATCCTTGTTTAGTGAAGGATTGTCTTTCCTAACAAAAGTAGCTTCTTTAAACACACACAGACAACCTGTGTCTTCATTGTTTTTACATGAGGTGGATTCTCACAAAGGCAAAACAGTGAACTGAAGAAGCCACATACATGGACATGACCTAATAGTGAACCAGTGCACCTATTTGCAATGTACAATGTGTTTTTAAAATACTTTGAACATAAAGGTACAAGATTAAAATGCCACAACTGTATCTATGGATAATTATTAAGACATTTTTCATTTTTAATTTGCCATCAACCTGTTAGCAATATCTTTTTCTAGTTGTCTTAATATTGTGTCACATTATACTCCACCTGCTTGTCTCCATGGAGATGTTATTGCTTTTCTTTTCTTTTTTCCTACAGTTTGAGATTAAACTTATAAATGTTTTATGGACAAAAGCACCAGGCCAATTTACAGGTCAGATCTGTGGAGAGGTGTCCCCGCTCACAGTAATAATAATGTATGTTATTCAAAGTATATTTTCAACCACAAAAACATCTATAATGTTTAATGCCATTCTGTGGAACCTTCCAGGCAGGAAAAGCTATAACAGCAAATAGAAGACCACCCCTCAACACCAGAAATAGACAATATCTATAGAATATTCAAAGTTTTGCATGATTCGTCAGCTAAATATAACTAGATTTATCTTGGCTGAAAAAATTGAGATGTCTTCTGAAAGTTGAAAAATCCACCCGGAGCAGGCTCATATTATGTTTTCTTATCTCTTGAACCAACTTGTACGGCTTTTATTCTGACAGTGAGTCTCTAAAGAGGAACTCTGAGTCAAATGTCAAATTAAGTAATAAAAGAGATGGGCCTATCAAAGTGTTTAGAGACCGTCGCTCTCAGAAGAAGAAACTTTAATTGAAAGTCATTACAACTTTTTCTTTTAACTTTTGAATGAAACCACCAATAGACCAATCCACAGATATTGATAGCTTAGACAGACACAAACAAAAAAACTATTAAAAAATGCTTTGTTCAAAAATGAAAAAAAAAAATGAATAGATATGTTTTTTTGTTTTGTTTTTTTTTACCAAAAAGAGGATATTGCACTTCTATAAGGTATTAATTGTTAACAAATTCCTAACATATTTAGATCACATGTTTCCTTTCCTTTTATGGTTTTGAAAATGCTATATTTACCGTAAACAATGTATTCAAATGTTTAATTAGTTTCAGTTTTGTTTTTGACACTTTAGGTCCCCCTCTCTCTGCATAAGAAGGGTTTGAATAGTGCCTGGGAGAGATCACAGGATTACTGAATCATGGATGACATATAAAACCACTTGAGGCATGTTTTGATGAGGAAAAAATGTATGCATCTGGAAGACAATTCATTGGGCAAAAACTGTTATTAAAAACACACATTATTTGAGTTTTGTGGTTGGACAGTCTCTAAATCTACAATCTAAAACTAACGCGTTTAACAATCTTTTACTAACTAAAACACAACAATAGCTAGTTTATCAAAGCTACTGCCCAAGAATGATAAGCTAACCATTCTATCTGCCTCTACCACTAACCAGCAAGTAACAGCTTCAACATACACAACCGCACCCTAAAAAGCATATAGCAGGTTAGACTACATTTTCTAGTTAACACAATTATATTGTGTATCTTCAGTTCTGTGCCAATGTTTGTTTTTAATTTAAGATAGAATTTTATCAAAAAAAGATAATATCCTTGTTTTTTGGGGGTTTTTTCCAATGAAAAAAAAAAAATGTGTTCCTTGTGTGTAAATTGTTCCTGCATTTTGGATGGAATTTGGGGTATTGATGACAAAGATAGAAAAAAAATATTAGAACAATTACACCTCTGTGCTTCTTTTTTTTCTTCACAGATGTGTACCACAGGTACTATATCACCAAAGGAATTAATAATTACAAAAACATGTAAACCTGCGATATGCACTTTAATACTTTAATACATCTGGTCCTCATTGACACAGCAGAGACCTCCAGACTATACCACACCTCCAGCTCAAGAGGTCTCCCAGTATCAGCCTCTCCTGGCAGCCTCAGTAATGGAGTTCAGACCAAAGATTTATGTGCACTGCCCCTCTCCAGAGACTTTCTCACTTGTCAGCTCAGCGGGACCCACTTTTACAATGTGACAAAAAGTAGAGATGTTTTGCCTTGGTGTCACTGCACAAAATGAAGATGGATGAAGGATCAAAACAGTGGAATACAAAAACAAACATTCCTCAAGACTTGAAGTTCTAAGCAGCTGGCTGTACGGGCTTAAATTAGGCTATCCTATTCAGAAGGTACTCAGAAGATGTAAATAGATTGGGGCCGCATGATATGAGAAAAATATGTTTTTAGTACTTCAATATTCCTGTATTATTTGAATATACTTTTGCACAGAATACATTTGATTACATTTAAAGAAAAACACTCATACCTAATTTATTAGTTCAGAATCTAAAAGAGCTTAATCCATGAGCAAAACAATGCTTAAGTACTTCTTTACATTGAAATACATTGATGTGCATTTTAATTAATTTAATTAAAGGAACTAGTGTAGAAGTTCTCAAATAACTCAGTGTCTACAAAAAGAAATTGCATATTTGTGTGGAAAGGCAGAATAAACTCAAAACAACAAAACTTCACCTAACTGACTCCTGCAGTATCTGGTGTACCTTATAGCCCCTATACATCTATTATAATTACAATATAATAAGTTGTCACCTAAGTTTTTAGTTGAATAACTGAGACACCATTGATCAATTGACATAAAGGAACTGTATGTAAGATTCTGATTATAAATATAAAAAATTAATTAGGGGCGACAGTAGCTCAGTTGTAGAGTCCACTGACCCACATGTTGGTGGTGTGATTCCAGCCCTCACAGATGAATGCTGTTGTTGTGTCCTTGGGCAAGACACTTAACCCGGTGCCCCCAGTGTCTGTGTACACTGGTGTGTGAATGTGTGTGTGAATGGGTGAGTGGTTCCTTGATGTAAAGCGCTTTGAGTGCCTTGAAGGTGTAAAAATGTTATATAAAAATGTGACCATTTACTATTTACCATAAATTTAACATTTGTGTCCCCAAATACAAGATAAACAAAAATGTTCAAATAGCTTTGACCAATAACAATTGTTCTGCTGATTTATTCTTAGTTACAAAGACATTGGACATGACATTTATTTATGTTATAATTTAGTATTTTGGTTTAATTCAATTGGACAATTATCCAATCAGAAAGCAGAATGAGCCTCTCATGAGTTTCCCATTTTGTTTTGAAGTTTTTGGTTTAAACCTAAAAGGCCTCTCTGATCTGAGTCTTCACTACCTCAACTCCATCATGAGCAGTCAATCATTAATCGGTGCTTCCACATGAGACATGGCAATATACTGAGAATGAGAAAAACTTGCATGTGTCTATATGCAGGTTAAGGCACTGGCAACCCAGGTTCAGTTGTGATTGTAGTACCTTTTAGGATACTATACATACAGTTCCTTTAACAGCTAAATGCTTACAACACTATAACAAGCATGATCCCTCACCAGTCAGGCTCACAGGTGGTCCCAATCTTGCTGACGGTGTAGCGGTTCCAGCCCAGCACTGGGGGGAAGGTCCAGACAAAGGAGAAGGTCCAGACGAAGAGCAAGCCCAGAATGGCATGTTTGGCCTGGAGACGAATGTTCCCGAGCGGCCGACAGATCACGAAGAAGCGCTCAAAGGACAGCACAGCCAGAGACCACAGAGCCACGATGCCTGCAACACACAAAAGTCCATCTGGGTCACATCTTTTATTTTCTATTTTAGTTAAAGGTGTGATGTGTAACTTTTCTGGTGGAGATGTTATTACTTTGTGTAGTATCAATATCTCCATGGAGAAAACCAGGTGACGCCACCAGGCCAAGTTACAGGACAGAAATGTGGAGAAGTGGCCCAATTCACAAAGTGCGTGTTTTTCAGCAATGAAAAACTGAATGAATGCAAAGTACATTTAATACCATACTACAGAACATTCCTGGTTAAGCATCATCTTCATGGAGACAAGAAGGTGGCGGACCTTCCACCAGAAAGAGTACTTTAATACTTTTAATTATATGTTTCCTATAGTATCAGAACTGGTACTAAACTATGGTCCTAAAGTTGTAAGAGATAAAGTAGTTCATCAATAATAAAAAGAGTTTATTGGAAAAATAAACAGCAAAAGAATTTCTCCAATTGTTTTACAAACGCAGATATTCTTATGTACTTATGTGGCATATGCCAAACTCAAGCCTGGGTACCAAATCTATCCCGTAGTGTAAATATATTTGGCCATTAAAATCATATCAAATGTGCTTTAGAGCTGGCCTGACGGTTCATAGCGCATGCAACACTAATACTACAAATCCCAGAATGCTTTGCTAGTACGCTGGCGTGCAGTCGAGACCGGCAAGCGCCCCTCCTTTTCTGTTGACACTCATTAGCAACCAAGCTACTAGTCACCTTGGCCAAATTAATTACTACAGAAAGAGACATGTCTTTTTAATTTCTCATATGTTTGTAACATCAAGCTTGATTTTGAGTTTGACACCCCTGGCTAATGTAGTGGATACACTGGACATTGGGATTAAGAGACAGGGTCAAGGAAAACCCAACTAGCATTACATTAGCATTAATATAGCGTGACCATTTGAGAGAAGACTGAATCATGGACATATTAGTAGGACTCTAAGCTAAAGGGCTGGGGTTGGCTAATTACTAAATGAGCCCATTTCAAGGCCCTATAAACTTCACTTATTATATTTCAGTTACTCACACATTGCAGTTTACAATAATTAACTTCTATCTTGGGAATAAGTTACACCCTCTTGTAACACAGTGCTTTCATTTTTAATTGCATTGTCAATATTAACTGTAAACTGACACTAGACAACTATTGACGAAACCTTGGACATGTGAGTAACAGGCTAAATGGTTGCATTCACGTTCTAAACATAAAAATGCAGATGGTTTGACCTGGTTTATGGATAATATCTTTGTACTTACAGAGTCTGTCCAGAGGAAATTAAAACAGGACAAACTCCAACATCTTAGCACAAATTAACTATGGTGAATCAATTTTGAGTATGAAAAAGTGGAGTCATTAGTCAATCACCAAAGGTTGATTTGATATTTGAAGAGACATGAAGAACAGGATCTTGAATGGTAGGACTGTAGAGCCAATCTCTATCAAATAATTGTGTAGTTTAACATATGTGGAGGTTTGGTCTGGATGTTTCATTCAAAAACAATATTGTATGTTATTGCTTTGTCAAGAAATAATCCACAGTATGGCATTAAACTTATTTATCCCCATGAAGTCAAACAAGCAACACGACCAGGGTATGTTAGAGGTCGCATCTGGGGGTAGAGATAAGTCCACTCACAGTGAGAACTGTATTTTCAAGGTATTTAGCTAGCAATAAAAATAGCCATAAATGCCATACTGTGGAACATTCCAGGACAAGCAATAACATTTCGAACCCCCCACCGGAAAAGTTACATCCCTGTTATGAGTTATACATTCTTTGTTATATGTCATTGCTTATTGTTTAATGTTGACGTGTATTCTTCAATAAAAAATCTTCAATGAACTTCAGTACAGCCATGGACCAGACAGCCTAGATCCTTATATCTCCCATAGGCACCAGGGTTTCAGACAGAGGGGTATAGACGGAGATCAGTGGAGAGGAGTGGAGGAAAATATATTTATGCAGCACTACAGTGGGAACATGGGACTCTGGCACAGACAGGGATCAACAGTGTGACTCCAATAAAATGTATGTATGTATTCTGTAAACTACTTAAACTTGGGGTACTGTATCTCATCTGAGCAACTTACACAACTGAATGAGTCATAGAAGCAACGTGACAAATGTAAGACAGATGTACAGGACAGTGAGTTTGTTCATGGAAAATATAGAACGGAAAAAGAGATAATGATTTTATTCTAATTACTTCTGATTCTGATGCTTTTAAGTTTGTGATGTTTAAATGTGGCAATGCAATTTCCCTCAGCATTAAAATTTAAGTAGTAAAAGTCTTTATCTATCTATCTATCTTGTACTTTTCTGTAGAATTCAAAATCCAAAAATAGACACATTTAGCTACTGTAGCAACTATAAACATGATTTTAAATATCGCAAAACAAGTTAACTGTTGTAATACCATTCTAACAGTCAAAGGCAATTAAAAGAGCAGAAGCAGGCTATTAACACATGAGAAACATTTATACAGTTTCGAAAAGCTAATGGAAAATGTATTTAATTTAATAAATGCAGGATAGGTATGTGTTTAAAAGTAAATTTATTGTTTGAGAAATGTGGATTCCTCATGTGAGTAGGGTCAGTTCTTGAAAGATCTAACCATAGATTTTATAAAGAAGTGGACTAAGCGAGTGTGACGTCACCCATAGCGTTCGGCTCCAGTCAAATGAATGTCATCGAGGTTAGAAGTTATAAGGGCGAATTTGGAGTCGAGTTCCATATAAGGAATTCCGATCGCGAGTATCATAGTAAACAAAGAGCCAATCTGGAGCGAAGCTGTTGAAAGTAACGCCCCTTCCTGCCTGCATCGCCGGTTTAGCAGGGGGCAGGCGCTTAGCATTAGCAATCAAACCTGTTGCTAATGCTAGATGGTGCAATCTCATGGAAAGAAAGCGCCTGATTTGTCTCTTATTAATGTTCATATCTTGAGTTACAGATACAATAGCAAAACATAGGATCATATACAGCGGGTCACTGAACATTTTAAGACCTGACTGCAGCAGAAAGGGGAGACAGGTTTCTAATATAAAGTGAATTGGAGCCAGAGTCGATGGAACCGGAAACGAGCCCATGATCACTTCCTATTTGAAACGCAAGTTAGCTTTGTCCATTGATATAGTCTATGGATCTAACCCATAAATTGGCCTGGTGACTTCAAATGCTTGTTTCCATGGAGATAGAGAAGTTTATTGCCATACTTTGATAAAATCCAGAAAACTTACATAGTAACTAAAGTGAGTTGGTAATGTTGATGTGTTAGCAGAGACTACATAAGTTTGGTAATGAAAGACTTGCATTGTGAGTTCAAAACTAATAGACTAATACATAGTCTAATTCTGTTTCTTTTTGTTTAGTTAAGGATACTTTTGACAACACTTATTTTGGCCCCAACTTTAAATGTGAACACAAGTTTAAAAGTATCCCCCACTGTGCAGCTATGTTTGAAAAATGACCCCAGCTCAGTACATTGTGATAGTGGAGCTGTGCTGTTCCTGAAATAGTCTAATGAAGCAGGGCGGGCACATTAGGCCACCTCCTGAGGTCCAGAAATATTAATTATGGCGATAAGTCATTTTCCCAGAGTGCCTAATTACCACCCTCCATATTACTACAGATACAGGTAATGTCTCTCCTCTCACCAGGTAGTTACAGGACTAAACAAGATTTGGGATTAGTTTAAAACAACATAAGAAGAAAATAAGTAACTTTACATTGCACTGCTGAGTTTCAGATGGCATCACAAATTTCTATAAGCCAATATTATTTAATACATATGGGGGGTAGCTAAAATGATTATTGTTAAATGCATATTTTTGTTGCAAATGATCAGATTCAACATTTGGGAATTCACCTTTCGGATATTTCATTGTTATAATTAGAAAAAATTGTCTCTTGCGCCCATCTGGGACATCATCACCGTCTAGAATCTGTAAAGTATCAATAAACTAAAGATAATTATGGGAGAGATGGGGCATGGTGTACTACATGGTGTAATTTTCAAGTAAGGTTAAAGCCCCACCATGTACCTTTGTAACCAAAAAAAAGGCATGTTTTGCATGTTTTTATTGCACTGAAATAGCATCCCCCTGCTACTCGTTTATATCTATGAAGAGTTTTCAAATGTTGGTTTTAATTCTCTATTTCAGTGGAATCATGCAGGTGATGTGCCACCTCTAGAAAGTTACAAGGTGTTGCTTTAAGACAGATAAAATAGCTTAAAATATCTTGATTAATGAATAGATGTAAAAATGAGATACATTTTGTCATATCGCCCAGTTTTAATTAAATAACAGTATTAAACGTCGGCCACATTTGACTTAAGTATGAAGCTGGGCCACCAAATATTAAACCCTACATACAGTTTAGAGATATGAGCTTAAAGATGTGCTACTCCAATGATCAGACGTGCTCCTGTGAGTGTACAGAAAGGCCTTTGCCAGCCTAGAGGTCAGTCCCACGATCTAACTGTTCTGACCAACTGTGCATCTGGTCCCCATTTAGACACTGTGGATTTTGCTTTGGGGTTTTGTCAATGGAAACAACATCAGCAAATAAAAAAGAATGTTCAAGCTGAGAGCAAGTCCCTTTGGTAGGCATAAGGTTAATGCTAAGGGTCGGCGGCAAAAGGAACCCCTTAAATGCACTTTGATCTAGAGACATGATAAATGGCTTCAAGATTACAGTGAAATTAACACATATGTCAATAGCTAAACCAATTTGAGTTACAGTTAGGATTCATAGGCCAAACAAAGGCAACAAACAAAGGTTTAATAAAGTAGTGTGACACTGCAGGTAAAGAAGTTGATTGGCTTTGTTTAGTTTTTCCTCTTGATTTAGAATGCATCTCTATGGACAAACATGGCAGACTTTTATGAAAAACATTACACCGTATGTTAACAATTTAACCCAAACCGAAGTTTCTCAACCAAAAATTTAAAATCCAAGTGGGCAATATTTCCCCACGTCAACATAAATAGATATTCTACTTGCTGTTTTTAGCTTTGTCATGACAGCAAATCTCCGCTCTGGCCTCTGAAAGTTGTGAAAAGCACTTACATATACCATATACAATGTATCACTGTGTAGATAATTAGGATGCTGTCAAGATCCTTGTCTGTCCCTGTGTTTCTGCGCTCTCTTTCCCCGTCCCTTCTGTATCCTTGCCTGTAACTGGACAGAGACTCTGGCACTACCCACTACACACCTACAGCCCATGAGCAATTAAGCCTGCACCTAGCAGTGCAAAGAGACTGAGGATCCTACACACTCTGCCATGTTGTTCATGTATCCTCCATGGTACAGTTCCGCTTGGCTCAGTCTTGTTTTTGTGATTGTGGTCACAGTACTCTGCTGTTTTTTTCTCGTTTTTGACAGATTTTACCAGAACTACCCTGCACCTCCGCCTCCAACCCAGCTCTTCACAACCGGTACGAACACCTCCGCCTCTGACCTAGCTTCCTATGACTGGTTCAAGAAAGTCAGCCTACGACCCCACTCTCTTCTACCTGCTCCATCAATCAACATTCATATTTCCTTGTTTGTAGTAAACTGTCAAACTTTTACCCCGAGTCTGTATCTTCGATCCCCCTGACGTTACAACAGATGCTCAGAATGCATGAGGTAGGAGTGAGTGAGGAATAACTTTGGACCACTGCGAACTGTTTAAAATTAACTACTTCTGTTTTTTTAACGTTTGTAATACCATATACATCAGGTACAGCACCTTTTTTAAAGTCTATTGCATTGAGTTTGAGATTTTAATATTGTGACAACTCGGACTGTAGGCCTTTAGTCGATGAATTGGTTAATGGTGTCTTAGTCGACTAAATTATTTAAATGGTAAATAGTCACACTCTCCTTCACTTAGCCCCTGCTTAGAAGAACCAGGTGAAGCAGCTGTCATGGTATCCTCAATGATAAAGAATAGGCTCCTACTGGTTATTAATGCATCTGAAGTACTTGGATGTTTTAGGTGTTGCCAATGGAAATGCTTGCCCTTTAACCTCCTGAATGATTGTGCATTGATTGGTCTTAAATCAGTTAAAACACTACAGCAACTCTATTGGGTAATGTAGGAAAATTAATTGTTATTCTGAGTCACCACCTCCGAGTGTGACAGAGAAATGAATGAATATGGTTCATTATTGTATAGTGGCTCTAAAATAGGGCTGTTGTGATGTTGAATTCTAGTGTAAAGATTATTGTGAAAAGACACTACACAATCTTACATTTGAGGCTCACTTTTTTTGGACAGCATAGATAGAACTGAAATACTTATAATGGCTTTGCTGATGTTTTTTTTTTA
This sequence comes from Periophthalmus magnuspinnatus, assembly GCF_009829125.3. Taxonomy (NCBI): domain Eukaryota; kingdom Metazoa; phylum Chordata; class Actinopteri; order Gobiiformes; family Gobiidae; genus Periophthalmus; species Periophthalmus magnuspinnatus. Next base: position 17,346,601 of record NC_047140.1, read on the forward strand.
TGAAAAGAGAGAAGTGTGGCTTTGCTTGATGTTTGAAGAAGAGGTTTTTTTCGAAGGATAAATAACATATCTTACTGCTCAGCTTCTTGTATTGCAATCTGACAAAACAGACGATCTTTGCTGGTTTTAAAGGTCAACTAGTGGTATAACAAACCCTGGGATGTCTGCATGATATTGTAAATTCAACCAAATATGCTACTCTCAGAACATTATAAACTGTAAACTTATAAACTAAAGACATATTTCTTTTAGCCTGTTGTGGCGTAATACAGAAGAAATTGAGAAAACGGAGTACTTCTTTATAGTGTGTCTTGAATAAATATTGATACTGCCCCCCACAGATAAGGGATCATATTATTTTCTTCACTGAGTTCATTTAGTTTGACACAGCTCAGTGTGAAAGTGACCCAGTCTTAAGTTGGATAAACAAATATCTGGCAAAGCATCACAAAACCGCAACATCTGGGTGAAAAACGTGTACTTGAGCTGTACAAATTTTGCTTATTTCTCCAGTGTTTTTACTCATTTCAAACCAAATCCAGTTTGCAATTACAACTTAAAGGTGCTGTTTCTAAATTTTTATTATTTCATTGTCATTTATAACTGTATATATGAGTGCTTTTCAAAACTTTCAGAGGCCAGAGCGAACTTTTGTTACAGTGATGCTAATGACAACTAGAATGATATCAGTGGACTAGCTTTACTTCTTATTCACGGAGGATACAAACACTTTATAATTAGATACAGACAATACATAGAGGGAGGACTCATTTTGACCCAAAAGCTACTTCAGTCATACTGGTTTCCCCTGTAACTGCACAATATTTTTTATCTCATCAAACATTTTATTACAACCATGATATTGCTCCAGCTTGTTTATTATGACTCAAAGCTTGATACGATCATATTGTATTCGCTTAAATGGGCTAGACAGTGACTGGGGTTACATGCACACTCAAAACTGTGGAGTTATAAGCTACTAAAATAAGACACATAAACAACAAAATCATGATCACTCTCCGTCTGATTATTCACATTACAGTTTGCATGTCAATGAAATAACCTTAAAGGTCCAGAAATGAGAAAATAATCAGATTTGGGCATACATGTAAATATAGCCACTCATTTACAGCACAGGATTAATATTTTTCACATAGCAACAACCACTATTTGGAAACTAAAAGCTTCCCTCAGTGTAATCCAGGAGCTGTAATATTATAATTCACTTAAATCTCTGGCATCTCTCATGTTGCCCTAGATGTATTTTTACTGTGGGTAAAATCCGATAATCTGATCATGTGATTTTGTAAGAGCCGACCATATGAATTCCATCATATTTCCACTGTTCATTATTTCTGATTGAGCCTTTATCTGCGTCAGTAAATCTTCCCATCCTGTGACTCCTGTAAACTATCACGTGTAAGAAACGAGAAGGCCATTTAACAAATCCAATAAGACATCAAGGCTGAGTCAACTTTCTGACCTGGTTTCTCCATTTGGGATAGCCATATATCTTTGGGAGCTTGCTTTTTACAGTGATATTGCAGCTCGGTTATGGAAAAAATAATCACCTTAAAGAAATTCTGATTATTCACATAATTATTTGGATCAACGTGCTGCTCATAGGCAACACAACAGTTAGCTAAAAATCTACCTTTCAATCTACTCATACCCCAACTTTTCATTCAGAGAACCATTAAACTTTTCTATCTCCATGGAGAAACCACCAGTCCAAGTTACAGGTCAGTTCTGTGGAAAGGCGAGCCTGCGCAGAGTAAGATTACATGTAATTTTACACAATGTCAACACCTAATTGATGAAATGCAAAGTAGATATGTTTAATAGACCTCTCACAGTGGAAGATTCCTGGCAAAGAAGAACATCTCCATAGAGAGTAGACAAGCAAATGGCATACCCCTCGCAAGAAAAGTTACATAGTGTGCTTTTAATCATTGCTATACAACACAAATAACTGAATGAATCAAAACTGTATTAATTCCACAGCCTTACACATGACTCTTTTGATACTATAACTTGATACTATAACTAACATTAATTAGCTCCCGTATGTCTTGCTGGGAAAACACTATTGGCACAGAGGACAAATCCTAAAGCTTAGTACTCCTGACCAAAAACTTTAACTACTTCTACCAGGTTGCCCCAGTGCCCAGTGCCATTGAAGCACAACAGGTCAAATGCAGAGGATAAACTTCTCTGCACAGACAACTAAATCCAAAACAATCCACAGTCAAACAGAGCTCCGAGAAAGTGCAAATTTGACAATTCTTGAACAAACTTGTCAAGTGCTCTGCTTTGCTTATTTTAATTACTAACACGTAACATATTTTAGCTCACTATGTTATTTTTTTATTGTTTTGAAAATGCTATATTTACTGAAAACAACGTATTACAATGTTTAATTTGTTTTACTAGGCTCTGAGTCCCCGCCCCCTTGGTCTCCGTGCTAAGACACTTCCCCTTCAGAGCGCAATCACATTATAGTCAATATACATTCAGCTAATGAAACTACTGCACATCACATCAGGTTTGTGAAGCTGTACTGCATTGCTTTGTATCATGCTTTTCTGTATATTTATGGAGAATTGTCACACAGAAGCACTGGTGACATAGGCTTGCGGGCTGAACATCGGACAGAATCGTGCTGCTAACCGTAAGGGCCCAGAGGAGATTCCTACATTACTCAAACATGCATGGGTAACATCGAAAACCTCTTCAGGCATGATTTTGATGAGGGAGCGTTATAACATGGTAGAAAACCCCCAAAAACATTACATCATTCTTGAGTTTCACACTGGCACAGATCTAATTGTGCACCTTTGGCTGTATTTAGTAACTTCTTGTCTGTTCATAGTGTTCTTTTTCTGCAGATGGGCCTTATGTGGTGACTTAGTTAAAGGATATTGGTGGTCACGGCGCGAGTGGGTTGTTTATGAAGCGTCATGCCTGGAGTGATGCTGGGAGCTCATGTCTGGAAGCAAAGAGGAGCACAGACTTGAATAGGGTTTACAGACTGCTGTTGCGCCATGCCTGATCTTAGACGGGCTTTGTAAAGAGGTCAGACTCACACAGCATTGATGTGAGGGTTAGAAACATTTTGATTCAGAAACATGGAGGGCTAGCAAAGCAATGGCAATTCATGTGATTAAGTGGGCTTTTGAAGTCTGGGGTGGGGGGGAACAACTTCTTGTAAAACTTTATAATAACTACATTTAATAAAGCATGAACAAACACCTTGTTCATGCTTTATTAAGGTATAGTTATTATAAAGTGGTACCTTTCTTTCATTTAAAAAATTGAAGAAAAATGGTTTTATAATCTACTGCTTGTCCTTAGTTTATAGGCAGTTGGTAGTACTCTAATCAATTGTCCTGCTTTTCTGCCTGTAATGGGTACTCAAAGCACTTCATGTCACGGAACCATTCATCTTTTCACTCAGATGTACTCAGTAGAGCCATAGAAGGTGTAGTATTGTCTTGCTCAAGGGCAAGCAGTGGTATTTATTGCCAGGAGCCAACAGCCAGGTTTGGTGCAGAACATCACAACATATGGAGAAACTGCAGCACTGCTTTCAGCGTGAGGAAGCTTTGGGCATAGAAAAGTAAGCTGCTAAGATATATTATTTTCCACCTAGGGAAATTTATTTTCTGAACTTGACCAATTTTTCAAGGCCACTGTCAGGAGCAGAGGGGGATCACTGTGCATCAGCCAGGCAGGGACTTATCTCCAGAGCTTAAGCTATCTTTGGTCAGGACTATCTTGTGTTTTAGGTTGATGGGGGAAACCGGATTACCAAGAAAAAGCCCACAGCGAAAACATGCAAACTTTACACAGAAAGCCCCCATCCGCCCGATCTGGTGGACTAGCACTGCGAAAATATAAATTAGAGTAGGCTGTTGCTCTTTGTACTGTGTCTTCTAAAGGCTTCTAGTGTTTTGTTGTTTTTTTTGTCTTGCATCAGATAGAAATGATTCTGACAAGAAAAATCTTCAGATGTAATTACAAACACAGCTTTAATATGTTGATGTTGTTGATAACTCCCGGCTTCTCCTGCTCATGTCTGACCAACCGCCAAGTATAAGTTCATCTTTTCACACAACAGTTGTAATTGAAAGAGACTAACTAATCATTTTAGCATTTACACAACCATCTGCAATTACCGGGCTGTGTATTTGTTAGAGCAAAAATGTGTTTTTAATTATGATGTTCCCTGGTATGCAACTTGAAATCACTATAATCTATTCAAGACAGAGTCACATTAGATGTTACATGGGGTTTACATATCTGTAAGACTAATTTACTAACTTGTATTATTGCAAGTCAGAATTATTTTTAAAACAATATCTAATGCAGATAGAGTACCACACTCTTTTGAAAGCAACATTAACTACCAGTAAACGAGCCAATTATGTACAGTATTAGTATATGTAGTACTGACACCCTGCCTCCCTTTGTCACTTAATTTTAAGTTTTCAACAGAATCATAAAATAATATTTGCAATAGGACTATGAGGTGTATTTCTGTGAATGCAATCATCGAAGTACAAATAATTACTATATGTATAATAAAACAGGTGCAAAGATGAATTCAGAGTTCAAAACCTAATCCACATTTTACCAAGTTTGCCAAATTTCATGAAGATACAAATATACAAGTCATAATCTTTTTTTTTTTTATTTGACTCAAATGGCAAGAATATATATTTTTTTCTATGGGATACCTTACTTTATGAACCATCAAATTACCAATTACAAATGCTACATACAGAACATTATGGGAACATGCGTTTTTCTCATTCTCAAGAGTGACTCCTGCAGCTCCAGTGAAAACCTGGTGGTGGGACACATTTCTAAACAAAGAATGCTGACAGCAGGAATCCAATACTGTGCTGGTCCTATCAGCAAAGGCATTATACAATGAATATCACTAATGGAGGTGACGTGGGCTACATTGTTTAAGAATCTAATATTGATCCCAATACAACTCGTTTATGTACAATTATGTATAGGCCTGATGCATGTTGTAACAATGCTTATTCAATAACGTGGATATTATTTGCTGCAGGTTGAGCTGCATAAGTGTAAATATAATAGATCTATCCTAAAGGGACCAAACAGAAGGCAAAGTGTATTGAAACATGTGCCACTATGTAAAGGCTTTATAAACTCACAGCAGCATGAGTCTGATGGAATGATCCTGTCCCGTAGTAAAACTGAGTCTTCTCATGCACCTGAGCTTCATTCATGTTTTTTATTCCTCCGGAGCAGAGAAAAGAGAAACCTGGACTGCACTGACACCTAGAGTCTCTGCTGTTACAGCCCCACTCTAAACTCCGAAAACAACTGGCACTCACCGAAGAAAGTGACGGCGAAGCCCTCGAGGACGCACGCCCAGTGCCCGAGGAAGAAGTAGCCGCGGGAGTTGGTGAGGAAGCTGATGAGACCCCCCGTGAGGGACACGAGGAAGTCCGCGATGGCCAGGTTCACGATGATGTAGTTGAGCGGCTGGCGCAGCTGTTTGAAGCGAAAAGTAACGAACATCACGAGGAAGTTCTCACTGAGGGACAGCGCCGTGACCACGAACATGAGCACCGCGAGGACCGTGAAGTTCCACGGCTCCACGTTCGGGATGGGCTTGTTGAACGGGTCCCATTTCTCCGTGTGCGGCGTGGGCTCCGCGTGGGACACCGCGTTCACCGAGAGGCTTAAAGTATCCATTGTCCATGCCTCCGCGCGCTTCACTCCGGCATGCCGTTCTCAGTTCACGCGCACTCGGACAGTGCAATAAGCGGCAGAACGCGCCTTTAATGAGTGCCCACATCGGCTCGAGCGCTTTTTATAGACCCGCGCGCCTCCACGTCACCGCTGCCCTACGACACGCTCAGAGAGATGCTCCACACTCATAGATACAGTCTATGTCCACACTGCGCGCGACAAGTGTCCAGTGCGCACCTCGCGCACACTCTGCCCTGAGCGCGGTCCGCTCAGTCTCCGTGAGGCGGGATCACGCTGGTCTCTCCCCTGCCTTCACCTCTGAGCACCTGCGTGTCCTTATGGACTTTAAATTCTGCTTTTATTCACTTTTCAAAGCTTGTACACTCCAAACAAACACAAGGGACTATTTCTAATGCATTATTAATTATGCAGCTTATGATATGATTAAAGAAAAACATGGACTAATGTGAAGCTAGAGATGGTTCACTAACCCAGTAGATATTAGTCCAGTGTATAAGTCCTCTGCCATTGGAGTAGGCAGAACACATGGGACAGCGCATGTAGGTGAAGTACTCCAGACTGAGCATATGCTTATCAACAAAGAAACAGAGGTGCAGTCGTTTAGATTAAGCCAAGCCCCCAAAGTATGTCCACAGCAATAATGCATGTACACTATACCACTCTCATAGTATTCAATAGTTCATTCAATAATTGGTATAATTCTGACTTATGAATTTAGTTTTTTACTTCAAATATATTTTTCTATGATTCTTCTTTGAAATGAGAAGATGAAGTTAATCTAATTAATATCCAACAAATAAATGTGTTGTGTTGTGTTGTGCAAAAGCTAAACTGACATTATAATATTTTAGGATAAACAGGTCTCTTGTTTAAAGATAATGACTAAACACTTGTCGCCATGACTTCTTTTAAATGACTCAGGTCTTATGTCTTTCACACATGACTGAAACGTTGGCTTTGGTGTTAAATCAAGCCTTCAATCCACTCCAACACGACTGCCCTCTTCGCACTGTGTGTTTTCATGAATCAAATAGTGGGTATTTCAAATGGTGAGCTTTCCTGCAGAGCACTAATTACAATCAATATCTCACACAGCTGTAGCTCAGTCAGATGAAACAGTCCTAAACACAGAATTATTACGGTGCTCAAGCATTTCAGTGAGAGTACAACAGGATGGGCCCTGGTCCTAAGGCACTATAGTGGATTTTTATTTTCTCAAAAAAAAATTAAATAAAAGTTTGCCGTGATCCAAAGTTATTCCTCACTTACCTTATGCATTCTGAGCATCCTAATTATTCACAGTTTATAAGCCTTTTTAACAACTCTCAGAGACCAGTGCAGAGTTTTTCCACAGAACTAAAGCTAACCTCAACTTGCTAATGAGCACATCCTGATTATTGGAGAATAAAATGCTTTGTAATTGGATGCAAACAGTACACAGTGGGCCTATTTGTACCTTAAGAGTTGCTTATACAATATATCTGTACAAATTTTGCTCAAATACATAGAAAAATCATCCCTTTAAAGCCAGGAATAAACCACATCTGCACTTGGCATTATTCATTCACTCCACACTCAGTAAGCTGCTCTGGGGTAGACTGAAGGAATAAAGGCTGACAATCTGCGCCATCGGTCCCTCTAACCACCAACACTTGCTACAAATGTACAGATTTGTATTACTATAAACAGAACTATAGCCATTATAGGCATAAACAATGAGAACCAGGTCTGAAGCCGATCAAAGCACTGGTAAATACAAACTCTCCACAAGTGCTGACCATGATGATCCTAGATCCACAATATCTGCTGGCTCTAGAACGGAATATATGTGGTTACTGGCTGAGTAAAAATAAGAAATAACAGGAATAAGGCATTGTACAAATCTGAAGATGATTTCTTCACCAGAGTAGTGTCAAAATGAAAGCTGGACTGTCATTTCAAACAATGACAAACAAATGAGTCATCCGTGAGATAAAAGTTTTGTTCAGAAAAATACCGCTGCTCTTTTGATTTATCTTTATTTTCATGACTAAGTGTACATAGCCACAATTTCCCAAGATTAGTCACCGGTGATGGAGAAGGCGACATTTCCAAAAGGTGAACTTTCCATTAAACTTTCCTGTTTTCCCCTACCCGTCATACTGCTAACATGAACTGTGGCTATCCAAAGGCAGGGTTGTCAGCGTGGTCCAGCAGTGCAGCACTTTGTTGTGATGACGTTTATGGTGACAATGGTGAATGGGTAAAATCTCCGCCATCCATTTTCTTCCGCTAATCTGAAACCGGGTCGAGGTGCAGCAGTCTAAGGGACACCCAGACGTCCCTCACCCCGGACACATCCTCCAACTCCTCCAGTGGGACTCCAAGGCGTTCCCAGGTCAGCCGAGAGACACAGTCTCTTCAGCATGTCCCGGGTCTTCCCAGTGGGACATGCGGACACCGGAAACTTTCCCCAAGGAGGCGTCCAGGGGGCATCTGGAACATATGCTCGGGCCACCTCAACTGGCTCCTCTCTATGTGTAGGAGCAACGGCTCTACTCTGAACCATGTGACCGAGCTCCTCACCCTATCTATAAAGACCCTGAGATATTTGAACTCAGACCTCAAATTTGGAGGAGCTGATTCTCACTCCAGCTGCTTCACCATCGGCTGCAAACCGCCCAAGTGCCTGCTGCATGAATAAATAATAAAATAATAATAATGATCCATGGTCTACACAAATAATGATCCATGTATGTCATAGATTATACTGGTAGATAAAAGCTAATACATTTTCTTTAAATGGTAAGTATATCTGTCTCTTATTTTTCAGAGCTCAAACTTTGGTTTAGTGCACCTGTCACTCACTCAAAGCATGACTGAGGCAGACCAATAGGAACAGTGGGTGGGGAAAAATGTAAGTGCTTGAACATAGAGCTGCATTAAACAGAAAAGCCCTGAATCACAATATGGCGATCTCACTTAAATAGCATATTGGGATCAGATCACAATTCAATTTTTATCACCATGTCACCCAGCCTTACAAAGCATATACATTAAAAGTTTGCACCAGTCAACTAAAAAAAAGCTCTCAGCGTGGCAAAAGCTCTCAAAATTATTACGTATCTCTGTGCATCTGACCCAAACTGCACTCACAAGACTACAGCTGCACGGGAGTTTATGCAAAAACAACCATTTATGCAGACAAAAGTAGTAGGAATCTAAATAATATAATCTAAATAAAATGATTCTAAGTTAAACGACTAAATGACTGAAGGACTGTAGCCCTACTAAAAGGAGAAAAGTTGTACCTTACTACTCCCGTACATTACTTTCTGGGTGAGTGGATTGTTAAAGTTTGTAGGAGACACTGACTCTCCCCTCTGTCTTTGATCTGGTGGACTTGGAGGAAGCAGCTTGTCACAGCCCAGTGCCCATCACCGAAATGAGGAAATATCACCGCCGCTCCCTGCTCTAGACCTGAGGAGCTCTGCTTTTGTTTGGCAGGTGCTCGCCGGTCTCTCTGCCAACTCCAACCTTGTGACGGGCTCGGGAACAGTCAAAGGGCCAAGTACAGTTAGTTAACACGCCGAACTGGATCAAATGATGTAAAGGATGTTAGAAGTCAAATGAGGTAGCAGGTTTAATGTAGTAAAGAGACCCTCCAAAAGAGTAATGTGCATTTATCACAGGGAGAAAATTCCACTAGGCTTGTACCCAGACTACAAAATGTCTCGCTACACTTGTGACGTAGTATATGCCTTTCACTGGTTGTTTTCAGATTGTAGAACGTGATAATGTCATGCTGCTAGATCGGGGTGTGAGACAGTTTTTCCTATTGATCACTTTGCCCTTTGGATTTCATATAAGGTAGGGTAAATTCACAAACAAACAAACTGATGATTTCTATTAATGACTAAAGCCAACTTTTTTCATTACAAAAAAAATGGCTTATAGAATGTCATGATGTTATCTGAAACACAGCAATTGGTAACAGGCTATTCAAGTGCCTAAATTAGCCAGTAGGACAGTCCCCTTTAATTAGAAAAACTGTAGAAATGCACTATGCTTTAATTTCCAATAATGAAATCCAGTACTATATAACCATAATTGTAGTAATGTTCAAAAATGATTTTAATAAAAAAGTATAAAATCTATTCACTGCTCATTTATACTTCAGTTAGATTAGCTATATGGCACTGTTTGCCCATTCCTAAAAGCTAAATGAGAGTAGATGGTAGGGCTGCAATTTTTTTTTTAAACAATGGTTGAACTTGGTGACTGGAGGATTCTAAATAAAGAATATTTACGAATAAAGTGTGTTGTTGATGAAAAACAGAAATAGTCTATTCTTTTTTGACATTTTGACTCAATAAAATCTTTTTGTATAAGTTTTAGAATGAGGGAAGGACTGGGGCGCTCTTTTTCATGGGTGCCCTGTTTAAAATACAATATAAACAGAAAAAAATAAACAAAACAAATAAGTATATAAGGTAAAAACAGGTGCAGGTGGTGTATGAAAGTTCGTTACCAGCTTTAGTTTACTGCTCAGTATTGTGCCCAGTGTGATGGAGCTAATGTTGTCCAGCACTGGTGTATTCCAACTGAATCCCATCTCATCTATTACAGGTTTAAGCCTCCAGCCGAGCACTGACCTGTGGAATTGGCTGCTTTGCTGTTTATGAACCAGTGCCACGCCACTGGGTGAGAATGGAGGTCCTCAGGGAAAATTCTGGTAAAGAGAAGGACAATACTGAGATATAGATGGACTGGTAAAGCTAAGAAACCAGTCAGTGTAATCTATCGGGGGGAGTTATCTCAAATCAGAAGAGACACTCAAAGTCTCCAAATTAAGTCTCCAATTCGGTGATTGATTAAGAGCCATTTTGTTGAATGAGTAGATCTGGCTCGAAGTGGTTTTGGCAAAATCAAGGGTATATTGTCAGTAAGGTGCTAACATGGGAGTCCTTAATACACTTGTGTTGCTGCAATCTGGTTTAGAAAAAAAGTGAGCATTAAATGGTATTTTCTACCATTATTTTCAGTAATGCACGATGATGGATCGATACTGATAACCGATAATTTGAAGATGTTTGTCATAGATAACCGATAAAGTAATTTTATAGGCCTATATGTGACTATAGCAGACCATATAATACATATAAATCCTTAAAAATATGACATTTACAAATATGAAGTGACACAGACAGTCCTGTACAAAGTCCGTCTGCACTGGGCTGTTACGGTCTTATGGAAAAAACCTCGGAGGAAAAGCAGCATTTGGGCTTTTAATTATCAAATTAAATGATCAGCAAATTTGTAATTATCGGACATGTCGGTGTGACATCATAATTGCCATTATCGGTCGATAATTATCGGTAACCTATAATTTTTATTATCTGAGATATAGCATATAGGATCATACTACTTATTGTATTAAACCTTTATATCCAAGGAAACACAGTAGTATTTTTTCAAGGTGTCATTCAGCAATTAAAACCGCTGTAACTAGGCAAATGAAAAAAAAGGTTTAAGGTCGCGCATTCCAGGCAAAGCAATTTCCATGGAGACAGGTGGCAAACCCTCCAGAAAAGTTATATAGTGCACCTTTCATTTGAAAACAAAATCTTGTAAAGTTAAGTTCTGACATGTTTCAGGAACTAATTATTTTTAGCAATTACTATCTCACTTTTACAGAAACATTTTTTTATCTCGATCATTAATTTGAGATGCAAAATCATAAGAAATGCCAAAAATGAAGAGATAATTTCACTACAAATGTGTAAGAAATATATAGGCTTATTAGTTTGAATATGTCCTAAAATTGATTTTAGTGAACTTGCATTTGGGAAGTAATTTTGTTTATACTGTGTGGCCGGTATAAGGCATATTTTTTTGTTATACCGATTGCTACTTAAGAAAGGCTCTGAAGAGCCATGTTGAAATCCTTCTTGGTTATAAAGAGGATTTTAAATTAATTAATCAGAGAGAAGACTAGAACACACTGGAGGGGCTAAAATTGCAGGTGATTACATTTGGATATGCTTCTAAGGGCTGTAAAAATGTCTGGGGAGGTGGAAGACGTTTTTATGACATCTGTGATAATACCAGAAGCATCAATACAATATGAATAGTGTTTTATGTTTACCATAATTGAACAGACAGCTTGTACATTTCTCCTTTTCACCAATGCCCATGAAGTGTAGCTATATTTTGCCTCAGTGATAGAGAGAGTGGCAACATATGGCTCATTTAAACTTGAGTTTGAAGGAGGCAGACAGGACTCTTGTTCTTTTATTGGAGTGCATGATCTTTTGGCTAAAGTACGATTTATTAAGTACTATGTGAGAAATAGAATATTTATGATTATGTGGCATACCTGGAACTAAATCAACTTACCTGAACAGATAAATACACATGGGCAGCAAAACTCAAATACCATCGCTCATGCATGGCTCCAGCCACCAAGTCACCTGAAAGACAATGGGGGTAAAATTGGATCTCCCTTTTGCCCACTACAAGAACATTTTATATGCAGAGCAACACTTTTGCTGTGAGGAGCACACTGCAGGTAGTCAGCTTGGAAAGCTTAGAAATTGTGAAGAATGGCTTTCTCTGAACAGTCAACCAATATGGACACCGCTGGGGATATTTAGGAATAAAGAGTAACATGTACATCCCACTGTGTGACTTTTACAGTTCCTGATGAAACTTTGGAGTGGTAAATACCAAAGGGACTTTTAAATGAGTGCTCCTGCAATACATGTTGAGTAGAGCACAAAGCGCATCTCACAGAAAAATGATTACATCTAAAAACAATGCAAGAAAATTTAAAACAAGTCTATACTAGCATTGAGCATGAAGTGGGAGGCAGTCAGTAAATTGTTTAAGGACAGAAACACAAAAGCCTGTTTCAATGTCATATGGGGTATTCATTGTTTTTACAATTCACCAATTTAGATAAAACCTGAGAGATCGCAATACATTTCTGTCACCTTGCTTTGAGAAAGTGGCATAAATCTCTAACACCTTTAGTACAGCATATTGTAAAGGCGTCTTAACCCATTCTTTTGTACTTCTTGAGTACTTGTCAACACTCGCAGAAGTCCCCCCTTACAAATCCAGTTACATAATTGAGCTGAACAGTGACTGTGTCTGAAAAAGAAAACGTGTGTCCTTTTTGGTGACGCTGAAGGTGGTTTATTCTGAACACTAATCCAATCACAGCACAGGGCAGCAAATGTAGCAAATTTCATTCAATTAACAAAGTGTCCCAAGGCAAACACTTATATTCATTAGACAGCGAAGTCCCAAACAGAAACTCTGATGTGGTTATTTCTTGTTGACATTGACCAAAACTAATTAAAAACCCACAAAGAACTCACTGTGGCAATGTGGTGAAGTGCTCCTCTGTGGTGTGCAACATGTGCTAAAATGAGGACAAGGCATTTGTAAATCTCTTATGAAATGGGAAGTGCATGCTAATCTAACTACAATACTTGAGTCTCGTGAGTAATGAAGGCTTTATGTGTCCAATTTATGGCCTTGGGGTTAAGTTTGACAATATGATGGATGCCTCTTCCTTCTCTTCACCTCATTTTACACTGTGCTGCCATATCCAAGTTATTATTTTATGTATCTTCCTTTATTACACATGCGTTATTATTCCCATGGTGAAATTTGTCCCCTGCTTAGTGCTGGGTGATTTTGCCTGAAAATGAAATTGTCATTTTTTCAGTGAGCGGCCTTTCTTGCAATTTCAGTGTAATTTCCAATGCAAGAAAATGGGGAAAATAAATTGATTTTCTTCCAAACAAATCAATTTGAACCTCAAATTTGATTAATCAATTTAATACATTTTTTGCACAGCTCTACCCCGCTTTTCAGCCATCCTTTAATGCTGCTCGACCAACCAGGAGCAATGGGGAACCGCATTGTAGTGCCCGGGAACCCATCTCCAGATCTTGATGGGGGAAATCAGAGCATCCAGAGGCCACATACAGCCCAGGAGTCAAGTGTGAGTATTTGTCACCATGCTGATAAATACACTCACTATACTGTTTGCAACTGTCCCACGAATTTTGTTACTGTCAAATGCGGGGCAAGAACCATTTTTCCCATTGATAACATTGTACTTTGCCATGAAATATCTAAAAGGGAAATTCACAAATGTGGAACCTGATCATTTCTATTACTGGCTACACCTTAGAACTGGCTATATTATACGAAAATTAAGCATTTTAACAATACTGATTTTACTGATTTCTGTATTAAATATTATTGGACTAGATAAGAAAAACCTTTATTTATCCCACAATTGGAAAATTTCAGAATTCCATGCCATCTCAAACCCAGCAGTAGCAAGTTATCAGTCTACTTGTATTTCAATTTGACAAGTTTCAAGGCAAGACAGCACAAGTTGTATAACAAAACTACATATTAGATGGATGATTACTTCTGATCGGTTGCGAATATGAGAACCACTAGTAACAACATAGCGGATGAAGGGAAAACTTCAGCACAATAAGTCTCCAAAAATAAAATAACCCATCCGACCCTGAACTCAAACCCGGAGCCTTCTAGCTGTGAGGCGAGAGTGAAGTGTTTCGGTTTGATTGCCCCCATGCCACCTTCCCTATTATTTATTATAATTATTTTGATCCTTTCTTATCTCTGCCTTGCTGTGTTTGATCCAAAGTGTGACCCATCATCAAACTCTGGAAATCAATTAGACTTAGGTTAACTTTGAACTGTAAAGACATCTTTCTTGATTTGAAAATATCACATTGGTTTGGACCAAAGAGGTAAACAAATTCCTCCAGCTGTCCCTCCATCCTTTGAAAAGCTACCTGGCCCATCAACTTTAACTAAAGCACACATATTCATGTCATAACGGGTGAGTGTAGCGGACCAAAGGATGCAGACTCTGGGAATATTTACAGGATTTATTGTAGGAAAAGGACAATGTACAACCAGTGGGTGATCCGGAGGTGAGCAGGTGAGCAGGAACACAGGAAACACAAGGACCGAGGACATGAAGGGACGACAGGAAGACAGGCAGACCAGACGGGCGTAGGGCAGAGCAGGCAGGAGACATCCAGGGCCGGAACACGGAATGCAGGAACAGCCAGGGATGCAGGGACGACTGGAAGGTAGTGACACGACAACGATCCCGCGCTGAGTCTCTTCTCCCAGCTCCCTTTATGCGCAGCAGGTGAGTTGATTGCACTGATGGGCTGCAGGTGCGCGCAGGAGCCAGGAGCCCAGCCCAGATCTGGCAGGTGAGGGAGGGAAAGAGCAGGACAGGAGGAAAACCAGGAGCGGACAGTGCGGATCATGACAATTCAACAACTTTCATTAGATGCAAACCTTAGAAATAACTGCTGAAATGTAGTTTAAAAAATAAAAGAGTGAAAATTCTTAAAAAAAACAATACTTAACAAAACAACTTTATAATGGGTTGCAAAAACAAAAGGGTAACAACATGTTTAATGAAAAATCTAAATGGGAAGAGCTAAATATTGTTTTATCAGAGAGTGATTGGCTTATGACATGCAGTACACAACAAACAACTAGCAACTAGCTTCAAAAGGTGGAGGAAAGTTGGGTGGAAGTCCCTTAAACAATTCTTTATTACTCCTCAAATTACTGCCAAAGTACAAGGGCTTGATCATTATTGTTGGAGACAGTGTGGCCACTCAAACGCCAACCATTCTCATATTTTTTGGGGCATGTACAAAATTAAAACCATTCTGGAATGATGTGTTTGAAAAAATATATACTATCTTGACTTATGCTTGCCCCAAGGACACCAAGATACACTGCCCGGCCAAAAAAAAGTCGGCACCTGGATTTAACTAAGCAAATAGATAAGAGCCTGCCCCAGTTGGTCAGGTCTAGGTTCAGCAACAGTCTGTGCTTAAAGAATGAGGTTAGCTGACACCTGAATGTACTGAATGACCAGGTTATTCAATCAATGGATTTTTTCTGGCACAGACAGATTCCAAGATGACAACACCAGGATTCATCAGGCTCAAATTGTGAAAGAGTGGTTCAGGAGAATGAGACATAATTTTCACACAGAGTCCAGACCTTAACCCCATTGAGAATCTTTGGGATGTGCTGGAGAAGCTTTGTGCAGCGGTCAGACTCTACCATCATCAATGCAACATCTTGGTGAAAAATTAACGCAACACTGAATGTAAATAAATCTTGTGACATTGCAGAAGCTTATAGAAACAATGCCACAGCGAACCTATTCAAAGCTAAAGGCGGTCCAACGAAATATTAGAGTGTGTGACCTTTTTGTTTGGTGGTGACTTTTTTTTTGGCCAGGTAGAATCTACCATAGGCAATGTATTTTTCTTAGGCCTTCTGCCTAGAGAAATGTTTGGAAAAAAAAGGACAG
This sequence comes from Periophthalmus magnuspinnatus, assembly GCF_009829125.3. Taxonomy (NCBI): domain Eukaryota; kingdom Metazoa; phylum Chordata; class Actinopteri; order Gobiiformes; family Gobiidae; genus Periophthalmus; species Periophthalmus magnuspinnatus. Next base: position 17,362,742 of record NC_047140.1, read on the forward strand.
ACGCCTTTTTAAAATTCAGTCACTTGCATCATAAAAGCATTAACAAGGAGCTGGTTCCATCCATGAATCAGTGTCTAGACATTATAGGAGAAATATATTCAATGGAACGATTGACTTTTTTTCTACGACTTAAACATATCTTCATTAAAAGCTGGACAGTATGGATAGAAACAAAAAAAATAGCCATGATTCACTCTTAATATTCATACTGTAGTTGAACAGTACCCCAAGTTTTGTATATTTTGTTTGTTTTACTTGTTTTGTACATAAACTTGAAAACTTGAAAAAAAAACGAAAGGGGGAATATAACAGTTCTTTGCCCAGTCGTAAGTAAAACTACTGGTACATCTTTATATGAATTGTTCGCACGATGCACATTTGATATACCATATAGATTTCTTTTTATAGCCAATATATTTTTACCTGTAGTTGCAAGGTGTTATTGGACAGGCTATTGTAGCTCCTTCTCTGAATTTGCTGACATTAAACAAACAGGAGAGGTTAGGCTTTTGCAGATTTATTATAGCAACAAAAAGCGTGAGGCTGAACTGTACACAGTGACAAAACACACAAGCCAAGATAAACAATAATGGAAACTGCCTTCTACGCAAATTAAGTAAAGGGAAGGTAATGTGCAGCCCTGATCTGGGATGGTTTGTTTTTACTTAAGATTTCAAACTGTATGTATGATCACATTGGTGCATACTAACAGAATCAAACTCAGCTGGTTGAAAATAGATTAGATTAGCCTTTATTGTGTTCTTATGGAGATATTTATGGTAGACAAGCAATGGGCATAGGTCAAAATAATAGACCAAATCAGGTACAGTTTATATTCACTGGCTTCTCTGACGATCTAACACATTTGTATAACCTAAGCATTGGTTAAACTAAAATAGGTAGCATGCACCATATCACGTTTTTTATGATAGTTATGGACATTATAATTCAGATTTGTGGTTTTAGATAATAATTGGAAATATTGATAGGAAATCCAAAATTCATTATTTTAGTGTGTCCAGTATGAGAGAAAAAATTACCTTGAAAAACATGCATTCTAACTGTGAGTAAGCTTGCCTCTCCACAGATCTGACTTATTGGTCAGGTATGGCCTACTTGTCTCCATGGAAAGAGAAAGCTTAAAACCATATAAAGTTACATATTTAAATAATGAAATAAAAGGAAAATACCTGGTAACTCTCAACCTTTGGGGATAACCTTTTATTATAAAACACCTAAATTAAACCAGAAACAACTCAAGTGGACCAAACACAACCGACCATCAATATACTGCACAACACCATGTGAGGACTCCGGGCTTGACTTCCACCTCTACAGAAGAGATAAACCCAAAGCCATTATGTGACAAGATGCTCATAGATGTACCACGTATACTGCCATCTTCCACAAATCTGCTCCTGACTGCAATTTTAAAAAGGCGGCAATATGTGAATGTGCGTCAGATTAGTCCCACGTGAAAAATACCATGCCTCTCTCCATCTCTTGCTCTAGCTGTCAAAACGAAGGTCACACTAATTCTCTCTTTGACAATCCACTGCGATCAATAGTTCATCATCAACCACAGTTCAGCCAGGAAAATAACTTGCATCACCCCTATTTTTCACAATGCACAATATTTCTTCTACAAAAATTTGTCATTTTATGTAAAAATGCAGTGATGCTTAACCTAATTTCTTCAAAGCTGCTTATTGGTTGGTTTGTTGGTTAGTAATATAGATAAGTATTAGTGCATCGTAAGAGAATTGCTTCGCACAAGACAGAGAAGAAGCTAAGTGATTACATGTAATCCCAATGTGAGTGACTTCGATGTGTGGTGTCTTTGAGGCACAAACAACATGATGTGACAAGATTAATAAATGGGTTTCACTGTATACATGCCAGATTAATGTATTTACCATGAAAGAGGCTTAATGTCGCAATAAACTACACTATAGTGGAGTGATTACAGTTCTCCAGCAGCTATTGATTTTTGAAACGTGATTTTTTATTTATCTATTTTTTTTATTTAAATGTGTTAAGAGTAATGAGACAATCAGCAGGTGTGAGGTGCATGTACCCTTTGAGATGCAATCATTAGCTTCAAAATATGCAATTTGAACTTTAACCTCTGTGTAACTGAGGATGTTGTACAGGTAAATTCAATGACGGGATGTCTATTTAGCATTTAAAGTAAGGCCATAGCAGCCAAAACATGCAATAGATATACTATATATATAAAATACTATTCACAAGGTATAAAAGGTCATGTAATTTGTAACATGCTTATTTGAAATGTAGGATAGGTTTTAACTCTCACATTAGAAAAGGTTAAGAATGATTTGTGAGGACCAGTATAAAATCAAATTACCCATATAAACAGTTTGTCATGTCACTTAAGATCATTATTTGGATCCAAGGGTAAATGTAATTGGAAATAAATAAGATACTGGAAGGGCTCAATCGTATCACTATAGATTTCATGTCCAAAAATAGAAGATCATCAAGGTCAAATTAATCAAGCTTTAGATTAGTGTCTGAATTTTTAAAAAGTTTTACTTGAAAACTGTGGCACAGCATCATTGAGCAGAGGTGTGCTGTATTTATTTATTTTCCCAAAATGGACTATCGAAATTGGTGAACAGTCATACTTTTTCAAATAGACTTGACTCCCATTTGGCGGCATATGTGTTGAGATTACTCCATTCACCACGTTTTAACTGATCTGATTGTGAGTTGTGATGTAGTGTGTAATAAAAGCCCATGTCTCCTGAAGCAGCCTGCTCTGCTGTGGTTTTAATTACTTTTGGACAGCCAAATGAAATCTGTGCCACGAACAATGGGCTGTTACACAGACGTGTTATACAGAATTAGAAATAATGGAATGAATAGTTTGCCTTTTCAACATAAATTGGTTCTGCAGTTTCTTTCATGCTGCTGAAAGAGTTTCTCTATGGTTTCATGCCTTAATAATGTATGTTTTATTTCTGTGAAAATTGTGTTTAATGGTCTTTAATGTGGGTGTGTATTTTTCTTGACTTTTAACTGTTGTATAATTGTACTGTTTTGTATAACTCTTGTTGTGTTTTTAAGGTGACCATTTTTATGATCTGTCGAAGGACTACAGATGAAAAAGAGCCTCTCTGGCTAATTGTGGTACACTTACAGAATTATTGATTTACGTACAGTGTCTCTGTTAAATAAACCAGATGAATTAAATAAATACTGGGCCCAAAACTGTAGCCTCTCTGTGTCTATTCCAAACTAGCCATTGTATAACCCAGTGGCACTTTTAAGTCTTTAGTATTAGCCTTGGTTTGATAAATGTCTGTGTAAGCCCTCCGTCGTCCAGGTATGATCCACGGCAAAAGAGAAATTCAAATCTGTCAACTGCACAAAGATTTCAGAGTGATGTTTTGAGGCTGTATGTTGGTACAGCACAGAGCTAATTCACAGTGTAATTTGTAATTAATTTGATTGGACAAAAATGTTCTTACACATTTAAAATACTTAAAAGGTGCTGTGCCTGATTGCATACGGTCTTACAAAACATCAAAAACAGAACAGTTTGCAGTGACCTAAACTTAATTATTCACCACAATTAGTTTATAAACACTTTTTACAATTTACAGAGGCCAGACCAGAGTTTTGCAATGACTAGCATGCTGACAGCACACTTACGTACTGAGGCAAAACAAATTTTACTTTATTATATGAAAAACTAACAGTATAACAGTTTTTAGGATTACAGTGTTGTGTCTTTGTGAGCTTCCAGCATAACTGTTTTCATCTAGTTTTCACCCCTGGCACAATCCATCATTTGAGTTTTGTGCTGTCAATAAAACTGTATGCATTATTGAACTTTTAGCAATGTGCATAAACTTTCAACTATTTTTTTAAGAATTTGAATAGATTTATTGATTGAGGTAACCTAGTTGTTGCTCCTAATTATACTAGTCACCATAATTGACTTCTAATTTAATTTAGATCAGTTCCAAATAATCCAATTCAACACAGAAACCCTGAACAAACAATTTCGAAATAAAATAATAAGTTCCTTCAAAACAGAGGCTTTAAAGTTGGTGCTGAGTCAGTCTAAGTCATCTGCCTTCTCCCTGTGATAGGTGAGCTCAAATCAAATATGTGCTGATGTCACCCAGCTTATTGACTTTGCTGGTTTCCATGTTGTGAAGGGTAGATGACCTATGGCAGTGTCAACATTATTTACGCACCTTTTGGACCTCCAGTGGTTTGCCCATTGCACTGTAGACCTTTGCGACTTCAAACAGTCTTGGTCGTGAACTCTGGCAAGCTCCCTATAAGATTTTGGTGACTTTGTTTTGATGACTCGGTTCCTGGACCTTTCTGCATATGCCAGTCAAGCGAATGGCATTACACGTCGCCAGTTCATTTGCCTAGTCTCTTATCTCTCACATGAGAGGCCCAGACACCCCCCACCCCCCTTAAAGAGACAGATGATTATTGTCAGCACTTTCCAGGAATTCACAGTATAGGAAATGGACTGGCATTTAGCTACCCATTAGTTTATTGGTTGAACGGAAGACGAAAGCCGGGTTTCTGATAGAGTTGCTATTATAGGGTAAAGGGAGAGCAAGGCACAAGTAACATATGGGCACTTTCACTTTCTTTTCATTCGTTCTCTATTAATCTCTTCAAGTAACAGTTATATAATAATGGTATGTGTCATAATCAGGCCCATCGGAACACCAGAGGATAAGACCATCTACATAAATGGTTGTTTTTGACCATTAGCCCAACATGCTGATCCCTAATTGGATGACCAAGTAGTTAGCAATTCTCATCTTGCAATAAAAAGGTCCTGGATTAGATATTGTGTTCTATGAAAATGAATAGCACCGCTGGGTGTCGCCTTTTTCCCAGGGCATTATCCCATAAAGGAAGAAGTTCTCTTGACTCTTTGTTTCCTGTGGGTGGCCAGGGAGTTAACTGGGCAAACTTCTTGTGTTTACTTGTTTATGATAATTGAGGCAACTTTGGTAAATATTGTTGTAATATATTGATTTTCCTATCTGTACCAAAGTTTTGATGTATTTTGTATGGCAGGGCCTTGTAGTTTTAATGAAGATGAGTGATTGCATGGATGTCCTTAAATGAATGAAGGGGCGTGGGAAGTTGACGCCACAGGTATGCAGCCTTTTAATGGTTTTATATATTTGATTAAAGTTTATTTGAGTAATTGGTCATTTGTAACGTTAATTGTTGTCCTTATACTGATACTTTTGTTTTGTTTTAGTTTAGTGTTTTAGTTTTACCCTCTGCGGTAAAACCTGGTTACTTTATCTGAAGCACTTGTGCGAGTGGGCTGTCTTCATCCTTTTTGTTTTGTATGTCCTTTTGTTTTATTATTGGGTCACTTCCCTACTCTAAATCCATTATGTGTTTACCATCATATTACATTTGATCTTGTTTTGAGTGAATTCATCTGTGGTGTAATTGTAGAGCTTTGCATCGTGTTGGGTTGAAGTTAACTGTGTGTAGTGTTTTCCAATGGCCTGGCCCGCCCTATGGTGTTTTGGATTTATATAGATTGTAACTTAACTTTATATAGATTGTAATTTAATAAGGACACGCAGCATCACCTTGTTAAAATAAATATTGTCTGTGTAAAACCTCAATCGTCCGGGTGTGATCCATAGTTAAATCGGTCAACTGGACAAAAGATAGTAGGAATGAAGACGTTTCACTGGTCATCCAAGTTGCTTCAGTCTTCAGTCTTCAGTTCTGGTCAGATTGCTGGTTGACACTGCCTTATGTCTATTTGAAGGGAGGAGCTAACTATACTGAAACTGTAAACAGCTATTGTTAACAGGAATGGGGCCTTAGACATAATTTATTTCCTATTTATAACTCCATCCTTAGACCCAAAGCAAACAAAGGAAACAAAGAAAACAAAAGAGCTAGCCATTAGGCTCGTTAAGGCTAAATGATTATGCTAAGTAGGTCTCAGGTTCAGTTCACACTTAGTGTAGCTCATTAGATCTAGCCTACATACAGAAACTTTTAACAATAGCGGTTTCCAGTTTCAGATTAGTTAGCTCCTCAACTCTTGAGGGTTCTGCATCTATGTCTATGACGTTGAGGAATGTTCTGCAGTTACCATGGTGACACAATGCACACATAAGGAAACACAGCCAGATTAAGATTATCTGAAAACTCATGAAAAAATATCAAATGTGTTTAAACAACACATATTCAGAAACCTGTGATCAGTACAAGTTTTCATGGTCCTGTTTAGATGTTTGATTTTCTACAAAAAAGGTGAGAATGACTGAAAAACAGTTCGCTAGTGTTTGTGACTGTACTGTTATTTGAGATGGACATGTTGAACAGCACAAATAAGACCATCTGTTGTATTTCAATCTAAGTCAGTTCTTTATGGTCACATTGTGTTAAAACAAAGCTCAGATTGAAGTCTAACAGAGTTTCAGATAGAGCAGTGCCCTCAGTTAGCTTCATCCCCAAGGAATGTCGATGACATTCTGACACTATTGATAGTAAAACGTATCAATAGTGTCAGAATACTTTTGAATTATGGTTAAATACTGCCATAATTCAATACTTCTTCACTTCTTCAATACTTCTTCAATACTTTACGAAGATGTGAGTGTGGTCACTGGTGAATGTCCGTGTTTTCAAATGAGGGTGATTGACAGGTGTATTAGCCTTTTGGAGACATGCATGGTCCGTCTATATTCGTATCGGGCTGAAAAACATTGCAGATTTCTGCATAATCAGTGAGCGAAGCACTAAACTTTGAGGTGAAATACATTTGATTTTATTTACAAATCATAGATGACCAATGAGCTCCTTCATTAGACATGTCACTGAAAATAAAATTAGCATGATCACGTTTGACCAGGCTTGAGAGGCAACAGAGAACGTGGGGACCAGACTGATAACAATCTGTACAAAATATACAGGGATATCATTCTGGAAGGTAAGGTTAAATATAGTATTTAGATATAGTTTTGTTTAACATTAGGCTAAATTAAAATTCAACCAGGTGTGACCACACAATCCCAAGCTCTCGAGCATTAACCTCCAGCCATGTACTTCTGATGCCATAGGTCACAACAATAAAGCATATAACCTGTCACCCATAATGCTAGTAAGTTTTGTATAAACATAGAATTGTGTTTTTTCCCCTTAATTTCTTGTTGTTGGAATATCCATGCTGAATATTAACTACATAAGTCAACTTAACCACTAATGGATCCAAACTCCCAACTCCAGTTGGTGATTAGCTTGTGAGACCAACAGTCTTTAGTCCGTTAAACCTTGCATGTGCCACACTCCATCCAGTCACTCAGGTAGATAAGCCACATCTAAATGGGGTCAGTGTTTCTTTCATGAATTATCAATGAATTAATGAAAAGTTCAAATTCTTTCTCCCATTCATTTCCATAGAATAGTGGTGCACAGATGTTAATTGGCCTGCAGGAGTTTAATTGAACTATCTCATTAAGTCACGAGTCAGCATTGAACCTCAACCTCAGTGAAATAATCTTTATCGCCTTCGCCTGCTGCACCTTGTATAAATGCTAATTGTGCTTTTGTAATTGTACACAATGCCCCATGTTCTCCAGCACATGTTAATAATATGCAATGGTCGCATGAAGCAAGAGAAACCTTTAGCGAGTGCTCACGCAAATGACTTTGGTGTTAAATAGTTCGTTTGTTGTAACCTTTTAGCGTAGGATTGAATCATAGCGCACGTTGCTCTGGTTTGATATGACGTGGGCGCCGTTTGGACTCCTCTGGTGTCTCTGTGGCCTGACCTTTACAAACTACACTCCAGGTGCAGCGCAGTAAATGTCGGATCACTTTCCATTATAATGACAAAGTTACTGACTTAATTATTGTTTCATTTTCTTCGGACAGAACAGGAGTGTCACATCTTAAAAAATGCCAGAATAAGAATTTTCATAGCGTTCTTAATTAGGTGGACGGACTTGCTAAAAAGCTGGCCAGAATTTCTTCCATTACTTTATCTAAAGTAAGTCAGCTAAACACAAGTAGTACCTACTTCATCTGAACCACATTTTCAAGAAAACCAAAGGTAAATTGTTTGCCTACACACTGAAGGGCTCCCACAGAATAATTGCGCCACATTATGTGTTTACACCAAAGCAATAACCATTTACATATGCATATATACATCTCTGGTGTAAATTGATGCTTTTAAATACATATGCAGCACCTTTGGAGCTTTGTTACACCCTTCACTGTAGCTCCATGTGTAAATTCCAGGTTATACTCTGCACTTGACCTTTGACATTTATTTTACATAAAACACTGCACATGGTTTGCATGGAGTTTGACTTTGGATAAGCTTATCAGAATGTTTGTGTTTATTCAGGTCCATGCCAATTTTCTTATTCTTAATTTATCATTAAGGGACATGTTTTCTGATTAAGTGATAAAAATGCTAACCCCAAAGCTTTTCTATTCTTATATAAAACGTTTAGATTAGTAAATACACCAGGAACTGCAGCAACCCCTCCTGAGTAAATATATTGCAACTGTACATTTATCTAGCTTTACCATGCAGTTATTGTGGGACTATTTCTTGGCAGAGTGCAGTGGCTTTAGCTACGGACATATCACCACCATCTCAACTTTTCCCATTTCAAAAGAACAGATATGGCAATGAATGTATTCCCCTAAGCTCATGAGTTATTTTAAAATCAGTGAAGTCAAACTTTTCACTACATGTGTGTGATGAATGGAAAATATTCCAGTTTTAATTAAAGGTGAAAGAGGCGATTAGTGCGGTAGATGTTGTGGATACAGTGGCCTAAGGAGGGATGTGTAGGAGCAGCTGTCCCTCTCCAGGAGCCTAGAGCCCTTCTGAGAAAGTCCTCCCCTCCTCCATGTGAGATTAGTATGAGAGTGTTGGTTCATGTTTATAGATTTCTCCGTAATGCCCTTTCATGGCAACATATGGTGAACCCTACGCAGATTCAGCTGATGGATGGGTGATGAGATCTGCCTATAGCAATATTTGGATATTTTACATGAATAAATTACACAGGCATGATGATTGATGAGACTGAACCATGGTTTAGTAGTAGACATATATATGCAGCTTCATGTTTCGCCAATTAGCAATTTTTGCATTTATTGATCCATAAATGAGCTTGATACCCATTACTTGATAGCAAAGATTTCTTTAAGCACTTTAATCTAGTACTAACTAATTAAATACATAAATATATAAATAAATATAAATGGTGCTAATGGTGCGTCAATAGCTGACAGAGAATTCACGGATATTTGTTTTTGGACAAGAATGATCAGAAACAAAATAGCAAAAGAACTGAGGTGCTCAATATGGCCCTTGTGGTTAAAAATAAATAAATAAATAAATAAAAAATGTGTGCAACACATTCAACAGTTCCTCCACAGAAATCACACTGAAGTCAAGGGGTCCTATTAGAAAATAATAGAGTAGAGAAGTTCTATTGTGGAATATTGGAGCAAACATTCCTTGGAGTAAATCACTTATTGTATATATACATTGTATATATACAAAATAACATGTTTAAACTTCATTGAATGTAAAACTCGATTTTTGATTTGATTTTCATTTTTTTCCCTTTGCTCCTCTTTATTTAGTGATCAGGTTTAATCCATTGAGGAAATCTTTTAAGAATGAGATAAAACAAACAACTGCATTAAACATGCATCCCCAACATTTCATTTGATGTCACTGATTTCAAAGCAGTCCAAACAAATCGATTTGAACTTCAATTTTAATTAATTGATTTAACCGTTTTTTTGTCCAGCCCTAATTCAATGTAAAGCTTATTTGACTTTTCCTTGCAAGGCATAAAAATAGATTTAACTAATCTATCTTACACATTTGTGAGTGGCATATAGAGGGCAATGCCAGGGTGAAAACTCCAAAAACAAAGCCAGTCTCAGCTGTTCGCCCCGAGACTTGTGAAGGCCACACACATGTTGATCTGTTCACATCGAAGATAAATAAATATAAAAATATGTGTCACCTCCAAATCACAGCCCCTCCTCCATATACAGCCACATGGGACACCCACACATGATGTGCCTCACTTCCTGTCTAATACAGAAGATGACCCACTTCACAAGGTCAGACCAAAAATAAATACAGTCGTAAAGCAACAGGTTCAATCAGTCATCAAACTACTTGTCTTTTATGACAAAATGTATCATTTAGACTAAGAATGAGGTGCCTTTGTTGCAATGGACTCCAAAGGCCAAGAGCAGCGAAAGCAATATCTTGTATCTATAAACTCTCACACTGCAGTCGTCACTCTTCAAGCTAATTCTGAATGGACCATTATAAATGATAACTCTTTTAATCAAATAATGATAGCAAATCAGTCTATCTTTGTGATAATCATTTATTCTTTCTTTGTCTTAATTTGTTGCTGTTAGTCAAAGAGGTGTCAGCAACTAGAAACATAGTCGTAGACCAGACATGGGCAAACTATGGCCCGGGGGCCCCACATGGCCCTTTGGGCTTATTAATCCAGTCCACTGAACCTGACCAAATTATATTAAAATAGGTAAGGTTTCCTGCTGTGTTTTTCTGCTGTGCTTATTTAACTGAAGTTTAATAAATTAATTATGAATTTAATTTGTGCATTTGGAAAACAATTTGTACAATGAGCCTTGCATATTCATGCTTTGCTACATGTTACACGCCAAATCTCTAATGTAATATATACATATATATCCTGGCCCAGCACCTCTGTCAAATTTTAGAACCCATTGTGGCCATTGTGTCAAAAAGTTTGCCCACCCCTGTCGTAGACTCATAGTCATGACCAAGCCTAACCCAGGATCTGTAGATTAATTACTATTCTATTTTGTAGTCACCCACTGCTCCTGACAGGTTACCTCATCGGTAAGAAATGATGGGTGAAACCAAATGCAGAAGAAAATATACCATACATGTATTTTTTATTTAAAGATATTGAAAAAAAATATATGTATTTAGGTTTTGTTTTTTTGCAAATTGTATCTGGTTTAATAATTGAAATACTTGGAAAAGTCACTAAATGCACATATGACACAGGTAAGCAAACATTTGGAGTGTGGTTGAAGGTTAACGAGGCAGTGTAGTGGACGTCCGTCTGAGAAATATGTGTGACTCGTGGAGCTGCTCAGCTGAAATAAAGCTTAAATCCTCTTTGGACTCACAGCCCTTTCTCAGAAAGTGTGCAAACAGAGCAGAAGAAAGTCTTTTAGACTGATGCAGACACAAAAAAGACAATGGAGCCAAAAGACAGACCTTCTGCGAAGTGTAGGCTGGCTCCAAGAAGCCATTAATGGAGTAGGAAGATGTGGAATTATAATCGGTTTGCAGAATGTGTATTAGTTTTAATTTTAAAATCATTAGCAAATATATTTGTAGCAAAGAAGGACACTGAAAGTGGTGCAGAGCTGTTACAAAGAGAGGTAGCTAATTAACATATTTTACCATCATGTCAGTTCAGTCCAATTGGAAAAAACATATACACAGTCTTAATAACTGAAAAACAACAACAACAAAATGACAGATTTCTCTTTGACTCACTCATTTTCATACTCTTAGTTGAGAGTTCAATCTAGGGCTGCAACTCATGTTTATTTTTGGTAATTGATAAATCTAGTATTGATTCTTTCAATTAATAAAGATGTTTGGGATGCAAAAGGCAAGAATTTATTTTTTTTAATTTTAACCAAATGATGCCACTTAACGTCATTCTTGCTTTGTGTGAGACATGGCAAGTTTTGGAGTCTGCATATAGTCTAGATAACAATTACTAGACTACTAGTTACTAAATTGGTTGACAAATTATCTCAATCATCGATAAGTTGTGATTTATCAGTTATCAGTTTAGTCACTTATTTCAGCCCTAATTCAATCAGTAAAATAGTATGGAAAAGCCTTTATGAAAGAATAATTTTGAATTGAGCATTTGAGCAGGACTCCAATCAAACTACAGTATTTGACAATGCAATTAAGCACAATAAAAGTATTTGCACAGTGAACATGAATCTACCCATAGTTCCTTTGCTACTTCCAGAGCTCCTCATCTGAGCACTCAACAGAAGCTCTGAACATGTCAACAGGAAGTCAAGCAATTTGACTGACAGACGGCAGTTCACTTAGAGGTACGCTTTACTTAAAAACATGCACAGTCTGTAAATATGCACATATGTGTCTAAATGCATTAATAATAATGGCTTACACTTGTAATGCTCTTTTCAAAGCCTCTCCAAGCACTACACTATAGTCATTATTCATTCATTTCAACACTTGGTGATGGTAAGCTACTATTGTAACCACAGCTGCCCTGGGGCAGACTTCATGCACACACTACTTTCAAACTAGGAAATGTGGGTGAAGTGTCTTGCCTAAGGACACAACGACAGAACTTGGTCCGAGCGGGACTCAATCCTCCGACCTTCAGGTTGGGGGACCAACACCACTGAGCCGCTATCGCCCCATTAGTCACACTTCACATATTAAGCAGCACTAAGCCTTACGTCGCACAAGATTTTCACATATGAATAATTTAGAAAAAGAATTTAATAAGCAGCAAAACCTGTAAAAGTATAGGCCAAGGCAATATCCCAATGCTGAGTTGAATTTGCACTTAACTCACAAATAGCTCCAATTTAAAACAATCAATAAAAATAAAATGCCTTAGTTTTATTCTTTATAATGTAGAAAATCACATAGTGCTTAAGGTTAACAGTTACCAAAAGGGTTTGAGGTTCAATTCCCACTTTGACCAAGGACGTATTGTCCCTGAGCGATTCTTCAGTCTATTGGACTATTGACTGCATAAAAGGTTTGCTATTTATTTTTGCCACCTTACATAGCTGTGCACGTTTCCTTTACTTTGCTAATGATTTCAACCTGTCCGCTTTAAATGCAAATGCAACTTTCCATTTCCATTTTATGCTAGACATATTGTTCATTTAAGGGACTGCCTGTAGTTTATCATGTGTAGAATAACAGGCTCTTCCTCTTGTGAAAAGTTGGAGCAGAGTGGATCTCCTCAGCTCGGTCGGTGTGATAAACCCAGGCAGCAGCAGCCTCATGTGAATTCATAAGCCCCTGTGCCTCCCTTACTGACAGCTCGAGGGACACAGGCACTAAATGGGCCCAGGATCTGCTCTACACGGCCCATCCAAGAAGAGGGTCACCTGGCCAATCTACATCCTGACAGAACCAGAGATAACAGGCTGTGTGTTAGACACAGACAGGTCCAGACAGACTACCTAGAGCGCGACACTAAAGAAAACTATAGGGACTAATTGAAGTTCTGAAAAAAACTACTGTTTTGACTTTTTTGCTGTTAGTTTCTTGTACTTCTTAAGAGTATGCAGAAGGTGTTGGGCTTATCCACACATCCTTTGCATTGCAGTAAAAAGATATTCAAGTAGACTAAAGTAACTATAGACATGATGCTGGAATACTGCACCATGTAAATTGATGCTTGATTCAGAAACAGAAATGCATTACATTAACAGGATAACTATACTCACTTTGTTCTAAAAAAAAACAAACCTGAAGAATATATGGATGAAAGATATTATTTTGTAATAACCAGCAAAAATGTTAATCTCCAATAATGTGTTGAAAGAGGTGGCTTTAAAACAACGCATTTTGTAAGATTTTGTAAATGCCTCTTCACAATAAAAAGAAGGTTGATATACTTAACTATCACCAGCGTGGAATGGTTCGTGGAACTCATCAGAGTAGAATAAAAAACCTACATTCCTGTAAATGCGAGTCACATTGTTTCGCTGTAAAGACCTGCTCTGCAGCACTCGACTCCGTGGCTTATTGTAAATACCACTTTATTAGCCTGTATCTGACTCAGTCAGTGCAATCCCTCATTCGTTCAGGAGTGGACAATGCATTCTGGTACTTCAGGCACAAACAGGTCCTAAAATGGAACTTTACGGATGTGAGAGAGTAAGGACAATATAATACGACACAAAACTAGTAAACAAGGTCAGAACAGATTACATGTTAGAACCCCTACCTTAGAGCAGTATAAATTCTAGTTTCTCAATCCAATACTTTCAGATTGAAAATGTCTTCCTGATGGCAGTCGAAGCATCTATTTTTCAAAAACATTGTACAGATACCATTCAAACCTTTTCTAACATCTCTCCATACTATTTCCCTCTAACACTGAATTTCTTCAAACTATTTTTCAAACTGCAACATGTACGGTAATTGTTGGTACAATGCACCACCATCTAACTGCAAAGTTCACATGCTGTAACAAAACAATATCCTAATAGGATTTGTATTATCAGGGGTCTTCAAAGCCAAAGATAGGCCAAATAGTTCTGCACTGATCAAAAACTGAAAAACAAAGTATTTCTAGCAAAATATGGTATGCATTACCAGGGACAGAGTGGAGCTTTGAAAAAAAAAAGAAAAAACAAAAAAGGAGCTTTGAAATCTAAAGAGAGTGTTTGCAATTCAACAGCTCATCAGGAACACGCCAGGCCAAGAGTGCAGAATAAAAATCTTTCAGTCATATGCACAGCTAAACAGAACCGTTTTGAGCCTGGATTTAAACATTGTCAAAGTAAAGGCCTGTCTCAGATCTTCAGGAAGATTGTTGCTGGTTTTAGCTGCATAAAACTGAAACGCTGATTCTCCATCTTTAGTCCTGACTCTGGGCACCAGCAGCAGGCTGGTCCCTGAAGTCCTCAAAGTGTGAGATGGTTCATATGACACTAACATGTTGGAGATGTACTTTGGTGCTTGGCCATGGAGAGACTTGTCACAAGCAGAGCTGCTTTAAGTCTATTCTTTGAGCTACAGGAAGCCAGTGCAGAGACCTGAGCACAGGTCGCATGTGCTCGTACTTCCTGGTCGTACTTCAAGTTAGGACTCGAGCAGCAGCATTCTGGATGTACTGCACCTGTTTTAACGCACGTTTGGAGAGGCCAGTGAGCAGGACGTTACAGTAGTCTAACCTACTAGAGACAAATGCATGGATAAGTCTCTCTGAGTCTGGCTTTGACAGTATACCTTTGATTTTTGCAATGTATGTGTAGAATGTAGGTGGAGTCCATTATTAACCCAAGGTTTCTAGCCTGATTTGAAGGTTTTAGAGAGAGAGACTAGAGGTGATTGCTACAATATAGGAACACACTCTCATGACAATCATTTCTGCCATTTCTTTTCTTTAGCAACAGCATTCTGAGTTAATTACTAACTTAATGCAATAATTCCCAGTAAAAATACATATGTAGATAATTACATTCATGAAAGTGTGAGAATTAAGCCTTGAGATAGTAGTTAATCAAGGAAAATAGTGTGCCATATATAATGACGCATAAGAACAGAACATGATATATTAATTGCTAACATAGCAAGATATAAAAATGTTAAAATTTAAGCTATTTTAATTTAAAAATTAAAATAGCTTGTAATTAGCGAGAAACTGTCACAATGGAAGAAAATGGACATGTATGGTAGGTAAATATTTAGTAACAAATTACCTATGAGTATATTCTTAACATGTTAGGCATCTCTCAAGGTCAGTTCCTTCAGAGACTTTTCATAGGTTGAAAAAGCTAATTCTTTTCTCTTCTCTCTTAGTTAATATGATAATAACTTATGAGTATTGTCCAGTAAACCACTGACATTAGACCCCATATATAAAACAGAAGATGTAATTATATATATATATATTATATATATATATATATATATATATATATATATATATATATATATATATATATATATATATATATATATATATATATATATATATATAATTACATCTTCTGTTTTATCTGAATATTTGACATGGATCACACTGCTTATCAACTGTTATGAATGATGGTGGGTTGAATGTCTCTGGCCAGTTTTGTTCTCATATCTCTTTTTACCAGTCTTACAACCATTATTAATCATGATTTCAGTGCCATCCTGCCTCTCTCATCTTTCTACTCACAACCTTCAATGCTTTGAGGATAAAGTGTTGTGAAGACGACATCGAACACCTACCTGTCCACCAAATCATTAACCCTGGCCACACACTTGAACTGCATCTATGAAACGAAATCCGGCCTCCAATTGAACTTCTTCCAATTCAACTGTGACAAATAACCATCATCAGCACAAAAAACCCACAATAACCTCACCTTCTCCATCGACGGCTCCTCAGTTCCCTCCTCCTCCCACCACTGGAACCTTGGAATCATCTTTGATCAGACCCTCTCCCACAAACACCGCATAAAACACATCATCAAAGCTGCCTTCTATCACCTCCGGAATATCTGCCCATCCTTCTGCAATAGCCTCCTCTATGGTTCACTTTTCAACTGTCTCAATAGACTCCAGTACATTCAGAATTGCTGCCCGCATCCTCCCCAGCACTTCCTCCCATCAACACATCACCCCTGTCCTCAGAGGCCTCCCTGGATCCTCCTAAGCATTGTATACAAGTCCCTCCATAACCTGGCCTCCACCAACCTCTCTGAGCTCCTTCAACACCACACCCCCACCAGAACTAAACACAAGACCTGGGGGGACAGGGCCTTCTCCACTGCTGCCCCCACCCTCTGGAACTCCCTGCCCACATCACCTTAGGGACTAATCGTCACTCACCGTCTTCAAAAATATCTTGATGCTCACTTGTCTCAAACTGCATCACATTTTTAGTCTGTTTCTTTCATTTCTGTTTTGTCTGTCTTGAACTGTGTGAATCATTTTTAATGTCATGAAAAGCACTAGACAAGTGTTTTGTATTATTATTATATTAAATATCACATTGGTCTTTTGTGCTTTTATGCGTGACTGGGTCTTTCAATCATACAGAATTTGCAGCGAAATGGCACTCTTATGTCATGTCTGTCTAACCCCTCAGTTGTACAGGTCTGATCCATAGTAAAAGCCAAAGTTAAATCTGTCAACTGTCAACAAACTGGCCTTCTTAGACTGTGCCGTAACTATAGGAGGGTCTCCAGGTAGAAGTCTTCAGGAAACCCAGACACACTGACCAATACCTGCTTTTTGATTCACACCATCCACTACAGCACAAACTCGGAGCTATCTGTATTCTACAACACAGAGCTCAAGTGGTGCCCACAAACACAGAGGGAAAAGTGAAGGAGGAACAACATGTGGAGAAAACCCTCTCGGCTTGTGGATATCCAAAATGGACCTTCAATAGATCTAAGAGAGCTAAAAAAACAGGACAACAGGGAATCTGAACCTAGAAGGAAAGATGTAACTATTCCTTACACAGCTGGTGTGTCTGAAAAGCTTCAGAGAATTTTCAGACAGTATGATGCCTTCATGCATTGTTTTAAATAACTAAGATATTGCAGGCACATCAAAGCGATGCTGGCTCATGTCCTGTCACACATGTTACAGTGTCTGGAGCACATGAACACAACCACATCCAAAAGGATCCGGACAATGCCGCTGCTGCCTGACGTAAACAGTGGCCTTTGCTATCCTACTCGACATGTTCAGCTTCATATGGGACACATGTGACCCACCTGAGTGTCAGATGTGCACAGAAGGTCAGGAGGACCAGAGGAGCAGGGCAATTGGAGAGAAAGAGGGCCAAACAATAAGAACTTTAGTATGTTACTCTTGGTAAAGCATCAGTAATCTAACAAATATTATATTTATTTATTTATTTGTGTTGTGATTTTAATATACTTCTTATTCTGTAAACACTTTGAAATACCTTTTGTATGAATTGTGCTATACAAATAAACTTGCCTTATATAAAAGGCTTTTCCAATGGGAGATCCGCAACCTGATTGTCTCCATGAACATTGTATTGCTTTGCCTAGATGCTTCAATATAGTATTAAACTCATATATCTTGCATTTATAGCAAGTGTTTTAATGCTCAAAAATACCTTGAAAAACATGCATTCTTACTGTGAACGGGGTTCACCACAGTTTTGACCAGTGTCTTGACCTAGCAGCATCGTCTGCTTGTTTCCATGGAGACAGAGAAGTTAAATGCCGTACTATGGAACATTCCAGGCAAAGCAATAACATCTCCATTGAGAGAAGTAGGTAGCAGACCTACCATAAAAGTTACATAGTGCTTTAATATGGGACAATACAAAGCATGAGTAAGTGTAGCTTGCAAATCTTTAGCCATTAGGAGTAATAGCCAGACAAGTACATTTTTATCTGCAGTTAAGATCGTATCAGTTTGGTCTTGTCAAAGCATAACATTTCAATAGAGATGGCATATGATCCTATGATCTTTGACCGTATTTATTCTCATTTAAACAAGGTCAAAAGTTCAAGAAGGAAAAACTAAGTTGTTAACCAGAAAAGGCTTATTATTACGTATTAAGAAAAGTGCAAGATTGGATGTCAAAAACAGGTAAAGGCATAAAACTGTACAAGAAGGTACAAACAACTTACTAACAATAGCCATGAATCATCATAACTACAACTTCACCAACTTTACTATAGTGCTTACAGAGCGCCAGCAAGTACCTGTTGCCTCATTTTGCAACATATGACAAGATAAAATACTGGACGAGCAACTCTATATTACATCTATTCTTGGGCATCATCATTTGAATTCTCGATCACACCTCTTCATTCACAGAGCTCCACAGCTGCTGCAACATGTAATTAATTGTAGCCATGATCCTGGACATATCTCTAACAGGTTTCCTTCCATTCATTTACACAGGCAGCCACTTTCCTGCAACAGTCCCCAGTTCGTCTTTATTAGAGCACAAATGAGTTGCCCTGCTGCCTGCCTGCTCCAGCTCTGGGAGGAGGGATGGGTACTTTGGCCCCGGGAGGCGTCTCTGAGCCAGAATGGACATCCACCTTCCTCTTCACACTCTCCGCATGGCTGATCGATCAATAACACTGACACTAATTGCATCCTTAAAGAAAAACTAAGCCTTTATAAGCCATTTAGATCAGGGATTAAAAACTTTGTTGCGCAAACCTGCTCATTAGAGATGGCTTTTGTAATACGACTGGGCATTGTTGGTGAAGTGTGCCATAGTAGGTGCAGCTCCTGACCCAGAAACGGTTCAAACCAGGGATAACGTTGCCAAGCCCTGAGGCTCATTTGTCTTAATCTAGATAAGCTCCTATCCCTCATCTACCTATAATACTCTTGGCTGCTTATTTGCTCCATCATTGTTTCAGCGATGGCCAAAGCTGTGGGCCCTCAGCCAGCAGTGGGCAATGATGAGCTGTCCCTTATAAAACGTCCTTCAACAAAAACTATACAAAGTGGTGGATTCAAATGTATGTCGCTAGGTCCTGTTTTCAACATTTAAAGGCACTGTACCAGACTTTTCTTACAAAACAGAACAGAGCTTTTTCATTTTAAAGGATTTGCAGCAATCGAATTTGCATAGTGCACATTAAAGGTGGTAGCACCATGCAAATGAGGAACTTTTCTGGTAGAAGGTGCAACATCTGCTTTTCTCCATGATGTAATTGCTTTGTCTGGAATGTCCCACAGTAGGGCATCAAACTTCTCCAAGTCACAAGTCAGATCTATAGAACGGTGACCCCACTCAGGAAGATTGCATGCTCTGTAATTGATGTTAATGTCATTGTGACACATTCCAGGTAAAGCAATAACAAAATAAGCAGGTAGAAGACCTCACCAAAAAAGTTACGTAATTTACCTTTACATTTTGAGCGAACGTTATGTAAAAAACAGATGGAGCTTGTTCACTGTGAAAATAAAATAAAAATGGGGAATATCATGGTGCAATTTCTTTTGCTGCCAATATAGATAAAACAAATGTCCCTCATCTGTTTTGCTTTGAATCTTTAAAGCTATACTAAGGTTAGTTAAAATATATTTTGAACTTTAAATGTTACAGCAAAAAAGGTTTGATCAAGATATTTTCAAAGTTAAAATGTTCATCTGGTTAGCTGAAGAGCACAACAAAAAGACAAATGTCAAAGAGACAGACTTTAAGAGCACCAATAAACACATAATTGCCTGTTTACTGCTGAGCCTTATGTCTCAAATCAATGCAATGATCACACAGAGAATGTCTTCCTCCACAGCTAGGTTTGTTCAAACAATGAAAAGGACACAGACATCATTTGCTGAACAGCACTGACAAATGAACTTTCACAATACTCTCATCTTGCTTTTCTCACGGCGTCAACATTTTGGGAAAAGGTTAATGTTTTGTGATGGACAGATCTGTAATTCCGATTGCAAATGGAATCGCCTAGAGTGGACTTACTCAGCAAATCTATGGTAGAATCAGACTTCTGTTGTCTCTAGGGATATGCACTTTGCGCAGTGTAATTATTTCAGTAGCTGTTGTCAACCTTCTGGCACAATGATGTAACTCAGTTTAAATAATCTGTTCTTCCATTTGCAGTTGTGAATCTAATCAATATCTTTATACTATTAAGTTGTCAGCAATTTTATGGGCCATTGTTTTTGTAAGTGGTCTGTCTGTTACATGAATTACAAAAAACAAAAGAAAAAAAAGAAAAGTGCAATATGCAATTTTGTAAATTCAGTCAGTGTTTATACAAAGAACCAATTGAATTTTTTTTTTGTTGGCCAAAAACTAACTAGCAGTGTGTTCAATACATACATGGGCCAATCAAGCTTTCTAGTTTTTGTAGCGTAAAATAGAAAGGCATTTATCGATCTAACTAAAATTAAAACAAACTTATGCAAAAGTGTATTCTCAGTTCTCATGTTTTTTTGTGAGTTCAAAGACTAACAAGAAACCTCCCCTGCCGATGTGTTTGAACTCGATGCCAGTGATCTTGACCCATCAGACCAATCACAGGGCAGCGTTGTAGCCAAAGTTGAAGTACCTGAAAGAACAATGTCAATGCCAACAGAAAGACCTGAGCTGACATTTGTGAAGGGAAAAAGGCTTTGCTTTTCTCTCAACCAACAATTGCAATTTACAAACCTCTAAACACAAACACTAATTAATCAAAATCATGATATAATTACACATCGGAAAACATACATAAATTGCTACTTGCAAACTCTGCCATCTTTGTTGAGAGCAGACAAAATGTCCACAGAAATTCTTGAAAAAATTGCCTGAAAAAAGGAATGGGTCTGCACAGCTCACATAAGCTCCTAATGTTTTATTTCTATCACCAGGGTGTAATATTTAGGGCCCAGTCCATCGTCCATGAGAGAACATGTGAGAAAAGTAAATCGTTTGGAGCATATGTGAGTTGTATAAACCCATTTCAGACACATATTTCCTGCTCAGATCCCCCACACTTCTTTAAGAAAGGTGTGTGTCCTTTCCCTTACTCATAGAAATGCATTAGCCAAAACCATATAAAAAGTAAACAAAAAAAGCTGTGGCACCACCCCATTAACAGCTGGGTAATTTAGTATTAAACTAACTTCCGGTAATGTTTGATGACACAATCCCAATCTCTGTACATTTATCTTTCCAAGCAAAAGCTCATATATTTTCTATAGCTGATGGTTTCTCTGTAAAACCTCCTACAGTTATATAGTTGGTGGTGACAGTGGCTCCAGGTGTAGATGGATTCAGACAGAGCCAGAGCCAAACAGTCATCCATCCACAGAGCGACGTGTCTCACATGCTTCCACTCACTGTCACTGTATACATTACAGCAGCAGCACACTCACTCCAGTTTAACAGGCCTGGGCAGAACACAACCATTTTACACCATTAGCTCCAGAGTGGGCTCAATACAGGGAAGGGGAAACCACTGCAGGGTCACTAAACAAAGGACAGGAAGTAAATGAGGATTTAATGAATTACACCTCACAATCTACCAAGTCACTGTATATTACACGTCAAGTCTGGAAATAGATTCATCACACTGTAGAATCTGAAAACCACCAATACCTGACTATTATTATTGTTATCATCATCATCATCATCCTAATTATCATTATTATTATTATTATTATTATTATTATTATTATTATTATTATTATTACCATCATCATTATTATTATTATAATTATTATTAACTTTCTATGTTTGATTAACTCAAAGGAGATTAAAAGACCGGACACAAAACCCCAATTACCCAAATGCACACTTCAAATTCTCTGGGTGCACCATCAACCTTCTTTAAGTCATGGTCTTGGAAGTCATCTCCAAATCTATCAGGAGCGGGGCCGGCTAAAAAGGGACATGTTTTGGATTGAAACCCGGCAAGCAACTAACTTTCAAGGTCTTAATGAGGACATTAACTTTTCTGTCTTCCTCTAAGAAAACAACCTCTTCAAACGGTGTCCTTTTTATACAATTATTATTTTGATATATTTAAATTTATATTTGCTTTGTTATTTTAATCAAAAATATCATCTAGATTAATATAGCTGTTAGTCCTACTGGCTATCCACCTCTTATTGTACACACAATAAGAGTCATATAGTAGACATAGCTATGAGCAGTCAGCAAGTGTCCCTTATTTTGCTGTTTCCATGTAAGTCTTCTCTCTTATGTCTCTTCTCTGTGGCTATTATTCTATTGAAATGTATTGTGGCTATGTGTTTTTTGTAATGGGTGGTCTCTCGATCTCATATGACCACCTCACATGACAATATTTTTATATTTAAGGCCACCTGGTGGCTTTTTAACATCTTTATGTCTGCTCCGAAGAAGACCATTTGCACGGTCAATACGCCTCGGCATGTCTGCTTTGCCTCCGGTCTCCTTCTGTTTCCTTCTAATACTACTCACCCACTTTATCCTCAAAGAGCACCCGGTAACATTTTATTTAACCCAGGGATGTATTCACACTTTTTTTCTTTAAATATGCAATAGTCATTGAGAATATGTTCACTACAGAATACATTTGCAACTTATAGAACTAGAGAGCTCAGGATGGTATCATCACATGTCATGATGTTAAACCCTACTGACATTTAAGATGCGCGATACTACAAACCAAGTATTCATTCAAAAGTATACTGACACTATAGTAAATATCTTTATCAGAAGTGACCCAGCAATATATCCGGTTGGTCCATTGCTCTTTTGCTTACTTAAAAAAAAAAGTTTTGCCTAAAGGCTAGTGGTCAAACCACCACCAAATATGAAGTAAATGAATAATGCACAAAAATGTAAAGTGATTTTGAGCTTTTGGAAAAGCACCATATACATCATTATAATTAATGCATCAATATGGATGTTTTGCACTGCTGCTTCAAACATGGCGGATTTTACTAATAACGGTTGTTTTTAGGCATTTAGATCTGAGCTTGATATTTCTAATTTTGGTGGTTTATTAGAACAAGTGCTCAAGGTAGTAATCAATAGCCAAAGAGTGCGCTTACACTTTGTATGTCCACATGAATTTTTGAGCTCCAAAACATTTCGGTTCAGCAATAATTTCACGAGCAGTCAGTAAGTGCCGTGAGTGAAAAAGTCAATACAGTTCACCTTTACAAAGTCAAAGTTATATCTGCGGTGCCCTAAAAACAAGAGTACAAGACTGCCTTCACTGCACTTCATAAGGTTATTTACAGGTCACTTCTGTAGACCATATATCACAATCCCAAAGGAGCCATGAAGCCAATCCTCACTACTGTTCCTCCCTGATGCAATGTTCTGCCAAAAACAATATTTTTCTAAGTTATAGTCAATCAGAGCTGAGCTGATTTTCATTTCACTGAAGCCCACGGTTATTGCTTCCAGCTCTGAGCAGTAATGTACTTTCTGATCTCCACAGGCTGACATAACAGCAGTGGTAGAATGGTTTAGGACCACAGTTTTGTTTGCTATTAAACAGGTTAAAATCATTTGGATATCCTCTTGAGGCTGTTATGTGATTACATGGCAAATTACTGAAGGTAAGCTTGTATGGCATTTCAGGCATTATCAGAAAGAGCAACATAACAGAGACAGTACATTTTGTGACACCATGAACTTTCAGTTTAAATTAAAGTTTAAAATAATAGCACAATATTGCCTGTATGTACATAACTATTAGCTCCCACAGATGAATGCTGTTGTTGTGTCCTTGGGCAAGACATTTAACCCCCCCTTGCCCCCAGTATCTTCATATATCGGTGAATGAGTGTGTGTGCGAATGGGTGAGGGATTCCTTGATGTAAAAAGCTTAAGTGAAGGTGGAAAAGTGCTATATACAAATGTAACCATTTACCACAACTATTAGAAGGACACACCTGATAAAAATGAATGAAAGAGTACCTGCGTTCAAAAGGACTGCACGTTTCATCTTGACACATGGTTCCATCTAGTGGTGAGAAAATTTCATCACAATAGTTGCCTGGAAAAACAGAATTATAATTACAGAATAAAATATTACTTTAACTGGTGTTTGAGCAGTGTTGTAGTTTAGCTTAGTGGTATATATCAACACATAATTTAATGAGAAAACACTAGCTGATTTGATAGAGAGATATTTAATTCAAACATTACTAATTAAATGAAAAAATATATACATAATTTTGGATTTAAGTACTCAAAAGCTAAGCTAACATACTGTAACAACAAGTTTCAGCAGCAGCACCCATTTTTAGAAATGAAAAGAATTAACAGACAAAGACAGAACCATTACAGCACAGCAGAGGGCGCTCCTGGTTAAGTAATCTTCAATTCATTGCCCATCGTCCTCTGCTGTGTGCCCTTTCTTACAGAATAAGCACTTTCCGATTGTAATTAAAACGCATAGTTATCTGAAATATATAGTACCTGATAAGAATAACACCCTAAATGACCCCAAATGATTCCTTAGCAAGCAGTGTGTATGCCTTTAATAGATTTGAAGGTGTTTACTGTTGACTGTATGTTTAATGCATCCAGTGCCTCATAGACTGAACAGATGGGCTCCTACAGGCCTCTTTTTGTCTCCACATCTGTGACTCTGCTGTCACTGCTGCTCAGGTCACAATCAGATAAGATTATCTACACTCTTTATTAACCGTTATCTCCTCCAAAACAGCATTATTAACTATGGCTGAATAACTCAATCTGAAAAGATGTGTATACAGCATTATCAATTATGATCCAATGCCAACTCAAAACTGTAACATGATTTATTATACAAAATCATATCTTATGATTGTACATGGTGTCATCACAAATGTCTAATTTATGTTTTATTTATAACAATGTATTAATTAATTGTTTACAGACCAATAAAAACAAGGCTATGTCAGAGACTGGTTCAATGTTTCTGTATGCAGAATACTTATT
This sequence comes from Periophthalmus magnuspinnatus, assembly GCF_009829125.3. Lineage (NCBI taxonomy): Eukaryota > Metazoa > Chordata > Actinopteri > Gobiiformes > Gobiidae > Periophthalmus > Periophthalmus magnuspinnatus. Next base: position 17,387,965 of record NC_047140.1, read on the forward strand.
ACTACTTTTGCTTTTCAGATAATCAACAGATTGCAGTTGTAACCAATACTTGACATAACAATGAATATGAATCCCATTTCATTTGGTCATATTTTATTTTTGTTTAAATGGCATACTCTCTCTTTCTGGTAGCTTCATTTGCAGTTCATATGCATAATGATGCTCCTGTCTGTTTTCGCAAGCAATTTGCTCAAAATGACCACAAAATTATTATCACATTACCTATTTGGTTTGAAAGTTCCCTTTTTAATCCCTCAGTATTAATTTAATCGGGCCTGGCTTTATTCTGTGTATCAATTCTGAATTAATTCTCCAGACATAACCTCCACCCACTCACATCTCATATCTCAATCCTAAAAACATTATATTGCATTAGTTTAATACTTTCTCCAATAAAAACAAATGAAAAACGGCACCTCCCTTTCATTTAATGAGCGCCACGTCTATTTCTTTAACAAATCTGAGTTTAAGGGTTTAAACTTTAAATTACCCAAGAATTTAAGAGATAAAAATTTAGCCCGTTCATTATGTGACACTGTTATTAGGTTATTAACAGTGAGGACACTTTTGGCGGTGGGCCTGGTGCAATATGCCACTATCTCACTCAACACTCACTGCAATGGGATGGACACATTTCTGTAAATTAAAAAGGGTACCCTGGGTTTTCCAAGTAAAAATGACTTTTACAGCAACCATCTTTTGGTCATTTTATTAAACCTGAAGTGTGCATAGATTAGTTATCTGTAACAACACTAATTTAGGCAAAATTCATACTTGCCAATGTCATTATATTTGACAATATCTTTTGTTAGGAACTTCTATTATGTACTTATTTACCTTACAAGGGTTAGGGTATTTATTGGGTGAGTCTTCAGCCTTTATATGAAAAACAAAAGCAATACAAAAAAATGCATATTTTTGTCATCTTACCTTTATGTATTAAATGAATAAAAGTTGTGGTTAGAATAAAAAAGCATTTCACAAATTTATATGCAAGTTCACAATGTAAGACTAACATTATGACTGTATTGATTTAATTCTAACGGTAATAATGGAATCTAGTACTACCATCCCAAAAATAATAAATAATTGTAACTTATTGTGCCTTGAACAAGCGTGAGTGATTGATGGTGGCCAGAGGACAGGCCTTGCTTTCGTCAGTCTATCCCAGGGCAGCTGTGGCTACAAAAGTAACTTAACACCACTGATTGTGGAGACGATGAATAATGTGTTGCTAAAACGCATTAACTATCTTGAAAGGTTATAATTGTTAAAAAATAAAACATAATAGTATTTACTTGTTGCAGTGTAGTGGCAGTATAACATGAGCCTGTCTCCACAATTGCTTCAATTAAAAAAACGTATAGAATAATCCCAAAATAAAATATCAGTCTGTTTTATAGGCCTACAGAAAAAGTTGCAATGTTACTGTGAATTATTATTTATTGATTTATTCATTTACGCATTTTGTTAAGACTTGCATTTTTTATGTGAAATTTGGCCAATCTGTTGAAAATGTAGGTGATTATTTCCAGAACACCTCCATCAACTCTTTCCACAATATTATCCACAGATGCGGTTATAAATTGAAAGTGAAGAGCATTTGCGGAATTAAACCGTGCGCTGCCCGTGCGTAAGAAATACAGTCAAAATAGTGAATCATCATCTCGCCTTTGTACACCCCACGCTCCTCCTGCGCATTGCAAATGGCCACGACTAGGTGCATTTACTGAAGCTGTTCAAATGCTAACGCGCTGTGTCATATTTCACTCTTACAACCGTCCCCACATCTCCATAAAATATTACTGCACTCACGGTGATGACTGGGCCCGGGCAGAGCGCTCGTCTGCCGCACACTTTCAGCCTAATAACGCCGCAGTTTGTCTCAAAAAACACACATTATCACGCCCGCGTAAAACCAAACACAGCCCCGTTACGCACGCAAGGCTTTTAATAGCTGTCATCTCAAAAGGCCTCAAGCTTATTTAATCTAGGCCTATTTATTAGCTTGCTACTAAAGATAATGAGAATACGTGCTTTTATAACACAGTAAAATATTATTTAGTCTATAAGAAATGCTAGTTTATTCTGAAGTTGTGGTGTTTGTAAATTGTTTGGCTATACGCGCGAAATGGCCTTAGTTTAGTGATTAATTTCCACTTAATGCAGTCTAACATAACAGAGCATTTTCAAAGATACTATAGAGTCCGTTTCCACTTAATGCACTCTTGTCCCGGCCAGCTGCAGCTCATAATGTAAATGCATATTCTTTGTGAAGCTCCGAAACAATGATTTCCACGGTGTGAGACGCATCATTAACAGCAGCTCCGCGGATCTTAATAGAGTGAGAAGCTGCTGAGGCGTTCAGGGCCCCTCGGACACTCATGTTGAAACTCGGCAAGATGATTAGGCATACATTCAAAAAATACAATCAATCATTTGTTTGTTTTGTGTACAGCTAGAATTGGCAGATACATTTTCTCATTTTAATACGAGTTGGAACGAAGATTAGTCTGTTTTTATTTTTTGTTTTGTATAATGAAGCCCTCCACTCCCACATTGATATGGTTATAATCTCCAATCAAACCCAGCTTTGCGTAAAACATACAAAACGACCCTATAAAGACGTGTAGACTATGTAGCCTAAATGTCTTCCTGAGTTAGCTGGTGTAAAATGTCTCCACAATAAGAACATTTCTCATATAGGGCTAAAGTTGAAGCTAGTATTTCCGACAGCCAGTCAACTCACCATCCATCTCCACAGTCTGAAGTGTGAAGAAGTGAAGGCTCTGTCTCCTCCAATCAGCGGCCGCCCTCGCTCAGTCTTATCCAATGGGAATAGCGCGCGTGCAGGTGGCTGTGCTGTTATCAGCGGGTCCCGCTTCACTCCAGCCATAGAGCGAGTCAATTTATCGAAAGGCGAGCGGCCCTTTAATGGTTCCCATCAAAACCACTAAAAACATCATCAGAGAGCGGAGGATTCCTGTGGCATACTCCGGGCGCTCTCCCAGCTGACACTCGACCAAAACAAACCGCAGCGGGACTTTGAGGACGGTACAGCGCTGCGCTTCCCCAGAGACAAGTCATCTGAAACTTTCTCCGTGTTTCAGGATACTTTGGAGCGGGCGACACCATCGGCCTCTCCGCATTTATTACACTTTGCTTTATTTACCTTGACGTTTCTTATCCCACGGAGCTCGTCCGGTTCATGATCACAAATGTTAGCGGTGGGGCAGATGGACGCTAACCGGCAGAGTGCGTTCGTCTTGGGCAGCACCCCGCTGGCGGCGTTGCACAACATGACCGAGATGAAGACGTCTCTGTTCCCGTACACACTGCAGCAGAGCCCGGCGGGCTTCAAGGCGCCCCCGCTCTCCAACATCAGCTCCCAGATTGCTGGGGGCACCCCGCACGGCATCAGCGACATCCTGGGCCGACCCATTACCACCGCGGGCCAGCTGCTCTCGGGGTTTCCCCGGATAAACGGCCTGGCCACCACCGCTGCTGCCGCAGCCGCCGGGATGTACTTCAGCCCCGCTGTGTCGCGGTACCCCAAGCCGCTGGCGGAGCTCCCGGGCAGAGCACCCATCTTCTGGCCCGGCGTGATGCAGGGGTCGCCCTGGAGAGATCCAAGAGTCCCTTGTCCCAGTAAGTACAGCACTATTTCACTGACCATTATCTGAGGGACAGAGGATTTACAAGGGCTTTATTAAGTTATTTTACTTTAACCAGGGAAAGTCAGACTGACCGAACAAATATTAACAACGATTTAAATATCAAATTATATGGTTAGGGTTTGTGATATCAATGAGTCTTTTTGACACATAAGGAAACAGGTACATTTACTCTATTCTCCAATTATTTAGCCCACGAACGAAAAATTGTCAATTAATTTGCTGCTTTTGCAGAATTAAATATTTTAAAATGATCTAGGACCTAGATTAAACCAGAAAATTAAGAAATGTGTGAATAAAATACGCAAACCGAGTCAACATAATCAACAAAACATAATCTGTCTGCGCATGTTAAGCACTTAACTTGTTGAACTGAGCCCGCACTAAACACTTGTTAATCCAAAATGAACACAGATGAAGGAGGTTTGTACAGGGTGTAACACCGTGTCTGCTCCACAGCTCAAGCGAACCTCATGTTGGACAAGGACGGGAAGAAGAAGCACTCCAGACCCACGTTTTCTGGACAGCAGATCTTCGCTCTGGAGAAAACCTTCGAACAGACCAAGTACCTGGCGGGACCGGAGCGAGCCCGCCTGGCCTACAGCCTGGGCATGACCGAGAGCCAAGTCAAGGTGTTTACAATGCATTTATGACCTCAGTGCACAATTATTAGCCTATTGTTAGCCTTTTACGTCTTAAGTTAAATGTAAGGATAAAGTTAGACACGCTTTAGTGGACTGCATTTTATCACACACATTTGGCTATACTAGAAACGCTGGAATTATTTGGACAGAATATGGTTTGTGTGAATATTTAAATAGGGTTTAAAGTATTGCTGTGATAGATAAAGTCCGCGTGAGCCTGTTGCTAATGCTAACTGTTGACTAACTGTTGACCGTTACCCGCTCCATCCACAGGTCTGGTTCCAGAACAGACGGACCAAATGGAGAAAGAGGCACGCCGCGGAAATGGCCACGGCCAAAAAGAAGCACGACTCAGAGACGGAGAAGATGAAGGAGAGCTCAGATAACGAGGAGGACGACGAGTACAACAAACCACTGGACCCGAACTCAGACGACGAGAAAATCACGAGACTTTTGAAAAAGCACAAGGCCACGAACCTGGCGCTGCTGAGCCCGTGCAGTAACAGCTCGGACACGTTGTGATGGACACAGCTTAAAGAGACTTTTATCGCACTCTCCCACGGCCCTTTGCACCTGCACTGAACATGCCCCGGACATGAAGACAAGTCGCTTATTTGGAGCGATAAACGCGTAAAAAATTATAATTTTACAGAAGGAAAGTTGTGAAGAATGCGGAGACACGCGCGCTCTGTTCTACGGGAGCCGAGTGTCATAAAAAGGACAAATACCTTTACTATGGCGACGAACTGTCACAAACTTTAGTTTTTACGCCTTTAAATACGTTTTAACACAACCTATAAATGTAAACTAAACTTTAAAATGTCTACACACAACGGACCAGTGTTGGGATGACTAAAACACAGTCTTAGAGGGTTTTTTAAATTTCAAATTAGGGCCGTGAACAGTCATTTGCTAAACCACTTTACAACAGCACTGTGCATCGTACACATCAGCTTACAGACTAATGTTTTTGAGAGGGTTTTTTTCTGTTAAAAAAGTTATACTTTTTATGGGGCAATTTTAATAGCACTATATAAATTTAAAAACACATTTATAGTTTACAATTATAAACATTCTGTTTATTAAATTAACATGCCATTATACATTTTTAAATGGCAAAAAATAACTCATTTAACATTTTTGTATTTGTATTGTATTTTGTCTTTTTTTTAAAGACTTTTTAGGTCAGGTTTAAAATGGCAGTTTGAGGACATTTATTTGAACTCACATTTTCTACAGATTGTTTTAATTTTTTCCAACACTGGTCCTGGTACAGATGCATGTTCATGTGGCAGGTGTAAAGAGCCTGTGATGCTTTTAAAGCTCAGATTAACCAGGGTACCACTGTCCTACAGCGCTGCGAGCAGAGGGGGGCAGGCTAAAGAGGAGTTGAGTGGACACGACTGAATGCTTCGTGCTGTAGCCTAAAGATGAACTTGTATGTGAGATTGTATATATTTTTTACTGTAAGTTATATGTTGTGAAGCAGTGGACATGCGCTTATCCCCTGTTGTCTCACCCCCCGCTCTTCTTTGTTCAGCAGACTCATGTACAGGCAAACATACTGTAAATATTCAGAGTAAATCCAAGGCTTGTTTTCACCAGCAGCAGACAAACGTTATGTGGTTTAATTAGTTTGAGACCATCTTCTCCGAGCGGCACCACTGCTTCTGTTGGACTAAAGAGAGTATTATTGCTTCCAGAAAGTTACAGGAAGAAAAAGAAAACACTTTGTATTATGAATAAATTATTTAACAAGCATTTATGTTTGAATATGTTGTGATTTCAAATATATGGATATAATGTACATTTTTTTAATGCCAAAGCAGAGTATTATGAAGACACATTTTGAAATGCCTTTTGAAAAAAATATTGAAATTATTGATGCCAGTTGCAACAGTTCCTAATTTTCTGATAAATATTCAAAAATATCCAAATGCTTTTCAGAATTGAAGACTTTTTTTTTTGCAGATTATTAAGATTACTTTGACACTTAATATTTCATTCTTTAATTTACAGTCATTTAAATTGTACTGAGTTCTTACACATTTAGTGAGCTTGACTAAATCACAAAATAATGCAGGATATCAAATTGCTTGCATATTCCTGATATATTGGTATTAATTTTCCAAACTTGTATAGAGCAATTTATAATAATAATGAGAAAAGAAGAACTGGCTCATTTGCAGTTGCAGTTGAAAAAGGCAAATGAAAATGTATTTTATAAATCTAGATTAAAATATAGGGTAATTCCAGAACTTAGCAAGTAATATTATTATAAACTTGTAATTTTCAGAAGTGTCTTATAACAGGCCTGTTTACTTAAAATGGACACTGAGAACCATTGTAAAGCAGTTATTTGGTATTGGCCTGCTACTGGCCGTAGTGTTCATCTGGCTGTGGCCTGTTGGTTCAATGGATGAAATGAGTTTTGATGTTTTTAAGAGGTTTATAGATTTGGTCTGTCAATAAGCACAGCGCCCCCTACGTCTAATTGCTAAACTGCACCCGTGTAACAGGTTGAATCAACAGCTGCTCAAGAGATCACATGAATGAGATTCCACATATGACTGACTATTCATTTAATTACAGAGGAGTTGTTGTTTGACTGAAAAAATAGAAACATAACCAAATTACAAAAAAAATTATTAAATAAATCAAAAACAAGGGTCATCATTGAAAAGGGCAGAATATGTTTTAAAAATTAAAAAAATAAAATAAAAAAGGCAGCAGAAATACAAAATCTGCATTTCACCTTTCCAATCGTTTTTCGATTTTGAGACATAGGCTACACTACAGAATATACAAATTTTGCTGCAGTTTAATTGTCGGGCCAGTTAACGAAATTCACAAACTAGCAATAAGCTTTAGCAATATGGTGCAACATAAAACAAAGATTAATAATAGCAGAATATGAACTATGATCAAATAAAACAATTATGCATGTAAATAATATGCTAGTAATCATTATAATCAAATTCACACGTTATCTCTGTCTGAATATTGAAAGTTTGAATATTGTGGATAACACTGACACAGTGCGAATGGTGTGTAAAAAAAGACAACCAGATTTTTAGCTCTAATGTTTTTATTGCTCAAGAACTGCATCACCTATGAAGAGGCCAGTCCAGAGATGGGGCTATAGCAGAAGGAAATCTCTATCAGCTGATTTTATTTAAACATGGAGTGAATGAAAGAACTGCGGCTTCAAGATCCTACAATGTACACTCAAAATGACCAGCAGCAACAAAACCGTGAACCAAAATCACACAAGACAATGTAAAAATGCAGGCACGGTGATGTCGAGACAGCAAAATCAACCATAGAAATCAGTATGTAGTGTAAGGTATAGCTTAACCCTGTAATGCTCTTATCTGTAGGCTACAATTATACAAATAAAAGCCTTATTCCCAATGTGTTTTAGAGTCTAACAAGTCAATACCATTTACCAGCATAAAACACACGTCATTCTGTGTGGATACTTGGCACCAAAATGGAGTAACAAATAAGACAAAAATAAAACAGTTTAACCCAAGCCTATCTAAAATATCACATTCAAAGATCCGTAATATAGGTAAATAAGTTAAGAGTAAGAATAATGTGAGTGCTATCATAAACATATCTTATTATATACTTGCATGGTCTATGGCACTGCTTAAAACATTCAGTTAGGCAAAAAAACAAAGAAAATATTGTGTTTCTTTCTGTCTGCTAGCATTTTTAAACATTTTGGTAAAGATTTATAAATTATTTCTTTAAAAAGTACAGTATATAAATTGAAAAGATGTGTCAGGCATGGCAGTGAGTTGGGCACACGACAACTCAAATTGAAGACACAGAACAGCAAAAATTATATATATTTATAACTTGATAGAGGATAGAGGTCTTAAAACGGCACTAAAACCAGCAACAAGTTTATGCTATACTGTCAAATGTACATAAACCTAACAATATAGATATACAACTCTTTTTTGCATTGCACACGGTATTTTTTCTTACATACTGTATGGAAAGTAGCTCTATACACAAAACTAAAAATGGCGTCTTGGTGTCTAAAAGTAGTCGCACTGATTTTGATTAGAGTTTTGGCAAAGAAGAGGCTATACGGCATAGAACACAGTCATTCATGGGCCAGTCCTAAGATTTTTTTTTTCTATTTTGTGAATTTGTTTCCAGGGAATGGGGTTGGCATGTAGCGGTGAGGTCAGCCATGTTGTTGTGTCCAAGTTGAGGGAGTGTTTTATGGGGGGAAAAAAAAGGATTCGGCCATTGAGAAGAGGAGCAGAGGTGGAGTCTTTCGGGGGTTGATGAAGTTGTGTTGTTTCATGGTTGATTTTCACATAGGCGCTTCACGGAAAATCTGCTCCCCCCTTTGGCAACACTTTCCTGGAGAGAAAATGTCAGAACGGTCCTTAAAAAAATAATATTCCAGTTGCAAGTTATGGAGGTTTTTTTTTTTTTTGGAAAAGAAAGTACAAGTGTGTCATAAGGAAATAAACAGAGCTTTTATTTCCTGTTAGTTAATCATGTGACCACCATTTCAAATTTTTAAAGAGACAGTTCAGTTTTGTTAAAGTCTATTGCTCTTCTACTCAAAATACATGATCTGAAGTTATACTATGGTAAGTAACACCAGCAGAAAAAGTAATTAAAATATTGATAACACTTTGTAATAACTGGACTTTAATTAGCCTCAATAAAGCTTGAACAAAATGAACAGTTTAATAAGAAGGATTCAGGCTTAGTACTTCATTAGGGGGTTAGGGTTAGGCCGTTAAAGGGTATTAATTAAAAGTAGCTATTTGTTCATTATGAATCTTTGCTCATGCTTTATTGAGGCTAATTAAAGTGTTTTGGGTTTTTTTATAAAGTGGCACCAAAATACAATATGCTTGTATGGGCTGCGTCCCTGTTCACTTTCTTATGGATGCTATAAGGGATAGGAGTGCAAAATGTAGGGTTAAGTGAATATGTAGTCATTTTCAAATTTTCAAATGTTAAAATTCCACTTTTAAAAATACCCAACAAGTTATTTTCATTGCTAAATTACTCAAACATCTAAGGGTGTATGCAGAAGTTAAAAAAGCAATATTGGTGAAAAAATCTTTTGAATTCCTCTTAAAATGGGAGACAAAACTAGTTTATTTAATGCACTTTATTATAGTTTGCATGTCAATTCAAAGCTAGACATTTGAACAGAGTGCTTGGTTATGGCTCGGTTAAATTAAGATGAGAGTTTATTGTCACTTGCTTGCTATTGTGTTTTTGCTTACGGCTCTTGCAACCTGTAACATTTACAAATCGCTTTAAAAACTGAACAGTCCTTTTAAATGGTGTCACATAAGCACTGAGTCTAATGGAGTGAAAATAAAGTAGAACTGAGCAAATCAAGGGAAACAAAGAGCAAGAATGGAAGTGTTATAGTAAAAAAAATGGATAATTACCACAATATCACTGCACCACACAACACTTGTGCTTATTTGCATTAGGTTTACCTGCCCCCGCTGTTATTCGGAAGGACAGGAAGACAGGCTGCAGGGAGAGAGCGTTAGACATTAGACTCTGACAAATGTTATTGATCCGAAAAAATAAATGACAACGGTGTACTTATAGGCACGCCAAACAGAAAAACAAATTGATGGGCTAAAATGACGATGGTGATATTGAACTGAACTGAATACAATATCATAATATCATAATAAAACTCAAATAATCAATGCTTAAGCTACAACTGAAACGATACTCATCTAAACAAGTATCGATACGGGGCCTATAAGTATCATTGAAGAAACCACTAATATTTTCTGTTGTAAATGGCAAAATGACTGCTTAGAATCAAAATTGAGTTTGAACTTAGTATATTTTTGACACTAGTGTAAATCCCATCTAACAGATATGCCACACTGGTCATAACAATTGATAACATTTATTTTTTAATGTCTTTTAGAAGGAGAGCTATAGAATGCCATTCCGATGCATACTGAGATACGTATCACTGAGAGAGAGAAACAGAGAGTGAGAGAGCGAGAGTGAGACAGAGAGTGAGTGAGAGTGAGATAGAGAGTGAGAGAGAGAGCACAAGCACACATAGACTGTATTAAGTGAGCCCTTGTCCTGTTAGGACTGCCCCGACTCAGAGGTTAAACTCACAGACCAGCGCACCGCATTTTTGTAGCTCGGTGCTAACTACGGCGGACATTTTTTTAAACATAAGCAGCGGTGGTTTTAGCGCTGGTGTGTGTTGGCGGTGTTAGCGACGTTAGTGGTCAGTGTGCTAAGGGTCAGCTCTCATGTACACTCCACTGTGAGTAACGATGAAAGGGACAAACCCGAGGCGCCTGGGTCCACTGTCTGACAGGGAACAAGCACTAGACGTGTATTTAAAATGTAAAGAGAAGGGCGGCCATTTTGACTGTATGAATAAGATTATACCACTAAAAAGCATTATTTAAAGCCATGCATGGAGATGTAGCCTACATCTAACATGGTAAACTACTATATACAAAATCAAATTGTTTCTAACTGTTAAAGTCATGGTCCACTTGGCTTTTTAATCAAGAGGTCTTCAGACAATCAGTTACAGCATGTTATTTAGAGCAGAGGTCAGACTTTGGGTGAATACACTGAAGTATTTTTGGCTCAATGAAAAAATAAATAAAATAAAATCAATATAAAAGGAAAAAATATATATTTTGCCATAGTATCCATCCATAATTACAAAGAATATTTCTTTGTAGTTAAAAAAGTACACTGGATTGGTAATCACTGTTGACAATCAGATGCTACACAGACATTTAATTTCATGAATGAATGAAAAATTGATGCAGGAAACACTGAAGCATTAATAGTTTCTTAAATATGTTTAATTGGAGGATTTTGAGAATTTGATCAGGGCTGTGCTTGTTGGACAGAAAAAAACAAAGTGGTTATTTTGTAATGACCCAAAAAAAAAACAACAGGAAAAAACATAAACATAAATAATTGTAGCAAGCATACAAGTTATAACATATTAAAACAATCTTTCATATGTAGTTGAAGTGGTTACCTTGTGGTCCCCCATGCAGACATTGGGCCCAATGTTATCATACACTATTGACTTCTCTTCATTTTCAGGCTGAGGAGACAAACACAGACCACATGTTAAAAGATTATACTTGTTTTGTTGAATATCCAATGCATCTGTTATGTCATACCCAATTAACCTCAATATGATTACCCTTACCCTTATCTTAAGTAAAATACACAATACTATACTCACGTGTTTCAGCTTCCTGTATATAGACGCCATTTTGAGTACTTTTCTCTTTTTTTCTTTTTAATTTTGAATTGTTAATTGCAACTGTGCTATAAATATATCTTTTGTATCAATCTGAAACCCGTGGATATTTTGGGGTTGAGATAAAGCACATGACAAAAACTTTTGATAAAACTTTAGTCATCTTAAAGAACATCAGTAACTTCTCTTTAAGTTGCTGGTTGAATTCCCATGCTTTATTCAAAACCGGCGCAGTGAAAATGAACGAAACTCAAAAGTCCCTATGTACCATGTTCTGTCATTTCACATAATCACATTTCTCTATCACTTTTAGAAGCACAAAGAATCTATCCCCAATCCAGTAAAAAGCTCATGTCTCCTGAAGCAATCTGGCTTGTCTTGGTCGAACTAAGTACTTTTTGAACAGCCGCCGCCCCTCCCCCCACAGCGCCCCTCGGTGGTCCAACGCTCCTATGCGCTCAGCTGTGTCCCATTTCTGAATAGACACAAGAATGAAGCATATTGTGAAATCCAAATTAACTTCACACCACCACTGGGTCAGTTTTTTTCGCTACCTCAATCTACCTTTACAGACTACAAAAACGCGAGCTCCCAACCGAGATACATTCATCAAACGCAGTGTCGGTAATTCACAAAGGGTAGAAAAATGGTGGATTTTCGGCTTGCATAATCTCTCGACAGATAAACAAATTACCCATAGGAGTTAACAGCGAGAGGGAAAGGAAGCCGTAGCGCGCGCTTGGCTAAACATTCATTATCAGCGGTACCAAGCTAGTGCAACCTTTGGCGTGTTAGGGCTCGGCAAGCAGAAAATAACATGATGGCGAGCTAACCGAGCGCAGCATGATCGATGACGCCACACGCCGCGGTGTTTACGGCCTGGGGTTTGGTTGTGTGTCCGGGGAAAGGCAATCTGGACGCACACACGGCAGTTAGAGTCCCGTATTACAAGCAATTAGCGAGCGCTTGAGGGGGATGAGAGCAAATAGGAGGCCAGCTGTGAGTGGATCAGGCTTCTAACACTATTGAAAAGGGAGATGGGAGATATTACCAATGAAAGAGGGTTAACAAGAGCACTATTTCAAGGGATATAGTGTTTGTGGTATAGAGTGAGGCAGTAATTGAGAAAGGACAGTCAATATGAGTTGAAACAAATTAAGATATGTGTGATTATAGGCTACTTATAAGGCTTATTCAAACTGTGGGAGAGGTGAAACTGGAAGAACTGGACTGGACAATGCAATATAAGAAAAATGTATAAAATAATAGCTCCCTCAATGATAGTAAACAAAACTAAAATGTCTGAAAAATAACCAGCACCAAAGCCGCAAATGTGTTTAAATTATGTTCTCAGAGATTATTGCAAATTCATAAAAACATATGCAAAATAAAAAATAAAAATTCAAAATCACCCTTACGTCATATTGAATCCATTGGCAATTGTGAACTCTTCTTTTGTTAAATAGCCAATGCAACATCTTTATATATAGGAGTTTATTTTATAATATATTATTTTGGAGTTACCACAACAAATAATATTATACACACGCAAACGGAGCTAGAATTTTTTTTTGGAGCACTTCTGGATGAATGAGAGATTACACATACCCAGTGCTAGAGCAAGGTTCAACTACTCTATTGAAGTTTTATTTTAGAGTTGAACCTTTATAGGCATGAAATATTCTGCTATTGGGTTCAGATGACATGAGAATTTTCTATAGGTAAATAATATTTAATACAGAGGGGCAGCTAAAATGAATATTGTTAAAATATGGATTGTAGTTGTAATATACAGTAGTAGGGATAAGGTCCAGAAAGAAATGATCAGATTCAGCCTTAGTGAATTTATCTTTTGAAAATCTCAGACAGTACAGTGTAATCAACAGGAAAAAATAGCTCTTGCCCCACATCTGACATTACGTTAGTGTAAACCACCAATTCCGTGCCCTGTCATTAAGAACAAATCACAATCCCAAGTGTTAAAAGTTACCAAACACCTAACTCAGCCCTCTTGTAAAAGCTAGTAGCTCTACTGTGTCTTTAAACTGTAATGAAATGTATTGGATCCTGGGAAGAAAGCTAAGGAAGGAATTGTTCATTTGTCCCGAACAAAAGAAAGACAAACTTCCTGAGTGGTCTCCTGTTGGGGGCCGTTAGTCCACAATACACCCCAGCTAAACCCCCTCCTCACATCTGCACCACAATGACGCCATGTAACCGAGCCTTATTCAGCAAATTAACTTCATGTGTTATAAAATTAATGACCTCAAACACCAGTGACTATAATGGTGATGAGGCTGTCAAATTAGCCTTGGCTTTGAGTTGTCAATCTGCTGCAGGATTTATGGGCTGACTGTATGTAAATGGCCCATTATTCTCAGAATTCACAAGATTCAGCTGGTGTCTCAATTAAGGCAGAACTAATACTGATTTAGTAGGGATGGCTATGCTAATGATCATACAATAGGAAATGTATATAGTTATAAGAGTCTGTTTTGAAAATGAACTGTTAAAAAAATATCTGTGTATTGAGAGTAGCTTTGGTTTTATTCCCTGTTTTTTTGCAGTTGTGATGGTTATAGTCAATTGAAGGATTAATGCATTTTGAATTTGCGCTAAAAATACAATTATGGGAAGACGAAAAACTTTAACCCATTCTTATTGATTACAAAATTATGTATGACATTAATACATTAATACCTGCTCTGTAACTTGGCCTGGCGGTATCACCTGCGTGTCACCAAGACAGCATCTAGTGGTATTATGTGAGAATACAACATGGGTGAATAGGCCAATCTAATTATAATTTTACAATTTCCAATTCAGCACTGAAGACACACCTTGAAAAGCATCAGCTTGGGCTACAAAGTGGAAAAGGTTTGACTGGTGCTTGAGGTGAAAGACTCACAAAACACCAAGGCTAAAGTTTGTACTGAGAAAATGTGATGCAGATCAGGCAATGCAGCAGGCTACAACCCGTTTGAACCACCAGGAGGACGTAGGAATAGTACAAAATGGTAGAGTAGGTCTCAGTTGGGGAAAACAGCTAAAATGTGATCTAAGGTCACAGAAGCAGAGAGAAAAAGGCTGAGAGTCCTTAAGGTTTCGAAGGAGGAAAAGGAAGGCTAAAGAGCCAAAGCGGTGAGCCAATCCAAGCAAGGGAGATGGATGACATGGGAGGGTGTGATCGAGGGAACCATCTTATGGGCTGATCCACCTACGATACCCTTCAAAGCCCACAAACCCTGCACCAATGGTATGGCACAGAAGAATTCAGCAAAATCCAAGCTCAAAACATGTGCTCTCTAACCGCAAAACTCCTTTCACTCAGGGCTGCTATGGATGACACCATGACCAAGTCCTGTGGAAGCTAGTTGAGGTCATTGAGGCGTGCAGGGTTGAAGCAAATAAGACTAGCTCAACATCTTCAGTCCAGTTTCTTAGCCAAGGAAGAGAGGCACTTGGCAGCATCAGCTAAGACAAATCTCTGCGGCCACCAGGAGGAGAGTGAGAGATGAGGACTGATCTTAAGTTCCTAGAGCAGATCACAACTACATCCCTCCACCCAACATCACAAAGGCCATAATCATGGCAGAGCTAACGGTGCCCTGAGTGGTAGGGAGATGCCCCTACCACTGCTCCACCACCTAGAGATGTTCCAGGATTAAAGGAGTGAAGACCTTGCAACTGCCCAAATGGCACTGGTGGAAGTCCGGCAAGCAGAATTGTATAAAAATCTGGTTCCTTCACAGACTATTATTAGATTTTTTATTAAATACATATGTGTTGGCTAATGGTTAAGTAAATATGCAAATAGTACATTCTAGTGCTCCCTAAAGGCAATATTCTTACAGAAAAATGTCATGCATTTAGAAATAGGTTTCATTTGTTTTCAATAAGTCATCAATTCTGTAGCAAGCATGAGAATCCTCTCCATTGTATTGTGTTTGGGAGTACTATTTTATTAACCATCCCGTGTTTTGAAAAAATACAGCAAATGTTCAACTCTGTCTTCTTTTGACACAATCAGAGAGAACAGACTTTGGTAGAGCACAGACACAAGAGAAGCAGCAGATTGGCTGAGAGGGACAGTGTTTGAATGGATTTGAACTAAAGAGGAGGCTTAATGAAGAAAAGGGGCCCTGCTCTATAAGGGCCTGCGTGTATAAACTGTTCAAATGGACCAAAAGGCTTAACTCTGCAAACAAATAATTCAAATTCACCTCATCCTCCATCTGTGTGCTGACAGACGGCACCAGGCAGTAATGGGGAAGGGACGCAAAGTTATGGTAGGCAATGATCAGTGGTGTAGTGGTTAAGACCCTCGCATCACAGCAAGAAATTCCTGAGTTTGGTACTTGTACCAGAAACCTTTTATGTGGAGTTTGCTTGTTCTCCCAATATCTGTGTATCATATCACCTGCTGAAGCAGTAGTCCCATAGACTGCATGGAGAAAAATCTAAGTCAAAATCTACTTAAACTTCAGAGGGTTATACTTTACTTCCCTAATACTGTTCTTTCATTGGACCATTTTTGGACAGGAACATCCCCTAAAAGAGGTGCAACAATCTAGGTCTAAACCAGGATTACCACAGGTCTACACTAGGTCTACACTAGGTCTATACTAGGTGTAAACCAGGTGTAAACCAGGTGTAAACCAGGTGTAAACCAGGTGTAAACCAGGTGTAAACCAGGTGTAAACCAGGTGTAAACCAGGTGTAAACCAGGTTTGAATCAGGTCTGAACTGAGTCAACACCTTTGATATATATTGACCATTCAGCCCAGGAACATCCAAGAAGAGCTGTGATTTTAAAGAAGGTCTGACCGAGATGCCAACTTCTCACAGTTTTTTTTAATTTATTTTGCAATATCTCCTCTACCTTTATCAATAATCGCCCCACTTCACAAGTTCTCAGGTCCCATTTACTTTACTTTCAGTGGTCACAAAACATTCCAAGATTTGAGCTCTGAAGTTAGTAAACACAAATTGTTTTAACAGAAATTACCTTTAAAACCAGGTCTCGTGCCGAAGGAGACATGACGATTCGGTCACACCAGGCGGGACATCTGGTGTTCATGTACTGCTTGCCCTGGCTGCTGTCTTCACTGTACGGATAGCTGCGAGGATCAAAAAGAGCAAATATGAGTTCACTTCAAATATATTTACTCATGACCAATATAATCTCAAGTGCCTGACAGAAATCCAGACAAATCCATGGTTTGGTACATACAGCATTTGGCAGCAGTAAGAAGCACAACAAAAAAATCCATGTACTAAAATTTGATCAATCATCATCATCATCATCATCTATATTGCTAAAATGAGTATCTAGTTTCGGCATTAGTTTTAGAATTGATTAGTATTTGGTTTTCGATACTTTTGACAACCCTAATAATAGGCTAAAGCTACAACTATCTAATAAGAACTTATAGCCCAAGATCTGGAGTGGAATCCCCCCCGAATACAATACCAAAACCCACTGTTCCTGTCTCAGTGGCATAAGAAAAACGGGTCTAATGCAGAGGACAAAATGCAGGACAATAAAATATACTTTAACCTAATAGAAATGTATCCAAAAGACATGAGCAAGATTTGAACACGTTACCCTGTGGTTGGAAGGTTGGAACTTAGCAACAGAGCCAATGAGTGATCCAAGTATATCACCTGTTAATTCGTCTAAAAACTCATCTTTTTGTCATATTGCATGCTGTACAATCACAAGTGAACACCTCATATCTTGAATGTTATAAAAGACTACACATAGCCTGATGACACTATAACAGTCTTGTAAATCTTCCTAAATTAGATTTACAAGGCAAGATTACAAAGATTTTCTAATTAAACTAAAATGATGGCAGAGTAAAAGGCGGTTCGGAAAAGCTATTAACAGTTAATGAACAAAATGAAGGAGAATCACTATTGACATCTTTATGAGTAAGATCTATGAGACGGAGATCACAGCGTTCTCCATAGAAACAGCAGGTCCATTACAAAGACCGGCATCGCACTAATCTTTCGTTCAACACTCGGATGGCTCAATCAGGGTGGCGCTCCTCTGCCAACTGTACACAAGTTGCGAAGGATCGGAAAACAAGAACACAGGAAAAATGGATCACCTGCATGGGTTAAAATGACTTCAACTCCAATCGTTTGATCGTTTCAACCATGGAATTAATTACCAACACGAATTGAAGGATTTATTTAAAGTACACATTTAAAACAGGAAAACAATTTGCATTTTGTGCTATTCATGCAGAACAAAATGGATGGCTGTTTTATGGGCGGGGGATATTGACAAACAAGAATATCTTAACATTATTATAGTATCAGATATCGGAGATCTATCCAACAGAATGTGCTAAAGCATGTATTAGTTGAGGTTCAAAAAATGTAAAATTACCCAGAAAAGTACAGAATTATCACTCTACACCCTTGTTTTGAAGTTTACAACACATGAGTAGGCCGATATTATAAACAATATTGACTACTTATTAAAAAAAAAAAAAAAAAAATCAGTATTCCAATTCTGCACATTTTCAAAAACACATTCACACAGTTAGCAATATTTTAATAATCTATCCACCTCTAATTTGCATTATTACATCATATTTATTGTCAATTTTTTTATTTGGATTCCAGAAACACGAGCAACCACAAGCTAATGAGCATTACAATGATAAAATCCAGGCTTGCTATTAAAAACACATTATCCACTGCAAAGCCACTGTCTGGGAACAATGGAGCGATATTAGGCACTGAGGCGTGCTTCAGATAGAGATTTACATTGTTGAGAATTCAATTTGGCCAAACGGTATCGCAGCTATCCCATTTGTTTGTCTGGGCCGTAACATCAGGCTTACACAGTGTAAAACCAATCCAATTTGCTCCTTGAGTGAGACCACTGCTAAGTGTAGTGGAACAGCCAGGAGCTCTGATACAGCCCAGAGGAGATAATGGAGAAATAAAGACCAGGCTGGGATTATAATTCATCACAGGAGAAGACTGGAGACTGTGGAATCAGTTAATGGCCATTTTGTTTGTCGTGTTTTATTAAGAGTTTTAGATACAGAAAGATGCCAGCTTGCTAATATAGATGATAATTCAGTCGATACAATAGAGAGGTCTGTATCTTTTCCCATAAATAGAAAGAATAAAACCATACTATTTATTTAAAGGTGCACTGTGTAACTTTTCCTTGTGAATACATGCAATCTGCTTGTCTCCATGGATATGTTATTGCTTTGCCAATGTTCCATAGTGTGACATTGATCTATATCTATTTTGTACTTATTCATGTACATGTGTTTTTATAGCTGAAACTATACACAGTGAAAAGAGGTATTACAATCTCAAATGAACCTACCTTAACCTACAGATAGAAGACACATACAAGTTTTTCTTCATTCTGGACAGGCCATGCCTCATGTAAAGCTCAGAACCTCCAGAGTTCACTCACTGAGCTGCAGAGGCTGCACTAGCACTGATTAATGCTTAATGATTAATACAATCTCAATAGGACTTCCTGATAAAATTAAATAAGTAAATGAATAAATGATTGTCTGCAAGTGGCAGAGAGAGTCATTTTAGGTTTAAACTAACTGGATTTCATGATTGCAACTGACAACCCAAATGAGGCTCATTCTGCTTTCTGTTTGGATAATCGTCTTGAGAACCAAAACATTAAAATTATAATAAACAACATGACCATCATGTCTAGTGCTTTTCTAACTAACACATAAATCAGCATTATTATCAGTAAAAACTATATTTGATTTTAACATGTTTATCTTATATCTTGGGACACAGTTAGGTCATATTTATGTACCGGTAATTTAAAATCAAAATCTATCTTACATACAGTTTCATAAGTGAGTAAAAGATTGCACTCATTTATCATTTTAACTGAGAGTGTGAACACTGCTAAACTGCAAACATTCCCACATCATCTCAGCTGTCTATGGGGTTAGAACATTAGGCACTATAATGCACCCCCACTCAGCACCCCCTACCAGGTGAACAAACTGACCTGCTGTGGCCTACTTAGAGAAGAGCCCTGCCTCCAATTAGCATTAATAGCCTTTAAACCATGGGGGAAATGCATGACTGTTTTGGTATGCTAATCGTTATAAAAGAGGGGCTAGAGAATGGGATGGGATACAGGCAGCAGCAGCTCTGGAGATGATCCCTGATCAGGCTGAAAGAGGCTGAAACAGAGCAAACCTTCAAAGGGGATTGTGACTTCAGGGTGGCCCAAACACGGCTGCTTCCTGAGGGATGGACCGCGCCACTAAACACCCAACAATGCTCCAGTCAGCTGCACTTACTATGGCTTTATTGACTCACACAAGCACCAGAGGCCATTTTGGTGCTAAAGAGATGGAGAGAGATTTGGTTACACTGGCAATGGACTGACAAGCTTCATCAAATCTTGCTTCACAAACTGTATTTTATCCCTCTCTTCACTAGAATTAAAAGGTGCATTTGTTGAAACAACTTTCGTATTGTGCATTGAGGCCAGATGACCTAACTGCGGTTTAAATTACTCTCAAGCAATCATCCAATGAAGTATTTCCTTTTATTAATATTTTAGTAACTTGTATTCAAGATATTTATTTATACAGACTCTTGTTGCTGTTGATTCACCTCAGCTTTATCTCTAACAGCTTAATCTGAGAGAACATGCTACACAATCTATTTTCATAGTACGTTCTTTGCTATGCGATAGGGCAAGAATGGAGTGTGTTTGTGTAGTGTTGCGTGCAAATCCTAAACCTCCTTTAATCTAATCTCATGATGTTTACATCCTTCAACACTTAAAGATCCTATGTTACACAAAATTTACTGTAGTGAGCTTTAAGTCATGTTATAATGTTGTTACCTCCTCAAAACATACCTGGAGTTTTGTTTCATTCACATATGTTTGAGTAATCCTTGATCAAAGGGCATTTTGAAAGACATCTCTAAAGCTCAAAATGTCATTTCACCTTGTGAAATTACTTTTAGTTGGCGAGTCCAAGGCTGAAATTATCAAAAAAAATTGTGAAAGTGTATGGAGTTTAAAAACACAGTGGAGCACTTCTTGTATTACCACATGACATCACAAGTGTTTCCTGTTTGAGATAAGAACATATTTAGAAGCCTAAATACGCAAGATTTGTGTGTTAAACATGTGCGAACAGAACAAAACACAACTCTGGATATATTTTTGATTGACAACATTATAACATAGATAAGAAAATAGTGTAATATGGGTCCTTTAAAGTCTCGTTTTTCAAGAAGGACCAGTTGAAAGAAAGAATAAGCAAAAGTAAAAACCCAACATACTGTCATTTTGTCCTTAGGCAAGACACTGGAACCAACATGAATGTGGTGTGCGAGTGACTGACTGATGGTGGTCAGAGGGGCAGATGGCACAGATTGGCAGCCTTACTTCTGTTAGTCTAACCCCAGGGCAGCTATGGCTATGAATAAGGCTGGGCACATAAGCCTGGTATCATAACTGTGGTCATTGAACATTTACTATATTGCTAACCTAAAATCTCAATTACTCCAACCATGACTTACTGCTTTACTTACTGACAAAAGCACCAATTCTGGAGTTAAAAAACCAGAGTTGTGTTCCTAACAAAGCACTGATAACAAACTTCCTCAGAATCCACTCCAGACACTTCCGATGTGGTTAAAATAGGCTGGATTGGTCATTAAAAGGTCATATAGCCTTCGCTGTAGTCTTTCTGTGTTGCCGCACCCTCCATTGGCTGCCACTCAGATAACATGGACCCATAATGCAACAGTAAACAGTGCGGTGTCGCGTTGGGGTTAAATGATTAATGTGTGCGATTAGCTTTAGACAAACTTATCACAGAGACAAACATGGCGGAGGGTGTGTGGGCCGTGAGCAGCTCGGAGCATAGCAGCCACTCACTGACAGTAATAAGAGTAATCACACTAATTAATGTCTACAGCTGATAAGGCCTGTGCGCGAGGACTGGCCCTTAAGGTACACAGACAGATGTAGGAGAAGGCAGTTGCATTTATTGCTTTATTATAATAAGAACTGAACATATACTTTAAATCATTTGTCATATATTTAGATCATGATAACCTTGTTCCTTATATCCTTATGTCAATACTTTAACTAAAAACTAAACCAATTCATTCACATTCTAGACCTGCGAAGCT
This sequence comes from Periophthalmus magnuspinnatus, assembly GCF_009829125.3. NCBI lineage: Eukaryota > Metazoa > Chordata > Actinopteri > Gobiiformes > Gobiidae > Periophthalmus > Periophthalmus magnuspinnatus. Next base: position 17,409,744 of record NC_047140.1, read on the forward strand.
TAAACTGCTTGTATCAAATACCACATAAAAATATAACAAATTACTACCTTAAATGCACTTAAGTATAAATCAGGGGTGTCCAAACTTTTCTCATTCAGGGTCAGACATAAAAACACAAAAAAGCTAAGGGCCAGTTGAGCCATAGACTGTTCACCAATACAGTGAATACTTCAAATGTGTATTATTATTACAAGTTGAACCACTAGATCTTTATTCATACTTACATCCTCAGTGGGACACATTAAATATTTGATACGGGCTTGTTAAAGTAGATTTTCAGAAATATACAGTAAAAAGTACTGTTCAAGGTAATATGGGCCAATTCAGCTGGAAGCTTGAGGGCCAAGAAAAATTGGTCTGAGGGCCGCATTTGGCCCCCGGGCCACAGTTTGTGCATGCCTGGTCTAAATGATGACTGGATCTCAAAAAGCCTTAGTGAACAACCAGGACTAAACTAGGACTAAAACAGGATTCATCATAGGACTGTTACTGTAGGTTTAAATCAGATCTAAATGAATGATTCTGCGAGAAAAGTCAAGACTGAACCAAATCTAAATGAGTAAAAAAAACAAAAAACAGGCAACGTTAAAAGGCCCATATTACAATATTTTTTTGTTTATGAATTGTTATAATATTGTTTATTTCACACACGTTTAACACACAAACCCTGCTGAGTTCTTCTCTCAAACAGAAAACACTCTGTTGCACCTTGTGATGTCATGTGGTAATACAGGAAGTGCTCCACTCTGTTTTTAGATTCCATAAACCTTCACTAGAATCATCTGGATCATTTCAGCCCTGGGATTGCCCGTCTCTACTGAACTAAAGGTAAAAGTAGCTGTTAACTTGAAACCTACCACTTCATGACATCACAAGGTGGAACAAAGCATTTTGAGCTTTGGAGATGTGGACAGACATAATAAAAAGTTACTCAAACATGCGTGAGTGAAACAAAATATAACTTCAGGTATGTTTTTAATGAGGTAAAACAATTCTAACATGTCTTAAAGCTCACAAGAATGCATGTTTGCATAATATAGGACATTTAGAGCAGGTAGAGATTTCAGTACAAAGTTACCTGGAGCCCATTCACGTATCACATGTGTCTTTAAATATCATTTGTGAGGAGATGTGTGTAGTCTTACAGTTATGAATCCCTGATCTAAAGGATTATTGAGCTCCAGTAATGCCATGTAGGATCAGGGGCAATGTAATAATAGTTTACAGATTAATATTTCACTATAAACTCATAGTTCAAAATAGCTACGGTAAGCGTGTCATTTTGTGTCACTGGAATATGGCATCGCCCCTTCATTAACTTGTTTGACTTAAACTAGGCCTGTCACGATAACAAATTTTGAAGTTTGATTTATTACTGAAGCAAATATAGATGATAAATGATCATATTAGAACTAGAAAAGGTACACACGATAAATACTGACCAAAAATATATTGTTCCAGCTTTCATTCATTGAAGAATAAGTTGATATAGCAACTACAAGCCTAACTTAAACAATTTCAACACACCTCATATATGTCCACAGTTGTGTTTAGACTTTGCACCAATATTATATAAGGATAATCAGATGGTGTCTCACATTGTAGTAAATATTATTTCACAACAAAAGCATATGACGTGGACGGCTGCTCCACACTTCCTCCTAACACATTCTTCGACAGTCTCACCTACTTTTACACCATAGACTTTTACACCATAGGGTTTTGACACAGCGGCATTAGTGACAGGTTAAACAGTGGGCCTTTCAGCTGTTCACTTTGTAATGAGGGTCATAATACGGGCTGAATACAGGCAGGGCAGGAAGCACTGATAAGAAGTAAAATCAGGGCCACAGGTCAAGGGGGCGGAGCAACGAGAGGAGGAGGCTCGGTAGACTGGGACCGGCTGGAATTTACTATTACTCAATTAAAACTCCATATTATATAGGAAACAATATGATAGTTTGAAGGCGCTGTACCTAGGGCTGATATGAAAAAAAAAATATCACAATTTTTGTAGTCATATTGACCAATTTTGATTTTCAATTCACAAAAAACAAAAAAACTAAATTAAAATGGCTCTTAGTACTGATTTCATGAACATAAACAAGCAAACTTTTAAATCAGTGCAATTCAAACCTAAAAAATACACTTTTTTTCCTCCAAAGTCTAACCTCTGCTCCAAATCACATGCTTTAAATAACAGAGGATTGGCTGTAGACCTCTTGATTCAAAAACCCCAACACACGTCAATGATGATTAGCCACGCCCTATCTCTGTACCTGTTTTCTTTCTGATGTCTTATAAATGCAAACTAGCTTAACAGTTTGCAGTGGTACAGTTGCTAATTATTCACTACAATTAGTTTATAAGTGTATTTCACAACATTCAGAGACCAGAGTGAGTTTTACCATCACAGTAGCTCAGTTGGTAGAGTGTTTTTTCACTCATCTGAAGGTTGCAGGTTCGAATCCCGCTTTTGACATAAACATCATTGGTACACTGTGTTTGTGTACACTGGTGTATGAACGTGTGTGTGAATGGGGGAGTAGTTCCTTGATGTAAACCGCTTTGGGGTGGAAAAGCGAAATATAAATATGTGACCATTTAGCATTTACTCATAATGCTAACAATAATTAGCATGCTAACAGCCACACTTCCTGGTCCATGACAAAAATGCGCACATCGGTTTAAATAGTCTAAGTAACCCTAACTCCGGTACCGGGAAAATAAATAAATTTATAGTAAATCTATAGTAAATTATTTCGATTATAATCTATTGTTTTGATGATATGATTCTTAAGCAGATCAAATTTACTACAAATAACTTTTCTGTTTAATTACACAGTGGTAATGAAGTTCTTTGCTACAGATGGGACAGTCGATCATACAAAATAAAGCATTTGAAGTATAGCCATTTTTACACCCATTTGTTCCATAGTTTTTGTCCCCATGTTAGTCTGGAGCTTTCTGGGGAGCCTTGTAAAACACAACAGACCAGCACTAGTCCACACAGATGAGCCAAACTCCATCAATAACATGTGTTTGCTCCAGTACTGTGCTGTGTAAATGAGGCTCACAGGCACCGCTCAGGCTACAGGCAGTTCAAACACAGAAATGCCATGAGTACAGCATGTTTCGCTCTTTAACCCCTCTAAACTTGTCCAAGAATCCACATGTTATCAGTATATGTAATCTTGTAGCAGTGTTCAATTTTATCATGGGCCACTATAGTAAACCAGTAACCAGTATTGAGTAACTTTTAATGCCAGATGCCCTACCTGTTGTAACCATAACTGAAGTGAGGAGGAGAAGCTTATTCATACCGAGGGGCACAGCAGCACACGTCTCAAACAAGCATTCATCCAGGAACTGTCTCTTGCCTCCATATGTAATGTTGTACTTATTGCCAATGTTAAGTTTTTGTATATTTGTGATTTTTTTAAATAGCCTTTGAAGAATTGCATAACTTGTCTGGTTTAGGGTGTTAATGCTTTGCCTTGAATGTTCCACAGCATGGCATTAAACATAGGCAAGTCAAAGCAAGGCAAGTTTATTTGTATAAACACAATTTGTACACCAAGTACTTCAAAGTGTTTTACAGATTAAGAAAGACATTAACATCACAACACAAAGAATAAAATTTACATTAAAAGAGAACAGCGCAGAAACCTTTCAGTGACATGCACAGCTGAACAGAACCGTTCTGAGCCTGCATTTGCATTGTCGGAGATATACGTTGTCAGAGACGCTTGGCCATGGAGAGACTGGTGCACAAGCAGAGCTACTATTCTCTGCTAAGTCTATTTTCTGAGCCACAGGAAGCCAGTGCAGAGACCTGAGCACAGGACTTATGTGCTCGTACCCCACCCGAGCACCAGAGTTCTGGATGTACTGCGGCTGTCTTAACGCTCATTTGGAGAGGCCGTTACAGTAGTCTAACCTACTGGAGACAAACACATGGATAAATCTCTCCAAGCCTGGTTTAGACAGAATAAATACAGTGTTTTTACCGCGCTCTATCACCCTCCACCAGAAAAAAGTTACACAGTGCACCAATTACATACCTTTTTTCTTGCAGATCTTGTTTCCTTTCTATCTCAAGTTTATAGAGTGCATTGTGTAGTGTAAAACGCCATCAAGACAATTCAAACTTATCTTTTCACATACAAATGAAGACAATCAGAACACAGATTCCCATTTAAACCATGGGTAAGAAGGACTTATAACAGCAGTATCTCCAGCTAATATGTGGACAATGGGCCCTCATCACTTCACAGTAGCTGATGATGCAGTAATGCTGAGAGAGACAAAGGAGCTGTTCATGCCAATACAGTGGATATAGATATAATGACAATACAAGGCTCACACTTAAACATGAACTCTGTGAAGAAAAGGCTGTAGTAGTTTAAGCAGACATAGTGCAAGAATGGACTGAGGAATGGACATTACACATGTTGAGTCAATGAGCTATATAAAAGCAAGTTTGTGATTAAAAAATGAAAGACAATTTGACCAATGTATGTCTGATTCTGGCATGGTGGCAACATAATAAATGGTCTATCTCTGGTTGTGTCTACTATATAATTATAATTGATCAAACCCATAGATCACTGTGTTATAACGTGGATATTTTAAATCACAATATTCATCTAAATTTACTTAATAAAAGAAACAAGTCCACTGCTTTACTGCCCAAAGGGAACTGACATTGCCATAAAAGTCAACATAACAAAGACCCGTGCAGTTGTCGGCACCTCCAATGGATAGCTGCAGGTTACAGTAGCGAGCAATAGCAGATTTTTTTCATTGGTACCAAAATGACTATTTAATTCTACCTGTATCACCGATTAAGAAAATAAAGAAAATAAAATTCAAGAACAATTCAAAGCAGTGGGAGTATGCTGGTGACGGTAAAAACAATGATCGTATGGCGTCTTGAAAATAGGCGATTACTCAAAAAAACAACTTTGACAGTGTAAATGAGAAGGAAAGACAATTATGAAATGACTAAAAGCTCTGAAAAGTCGATTCTGCATTAACAGGTCTGCTTTAAGTGTCATCATTGTGTCTCATACAATCACATGCTGCAGTTAAATGGTTGGTACTTGGCGCAGAGAACAACAGGCCTCCTTCATATGAACAGGGCCGTAGCATCTCCACTGCTGACCTCACTCTCTGTGTATAAGCCGTATTCGCTAAAACAGCACACAGCTGCTTGCGTGGACACTTCCTATGAGCTCAAGACACACTCAGTGATCCTCCACACCACTCAACATTCACTCTATTCTTAAGAGGATCCTTAACAATGGCCCTCGATAGGAAAGTTCTGTCTTAACAACATTACTTTGTTTGCCATTGTTCAGTTATGGGAGAGAAAGCTGGTCACCTTCATATGTCAGCCAGGGGCGGAGCCAGGGGGGGCTTGAGGGGGCACTAGGATCTACTAGAATATAATAACTCCCCCAAAGATTTCTGCCCCACTTTCATAGCACATCCAATTTTGACAAAAAATGTTTAAATGGCAACCGCAAAATTAGACTACAATAAAAAAGAATGCCATATTAGCTTAGGGCTAACTACATATAAACTACATTTAAAACAGAAAAGCAAACATGGTAGTGAGTGGGGGTACGCTCCATTGTTAAAAGGCTCCAACACATGGTATGTGAGCCCCCACATTGAACATCTTAGAGCACCTTAGAGCACCGTTAACGCCTCCAACCAAAACTGTGTGCCCCTGACATCAGCACTGGACCCAGATATGACACTGGTTTAAAATCTTTCAAAAGCATCTCTTGGTTATTTTGTGATATTTATTTATCTTTATTTATACAGGTGAGACCCAATGAGAGCACTTTAATTCTCTTTTTCAAAGTCAAACATAGCAAATGAAAGTAGCCAAAAAAGGATGACGTCGTAAAACTTTGGTTATTGGTGGTTTTCAGACTGTACAATGCGATGATGTCATACTCCCAGGTGAGGGAACTTTATTCTGTTGGATTACATTGTACTTTGCCATGAAATAGCCAAAAGGTAAAAGCACAAATCATTTCGATTAATGACTAGACCCAAGAACTCACTGTATTACAAAACAAATCTGCATTTTAACATTATTCATTTTATCTGTGTTAAATATTATTGACCTACAGAATGTTGAGCTGTCGTCTGAAACACAGTGATATAAATTGTAACAACCTTCGCTAGAAAAGTGCAAGAGAGTTTCCAAAGTCAGTGTATCAATTGTACAACTTGAAGAAATATCACTATTGTTACATAAGCTTTTACTTTGCATTTAAACTTTCTAAAAACCTAGCACTAAACTGCAGTCTTTTGGCCCTCCTCAGGTCCCGTAGCTCCTCCTGCTTTAAAAATCCAGTAAATCACAATTGATGCACTTGTCTCACTGCTGCTCTGTCACTCAAACTGCAGCTTAGAGCCCATTGCCTCTAACCAGGTTAAACTAGAACGCATTCTTCCACTGCCTCCCCTCCAACCGCCCGCGCCACGATTCAATTTTTGCATCGATCTCGCGCAAAAAAGGCCCAAGAAATCAGATCAGAGGAGTACTAAAAGCTTTAGCCTGAATCAATCAAAATACATGAATAACATACTAGATGTTTTAGTATGTTTTAGGGGGCATTACTGTAGTTATGCCATCTCAAATATGAAATCTAAACAAGAGGAATGTAAGCTAAAACCTATTATTTTCAGGCAGATAGTCGGAGCAGGGATAAAGACCTAATGGGCAATGGCTTTAAATATGATGGAAAAACTGTGTCCAAACTAATAAATGATAGATTCTTGTTGAAAATGTTCATCTTTTGTTTACTGGAGCTGTCCATGGCATTGTACTATGGGCCTACTGTTGGACTTCAGATGGCATCACAACATCTTATAGGGGTCTTAAGCAAGATGAGGGGAAGCAGAATATCATTTACTGAACATGGTTGGACAAGTACAGAAGGATAATGGACCTTGTCACTAATATAAATTGTTAGGAATTTCATTGTATATGTACTATGAAAATGCAATGTAATCTAACCAGGAATTGTTGGGTCAGATTTTCTTCAATATCTGCAGTGTATAAATGTAAAAAAATTAAGGTAGGAAGTTATTTTGTTATTTATTTTTTATGTGCAGTGGTGGAAGGTAATGAAGTACAAGTAGTAAAGTACTGTATTTGCAAAGAATTTTAGGTATAGTACATATAAGTATGTATAAGTACTTTTCATATGATTTGAGGGGTTATTTTTTTTTTTTTTTTACCATGTTTGTAGTAACACCGTGACTAGTTTTTGAGTTCAAGCTTTGGCTTTGAGCAAACACAAATAAACACACAAAATTCATGAAAAAATTAAGAAATGTATGTGTATTGTTGACCAAAATATGTATATTTTTTAATCAATATCACTACATTTAACACTTTTAAACTTTTCACTCTTAAAGTACATTTTTAAACAGGTACTTAAATACTTTTACTTGAGTAGATTTTTCATGTGATACTTTTACTTTTACTTTCATGTGATACTTTTACTTGTTACCTCTGTATCTGTACTTTGACTACAGTAACAAAATTGAGTATTTCATCCACCACTGCATATGTGATTGAATAAACTGTGTGATAGCAGATACAATTACTATAATTTATAATCTGGTTTGACAAATTCATTTTCCTTTTGGAGATTTTTGCGTGAAAATACCATATAACAGTAAAATTACCAATGCTGGGGTTCAGTTTACATTACAGCTCTCTATTCATGGGTTTCAAGCTATGGTAATGGTCCTTTGATGCCATATATTTATCATAAAACCTTTGAATTAAGAAGGAATTACTAGCCCACAGTGTTTAGGTGAGATATGGACAGGCAGGATTCAGCATTTGTGGATTTTCCTTTTTGGTATTTCTTATGATAATCCAATCCAACTGATCCACGATTTCTGTCAATAATACATCAGAGCCACATTCTAGGATCTGTATCGTCCAATCAGAGCGCAGCAGCCGTCTGGCACCAGGTGGACTGTGGCAGAACAGGGGTAAATTCCTCATGTGGGTGCTCAGTGCTCAGACGTGTCAGGGAGCACCGTGACAGACACTGGGCTCAAAGTGAAGAAATATGAGTTTCACAGTGACACAAACATTTTAGAGAATAAACTGTGTAAGAAAACTCTGAGGCAGTTATAGTGGGAATGTTTTTCAGAGCTCAGCGGTGTCAACTAGCAAATATCCCATTCTCAAAAGTCCCATGGCACGAACTACATTTGGTTTGCCTTTGCACTTGCCCATTTCGCTCTAAAGAATGATTCAGGCTTAGTAACTACTTAATCAATATCCTAACCCCTTAATTAAAGAGGGAGTATGACGCAACATTAACGTTTTATAGCTTTCTACCAGGTTATAATGTTGTTCCCTCATCAAAAATATGCCTTAAGTGGTTTTAGATGTCATCAGTGCATGTTTAAGTAATCTTACAATCTCTCCGGGCATTATCTGAGCCCTCCTTACACTTAGGCTTGTGGGCCGAGCCTTCTAGAGGCTTGTACTGCTATGTAAAACATGCTCCCACCATAGACTGTATAAAGAAGTGGACTAAGGGAGTGTGACATGACCCCTAGCGCTCGGTCGAATGAAGCTCGTTGAGGCTAGCAGTTATAGGGGCGAATTTGAAGTTATTCATGTTGGTATCTTGATTAATGGACACAACAGCAAAATACAAATACCAGGATCATGTAGAGCGGGTTAATACAAACATTTTAGGATGAAAATGATGAGCCTGACAGCAGCAGATACAGAGAGAGGGGCAATAGCTTTCTAATGTAAAGTGAATTGGAGCCTAGAGTTGATGGGGCCGGAAGCGCGCCCATGCTCACTCCCCATTTGAAATGCAGCAGCTAGCAGATTAGCCATGTCCATTTATATATACAATCTGACTCCCACACAGCAATTTTTCATAAATACAGAACAATACATGACAACTTCACAAATCTAATGCAATGTGCAGTAGGTTCATTAGCAAAATTCAAGCTGATTGTGCTGTGATAGTGCTCTGAAGCATCAAAAACGAAAATGAAACGTATTAAACATTTGAATACACTGTTTTCAGCAAATATAGTATTTTCAAAACAATAAAAAGTAAACTGTAACATCTGAATGTAATGTGTTAACAATGAATCCACTATAAAAGTGTAACACCTCCTCTTTAAGTAATTACTAAAATAATTTAAGTGCCCTAAATCGTTCTTGATAAACTATTTCATCGTGAATTAGGTCTTTCTTCATGCTTTATTAAGGCTAATTAAAGTGTTATTACACAGTGTAACCCAGTCATCATGTTTTACACAGCCAATTCGCAATCGTCTTTCACTTATTCCCTGTTACATCCGATCCGACTTCATCCTTGACTCCTGTCCCTCTCGGCTACACCTCCTTATCCATCACACTGCGAGGACAGAATTAACTTGCAGATTAAATGTTTGTGACTTGTATTGATTTATAGATCGGGGCTAAAGTGTGCATGCGCTCTGCTGGGCTGTGCTAAAGCTAGTAATAACCTCACAGATGGTCAGGGTCTGGGGAACAATCGCACAGGGTTGATTGCTCACTGGCACAAGACAAGGCTGACAGGAGGCGGAGCTACACTATATATGCATGAGTCTGTTTGGGCGGAGAGCAGGAGGAGAGGGAGAGGGGGTTGTTTAAGTTTAACTAGCCCACTGTCGAACATTAAAAACAGGACAATGTGGAGTGGGCGCCATGTTGGATTTGATAGGCTACTACCACAGACATATGGAGAGGAGTGGATGTAGTTTTACGCTCACCAGCAGATGGGATGTGTGAGGGATATGTGTTAGCTATTATTTGTTATGATCACAGGGAGTATATTGTAGTTGAAAGATGGAGAAAATATAGGAGGGGATTCTAATTTTATTTAATTTGTGCCAATGTGTCAAGGAGCAACTCACCAATAGTTTGAATTTAACATAGCATAAGATAAGAGAACCTTTATTTGTCAGAAAATGGGGAAATTAACTTAAAATACGAAAAGAGCAAATGAATAACAATAAAACCTCAAAAGAAAAAGTCATCCGACCTAATAACTAGATAACAAACCACAGTTTATATTGGAAAGTCCATCCATATGTCCATGTCCCTTTACATTTTCAATTTTGCTATTTAAAAGTAGTGGGGAGTCTGCAACCTGCATTTAATTTCCAGCTCCAAACCATGAATATTGTGGCTGTGTCTTTATGTAAGACACTTCACCCACCTACTGTGGAATTCTGGTGAACGATTGGTAATGTTTGTCATGTCCCAGCCAACGTCAGGGCAGAAGTAACGTACCGCCATTAAAATCTTCAAAACATGCCTAATATATTTAAACAGCACTGTACCTTCCTGGGTTTTACATAAAGCAAATGTGGAAATCCTTGCAACTAGTGAGGAAGTAGTGATTTAATGTTTTGTGAATGGGGGAGTCATTCCAAGTACCCCAACTACTTCCCATGATCATGTTGTCCATTACTTTGCACTGTTTAAGCCCTTGTGTTTCATATAATACATTCATCTCAGCCTGAAGCCTATAGAGCCCATTTACTTCCACAGTCTGCAGATCATGCGTCCCGATGGAGAAATGGTTCACTGTTGCACGCGCAGCAGCGTCTCTACAGGCCGTAAATCCACTGTGTGTGTCACTTATGCAAAGTCATGTAAATGTGCCTCATGATGAAGACACACGGGCTTTTAAAACACAGGAGAGCGACGCGACACAGTACTGCTCAGTCTGCACATGACTGCTAAAGGGATATCTACGTTCATGAGAAGGACTTTTACATTACATTTTACATACACTATATAAAAGACACACATGCTTTTATTTCACTGTCTGACATGAAATCAGACTAAACCTTTCCTGTTTTAGATCAGTTAGGATTACCAAAAATATTTCTCTTTGCTTAATGCCAGAATAATGAGAGATAGATTTTTAAAGACAATTTTTCATTGCTTTCTTCCAAGTCAGAAGTTTACATGCATTTCATTAGTATTTAGTACCATTGCCTTTTAACTGAATGACTTGGGTCAAACGTGTAGGATATCCTTCCACAAGCTTTTTACAATCATTGGCAGGAATTTTGGCCGATTCCTCCGGACAGAACTGGTGTAACTGAGCCAAGTTTGTAGGACAAAGTTTAGTCTTTCATGTCAGACAGTGAGAAAAAAGCATATGTGTCTTTTTATATAGTGTATATAAGCCTCTGGTTTCAACAGTATCCGTATTGATTTATAGTTTTAGAATTAATTATATACATTGTGGCATGCAAAGCAGTAGGTAGACATCTTGAAAATTTAAAATAAAATTGAAACTGTTTTGAACCATTGTGCACTTTTTGCTTACGACATTCCATATGTGTTTATTCATGTTTTTGATGCCTTAAAAACTACAAAAGTTTGACTGGTAGTGTATGCAGCACTACTCTAGACTACTAAATGAAACTACTACTCATTTCTACTCGTTCTCTTTGGAGTGGATCGGTATGGTCGGTATGGTCTCCACTGTCACCGTGCTGCCCCATTTGAGGGACCTTGGAGGGTACTAGCTCCCGCTCTTGTAAAGATAAAAAATGTGACGTTTCTAATCCATAATGCTAATCTAACATGTACCAAATCCAATGCATTACATAAATAGATGCTAAAACCCAGTGTTGAGGTGAAGAGAAGCGAAATAAAGGCAGAAATGTATTAAGAAAACAGTTATGCTTGGGTGACGTCAGTGTCTCACGGAGCAGAGCCCTGCCGCTGGACCCTTGCCCAGAGCATGGGAGCAGCCCCAAGTGAACCGTGCCAGTGGAAAAGAGGCTTAAATTAGTAGTAAAAGAAAATAGTAAAAACAAGTCTTTAACATACATTCTGAATTCAAGTCATTTTAACTCTCATCGCTTCCATTCTTTGCAGCGTTTTCCTCTCTCTAGTCTGAGCTCTGTCTGCCACTGCTGCAGTTTATCAAGTAATTATTGTTTGATTACAGCCTTTCATTATCTGCACTGATTGAGTCACAGGCACCGCCAAAGGTCAAGTGCTATTAACGCTACGCTGTGAATCATATTTCCAACCGAGCACCCCTGTTTGCCCGCTGCCCCGCTCCGAAAGGGCTAATCGGGAATGCATTTGTTTGAGGCCAGTTCCCAAAAGACATCCCAGCGAGGAATATCAATGTAATGCGAGATCAGAGAGGCACAGGGGAGCAGTTCAAACCAATCTGATCTCAACAAATGATAGGACGGATAAAGGCTTGTAAAACCGTTTTGGACAATTAGAATGTGAGGGGGTGTACATATCAATACAAGGATCAATTAAAATGTAATCACAGCCATGCATTAGGTAAGAACCAAGATTTTAATAGTGAATAATTGACTGGGAAATTGAGAAGCTTGTTACTTACTGGTAAATAGCAACTTAGGTCCTATATTACGCAAAATTGACTCTTTTGAGCTTCAAGCCATGTTAGAAGGTTGTTACCTTCTCAAAAACATACCCGGAGTTGTGTTCTGTTTCACTCATACATGTTAAGTAACCGTTTATTATTAGTCTGGCTACATCTCCAAATCTCCAAATGCTTCGTTCCACCTTGTAATTGGCAATTCCAGGGCTGAAATTCTCCAAATGATTCTAGTGAAGGTGTATGGAGTTTAAAAACACAGTGGAGCACTTCCTGTATTACCACATGACATCACAAGGTGGAACAGAGTGTTTTCTTTTTGAGAGAAAAACTTAGCCTAAATATGCAGGGTTTGAGTTACACATGCCAATAAAACAAAACAACTCCAGGTCTGTTTGTGATGAGGAAACAACATTATAACATAGATCAGAAAATGGCACAATATGGGCCCTTTAAATGTCCTATAGTCTATAGATTTTTTCCCCATGTATTTGAGCAAAATTTGCCTTGCCCAAGTACAGATATATTGTATAAGGTCAAAATAGGTCAGCTGCTTTCTATCCACATCTAAATAAAAAGTATTTTATTATCCGCTAATCAGGAAGTGCACTGTTAACATGCTAGTTGTGGTTGTTAGATTTACTCTGCACTGCGCTCTGAAAGTATGCATAAAGTAAATGAATAAAAATCAAGGATAATACCTCTTATGGTAAACGCAATGTAATGGATTTTAGGGACCGTTTGCATTTCCTCTTTTCTGTCACATTTTGTTTGTTATCCAATTTTATTTTACGTACGAAAAGCTTGAAAATGAATACACTTTAGCTAAGTTGATCAAGTGTTCACTAAGTTGTATTCATCACGCCTGCAAATGTGAAATTATTTACCAAAAGCTCTAGATCAGTGGCTCTCAAACTTATCACAGCAAGAACCACCAAAGAAAAGATATGGCTTTCAGAGTACAACCACATCTAAATCAAGTAGGAGCCAAACCAGGTCTAAAAGTGGACTACATTATTTCCACTGTAGTTCTAACAAAGACATTATCAAAAGTAGGACAAAAAAGGGGATAAAACTGACTCTAAATGAACCTGAACACTAATAACAGCTTTACAACCACTGCTCTAGATTAAAAATATGAGTACTTTGTTGTGTTAAAAGGACCCTCATTGTGAATACATCCACAGCACACTGGGCCTATATCACATCTAATGTAAAATGAGATAATCCTGCAATGTTTTGATCATGTGGATGTCAGTACTGATAACATAGTGCTATGCAAGATAAAACTTCTCGTCAAATAAAGATATATGATCCATAAGGTAATCAGAATATCCATCACCTTGAGTATATCTGTAACATGTATAGACACTGTAAGGCCTTACCTGGGAGGGAATGAGATCTCCAGTTCCGTCAGTCGATCCTTGAACACTGACAGCTCTTTATCATATTCTAAAAGCTGCAAAACACAAATAAAAAAGTTTTAGTGAAGTGTAAAATTATGACTAGTGCAGTTTTAAATGATCGGTCTGTATCATAGGCCAGTAAAAAGAGATACAACTGGATTAAAATTGAAATCACAATTTTGTTTATAATTTTATGTGTAGTAATGGTGCAAGTTTTTATATGCACCATGTTTTCAACGGTTAGCCACCACATAATTAGGATTTAAATAATAGAGTAATGTAAAAGTCTACAGTTTCGTTGGTTGGATTATTCTTAATATAATCTCAATCTTAAAAATCCAGTTATGTTAAAGGGCCCATGTTATGATACGTTATAATGTTTCCTCATCAAAAACAGGTAACATAGACGTACTTAACATAGAAATTTTCATGTTTTTTAACTTGAAAACTACCGCTTCATTACATCACAAGGTGGAACAGAGCATTTTGAGTTTTGGAGACGTAAACAGACTAATAATAAAAGGTTTACTCAAACGTGTGAATGAAACAAAACAAGCCCAGGTATGTTTTTGAGGAGGTAACAACATTCTAACATGGCACAAACTATAATGTGTAATATAGGACCTTTAATGTACAAAGGCAAAATATTATGTATATTTCCACAATCTTAACAATGAAATATGGAGGTTCAAAAACACAAAATATCCAAGGTTCTTGTTCAGACACAAATGCCATGGGTTCAGTCAGTATTTGAGCTTATTGTGAGGGCTATTCTGCAGAACATCCCTTCGTAATTTGAATATATTTTAAACAACTGGTCAATCCATATGTCCAACCATGATCTACAATATTAAAAAAAGTCGAATTTTTTTCCATTTCAGTCTACTCTCCAGTCATCTCTCCCATCCACAGCCAGTCTCTCCACAGTGACAGTGAATCCTATGAGCTCTCATCCATCATGTGTCCTCTCTCCCCTCTCCCCCCTCCCTGCTCCCAAACCCATAAATCATTAATGAAAAGTGCAATTAGCGGCGCCTTGTACACATTAATTATGTTTGAGATGAACAGGTAGTGGAGCCACCTGCATGACTGCCTTCCTGAGTGACTGACAGCTCCATAAGTCCCGCCCCTTCCTTTTCAGACAGGAAGATGGCTCGTGTACAGCAGGATGTGTCGGTAATTGAGACATTGTAGAAAACTGAAGCTGACAGCGGCTGCACGATGTTAATGGCATTACACTGGTGTAGAACAAGGAGCCAATAGGAGCACAATGAAACATCAATGGCATGTTGTACCTCAATATGATCTGGATTAATGCACGACAAATTGTTGTTGTATCCGTGAATGATGACTAGCTCTCCATGTAATTACTTTAAATGATGCATATATTATAGGTACAAGTATAAATAGTGTCAAAAATAAGTTCCATATGGATACTCACAACTTGGAACACTAATAAGATAACTTTGTGTAGGTGACTTTTGATGGACAAGACAAGAGGAGTATTTTCGTAAGACATAACCCACGCCAAAATAAGAGCAGCAGCAGCAGTGTCAACTAGACCGATAACAAATTTTGAAGTTGGATATATTGCTACAGCTAGATGATAAATGATAATATTGAAGCTAATTTGTGCCATGGACACAATAACCCAAGAGCAACCTCAAAAAACTATTCTAAATCTATATAATATTGTTAAAAAAAACCCTGAGATGCAATTAAAAAAACAGCAGAATAAAACTCTAGTATTTTATTTGCAGCTGTAATGAGTCATAGAAGTTATTTATTCAACCTTTTATAGCTTAAATCATATCACAGAGCCAAAGATTTACCAAAACTTTACCAAAATTTCCCAGCAGCGCAAAGAAAAAGTTCACACGATAAATATTGACCACAAAAATATGTTGTTCCAGCTTCATATATGGAATCATAAGTCGATATAGTAATTAATGTGACAGGCCTAGTCTCAACTCACTAGAACCAGTCTCCAAAACAGACCAGTAACTGACCAGTAACTTTCATGTCAGCCTGTCGGCATAGTAACCAAGTGTCACATCCAAAACCAGGTGCATTAACAATAACACGTAAACAGTTACAAGAACAACAAAAGGTGTCAACTCTGACTAAACTCAAAATATCAGATCATTACAATATTTACAGTGAGTCGAAGGATAAAACAGTATAACTCATTTTAATTTTCTACAAAGGCTAATCAATAAACATTAGTAATAGGAATAGCATTAGTAGTAGTTGAGGCAGTAGTGACTCAAAGGTTAAGGCATTTGTCCAACCAACCCAAAGTTTTGCGGTTCCAACCCAGAAGGTGTGTTGTTGTTGTTGTTTTGTCCTTGGGAAAGACACTTTACTCATCTTGACTATGTTGAATGCAGTGTGTAAGTAAATGGTTGTGGCTAGAGGGGCTGGTGGCACAGATTGTTAGCCTTGCTTCTGTCTGACTACCCCAGGGCAGTTGTGGCTACCGAAGGAGTGAATGAATATTGCAATGTACAGCGTCTCTGAATGAGTGAAGTTTGTATAATGTAGCGATGATAATGGTGGGTGTAAATGAAACAGGATTCTAGTTGCAGCACAACCGCCCTTTGACAATGCAGATACTAAATGTGTATATTATAAATCAGAGTAATGTCTTAATAACCTTTCCCTCTCTCTCTTTAAATCCTGCCCTCCTTCCTTCTGTCAGTCCCTCTCTCTCTCCCTCCCTCTGCACCGGAGCGTGCCGTGATCATGTGCCACTGGTGTAGAACAGGGGCCATTACGGGGACGCAGAGGCCCCTCGGAGCCCGGTCCCGCTGGTTCAGGAGGGCAGATGGACCCCATTCATCAAACTCACGGAGCAGGAGGGAGGGGTCACACCAGACACACCCAGACAGTGTGGATGAGAGATGGGACGGCACGCATCACTGTACCACCCCCTCCTCCTCCTCCTCCTCACCCTCGCCACAACCGCCAACAAGCACACACAGTGGCCTGGGACACGGGGAGGAGGCGAAGGTCATTTTGAACTCAAACTCAATCAATAATCAACTGTTTTGTAGAGGTATATTAGTTCTGGTGTGAGATCGAGTGACTGCATTTGAAAGAATAGCTGTCTACATAAGAATTGTTTTATTATATCGTTAATGCTCACGGAAGGTTATACTACAAATCTCACCAAAACCAAAATAGGTCAGATCTCAAATATCAACCATGTAATATTTTGGGCTAAGTTTATAATTTGACTTCCTTCCAGTAAATGTGAAGTAGAGGTAATTCCATAACTGTAACCCTTAGCAAACATACTGTAAATAAGGGCCAAAGATCAAATTTATACTATAGTTTTGATAAAAAAAATTATACGATATTTTATGATTTTTCTTTAATTAATTTGTATACTGTCAGAAAAATGTGTTCCTTCTGTGTTATTTGGCTTTGGTTTGTGTGGATGGATTTTTGTGTGTTGATGACCTACATAGACAGGCTTTTTGTAATTTTCAGCTTTAAAAAATAATAATAATAAAAAAAATTTAAAAAGTAAAAATCTGTCACTAGGCCTGTCACGATAACAAATTTTGAAGTGTGATATATCGTTGAAGTAAATACCGATGATAAATTATAATACTGAAATCAAATCAGAAAGCAGAATTATCCCCCAAACAGTATTGTAAATGTACAATATTGTTAAAAATATGAGCTGCAACACTTACTAACTAGTAGTTAGTTTGTTTCTATAATGAGTCATAGAAGTTCATATTTTAACCTCGTCTCATTGTAGTACATCATTTTTTCCCCCCTAGTGCAAAGAAAAAGTACCCACGATAAATTTTAAACCCCAAAAAATATTGTTCCATCTCTCAGGTACACTATTTATTGCGACTTGGTACTATTCCATCAAGCAAAGTAATAATTAAAAAAACATGAAAACCTATCACAAACACTTTAATCTCCAAAGAATGAGAAAATACAGAAGTGTTATCCTAGTAGCGAAATGTGGTTTGAAATAAATGTATAACTTTAGCATTCATTATATTATTGGACTACTTTTATGTTAAAGGAAGGCCATAAGTGAAATCATGGGGAAAAAACAACAACTACAAGTTAATCAGTGCAGTACTATTATGTGACGTATAGTTTTTGTTTGTTTTTTTAATATACATTTGGATATCTACTTTACATATACTACTTTTGCCATGGCATTCCCTGGTTGCCATTCATTATGTTCATTTGTTTTGGATAATTAGCTCTTTTGGTTGATTCAATTAAAATGTTACGGTCTGGACAATATCACCTAATTAATCCTTTCCCATTAGCACCAATTGTAATTCACCCCCTGCTCCATCTTATTTGGACACTGTGTTTGCTCGTCCGATTATTGGTGCATAGAGCAGTCTAAACAGCAGCAGATAAGCAGCATATGGCCCTGTGTGTGTCTACCTATTGTCTCTGTTAAGTGAATGTTGAGTAATTCATTCAGGTGAGTGGAAAAAAAACAGCGAACACGCATTTCACGCCACATTTCTCTGTAGGTCAATTAAACATAATGCATTGGCGGGTCACTGCTCCTCCAAAAACAGCTTGTATTAGTTTAAAGGGCCCATATTACGCTATCTTCTGATCTATGTTATAATGGTGTTACCTCATCAAAAATATACCTCGAGTTGTTTCATTCACGCATGTTTAACACACAAACCCTGCGTATTTCCACATTGTGACTTCATGTGGTGATCATAGACTGAATAAAGAAGTGGATTAAGTGAGTGTGACGTCCCCCATGGCTCAAATGAAGCTCACAGAGATTAGAAGTTATAAGGGCGAATTTGGAGTCAAGTTCCATATTTGGATTTCCGATCGCGAGTATCATAGCAACCAAAGAGCCAATCCAGAGCAAGGCTGTTGAAAGCAATGCTTCTTCCTGCCCGTTCTTTTAGTAGGGAGTGGGCACTTGGCAATGCTGTCAATCAAACCTGTTTCTAACGCAAGCGGGAGTGACCTTAGGGACAGTAGGCACCTGATTTATCTCTTAATAATGTTCATATCTTGAGTTACAAACACAATAGTGAAATAAAAATACCAGAATCATGCAGAATGGGTTAATATGAAAATTTTAGGACCAAAATGATGAGGCTGTCTGCAGCAGTTACAGAGAAGAGAGAGGGGTTTTCCTATGTAAAGTGAATTGGAGCCAGAGTCAATGGGGCCGGAAGTGCACCTATTCTCACTTCCTATTTGGAACACGGCGGCTAGCAGGTTAGCTATGTCCATTTATATATACAGTCTGTAGTGGTGATAAAGGAAGTGGTCCACTGTGTTTTTAAACTCCATACACTATTTCAATCCTGCTAATCTCTATGAACTAAAAGTCAAAATTAGCTGTTAACTTGAAAATTATCACTACATGACATCACAAGGTGAAACAGGTGCAACTCCAGGTATGTTTTTGAAAAGGTAGCAACATTACAGCATGGCTTAAATAATATAGGACCTTTAAGGCTCACTGAAATTAGAGAATCAGAAGTACATTTTAAACTACTATTACATTGAAACTGTCCAATGGGAATGTTGTCACATTTTAAAGATCTTACACGGCTAAACATTTGCTACTGCTCTTGAATAATTAAGATGATACGAATCCATTAACAAAGTGAGGATTACATTTCGACCACTTTAACTTGAGTTTTAGATCGCAATGTCTTAGCGCTGCATATGGGCACTCATATTCTCAACCTAAAAAGTGAACAGTAACAGATTAGACAACTAATAGAGTAACCTTCCAGCTTGGTACTCCTGATCAAAATCAGTTCAACATCTGGAACTGATACTAATTGATACTAAAATAAATACTGAAACAAGAAATCACATACACAGTGGAACAGGCCAATATGGAGTCGCTGTGGCCGATAATTTATCTTAAATTTAAGTGAGGACAGAAAGAATCAGTATTGATATCATACATTCCTTTGTTCCCTCAGGACAAAATTTAACTCCTTGGAAAAGTTTTAGAATAAAAATTGAAGTGAAGTACAATTATTTTGTGTTGAAAATTGTCTATTGTCTAAAAAAGCTTGCCTAGGATCCAGAATACTCACTTATTCAATACTTTATGAAGATGTAAATCTGGTTACTGGTTAATCTCACTGTTTAAAAATGGATGTGATTGACTGGTGGATTAGCAAATCAGGGACATGCACGGTCCGTCCATATCAGAAAAAATAAAGGGAAAAAAATCACATGGGGCTGAAAAACATGGTGGATTTCTACAGAATCAATGAGTGAAGCACTAAACTCTTTTAATGTGAGGTGAGATTAAGTTGATTTTATTTGTAAATCATAGATGACCAAAACACGTCACTGAAAAAAAACCCAAAACAAATCTGACTGCACAATCACGTTTGACCGGGCTTGAGACGCAACAGAGCACGTGGCGACCAGACTGATATCAATCTGTATAAAAAAAAAAATACAGCAAGAGATCACTCTGGATTTGCCAGGCCATAAAAAAGCGCTTTTTTATTATGGTTGTGGCATCTCGCCTATCCCTTAGTATTAAAATCGAGTTAAACATTTTAGTACTGTCACTGAGACAACATTACTCATTTGTACTTCCATAGAAAATTAATTATTAACAAAACCACGGTATATACAAGGCCGACAGTTTCCATGGTATCCACTTAAAACCACCCAATGTGTAATAAGCGTAAGAAGATGAATGAGTGAACAATGTCTATTTCCCAAACAGTATGGACGGGGAGCGCACATTTCACGCCACATTTCTCTGTAGGTCAATTAAACATCATCACAGCTGCTTTGGCGGGTCAGTGCTCCTTAAAAAACTGCTTATATTGGTTCAAGGCCCAATGACATTATACAAGGGGGGTGCAGTTTGTCACTCGGAGCGACCTTGGAGGGGTGAGGAAGATGGGCCACTGATGGTTATGTCCGGTACTGAGAAAGATGAAGAGGTGTCTAGGGGGAAAACTGCTGTCGACCACTATATGAGGCCTGCCTGGTTCGCTGATCGGGTTTGCCTTAAATCACAATACTTTGATAGTTGGAAGTTGTGGTGCAAAAAACGCCCAAATATAAAGATGTCTATAATACGAAGTCATTTGTCCCGTAGCTGTAATTGTGCTTTGATTTACGTCTTGTCAAATGAACGGTTCGACAACACCAACGGTCATTAAGAAGCGTCGATAAATGCAGGGGTGAAAGGTCGTTTGATTTGATTTTTGCGTCTCACACTTGACTTTCATTGAGCAGGTCATATTTTTCCCAAGCGCTTTTTATTGGATCTTCATTATTTTGTGGGGAAAGAGATAAACTATCATTGACTCAGGGAGGGGCTGGGTGATTGGTTTGGTTTTGGGAGGGGTCAACTTAAACTCAAAGTGAACAGACGATATGACATGATGTAATATGATACTTATACAATTGCTGAATAAGACTGAAGAAAGGTTACTTTATCATTAGTTTATAAGTATATTGTAATCCACATATGTAAATAAGTTATGTCTGAAAGTTAGTTTTATAAATTAGGTATATATAAAATAGTTTGTCTTCTTCAAAACATTTAAAAATAACAGATTAGAAGCTCCACTATGCTTTTCAGGATAGAAATGGTATTATTAATAATGCAGAAAAAGCACGTTTATATTTGCAGTCACAGAACAGCACCATTGTCTGAGGTACTGCTGTCGTGTCGTGCAGCAAGACACTTTTAATGGCCTACTCAAGTCATAATTTGCTGTAAATTCAAGAGTTGGAATTGGATCACGTAATCATGATGACACTATTGGGCGTGTATTGGATTGATTGGGAATATTGAACGCACATAAACAATACAAACTCCACACAGAAAGGCGACATCCTGAATGAGACTCAAACTTTCTTGGGACTTTCTTGCTATGAGATGAGTGCGCCACCAACTCAGACTCTTATCTTTGGAAATAAGCAAGAAAAGTTTTGAAAAATCGGAATAAACTACAAAAAAGTCATTCTTATTATTGGCAGTTGTATTACTTTTCAAATAACCAGTTTTCCCTTAAAGACGAGTTAATTTTCACCTTATTCCAGAAGCAAACTGTTTAAAGGTGCATTGTGTAACTTTCGTTGAAGGGTCCGGCACCTACTTGTTTCTATGGAGATGTTTTTGCTTTGCTTGCGATGTTCCACAGTATGGACTTGAACAATGAACAACAGAATGCCTCATTTTGCAAGGTATTTTTAAGCAATAAAACACCTATAACTAAATAATTGCAAAATATATACGTTTAATGCCATACTGTGAAATATTCCAGGCAAAGCAATAACATCACCATGCACACAAGTAGGTGGCGCACCAGAAAAGTTACATAGTACATCTTTAAGTCAATATAAACGTTTTAGGGCCAGGTTTGATGGCGCTTCCTGTTCTTTATTTGGATCCTTGACAGCAGCAGCAGATCTGTATCCGACATTTGTTTTTATAGATCCATCCGTTAGCTTTAGCCCCTTCGCGCGATGCTACACCTTCGTCATGACAACAAGCCTCGACACAGGGGTTCATCAATTGGTCCGAGCGAGTACACAAACACAACCTCCCATCTGCCCACTGCAGCCTGATAAAGTTACAATCAAAAGATACTGAGGCAAAATCAATGTGGAAGAGGACGCTGCCGGAATAGAAAGAGAGAGAGAGAGGGGATGGGGAGAGGGGGATGAAGCGAAAGAGAGGCAGGGAGGGGAAGAGACCAAAAAATTAGAAGGGAGAGAGAGAGTGAGAGATGAAAGAGAGGGGAAGAGGAGAAAATATGAGAGAAGAGTGGGGTAGAAAGCAAAAAAGGACCAAGAAGAGAGAAAGTAGAGGGGCAGTAAGAGATGGAGAAACCAAGAGAGAGAATAGAGGGAAAGAGAGGAGATAGGCACAAAGTAAGAGAAAGGACAGAGACAAGAAGGGAGAGAAAAGGGGAGAGAGCAAGAGGGTGAGATAGGAGAGGGATGTGAGGGGGCAGAGAGAGAAACAAGTTGAGAAAGGAAGAGAGAGAAAAGAGATGAGTGAAAAAGAGAGAGAAGACAGGGGGAAAAGAGGTAGGGGGAAAGAGAAGATAGACAAAAGGATATAGAGAGAAGAGAGGTGGAGAATGGGGGGATGAGAAAGATGGGGGAGAGATACAGAAGAAGGACAGGGTAAAGAGACAGAAAAAGAAGCAGGGGATAGAGGAAGAGAGATACAGAGATGGAGAAAGGTGGAGAGATACAGACAAGGAGAGAGCAAAGAGAGAGGAGAGAGGAAAAAATAGGGGATAGAGGAAGAGACAGAGATAGACAAAAAACTATAATCAAGGGGATAGAGGAAGAGAAGAGATAGTAAGACTAAAGAGAGTAAAGAAAGAGAAGGAAGGAGAGAGATAGAGAAGAGCGATACAGACAGGAAGAAAGTAAAGAGAGAAAGTGAGAGAGAGAATCAATGAGAGCGTGGAAGAAAGATACAAAGAGGGAGAGAGTATGCAGAGAGAATGAAGGGGAAAGAGAAAATGAGAAAGCGAGAAGAGAGATACAGACAGGGAGAGAGAAAAGAGAGAGGGGGAGAAAGAAAGCAAGAGGGACAGCGAGAGAGAGAGAGAGAGAGAGAGAGAGAGAGAGAGAGAGAGAGAGAGAGAGAGAGAGAGAGAGGCAGTCTGAAAATGTAATCTTCCCAAATCCTCATCAGGGCTCTCCATCGTCCCGCCGTGACAGCCCCGCGGATAATTAATTATACAATTTCGATGAGAATATCGACTAAACAAAGCCATTACTCATCGCAAAAGTCAATAAGCATGGACACATTCAATCATGTCCTGCCCAATGATTACTCCTTTCAAAATACAATAATTATTTTCAAGCGCTGCCTCGAATTAAATTTCTGTCAAGCCGGTACAAGTCTCGTGGTTGATGGAGGATGCGATGGATTTTTCCTGGCAGAGTGGTTTCCCCCGTGGAGGAGTGTAAGGAGAGGCATTCATCCTGTCGGAAAGGTAGTTTGTTTTATAAGGATCATAACCACACCATAGCCATGCGATTATCTCTGATGCCCCAATTTGGTGTCATCTATCTGGGCTGCGCTAAGGGGAGAAGGGGGAGAGGCTGGTACTCTGTTTGTGCAAAGATGTAATGATTTTGGCTGAGTGTGCGGCGCTAAAGACGCGAGATACAAGGTTTTTCAAGTCAATCTTAATGTTATCGTCATATTGGCTTGTGCTAAACAACTTGAGACAGGCGTTTTAAGATGTTTTTCGCTATAGGGATACGGAAGCGATTTCACTTCGTTGCAATGCAGAGACAAGACGCATTTGTTTAGCGCTTTCTAAAGTCGAGTCAAGACTTTGAAGGTCCTACATTACACAAAATGGATTCTTGTGAGCTTTAAGCCATGCAAAAACATACCTGGAGTTGTGTTTTGTTTCATTCACACATGTTTAAGTACGTTTTTATTATTAGTATGAGTGAATCTCCAAGGCTCAAAATGCTCTGTTCCACCTTGTGACGTCATAAAAGTGGTAGTTTTCAAGTTAACGACTATCTTTTATCTTTAGTTCAGTAGAAATTCGCAATTCCAGGGCTGAAATAATCTAAATCTGTTCTGATGAAGGTCTATGGAGTTTAAAAATACAGTGGAGCACTTCCTGTATTAGTACATGACATCAGAAGGTGGAACAGAGTGTTTTCAGTTTGAGAGAAGAAACAAAACACAACTCCGGGTATGTTTTTGATGAGGAACCAGCAATATAACATAGATCACAAAATAGCGTAACATGGGCCCTTTAAAGTAGCTAATTTTTCATAATTAAAGTATATTATAATATTTTAAAGAAACTATTGAATATTTTGTCTCCTAAATACAAAAAAATTTCAAACAAAAAAAAATTTCCCAACAAGTGCTGATCAATCTAGAACTGAATATTAGCTACTACAATTGTCCAAAAATGATCATGATTTTTTATAAAATAAAGAATATATCCACTTCGAGTAGGTTGGCTCTCATATTCTTAAAGCACTAGTCTTATGTAATTATTTTTATAGCTTGATTAATGGTCTAGGAAACATACTAATTAAGATCATATATTACAAAATGATTGATAGATGAATAATATTGTTTAACATGTGTAAACACGCTGGTGTTGTTCCCAGTAACCACAATGACATTTGGTGTAATTTTGTACAGACAGAAGATGGATCACTCAGTCAATGAATCGACTACTCAAGGAAAGTGTCACCAAAAATACCACGTGAGTACAAATGATTTATGATTTAGTTTTTTGGGATAATTTTGAGAAATATTTTTGGCGCTATAAGAGGCAAAATTATACTAAATTGTGTTCTGGCTTGGCTTGTTTGTACTACATGGGACTTATGACTTATCTTATATAAGACTATGTCACTACACAATGTTAAAGGTAAGATCTGTGGAGAGGTGACTCCGCTCACAATAAGAATGCATGTTTTTCAAGCAATAATATCTCTATAGATATAAGCAGATCAAGGACTCTGCACCAGAAAAGTTACATAGTGCACAATTTTGGCAGTAGTGATTGTAATGTAGTAATTGTAGTAATTTTTACTTTTCTTTTTACTACCGGTAAATGTCACAAAATTTGAAATTGTTATATATTTTTGCATTTAAATCCACTTCAATTCTTGGTAGCCGTTTTTGAACTTTTGTATATTAGCACGTAGCACTATTGCATTCATTCAAATCTTTTACTGCTTGTTTCACACAATAATATTTTTAAATTGTAGTAAAGTCTGAATCATTTTGACTTTTAAAAGCTGTAAACGTGTTCATATCCTTCGCTCCTGTTTAACAAGGAGCAGTGACTTTTAAAGGGCCTAATGTAATACAGGGACGGCTGTGTGTTTACAGACACTTAACTCTCACCTCTTCTGCACTCAGACTGGTTTAAAGTTTTACTCCAGTCATTTAGCCCATCAGAGAGGACAAAGAGAGGGATTGTGGTGCTTAAGGGTGGAGGCTTAAAGAAATTAGAGAGGAGCAGACTCTTTGAGGTACTGGATAAGGATATTTGACCATCTGGATTATGCCAACTTGAATCAAACTAGTTCTTTGTAAACCATTTCATAATACTTAAAGTGATAATTTTAGAATCATAATTGTATGAAGTTAACTTTTCCTTTTAAAGCTTTCCTAACATATTCCCAGTATAATTATCCAGTGCAATGAGATTATTGTGCATTTCACAGCAATGCTAAAAACAACTAGTATGCTAAAAGTGCATCAGTGATACTTTCTGGTTTAAGGAAAGTATATATTTAATAATGCAGACAGGACACAATGGTCCTCCCGTGGACCCACCACCTGCGGGAGGAGCCATGAGGGGCGGGTGCGGAGAGATCCGGGTAGCAGTCGAAGGCGGGGACCTCGACGACCGGATCTCCGGACATGGAGACTAGCTCTGGGGACATGGAATGTCACCTCGCTGGGGGGGAAGGAGCCTGAGCTTGTGCGGGAGGTTGAGCGTTACCGGCTAGATATAGTCGGCCTCACCTCCACGCACAGCTTGGGCTCTGGAACCCATCTTCTTGAGAGGGGTTGGACTCTCCATTTCTCTGGCGTTGCCCGCGGGGAGCGGCGGCGAGCTGGTGTGGGCTTGCTCATTGCCCCACAGCTCAGCCACTGCGTGTTGGGGTTCACTCCGGTGAACGAGAGGGTCGCGTCCCTGCGCCTTCGGGTCGGGGACAGGTCTCTCACTGTTGTGTCGGCCTACGGGCCAAACAGCAGTGCAGAGTACCCGGCCTTCTTGGAGTCCCTGGGAGGGGTACTAGACAGTGCACCAACCGGGGACTCCGTTGTTCTCCTGGGGGACTTCAACGCCCATGTGGGTAACGACAGTGACACTTGGAGGGGCGTGATTGGGAGGAACGGCCTCCCCGATCTGAACCCGAGCGGTGTTTTGTTATTGGACTTCTGTGCTAGTCACAGCTTGTCCATAACAAACACCATGTTCGAGCACAAGGGTGTCCATCGGTGCACATGGCACCAGGACACTCTAGGTCGGAGGTCGATGATCGACTTTGTTGTCGTGTCATCTGACCTCCGACCGCGTGTCTTGGACACTCGGGTGAAGAGAGGGGCTGAGCTGTCAACTGATCACCACCTGGTGGTGAGTTGGATCCGCTGGCGGAGGAGGAAGCCGGACAGACCTGGCAGGCCCAAGCGTATTGTGAGGGTCTGCTGGGAACGTCTGGCGGAGCCCTCTGTCAGGGGGGTCTTCAACTCCCGCCTCCGGGAGAGCTTCTCCCTGATCCCGGGGGAGGTTGGAGACATGGACTCCGAGTGGGCCATGTTCTCCACCTCTATTGTTGATGCGGCTGCTCGTAGCTGTGGTCGTAAGGTCTGCGGTGCTTGTCGCGGCGGCAATCCCCGAACCCGGTGGTGGACACCGGAAGTAAGGGATGCCGTCAAGCTGAAGAAGGAGTCCTATCGAGCCTTGTTGGCTCGTGGGACTCCTGAGGCAGCTGATGAGTACCGGCAGGCCAAGCGTGCCGCGGCTCGGGCAGTCACAGAGGCAAAAACTCGGGGTTGGGAGGAGTTCGGGGAGGCCATGGAGGAGGACTATCGGACGGCCTCAAAGAGATTCTGGCAAACCGTCCGACGCCTCAGGAGGGGAAAGCAGTGCTTCACCAACACTGTTTACAGTGCGGGTGGAGGGCTGCTGACCTCGACTGGGGATGTTGTCGGGCGGTGGAAGGAATACTTTGAGGATCTCCTCAATCCCACTGTCACGTCTTCCGAGGAGGAAGCAGAAACTGGGGACCCAGAGGCGGACTCGTCCATCACCCTGGCTGAAGTCACTGAGGTGGTTGGCAAGCTCCTCGGTGGCAAGGCTCCGGGGGTGGATGAGATCCGTCCTGAGTACCTCAAGTCTCTGGATGTTGTGGGACTGTCTTGGCTGACACGTCTCTGCAACATCGCGTGGCGGTCGGGGACAGTACCTGTGGAATGGCAGACCGGGGTGGTGGTCCCTCTGTATAAAAAGGGGGACCGGAGGGTGTGTTCCAATTACAGGGGAATCACACTCCTCAGCCTTCCCGGTAAGGTCTATTCCAGGGTGCTGGAGAGGAGAATCCGACCGATAGTCGAACCTCGGATTCAGGAAGAGCAGTGTGGTTTTCGTCCTGGTCGTGGAACACTGGACCAGCTCTATACTCTCCATCGGGTCCTCGAGGGCTCATGGGAGTATGCCCAACCAGTCCACATGTGTTTTGTGGATCTGGAGAAGGCATTCGACCGTGTCCCTCGTGGTGTCCTTTGGGGGGTGCTCTGGGAGTATGGGGTCCGGGGCTCTTTGCTAAGGGCTGTCCGGTCCCTGTATGACCGGAGCAGGAGCTGTGTTCGCATTGCCGGCAGTAAGTCAGACCTGTTCCCAGTGCATGTTGGACTCCGCCAGGGCTGCCCTTTGTCACCGGTTCTGTTCATTATATTTATGGACAGAATTTCTAGGCGCAGTCAGGGGCCGGAGGGGGCCTGGTTTGGGAACCACAGGATTTCATCTCTGCTGTTTGCAGATGATGTTGTCCTGATGGCTTCTTCGAGCCAGGACCTGCAGCAGGCACTGGGGCGGTTTGCAGCCGAGTGTGAAGCGGCTGGGATGAGAATCAGCTCCTCCAAATCCGAGGCCATGGTTCTCGACCGGAAAAAGGTGGTTTGCTCTCTCCGGGTGGGTGGTGAGTCTCTGCCCCAAGTGGAGGAGTTCAAGTATCTCGGGGTCTTGTTCACGAGTGAGGGAAGGATGGAGCGTGAGATTGACAGGCGGATCGGTGCAGCGTCTGCAGTGATGCGGTCGCTGTATCGGTCCGTTGTGGTAAAGAAGGAGCTGAGCCGGAAGGCGAAGCTCTCGATTTACCGGTCAATCTACGTTCCTACCCTCACCTATGGTCATGAGCTTTGGGTAATGACCGAAAGGACAAGATCGCGGATACAAGCGGCTGAAATGGGCTTCCTCCGCAGAGTGGCCGGGCGCACCCTTAGGGATAGGGTGAGGAGCTCGGTCACACGGGAGGAGCTCGGAGTAGAGCCGCTGCTCCTACACGTTGAGAGGAACCAGCTGAGGTGGCTCGGGCATCTGCTCAGGATGCCTCCTGGACGCCTCCCTAGGGAGGTGTTCTGGGCATGTCCCACCGGGAGGAGGCCCCGGGGAAGACCCAGGACACGCTGGAGGGACTATGTCTCTCGGCTGGCCTGGGAACGCCTTGGGGTCCCACCGGAGGAGCTGGAGGACGTGTCCGGGGTGAGGGAAGTCTGGGAGTCCCTGCATAGACTGCTGCCCCCGCGACCCGGCCCCGGATAAGCGGAAGAAAATGGATGGATGGATGGAAGGACACAATGGTCTCATTTTGACTCTAGGTGCATCAGGGCAAAACTAATTTTACTCAACATGAACAAACTGTGTAGAGGCCTTTTAATATTGCACCAGTCTGACATCGCACTTTTGGACACTCAAACTAGCATTGCGTTACTTTTATAACTCACTAGACTGTACTAATACTAACACAGACACAGTTGCCCTGGGGCCGTGACCTCTGACCTCCAACTGTCCCTCATACAATGCATATGTGCAACAGTAGGACCCATATTTTTCAAATCAAAGGACATCTACTGTAAAAGAATAATTATTTTGATATACAACGTGATTATTAATTAAGGTTTTAAATCATTATAATATAATAAATATCATGAGGCCTTCATCATTTTCCATATTAAAAATACCATGTTTACTGGTGTATATTTAGGGGTGAGCGATATGCCAAAAAATTCATATCATGGTTGTCATGGTTGAACCAAATCACTATTCAATTTTATCTCAATGAATGTTTTCTTCATCTCTTGTACAGTCTTTAAGAGATAACTAAGGGTGTTTTCAAATCTGTTGGTCCAGTTAACTGGTTCGAATAGGGGCTAAAGCTGAAACATTGTAGCACTTTTCATTTGGTTTGGATCACATTCTCCCCACATTTCAATGCAAATGAACCAAACCCCTCGGCATTGTAAATAGTCCAGAAAACAAGTAGAAGTAGAAACCAAGTTTGCCCACTGCCAGAGGAAAGTCCCTAGCCAATCTGTTACTTGTCAACAAAAGTTAAACTGCATCTTATTTGAGCAATGTTTTGATTTTGCATTTGGGTTTTACAAATACATCGCTGCATGATACAAGAGGGCAGACTAAACATGGAGTTATGACAACTTTATTACCACTGTCCAGATCATAAAGACGTGGATTAAGGTAATACATGACTGTACAGGCCGCTAGAGCATTATACGAGAATAAATAGATATGAATGTTGTGAGGATTACCCAGAGCTCTTCACTTTACGAACCCGAGTAAATGATTAGCCTGTCAACTATACTGGTTTTTGTGATCAGCCCCAGAAATTGTGATATATTTTCATACATCTATACATGTTGTCACTCGGGGGTTTATTTTGTTCATGCTCAGTGCACTACGGAGGCTTTTTTAGATCAAAAAGTGCAAATTGGATCTGCTAGAGACCAGTTAGAGTTAAGATTACAAGCAAACCGGCACAGGAATCCACTTGGAACTGTATCGAGACAACCTTCAGATGGTGGTGGTCTCGGTACAGTTCTTTAGTCTGCACAAAATCAAACTGATTCGCTTTTACACAAGGCCCAAACGAACCAAGCTTGCAGGTGTTCCGAACTCGCATCCTCTTGAAGCAGACCAAATGGTGTAGTGTGTGTAAAAGTCCCCTAAAACTATGTGCTGTTTCTGAAAGTTTACTCCTCACTGTGATTGGTTTAATCCACCTGTCACTCACTCAGAGCATGATGGAGGCTGACCAATACGAGAAGTGGATGTTGAAAAGTTTCTGTTTCTGCATTAACCTAAAAAGCAAGGAATCACAATATGGCAACTGGACCAAAATAGCAGAATGTGATTATGTCGTTATTATCCACTTATTATTGGTGTTAATATGATCAGTTCTGATTTGACTGCAGTAGACGGTACATGAGACACAGATTTGTCCTAAACTGAATCAAAACCGGATGAGTTTAAAATGATATGATTTAATATTCACCTTTATAAAACCATCCTCGGGTCACAAGATTTTATTGTATTCTATTTAATCTTGGCTTTGGTTTGTCCTCAGCACAAATATGGAACAGTCCAGATTTCATTTCACCTCATTATGTCCCATTTAAAAACATTCAGCTCAAAGTGCACTTAAAGTCTGCCACTGGCACTACCATGTTTAAAAGCTGAGTGCATCAAGTGGATTAAATAAATGATTTTAAATGTTATGTGCAATCATATAGACTCTGCACTATCACAAAGTAGACTGCAATAATTTCATATACTTCATCGCCTTCACGCGTCTGGAAACATGTGCAAAACTGTAATCCCTTGGTCTATTATTTGTGCAAAATCATCAGCATTTTTACTATCATTTTACATTTTATAAGAAATTTTGTGAGTTTTAAGCCATGTTCTAATGCTGTTACCTCCTCAAAAACATATCTGGAGATGTGTTTTGTTTCATTCACACATGTTTTAGTAACTCTTTATTATTAGTCCATCTACATCTCCAAAGCTCAAAATGCTCTGTTCCACCTTGTGATGTCATGCAGTGTCAGTTTTCAAGTTAACAGCCACTTTTACCTTTAGTTCAGTAAAGATTAGCAGTTCCAGGGCTGAAATTTTTAAATGATTCTAGTGAAGGTGTATGGAGTTTAAAAACACAGTGAAGCACTTCCTGTATCACCACATGATGTCACAAGGTGGAACAGAGTGTTTTCTGTTTGAGAGAAGAGCTCATCTTAAATATGCAGAGATGGTGCGTTAAACATGAATGAAACAAAATACAACTCCAGGTATTTTTGTGAGGAGACAACAACAATATCACATAGAGCAGAAAATAGTGCAATATGGGCCCTTTAAGAATCACTCAGGCATAGTAACTACTTAACTGAAGGGTTACGGTTATTCTATTCAATTCAATTCAAGTTTATTTATATAGCATATTTAAAACAACTTCAGCCGACCAAATAGAACAAACACACAAAAAAACAAAAACACATAACACAATACATACGAAGCAGAATAAAACACCAAGTTAGGGAGTAAGGAATTAGGGTTTTAAGTAGCTACTAAACCTGAATCATCCTCAATAACAGATTTGTTCATTATCAATTAAGTGAGTAATTAAGTCTTAACTAATTCAAATGTAGTTATTGTACAGTGTTACCAAAGATGATTTTGATACTACGCCAATTCCCCGTTTATAGGAAGGACACACCATACGCGCTTGCACCCTTCTGGTTAAAATAAAGGCCCCATAACTCAAAAAAGTAGCACAAGCACTGTTAGCATCGATAGTGCTGGTTTACTGCCGGGATACTGCATTTGGGGTAGATAACAAATATCAGCAGACTGTACAGGTTTTCTTATCG
Source organism: Periophthalmus magnuspinnatus (assembly GCF_009829125.3). NCBI lineage: Eukaryota > Metazoa > Chordata > Actinopteri > Gobiiformes > Gobiidae > Periophthalmus > Periophthalmus magnuspinnatus. The sequence continues at coordinate 17,442,017 of NC_047140.1, forward strand.
TAAAAAACTTTATATGGAGGTGATGGTGATGTGATGAATACATGAAGGACTTACTGAGGTCCCATTGTTTTCCCGGAAAACGTCTTGGTTCACATAACTAAAAAGCTTCTTCTCAAGTTGAAGCACAACCTGAAACGAGAGATTATAAGAGATTATGAGAAAGGACAGAGCGAGGAGTAGAGAGAGAGAGAGATGAGATGAAGGGGAAGAGAGAAAGAGAGAGAGATGAGATAAGGCAGAGAAAGATGAGATGAGGGGAGGGAGAGAGGGAGGGAGAGAGAGAGAGGCTGGATAAGAAGACAAAGAGGGTTAAGATGAAAGGAGAGAGCGATGAGAAAGAAAGAGATGAAATGAGAGAGGGAGAGAGAGAGAAGAAAAGAAGAGGAGAGAGAAAGAGGTGAGATGAAAGGTGAGACAAGAAAGTGAGAAAGATGAGATTAGATGAAGGGAGAGAGAGAGATTGGATAAGAAGAAGAGAAAGACGGATGTGATGAAAGGAGAGAGAAATGAGAAAGAGAGAGAGATGAGATGAAAGCGAGAAGAGAGAGAGGGTCAGACAGAGGTAAGAAATAAAAGGAAGAGAGAAAAAGAGAAAGGGGGAGGACAAGATGATAGGGAGATGGGGCAGAGAGAACAGAAGAGAGGGAGAGACAGAGAGAGAGGAGGGGAGGGAAGAAGGGTTGCGAAAAACGGAAGCGTGAGATGGCGGGAGAAGAAGGAGTATCGAGATAGGAGAGAGGGGGTAAAAATGGGGAGAAGGTGGGCAGACAGAGGGAAAGAAGAGACAGAGAAAGAGAGGAGATGTAGAAAAAGAGAGGAAAGAAAGTGGGCAGAGAGCAGCAATGAGACAGGAGAGAGAGAGAGAGAGAGAGAGAGAGAGGTGGAAAGAAAAGCAGAGAAGAGGGCAGATAGAGAGAGAATGGAGGGAGATGGCGAAAGGGAGAGGGAGGTAGAGAGACAGATTAATCTAGTGTTTAATGGTAGACAGCGTGTAATTACGGCGCTAACGAACAGCTAACGGAGGACGTGTTAATTGTCCTGCGTCTATGGGGCTATCAGTGAACACAGGGTCACTCCTCCAGGGACCTGTAGTCTGTACATGTGATCACAACCAAAACTATTACAATCTTATAGAGATGAGAGAGGGGCAATTAAAGGACAATACAGACTCATTATAAAAGGATACATGGTAGGGGTTAAATATTATGTAAGTTATGTTCATATCTGGGATTAAAATCAGCTCCAAATGATCAGTTACAGTTAGTATGGTTATTGTAAAGTGGAGATACAGCTTATACATGGGAATGAGTCTGTTACCATAGCATTTAGCAATTCAAAACAAATGGCCAAAAGTTCTCAAAATGTCACCTATAAAAGGGAAGCTGCAACCCATTTCTTTATATACACTTCTTATTTTAGTATAGCTGTACATCAAGTAGTTTAGTGAGAGAATATGAGGTTCTGTATGAAAAAATGAAATGGTATGTTGTGCATTTGTTTTCATTTAAGGATAAAGGCTGTGTTTTTAATTTTTGAGGATACTTGAATTCAGTGTAATAACAGTATTCATATTAGTATTACATGCACACTCAAAATCTGATTAATATCAAAAGACTATTTAAATGGCATGTAAAAAAAAAGCAAGCCATCTGATTTGTCTCTGAGCATGGTGCCTCTGATCACTCACATCAGATTTTGCAGTTTAAATGTCATTAGTGTAATCCTAAAGGTCCAGAAATCAGGTAATAATCTGATTTTGCTGTGCATGTGAACAAGGCCAATAGATTAAATGTGTTTATGGAATAGTTATGGTTACATGGAGACATGAAAGCATTGTTTTATTTTAATTATGGGATAAAGGGTATAGATTTGGATATTTCTTGTAGTAGAACACTTAGCTACTTATCTCATAAGAATGATACTAAGTTACTAAGTTGCTTGGACCCACCTTTCGGTCATTTTCAGTTTCTCTGAATATTAACTTGTCGACTTCGTTGGTGTCGGCGGCGCGGACTGTCTGCATGGTGGCACTGGAGCACAAACTCTGCAAGACAAGAGGAAAAACACGAGTCAAAACTTATTTCAATACAGTATAACCAGGGCTGTTATTGCTTTGGCTGGAGTGCCATGAGACAACCAAGCCAAGTTACAGGTCAGATCTGTGGAGAAGTGAAACAGCTAACGGTACATTTTTCAATTTTTTTTGCAATGAAAAGACCTGTAATTAAAATGCAAGTTATGATAAATGCTGTCACAACACTAAAATTGACCAAATTTACGGATACCAAGGAAGATGCTTGATTCTCGATACCAATTTTGATATAATAATAATAATAAAAGTTGTGATTTTTGTTCCAGAATCGATACTTCAAATGAGTATCTAGCTTAAAAAAACAGTTTTAGTGACAAATATCTGGGTGTTGATACTTTTGAAGCCTCACTGTGGGAAATTCCAGCCCTAGCAATAGCATTTCTATGGCGAATCAGGTGGCAGACACTCAAAGTTACATAGTGGACCTTTAAGATTATGACTAAAATCTACCATTAGCCAGAATTGCCATACCAATGCTTTATTTAACACTCAATACTTGTCATGTCCGCCTCCTGCCCTCTCTATATCAAACACAGTCATTGTGTTACATGTAAATGCATTTTAAATATCTGATGCTCTATTTAGCACCTCACTGTCCCTGCCCCTATGCCCCTGTATGAGCTGACCCCATGGACTGTGTGCGCGGGTTCAATTCCCTTTTGTGGACTCTTTTAACAATTAGTTAAACATTGGGCCATCTGTGTTTGAAGACAGTTGAATAAGGTAATCCTGTGCCGCGGTTCCCATAGCACACAGCACATAGAGAGGAGCCTAATTGAAATTCAAAGCACAGACCAGATAATCGGGTCAAGCCAATAAAACGAACAGAAAAAGTCCTTTAGACGAAATGTCACAAAACCAGAGCTAAAGAAATGAAGGTACAGCAGATTAGAGCGAGCAGAGTCACATACAGATATAATCTATGAGATGAAGATACTGGAATTACTAACAAGTGTTTAACGGTTTCTTCTGACAAATAGTGTGCTGATACTAACATTTGCAACATTTTATAATCTTTAAATATTCAGACTCACAATGCATTTAAAGCAATACCACATACATTTGTGGAGGTACATGATTCCATGGAGATCTAAGATTAAAACATACCTTGAACATTCTCCAAAGAAATACATTTTACGCAATACTGTGGAATATTATAGCCAAAGGAACATTTCCATGGAAACAAGCAAGAAGAGGCTCTCATCTAGGCCAAGTACGAAACAGGCTAGTGGAGATGCAAACTGGCTCACGGTAAGGACTTAAAAAAGGTTTTAATCGATTTTTTTTGCCAAAAAGTTACACAGAGGTGCTATAAAACACATCCAGGAGCATTACCATTTAAGGAAACACTGAAACATAAACCTCTAAACTAATACATGAATTACAAGCATTTCAGAGCAGGTTTAAAGAGGGCTACACATGGTAAACAAGACTTATACATGGATATATTGTTGTAGGCAGAAACTACATGCTATGATTAAAATTACAATGTAAAGATAATCTAATTGGGTATTTTTCAGCAAAAAACATTCATGACAGCTGCACTGAAAAATAAATACAGAAAAAAATCAAACTGTGAAATAGACAGAAAAGGTTATTTTAAATATATGGTACATGCACACAACTATCACACAAATGTCAAAACTTAAAGTAGAACATCTCCTCAGCCTATGTCTCTGCCCCCTCTCACTCAAACCGCTGTATCGTTGGCTCATTTAGGCCATCCCAGAGCGGGGTCAATACGCCCCCCTGGCAGCCAAATGCTAATGCGCTTAAGTGTGCTTAAGCTGCTTTGTGCAATGAAAAGGCCCAAAGAAGGAGCCACACAGAAGGGCAAGAAGACACTCTCCCTGTCAAAAAGTCATATCCACAACCAGAGAGAGGAGAGGGAATAGCTCTCTATAGCTGACAATCTGAAAAACTAATTTAATTGTCTGGTTAAAGGGCATCAGATTCTTGAAACTCAAACAGGGCATTGCATTGAATTAATTAAAAAAGAGTTATTGCTAGATAAAATGCTAAATTGCTTTCCGAACAACAACAACAACAGATTGTACTTCTACTACTGGTATACATTAGTGCTGTTGTGTCTTGGGGAAAGGTACTTCAAATACTATTTATGAAAGTGTTGCTTTCAGTGGTGGCTGGACAGGTGTTACTTGGATGCATTCACCTCATCAAATCTGGCCCTAAACCAGAACTAAACCTGAAACTAATCCTGGACTAGATCAGGACAAAACCAGGGTTAAAACAGGACCAAACCAAGTCCACATAAAAACTAAAATGGACTCAATTTAGGACCAAATTACAACATCACCACGCAATGTAAAAGGCTGATTTGGACCTACCCATGGGTTTAAGAGTGATGGAATATTTTTATTTGCCTTGGCATCTTTTAAATGGTCAAAAGCCCTAAAAATGGTGCCTGTAACATGAAACTGAACCCCATGAATACTTGCTGTAAGTAGCCACAGAAAATTTAAGGTGATTGCTGTTAATGGCATAGACAAATCAGTTTTATTATTAGACGAACGCTGTGGATTTGTTGAGCATAAATGGGACTCAATGCAAACTGCTTCAGCATATTGGTTCAACTAAGCCCCAGTATGTCCCACACAAGGATAAACAAGGATATTGATCGGCCCATTCATAATCTGATCGGCTAATCACTCAGACCTGCTGTCGCTAATTGAACCCATTGATCATAGCTCACCCTGAGACCTCCTCCAGACTGGACTTTTCATCTGGTCCTTTGATGGGTAGTCAAATATCCGAAAACATTTTTTACAGATAATTCATGGACTTTTTTAAATGAGATGTGACCTTAAACCAGGACCAAATCAGAACCTCCTGCTGTCACTTAGGCCTGTATAAGTTGGTAATGGGCACTTCCTATGCTTAAATTGAGTAGAGCTTCAAAGCCACTGTGCCTAAACATGTTACACGCAGCCACGACCACACTGACCTCAACCAGTGCATTACCCACAATTCATTTCACTCCTTATTTCAATGTAAGCGAGCAAGTATGCGAAGAGTCAAAGATGCAAATGCATTGGATTAATAGGTTTCAAATTTTGATGATGGCATTGGATTTTTCTGTATATTCATTGTCACACTAGATTGGTACAAATGGTTTCACGATATATCATTTCCTGATTTAGGTTAATCTGGGTTACGAGCTGGTCTGTTCTAGTCCTAGTTTAGTCCTTCTTAAAACCAGGTTTAGTCCAGATTTAGACCTGGTTTAGGCTGAATTTAGTCCATGATTAGCCTGGTTTTAGCCTCGACTTAACCCACGTTTAAATCACACTGTAAAATGACCCAATATTTTGGCCCTATTTTGGTCATTTACGCCATATGTAGATTGTATACAGATTTTTTCAATGGAAATTAAAGGTAGAGATGGTTTCAACGGTGATTATCTATACACCAAAATCAACAAATCAACAATCAAAATTAAAGAAAAAACAACTATGGAGATAAAGAGGTCAGTTTATCTTTATAGAAAAGTACAATCAATTATACTAAGTCATAAAAGAAAGTACATTTTTCAATAATAATATAATAAGTTTTTCAAAAGGGAAGAGTTCATTTGTCAACTAAATAAATGTAGTTAAATTTGTGAGCCTTGCCATGGATTTAAAAATATTTATATAGGCATTGGCAAATATCTGTTATCAGCTGAAAAAAATCCTTATCAGATCAAGCCTGACTTGCCCATAGACAGTAGGACATTTCACTTTCACTTATTATATTGTTCAGTGACTTGGCATTAACGCCGTGCATGTGGGGTCAGAGGTCGTCGGAGAATGAGAACTTTATGGAAAGAAGCACTTTGGGCCTGAATAGAGGATAATCCCATGACTGTCGATGAGGAAGCGGCTGTTTAAAGGAGATCTCCATCCCAGCTGCTGTTTGTGAAGAAAGGTTAAAGCAATATGTGCCACTTCAAAGCCCACAAACACACACAGACACACACACACACAGACACGAGGACATAGGGACAAACCAATGCACGGTGCTGTAGTGACAGATGGACACATCCCACCCTCTGCCCATGCAAATCTAAACATATGGCTGTAGGACAACACACAATGAAACACTTGAGTTAACTGCCCGTAATGAGTCCAAGAGCTTTTAAACAGATACTTTACTCATAGAATTAACTAAGCCTCAATGGGAATGTGCAACCAGTGGAGGAGGGTGAAGTAGTCAAAATGTGTATTCAAAATTATATTACTCAAGTAGAAGTACAAAGTAGTGGTATAAAAAATTACTACCCAAGAAGGAGTAATCGTAAGAGGAGAAACGCGTCTGAGCAAATTTAACCTTGCAAGCTGCTTATACTATACATCTGTACTGGGGCAAAATAAGTCAGCTGTGTACTGTCTGTAGCGCATCGACAGACAGCGTTTTACTGTCCGATAATGAGGAAGTGCACGTTAGCATGCTAGTTGTTGTTGCTAAACTCTGCACTGGTATCAAAGATGTGAAAAGTGCTTGTAAACTCATAGCAGTAAATTATTGGGATGTTTGGATTCAACTTTGGACCACTGCAAAATGAACTAGCTCTGTTTTTCACATTTTAAGATATTTTAATATAAAACATTTGACGCCCTTACTCACAGTGGGAAGAGTGACGCAAAACCTTTACTCAGCGTACTGTTTGGACTGTAAAATAAATGTAAAAAAGGAATGTTGACAATTTCTCCCTATAATTAGACCCCTTTTATTATCAGGGTGACAGAGGGGCATAGCGGACAATACTCAAACTATTCATTCTTCATTAGCAGCAGTGGGGGACAGGAGCTCCCTTCTGTGTCTGTGTTTGCGTCTTTGTCAAAACAGGCCATTATTTTCTCTCTCTCTCTCTCTCTCCACCTCTCCTTCTGTCTCTCTCCTTCTCTGTTCTCTCTCTCTTTCTCCATGCTGCCAAGTGTCGAGGTGCGCCAGCATTTGTGTGAATTACTCCAACCCCACCAACACTTCTCCCCTTGTTCAATCATTCATTTCTCCTACACTGTAAAAATTAATTTCAACATGACTTTAATGTCTTTTAAAAAAAATTGGAAGTTTATAATGAACTAGTTCTTTTTCCTAAGTTATTCCTCACTTTCCTAAAACACTAATTATTTACTGCAATGAGTTTATGCATGTTCCACAACTTTCAGAGGCCAGAGCAACATGACACTGCTAACAACATCTAGCATGCTAACAGCGCACCAGCCTTACTTCCTGGTTTGCAGCCAATAAAAACACTTTACACATTAGATGCAGACAGCTCACAACGGTCTAATTTTGACCTTTAGAGCTGCTTTTATAATATATCTGTACTGGGGCAATGACACATTTACTTTATTTACTTTATTATGAAAATAAATAATGAGTACAGTCTTTTTAAATATACTTTAATCAAGAAGATTTTTTTTCCGTATCCATTTGAAAATTGGTTCGCTGTCTTTGACCCATCTGCCACCAATACCACTGGGGCAACCTGTCAGGAGCAGTTAGAAAAAAATATCTTTATAGGAGGTATATTTTTGAGTGGGTAGACTGGATAGCAATTAGTTATTATAGGTAGACAGACTGGTTAACCCATATATTGGTTATAAATAGGCTGATATTTGGACTTTTTAGTGTATGTAGCAATAAATCACAGCACAGGCAGATATTTAGTTTTGGTCGATCTGCTGCCTAAAAAATACACACAAAAAGCCATACACACAAGATTCATTTGAACACTTTGGGAAGACATAACTGCATGAAATGGGACAACACAATTTTCTTAAGAGTTTATGGTAAAAACAAAAGGACTATGGGAAGTTTTGGTGCATTTAAATGATATTATCTGGGGAAAATAATCAAACACGGCCCTATGTATTGGCCCAAATATATCGACAGAGCTTATCAGGCATCACTTGATCTAGATTCTTAACAATCAGTATCGACATTGACCAAACATAGCGGTCGATTTCTATTAGTTACCTTTTCATATACAACTCTTAAGACAAATATTTTTAGTCCTTAGTATACTGTGACCTATAATAAAATAAATAATCCTGACATTCTTATCACTATGAATCTAAAAAAGTCAAAACTATTCAAATCTGATTCATTTCCTGATTTGGGGCATCAGTTTTTACAGTGCATCATGCTTGATTTATGTACACTTCTGCCCCAGAGAGCTCCAGAGGGGGCATCCAAACCAGGCAACAACAAATCCAGTGCGTCCTCATGCCAGCTCCATCGTCCCACAGACTGTAAATCAGATATGCCCCCTAAGGCCTCATGTGACTGGAGCCTCGCCAGGTTTAGCCACTTCACGCAGTGGCTAATTTAGTCCAAACATGGAGATTCATCATCGACAAACACGGTAATAGGATTTACTATGAAGGAGGTGAAGGTGAAAGCTTTTTAGTGAGGACCAGCCAAAACACAACGACGCGCACTCAAAAAAAGATTAGTCAAATAGGCAAAGTGTTTTAAGTATCTTGCATAAACATTACAGTAGAAGTAGATAGTAGATAGTACATCAAGTATGGGATGTAAGTACTGTCCATGGGTATATTCCTTATTTTTTTGTGTTGTGAGGGCATGCTACCTGCTTGTCTCTGTGGCTATTTTATTAATTTGCCTGAAATGTTCCACAATATAGCATTAATGTATCTAATGTGACACAACCAGGTCATGTTATAGGTCAGATCTGTAGATATTAATGCATATTTTTCAGTACATTTTTGACCAATAAAAGCACCTATAACTGAATAACCGCAACATAGAATAGTTTAATACCATACTGCGGAACATTTCAGGCAAAGCAATAGAAAAGTTACATAATGCCCCTTTAAACTTTCACATACTGACACTTCATTTAAGAGCAGGACAATACAACATCTCCTCTTAGTGTCAGAGGAAATCCACTCAGGATCGAATCAAGTGTCCCCTCTTGTGTCTTTGTTTCTACGGCGATGAACTCACCAATCACGCCATCCGATATAGAGACTTTTCCTATTGACCGACACTTGTCAGCTAGTATGGGAAACGCCTGATTATTCACAATACACTTACCCTTAGACTGACCAGTGCGTGACCCTCATAAACCTGGCCCAATTCAAACCCATTGGCACCAATACAGACCCTTCCCATGAATCCAGCAATGTTCAAATGGACTGCAAAGTTGCTTCGTAGGGGGTCCTCGAATGATGGCCACGCCCTCGCGAAAAAGACGAGTTGAGAGGTAAGGGGGGCGTGCTTGGCGACTATAATACTGCCAATCTATCTTGCGCATTATAACATCTGGGAAACTTCTCTAAAAACAATAGCGGGCATTGAAAGCTGGCATTTTGGCTTTACCTCTAGAATCAGTGCTAAAGCATTTGTCCCCAATGGAAAGACATAATAGACAGGCTACAAATCATTCAGGACAACGGGACATAGGAGTGTGAGAGAAGGGAAACTGGATGTCTAAGTCCCCCCCTTGGTATTTAACTTGTGTGTGGACAAATTGCCCTGCATGGTTGTCTATTGAGAAGCATTGCGGCGCATAGAGAAAGGGACAGCACTGAAACACAAGAAACAGCCCTATAAAAATTCATCACTTTGACCCCCGCGACCTCCCTTTCTCCGCTGGGGGGCTGCCAAAATGCACCATCACGCACTTGCCCACCCACCCAGTGCTATATTTACCCCCAAAACTCTTCACAAACATACCGCAAATGATAACTAAACATTTAAGGCTCAAGAAAATAAACAACTTTTAACTACAAGAAAATTTGAAGTGAAAGCTTTGAATTGGTGACATAAGAGGTAGACAATAGCCAGCTTAGAAATAGGCCAACAGATGCTGCATTCAATTGCGCTCTGTGTAAAGTATTGCTAGTAAAAGGCAATGGCGGTAGGTGGTACTCTAGGGGCGTATTAGTCTCTATAGTTTAAGGAGGACATTGTCTCAGCTGCTCCCTTGACGCAACTTACAAAGAAACTAAAATGAGAGATTTAATCCAACAGTCCTCCCCTGCCACTTACAGCCGGGACTATTTTCTTTCTCTTCTTTTAACCGAACCACGGCAGATGTCTGAGAGACTGTTTAACGCCAATGCTAAAAGTATCAATGCTCAAATGAGGGGTCAATGGCTAACCTTTAATGTGGTATTCATTTGAGTGTTGTTTAGTTTTTTCCAAAAGAACAGAGCAAAAGGGAGGCTGCATTGAAGGTTTAACTCATTACTTTCTGATCCTGTTAATGACAATACTAATGCAGTTCGAAGTGTGAAGCGGGGACTGACTTGCTTTCAAATGTATTCGACAACAGAGCAATTAATGGGGAATACATGCGAGATAAATAAATAGTAGGCCCCCGATGCACTCATTTAAATGGATATAAAGACAAATGCGTTGACTATGGCAGTGGGTCAGTGGGTGTGTCAACTGGTCTGACGTAGGGTCTGTATCTTTTCCGATGCATTTTCCCACTGACACATTTATTGGAGAAAAAAACTTTTAATCTTTCTTTTTAACCCAGTCATGGCAGTGCAATTTTGATATAAAATTATAAATGTCCAAGTCAATTCCCTGTAAGGGAGGGAAGTGTTCATATACAAACAACATGAGCTTTACATCAAGGAACCATTTGCTTTATCAAACTAACTGATGGGGCTCAAACTGCAAACCTTTGGGTCACAGTCCAGGATGCAGCCACCTATGGGCCATTGTGTTGGGGTTGGCTCCACAATATTAATATAGAACGAAAACACCTGTACTTACTATAAAACAGCCCGGGCTTCCATAAAACGCACGTTCAAAATATATTCTCTATGACCCACTAACAGGTTCTGACTTATCAATTGAGAAATAATGAACTACAAACTGCAACTTGTTCATTTCAGGGATAAATTGGACACTAATGAAACAATACACAGCATTCTGCAGAGGTTATAGCCCCACGGTTTGTGTGCAGAATGGACTTCAGTCACGAATCAATGAAGTGCACATGAAGAGAGTAATTGGTCGTTACAAAGTCGATGGCGGAGTATTGGAGACTGTTGGTGATTGGGTCTAATGAGATCCAGACCTGCTGAGTTCATTATGTGTAGTTCAATAGTCCTCACGATTAACATGTCCATGTATTACCCGCATGATGATGTTGATGATGTTTTTAGATGATTGTCATGAAGACTCACATGTGGTATAAAGTGGGTATGGACGCAAGATGCACTTTAAGAACTAATCAAGGATGTCTATTTAGATCTACGTGTTTTGCGAAAATCGAAAACTACTTCATATATTGAGCAAAATACGCCTGACAAGATTCTCACAGCAATACAGTATAGTCGTTATTAATTCTCCAAAATTCTGAGTGGGTAAGCTAGTCGTCAAAGCTGCTCTGTGCTAACTTCTGGTGGCTGATGAGATTGGTAAATTAGCAGACTTATGTTAATCACTCACCAACCATATTTACACGCTGGAAAAATGGCAAATTATTAGGGAGTACTATTTAAGTATAACATATTCTTCAATGTTTTTGTCAGTGCTGCTATCCATAAGTTTCAGAGTGATAAGAAAGTAGCACCAATGCCATAGAAATTAACAATTCAAAGCAAAATATTGTAACTTTTGAATGGGTCCTCAAAATGGTGTCTATGAACAGGAAGTTGAAACCCATCAATACTCAATAATATTGCATTTGATATTCTTATTAGTTTACACAAATATCAAATATCATTTTTATCTTGTTCAGTGTCCTTGGGTGTTTTGAAAGGTGCTTATAAATAAAATGCATTATTATTATTGTTATTATTGTTATTATTATTATTATCAAGTTTTTGCTTAATTAAATTCATAGGAGTATTTATACCATGTTTCTTGCTGTGATTGGCCCTCAGCTGAGACAGGTGCTCCCCTCCCTCCTCCACGTCCCAGGCCCCTGGAGCAGAGGGCCTTGGACAGCACAGCTCCTCCACAGAACTGCCCTGATTCACAAAGAGCATCTCCCTTTCATTTGTCTGCCCCATTTCACCCCAAAGAGGCTCCTGTCCCGCCAGACCCAAGCAGAGGTGTAACTCAGGCTACGGGACGGTACCACAGGGGGAAGAGAGGGGAGGGGGCAGGCATGGCGTCATAGCAACCATGCGGTGGGTGGGCTTTGTGCCACATTTTACCAATTTTTCATGGCCATCCCTCTTGTAGTGACCCCTCTCCAGGCTCTTTATGCGTCTGACAGCTCGGCCCAGGAAAAACATGCTGCCGCTCTGATAGCATGAAATCGGGAACAAAGACCCCCGCAGAGAGGAGAGAGAGAGAGGGGGACCACCAGGCACACCACAGCAAGAAAGACGCACTGCAAAAAGAGAGTGCTACAAGAGTTTAAATGACTTCAATTCAAAATATTAATCTTGATTTGACTCATTTGACTATTTGGTAATATTTTTATTTGTGTTCTTCTTTTTTTCTTCTTTTTTTACTATTTGGAGTAGAGTATGTGTAAAATGTAGATGACACTGCTAGGCCACGTTACAGGTCGGATCTGTGGAGATGCAACCCTTATTCAGAGTAACAATGCATGTTTTAAATTTTTTTTTTTTTGAATGCATGTTTTTCTATGTTTTTTTGAATGCAGGTTTTAAAAATTGTATTTTTAATGCATGTTTTTCAGGGTTAAAAAAATAAAAATAAAAAATGAATACATGGAAGTTACACACGTTTAATGCAATATGGAACATTCCAGGCAACACAACAACAAAAGGCTAAGCTAAATGCATTTTAAGGTATTCATTTTCAGAACATTTAGTTTATTCAAAAAAGTAAACTTGTAATTTCAAGTGCATTCATTTGCTCAACTAGATAATATTACTTGCAAGAACATTTTTTAATCCCCTTTGCAAAATATTTGACTAATTCGCTAATATAGGTCTAGGACACAGCTTGTACAAATTACTCAAATCAAGATTCTTCAGATATCTGATTTAAAGTGATTTCAACAGATAAGGTAAAGGTATTTTTGCAGTGTGCAGGCAGAGATTAGGACAGTCCTACGTGGCTCGAACTCAGGCCCCTTAAGAAGAGGGTCACTGGAGACATGGGCTGAAATGTTTTGTTTTGGGGCAACACTAAGACAAAACTAGGACCACTCCTCCTGAAAAGCCTTGGCAAGATGGTCCTCAAAGATAAATCTCTGCCCCATGAATCCTGAATGCACTTTTAATGATGCTCTTAAATATTATGGCTGTCTCTGTGTGTGAGGAGGAGGAGGAGTTTATGAGAGTGACAGGTGAGTGCTAGTCCTAGTGTACAGTTAAAAGGATTAGATTAGATTATAGACCTGTTGGACATACAAACCTTTACAAATATACTATGGTTGATAACACGATCAATTACAAACCAATCATATTAGTCAAATAAATATAAAAAAAATTGTATTAAAGATGCGTTATGTACCATTTCTGCTGCAGGGTACGGCCCTCACTTGTCTCTATGAAGATGTTATAGCACTGCTGAGAATGTTTCACAGTATGGCATTAAGCATATACTGGGATTTCAATAAATGCTTAGCTGGTAGCATGTTTGTCCACTGATCTGACATAAACATCATCGATAGCGAGATCAGATCCATCCCCAGCTCCTACAGATGAATACTGTTGTTGTGTCCTTGAGCAAGACACCTAACCCAAATTCAATGCAACACTGTGAAACATTCCAGGGAAAGGAATATCCACAGAGACAGGAATTTAGGATTTTTTGGAATGCATAAATTATGTTTAGATTTTGATTTACATTTGCAACATTTTCCAGCATTTTACATACATAAAAGATTCCGTTTGTTTCTTCTTAGTGTTTGTTTTGCCCATTTGATGCATTTCTTAAAGTCTTACATTACAGCGTTGCCGTTAGTGATCAGTAATAAAGACATCTTACCAACCTTGATTTATATGGCTATTGTATTTTTGTATTCAAATTGGGGTTTCAGAGTGATTATAGTAACACTCAACTCAAAACCCACTTAATATTGTGTGAGTGTTGTGTCAGCTGTAGCCTTTGTGCAGTGAGTGACAGAGTGATTCCTGTAATGGAGATGTAGATACTGAGAATGTTTCTGCAGAGCCCAGGAGACGGTAAGCATGGCCCTGGACACACATTCACAATCACTATTCACACTTTCATTATAGCGGCTCCATTTGACACAGAAAAGCCTGAAGTGAGTGAGTCAAAACTGGAATGACATCAGAGAGCGAGACATAGACATCAGTCACACTTTATAATGGGTTTCATCTGGACTCAATAAAAGGCTCAGAGAGACCAGGGCTGAAGATGGGGGTGAGGACCATAATACAAGAGAGAACAAAAAAGCACATGAGTTGTTTATAAGTAAATATAATTATGTATTGAACAATTTTTAGGTTTTGATCAAATTTGGTTTGGTAACAATATAAAACAAAATAATAATAATAATTAGATTTTGCTTTCAGTAGGTAGCCTAATATTGTTTAAGCTTTTTTAGCACAATGGCAAACAGCATGTGTTGCCCTTAAAGCTGGAGGTGTTTTCCACCTAAGAGCATATTATAAAAGTAGCACTTAGTGACAGAATGAGAATGGTGTGTGCTGTTTGTAGCTAATAATAACAAATTTATATTTCTTGTCAACCCAAAAGAAAATGGCATTGCTGTGCTTGGGCGGTTCACCCCAGTTTTACGTTGCTATCTGAAATATTCCACTATGCATGCTCTTGAAACTTAATACATGTGTATATTGACCCTATAGCGTCGGATGCTAACGCCGGCGATAGATTTGTGGTTGCGGACTTTCCATTACTGTAACTCCACAACCAATTGTGCTCTCATGTAAATTCAAACAGCATCTCAAAGCAGAGGCATGGGGCTCTTTAAATATGTTACTGTCATTACGGTAATGTGCTTACGTTGTCCCTCAAAGATGACGAATCAGAGCGCAGGTGCTGCCGGGATCCTCCCAGTCAATTATTTGATGCGACAAAGGAAAAATAAGGATGGATATGTAAAACAGAGGTAGCTGTGTGAAAAAAGGCAAAAGTGCATGCTGATACTTCCTTTAACATGATTTTTATGGCTTAAAAAAAAAAAAAAAAAAAAAAAAGTCTAGGCGAGCTATAGTAGTCTATAATGTGCTCAGTCCTTAAAGGTTTAATGATGTGTCAAAACACACATAGACTGTATATATAAATTGACATAGCCATAGATCCAATTTCCTTTACATTAGAAAACGGTCGCCCCTCTTGCTGTAACTGCTGCTGTCATACTCATCATTTTAGTCTTAAAATATACTGGTATTTTTATTCTGCTATTGTGTTTTTAACTCGAAATATGAACATTAATAAGAGACAAATCAGGCGCCTTCTTTCCCTGAGGTCGCTCCTGCTTGTGTTAGCAACAGGTTTGATTGACTTCCTGCTAAACCAACGTTGGGTCTTCAACAGCCTCGCTCTGGATTGGCTCTTTGGTTGCTATGATACTCATGGTCGGAATTTGTCATATGGAACTTCAGTCTAAATTCACCCTTGATGAGCTTCATTTAACTGGAGCCGTCACACTCCCTTAGTCCACTTCTTTATATAATCTATGGTCAAAAGGTTTATGAAAGCTAGGTATGAGTTAGACAGATTTAAATGCTTACTTCACCCTTCTGTGGTGTGAAAATCAGGTACCCAAATTGAATTCCACTGTTTGTGATCTGCAGGTAGACTGAGACAAAAGTGCTCTAGAAAAATCAGACTATAATTGTACAACATAGCGAGTGTCCCTCTATAACACACTTCCTTTGTGGGGTATCTCAGGTTAACCCTCTGACCGGGTGCTACCCCAGCCCCTCTCCCTCTGCTCTGTCCCTCTGGTGCCTGGCTCTGCGCTCATCCTCTGCCCACTGCTGCATCTGCTGCCACACAATAGCCTTTAGCATGCTAGCCTCTCTCTCAATCCGCCTGTTGTTAATGCCTTTAATGATATGGAGCGAGATGCCATCAAAGCTGAATCTGCTCCTGTCTTTAGCTGTATTCATTAGCATGGAGAGCAAACACTGAGACACAGAATGGGCTCTTGTCTATAGAGGAATAGTCTCCCTCTGTGTCCACATGGGCCGGTCCTGATATAATGGGCCCTCATTGTGATAGATTGAACTTAATAGGCCTTTATTGTGACTGGGGGAATCATCACACTATAAGGCTCCAACTATTTTAGTAGTCGACTAGTCAGAGATTATTTGTAACGTACTGTCATGACCTGATATTTTGTGTTTAGTTCAGAGTTGACACCTTCTGTTGTTCTTGTAACTGTTCATGTGTTGTTGTTAATTTGTAACTGCGTTTGTATGCGACACTTGGTTGCTATGCCGAAAAGTTGATTTGAAGGTTCTTTTCGTCAGGTACTGGTCTGTTTTGGAGACTGGTTCTAGTGAGTTGAGATGCTTGTTGTTTTACTCTTGTTTTGGCATGAGTTAAGGCCATAGACTGTATAAAGAAGTGGATTAAGGGAGTGTGACGTCACCCACAGCCTTCTCCGGTCCAGTCAAATGAAGCTCATTGAGGTTAGCAGTTATAGGGGCAAATTTGGAGTCAAGTTTCACATTTGGAACTCCAACCGCAAGTATAGCAACCAAAAAGCCAATCCAGAGCGAGGCTGTTGAAGATAATGCCCTTTCCACTTGCACCTCTAGTTTAGCAAGGAGCAGGTGCTTAGCAACGCTGTCAATCAAGCCTGTTGCTAACACTATCGGGAGTGACCTCAGGGAAAAAGTTGGCTGATTTGTCTGTTATTAATGTTCACATCTTGATTCACGGACAAAATAACAAAATGTCCACATTAACCCACTGTACATGATCCTAGTATTTTTATTTTAAGACCAAAATGAAAAGGCAATTTCTCAATGCAAAGTGAACTGGTGCAACTTTCTTATTGGAACATGGCGGCTAGCAGGTTAGCTATGTCTATTTATATATAAAGTCTATGGTTGTGTCCCACATAAAAAAAAAACTAAAAAAACCTCAAACTCAAATATGCATAGAAACAGTCTGGATTTAGTCTCCCCTTGTTCCTTCTTTATATTTTTGTTTAGGTTTTATTAGTCAATCAGTATATCTGTACTTTTAGTCCTAGGTTTGCACATCACTGATAACTTTTGATTCTTTTATTTAATCTAGTTTTCAAAATGATTACAGTAATTACTACAATAAAAGTATTAGCCAACGGAATTTCCACAGTTGCACTCCTCATTTTCACCTCTGATGCCATAAAGAGGCTGTCTTAGATAACCCTATACACTAACACCAGCCAAGGTGCAGTGGCTATAGGTGGAGTTAGAGAGGTTATCAGCCACACAGCTTCTTAATAGGCTCCAGTGCGTCACCTTAAGGATTGGTAAATACTAGTCCAGAGCTCAAACATGTCATAAAATGTGAAATACAGCTGCTAATGTGTTCACTCACTCAGGACAAGTTTCTATTGCCGGGCGGTTTCCAGTCAAAACAATAACAATGTATAGTTTATGGTCTTTTTACACTGTGCAATAGAGAATTTCAGAGCCACTTAGAGCCACCCAGACTGATGACAAGGCCAAGGACAGGACCCATTCTTCAAGGCCATTGGGGCACCCATTTTACACATCTTGAGTCAGTCTGCAGTACCTAGTAGAAGAGTACCTAGCTGGAGTACGCATGGGTTTAAGAATGATGAGACCTTGAGCTCATTGTCATAGTGATTGACAATGTAAAACAAAATGTGCATATAACATATAACAGGATGCTGAAACCCATACTGTGGAACATTCCAGGCCAAGAATGCACATCTCCATGGAAACAAGCAAGTGAAATACCTTGGAAAAGTTGCGTAGTGCATCTGTAAAGTTATTATAAAGCTAATGAATCATGATAAAACCAAAATTGTAATGTAGACTTGTAATGTGCCTGCAAATATCGATTATTTTAGTAGTCGACTAGTCAAACAATTATTTATTTTGTGCAGGTGACACTACCAGGCTAAGTTACAGGTCAGATCTGTGGAGAGGCAAGTCCACTCACACAAGAATGTATGTTTTGTATATAAAAGGCATCTATAATTGAATAAATGCAAGACAGGTTTAACATCTCCATGGAGACGAGCTGATGACAGCTTCTCATCAGAAAAGTTGGTGCACATTTTATAACGCTGTATAATAAAACATTTGAATTCATGAATTAATGAGTGCACGTATTTATGTTGTGTTAGTTTAAGTTATTTATTATTTTATTTTTTTATTTATATTTTATTTATTTAAAGACTGAGCAAATATTTGTCAGTACATGTTTCACTAATATGGTCTGCCTTGTTTACATAGTCCCACTCAACCTTTCTGTCTTAGAATAACTGCAGCATTCATTCATAGAAATTAATTGCAATAAACGTCTTTTTCAGTAGCAGTTTTGATTAAATACATGTTGGTGTGTGGACATGTGTGACTGGCTGTAGATGCATGAGTCTATCAGGACCAACCGAAAAGGGTCAAACTCTCCAGAGCCAGGGGTCCCCCCCCCCCCTCAGAGCGGGACCACCGGGGGACGGATGGAAGGACCCCAAATTAATTAGCCTGACTAATGTAGTGTACACTTAATTACACCGGACGACTTTTGATTTATAGCTGCCCACGTTCGCATGAGAAATGGGACTGAACAAGTCTAAGTCTAGATTTTGTTGCTTTAATATGAATGGGATGATGTTGGGTGCTCTATGAGATACGAATATCAACTTTATGAAATATTATTATATGGATGCCCCATATAAGTAGAATAAAAATGTATTTGATAATATGAAATGCCAGACACCTAAAAGCAGGGCATTCGATTTACACAAGGGGCACTATATGCTCAATGTGTTAACCAACATGTAAGTGATAAATTATACTATATTTGCTGCACAATAGGATTTTTGCCAAATTTTTAAGATTTCAGCCATTGCACAAGCTACTTCATGTGTTCTTTTGGTGTTAAAGAAGCCCTATTGTCCTTGTGTCTGCTGTATAACTGTAATCTATGACACCCATGAACCATCAAGTTCTAATATGCACATTTTAAATTACAATATTCATCTAAAACGACTTAATAAAATAAACAAGTCTGCTGAAATCTGCTTTAGAAAACTGCGGTGCCCAATGGGAGCCGACGTCACAGTAAACGTCATCTGATGGACAGTTGCACATTATGCTAGAGAGCAGCAGATTTTTGTTCATTTGTGAGCAACGCTGGCGAATCTTGCAGGTATCACCGATTTAAGAAAATAAAATTGGAGACCGAAGTAAATACATTGCAGTGGGCGAGTGCCGGTGGCAGTGAAAACCGGGATTGATCAGCAATATGGGGGACTTGAAAAAAGTGATTAAAGATTGCATGCACGAATCACTCCAAATACAACTTCAGGTGAGTGAATATTGAAGGGACTATAATGTGGTTAAAAGTTCTAAAAAGTCAATTTTGGATAGTAGGTCTGCTTTAAAACTTTTCAAAAATAAAAATAGCTGTTTGGCCTAAACTGTAGATCCAAAAGGCAACTAATTTTTACAGTTTAATCTTTTTTATGTATTAAAATGTTATAGTGTTGGTTAGTGTTACTATACTTTTTGGGCTTGGAGAAGTCAAAGGATTTTTTTTAATTAAATAACTTATTTATCTAGATCTCCATGTAAAATTCCATTCTAGTCATAATTTTGTCTTCTCTCTCACTTAAACACTTCTTGTCCTTCTTGTACAAACATTTCGTTCACTCCTTCACCCTTAAACCCCTTTGTGCATCTCTGGGACCATATTTACCCAGTGTGTCTATAAGGAGCTCCTCATATGCAGCACTAAACACCAGAGCAATGGCCGTCATAAAGGCATCTGTCTCCAAAATGTCTTTGTAAAAACACTTCTATTCTCACTGTGATAGAGCAGGGAGGGGAGAGAAAGAGAGAGAAGGAGAGATGAGAGAGAGAGAGAGAGAGAAGAGGTGGGAGAGAGGAGAGGGTGAGAGAGGGAAGAGAGAGGAGATGGATGGGTAAAACAAGAGAGCGTAAGAAGAGGTGGGAGAGAGTGAAGAGAGATAGGGGGTGAGAGGGAAGAGAGAGGAGATGGATGGGAAAAATAGGAGAGAGAAAGAGGGAGAAAAGAGAAGGGAGAGAGGAGAGGGGAGAGAGATAGGGGTGAGAGAGAAGGGGAGAGAGAAGGAAGAGAGACAGGAGATGGAGGGGAAAACAGGAGAGAGAGAAAGAGAGAGAGAGGAGAGTAAAGAGAGATAGGGGACGAGAGAGAGGAGAGGGAGACAGACGTAAGACAGAGGAGATGGAGGAGCAAAACAGGAGAAAGAGAGTAAGAGAGGAGAAGGGAGGGGAGAGAGGTGGGGAAAAGAAGGGAGAGGGAGAGAAAGGGAAGTGAAGGTGAAGAGGGGGAGAGAGGAGGGAGCAAGAGAGTTAGGGAAGAGAAAGGGGAGAAGGAGGGAAGAGAGGCAGAGTGAAAAATGTCTCTTCTATCATGGTGTCTCGTCATTATCCTGCATTTTACAACGTTCATTAGGACCGCGACCAAACGGGCTCCACCTTTAATTTCATGGTGCTCCAGCCACAGAAAGGACACAGACAAAGGGACGAGATTGATGAGGTCTGGGTGTGACGCATGCAGTCACCAAGAGGGGGCGTCTCTCACTGAGATGGAGAGTACTTTAATGCCAGTACTTTTACTAAATATATTCTTCCAAAGATTCTTTTTGCTTCGGTAAGTATTGGGGGAAATGCTTGAACTTTACTTTGGCTGTAAATTGTCAAATAGTGTTTTTATTTTATTTTCCCATCTGGCTGTCAGGACAGTGATAACTTGGTCTTGTTTTTAATTGTAGAAGTACCCCAAAGATTGTAAATTTAGCAGTAAAAATAATTGCAGTAAAAGTTGCAGTATAAAATGTACTCAAATTGAAGTGACGAAGTTGAAGTCATAATGTCAAGTGTCTTGCCCAAGGAGACAACAACCGTATGCAAGTTTGGATGTAGGAGCGAGTAACAGATTTTTTCTTCATTTGTATCAAAATGGTTACGCGACATTGCCAAAACCTATGCATATCACCGATTAAGAAAATAAAATTGAAGAACGAAGTAAGTACAGAGCAATGGGCGTATGTAAGTTGATCGGCAGTATGGCATCTTGAAAATAAGCGATGAAAGACTGCTAAAACATGCACGAATCACTCCAAATACAAATTGAAAAGGGTAAATGAGAAGGGGAAACAACTATAACATGACTAAATACTCTGAAAAGTTGATTTTGATATTTGATATTTCTCTGGGTTTCTCCACATGTACCTGCAGAGCGCTGAAGAACGCTGTGTTTAATGAAATCTCAGAGTGGCAGCGATCCGTCCCAATTAAAACGTCCCGGCTCTGTGTCCCGGGACAGTAGATCAAGTCGGTAATTAACCCCCGCGCTGCCCCCTATCAATCCTCACAGTGAAGCGCACCCATCCCGCCACATATTAAATTTACATTCTATTAGCTTTAATTAGGAAGGATTTTAAATATACTGGAGTCCAGGCACAGGGCCCTGAGGCTGTCATTGAAGAGGCTGATTCACGAGTCACCTCCAGATACATGGTTAGACACACAGCACATCATTTCAGAGCACAGGCATGATGCGCCCACACTCGCCTTAGTTCGGTCCTTGCTTGGTGGTTATAGATCTTGTTAGGGCTTCTTCTAGTCCTGGTCTAGTCCTGGTCTAGTCCTGGTCTAGTCCTGGTCTAGTCCTGGTCTAGTCCTGGTCTAGTCCTGGTCTAGTCCTGGTCTAGTCCTGGTCTAGCATTAATTTAATTATTAATTGTAAATGTTTGTTTTAACAATGTACTTGAAAATTAAATGTATTCTCAATGGGACTTCCTGATAAAATAAGTCTTGGCCCAGTCTTGGCCCAGTCTTGGCCCAGTCTTGGCCCAGTCTTGGCCCAGTCTTGGCCCAGTCTTGGCCCAGTCTTGGCCCAGTCTTGGCCCAGTCTTGGCCCAGTCTTGGCCCAGTCTTGGCCCAGTCTTGGCCCAGTCTTGGCCCAGTCTTGGCCCAGTCTTGGTCCAGTCTTGACTCAGTCCTGGTCCAGTCTTGACTCAGTCCTGGTCCAGTCCTGGTCCAGTCCTGGTCCAGTCCTGATCCAGCCCTCGTCTAGTCCTGATCCAACCCTCGTCTAGTCCCAGTTTAGTCCCGGGATAATACAGTTTACCTTTACTATAAGCAGTTGATTTGGATTCTTGTTTTGTAAATAACATTTTGAATACAAAATAATTTATTACTTTAAATTTGCAGTCTAAAAATGTATTTATGTTTTGCTCTTCTTGTTCGACTTTCTTTGTATTATGATCAGCCATTAAAGGTGCACTAAGTAACATTACTGGTATCCTAAGGAACATTCCAGACAACACAATAATATCTCCATGGTGACAAGAAGGTGACGGACCCTCCACCAGAAAAATAACATGGTGAACCTTTAGTTTAATGCTTATTAGTTGTATAAACCAACCAATGAGCCAATATTCAAGATGACACAGTGAGTATTTCAGAACATGTACTTATATGGAAATACATTATGCAACTTGAGAGATCCACTAGCTGCAACCACGTTTACAGAAAAAAGCAATAAAACCAGTAAATGTAAGATAAGATAAGAAGTACAATACCATACCATCAATAATATTATAATATATCATCTCCATGGAGACAAGCAGTTGGTGTACCATCCTCTGAAAAAGTTACGCAGTGCACCTTTAAATAGTGTTTAAATAGTGCTTTGAGCAGTTCAAAGTGAATAAACGTGGCTGCGATCTCATTGCCCATTGACATAAACCCTGTTGTATCTATCCTCATTGAATCTGAGCTGCTGGGAGTTTGGTGTTAACAAGAGGCCTGATAATAGATAAAAGGCCCGACAGGAAGCAGAGTGTGAAATGTGCCATTCTGCGGTCAGACCTTCTCCTTTGACTTCCTGTTTCATGTCGTCGATGAAACGCTTGAGCAAAAGTGTGGGACTGGACCACCTCTAAGCCTGCTCCTCTCCTGCTCCTCTCCCCGTGGCTGTGCCTTTTGTCCGACACTCAAAAAAAAAACTCTTGAATGGGGGTCAATTCAACCTATCCCCTCTGCTGGACACAATTAAAGGGGTTGCCTGGCCTGTTTCGCCATTGTTACTGATCCTGCAGCCAAAACATGTCAGGAATGTACCACCTGGAATCTACCCCAAGACAATGACCCGTCCCATCCGTCTCCAAGCCCACCTTCTTTGGGGGACAAGCAGGGAGCAGCCCAGTCATCCACCCACCAAAGACCCATAGATGCAGGAGCAAGAGGGGAGACAGGGGAGTGTCCAGAGTGATGTACAGGGTCTGGTACCAGAGTTGCCAAGACTGCGTTTTTATAGCGGCATTGGGCTTTTTTCTGATTTTGGCAGTTGTAGGTTGAGTTTTTAGGCCTTGGGAGTTGCTTTTAAAGTTTTTTTCAGTGCTCTTTTACATTTATAGATTCACTAATGACTCAAATGCAACCTGTTAATATTTGAAGCTGTTATTGATGTTAGCATTAGCACTTAGCTGTGTTATAACTTGCTGGCTTATTTTTGGTTGGGTTTGGGTGTTTTTGGATTTTCTTTCAAAGGCTTGATCGCTTGTTGTTCTCTGGAAATCTGGCAACCCAATCTGGTAGTGTCAATGGGACAGAGGAGACATCTGTGGGCAGTAACATCTACAGGAGGTTCAACAGAATCAACTTCTGCTCCGATGGCTCTTAAAGTGAGGCCAGACTCAAAAGACGCATGTGCATTTAGCTGTTTGAAAACCTGAAACAAAAATCACTACACTTTTGAATCATTCATGTAGTGGTCTGAGGCATTTTGTGCATTAAAAAAATCTTTAGATCTTGTTTTGTTCTCTTATGATTAAATTATAAGTTGTATCATTTTTGAATTGGCATAGCACTTCAGTCACAGATCACTCACTGCTGTAAATATGTTTAACCTATCAACTAACTACTGTCTATTATTATATGAACTGTTGCTCCTGGATTGCAAAGGTACTTAACTATATTATGTTGCACCTGATACTGGCAATACAAAAGAATTTCTAGTCTATTCCACGTTTTATATACATCAGGGTTCACGTCCTATCAAAATCAACCACTGGAGTGTCTTACTCAGGGGCACATCAGTATTATGTGAATTGGACAAGGTTCCAATTGCTTAAAGGTCCCATATTACACCATTTTCTGATCCATGTTACAAATAGTTTCCTCATCAAAAACATACCTGGAGTTTTTGTTTGCTTCATTCACACATGTTTAATGCACAAATCCTGTATATTTAGAGTTCTGAAAACACTCTGTTCCACCTTGTGATGTCATGTGGTAATACAGGAAGTGCTCCAGTGTGTTTTTAAACTCCACACACCTTCACTAGAATCATTTGGATAATTTCAGCTCAAAAATGTACAATCTCTACTGAACAAAAAGTAAAAGGCAGCTGTTAACTTGAAAACTACCACTGCATGACATCACAACATGGTGCAGAGCATTTTGAGCTTTGGAGATGTAGACACACTAATAATACAGGGTTACTCAAACATGTGTGAATGAAACAAATATGTTTTTAATGAGATAACAACATTATAACAAGGCTTAAACCTCACAGGAGCCAGTTTTGTGTAATATAGGACCTTTAACACATTATGCCAATGGGTTATTATAATTGAGCTAAAATAGAGAAACCAACATGAATAGTCCTCATTATAGAACATATGTTTTACAATGGAAATGTATTCAGATGCACTCTCCCAAACAAAGTCTGTTCGGCTGCACATAAACCTGTTTGATTGCTCCCTGCTCTCATTCCCGTTTCATTTAAACCTTGTTGTAGAATAATATTGTGCCACAGTGAAACAAATAGCCCGAGCACAGCTTTTACCCACACTACCCCATTATTACTGAAGCAGAGAAACTAGAGAGCCTGAATCAATCTAAGATAAGTCCTACCGATCGATACGAGTCCCATCTACAGCTGAGCACTTGGCTGGACGAAGCACTAATTGTCCTGTTGACATTAATAGTCATTAAAGGGTCCAGAACGGCTCCGGGGGTTGTGAGTTACGTCGCGCGCCAAGGTTGCAACCCATTTGTTTGTAATGACATCATAGCTCCGTGCGGGACGCGGCTAAATCCTGGAGCGGGACGGGTTTATCTGCAGGGAAGTGGGGCGTTTAACGAGGTGATAGGAGCCCATGACATCATCAGTCAGCGCCGAACCGTTATATGGTTAGTGAATTTCTGGAGAACTGGTTATGCAGCTGGGACAGTGTGAGGAGTTTACTGTGTGTAATCAATGTAAGAGATGGACCGCCACATGCCCCAGTGGAGATTAGTAGAACTGCAATTACATGCTCTGATATGATGTGGACTCATTTTCTACAAATTAGATTATAGAAATATAAATTATGCACATCAGAAGTATAAACCTTCCATTTCTAACCTAAAGCAAAGTATTTACAGTTTAACCACAAACTCAAAACCTGCCAACTTTTAGCCAAAAAATAAACAATACAAGTATATACGTGTGTTTTTCCTTTTTCTTTTTTTATTGAACTGAAAGATGTAGAAAAAGACACATTTTTTGTATCTTCACAAACCTGACTCTTACTTGGGCTGAAGAAGGCCTTCTATTTCCATGGAAAATGTGTGTCAGGCCTGTCATGATAACAACTTTTGAAATACAATATATTGCTGAAGAAAATATAGACGATAAACAATAATATTAAAAACTGGCACAAAAACCCTGAAGAATTTCCCCACGACTCTATATGTCCAGTATTTTTAATGAACTGAGCTGCAATAAATAAATGAAACACTTAATGAGTCATACTAGTTATTTATTTAAACTTCTATAGACAAAATCTTCATAAAAGTACAAAAAATTACAAAACGTTCCCCACTAGTACAAAGAAAAAGTACCCATGATAAATATTAACCCCCCACAGTTATTGTTCCAGTTGTATTAAATGATAAGTCGATGTAGTATTTATCGTGACAGGCCTAGATGTGTCTGATGTGCCGCCTTCAGAAAGTTAAGCGATGTTGTTTTAAGTGGTAGCTATTGTATTCTTTTTTTTGTTTTTCAGAATTAGGCTAGTGTTCTTTGTAAATTCCCGATATCTTCGTGTCTATATTTTGATTGCATCTTGTTATCTGCAAAATCGTGTATTTAAAACTACAAAGGCAATTGATCTGCACTGAATACAGTTCTCATCTTAGTTGCACTGATGGATCTTGTGGCCTACTACACATAGCCACATTCACATTCAAATATCGCTATGCACCCAAATACGGAATCTTTATAGTTAGGTAGTTATAGAAACAGGCCTTACGCTTCAAAATGTCAGTTTTCTTAATAAACCTACTGAAAAGTTTAATGACTTCTTTGTCCTCGAGAAATTTTCTAAACGATTATAGTGAAGGTGTATGAAGTTTCAAAGCACAGGGGAGCACTTTTTGAATTACTGCATGACATCACAAGGTGGGACAAAGTGTGAATGAAGCAAAACACAACTCCAGGTATGTTTTTGATGAGGAAATAACATTATGGCACAGACCAGAAAACAGCGTAATATGGATCATTTAACAATATTGTGCAAATACAATAGTTTTTGGAGGGTACATTCTACTTTAGAATTGTCATGTTAGTGGCATAAATTTGTTTCAATATTGTCGTTCATCGTCTAGATTTTCTTCAGCAATATATTGTACTTCAAAATTTGTTACGACAGGCCTTTGTCCCACAGCTCTATCCCATGCACAGTTCTGCCCCATGCACAGCTCTGCCCCATGCACAGCCCTAACATCCTGAGGGGGAGTCGTGGCCCCCCTGTGTGCTCCCCCTCCCCCCCACACGGAGCGCCTCTCTCACATTCATTTAGCCATACAAATTGGTGTGTTTGTGTGTGTGTATTGGGCGCGGCGGTGAATGGAGGTGCATACGAAAGGAGCAGTACGGCCACACATTTCTGACACGGCCCGGGAAGAGGGGTCGCGACCTTTACTGCACCAAACCTACCTACCACAGAGCTAGCATGTTAGCACAGTTAGCACAGCAGCTAGCCAGATTAGCCACAGAACATAAACGCTGCTAGGCTACAGGCCCAGTCATCTGAACAACTTGGCTGGTGTTCTTTTATTTTTTTTTGACTGCTTTTGATTGCAGAAAAAAACTATAAAAACCCAATTGCACATTTTAAGTTTGGAGGCCACTTTATATTTTTATTACATGTTATATTTATTTAGTCGCCGTGCAGAATTACATTATTATACTAAAAGTTAGTTCCAGCCAAATGTTCTCAACAAAAATAAAAAAAAATAAAAAAAAACCAAAATCAACAACTAAATTAATTAATTATACATTTTTAAAAGCAATTAGTTTTTAATGCCTTCAATAAAAATAAATGAATTTAATGAATTGCAGCCAATGATAAACGCAGGAAACAAAATTTTAGTTGCAGGTCTAGTATAAAAAATTTTAATATGAATGAAACAAAATACAAAATACTAAAAATATATATTATACTAAAATGCTATACTATACTATACTACAAGAAAAGTAAAGTTAGCATACAAAAACAGGAACTCTACAAAATATATCCACATTAAACAGACATATTAAAGTGGTTGCTTATAGCCCTATTAGACAGAGTATGTAAACACGGCTAAGCAACAGTCCAAACCATCCCATCTGACTCTAATGATGAAATGAAATGTTTTCCTTCTGGCAAAACCCAGATGCTCACAAACATACTTTTTTTTTTGTTTTTTTAATTATCCATGACGGAGTTTGCTTTTAATAAGATCTACACAAACTTATTACTGACATCAAATCTGAGTGAGACCTAAATTTGAAGCAGGTGATGTGTAGTTTTGATGGCAGAGTCGTGAATGGTGCCACTGTCTTCACATCTGCTGTTGTGGACACTGTACCTCCAGGAATTAGCTCCAAAGCTACAGATGTTCACATGATCGTGGCTAAATGTGATTGGATTAGAGCGCCAAATCAAATGTACTGAGCAAACTTTGTGAAAATCAATCAGGCAGGTTGATAGATCGCTAAGTGGAGACGTGACGTGCTCTGACCTGCTTATACAATGCAATAATAACAGGTATGATTGTGATGTTGTGAGTAGTTTTTCAATTCAAGCTTAAATATGGGTTTGCTACATTTATACATACCCTTTTGAACTCATCTCCAGATCTTGGTCAGGACTACCTTAGCTTAGAGTTTACCTGTGGTGCATGTTTTGGGTTTATGGGTAAAAACAGCCAGGAAAATCCATCCAAACGCAAGAAGAAACGTGCAAACTCCACGCAGAAAAGCTGACGACCCAAGAATTGAACTGGAACCTTCATGGGTAAAAGACTAAATGTTTACATCTCAAATAGTGACTCTGATGTTGGCTTAAAGAAGAAATATTGCACTTGTATCTGCTGTATAGCTATAATCTATGACACCTGTGGATCATTATGTAACAATTAGCACATATTAAATCATAATATTAATCTAAAACGACTTAATAAAAGAGTTCCGCGTTAGAAAACTGCAGTGCCCAATGGGAACTGGCACCTCCATGAATGTCATCACAACAAAGAGTCAACACCTCCGACGGATACATGCAGATCAAACCAGCGATTTGTACCAAAATTACTGAATCCTGTATGAATTATCGATTAAGAAAATAAAATTGGAGAACGAAGTAAGTACAGAGCAGTGCGTGTATGCCGGTTGCGATGGGAACGGGGATTGAGCGGCAATATGACGTCTTGAAAAAAAGTGATAAAAAATTCCTCAAACATGCACAAATCACTCCAAATGCAACTTCAAGACAGTAAATGTTGAGGAGAAACAACTATAACATGGATAAAAGCTCTAAAAAGTTGATTTTACTGGATAGGTCTGCTTTATTTTTTAAAGGTAAAGCATAGACGAAACATTTAGTAACACAACATCAAGGATTCTTAATATATCAGCCAACTAAACTGCAGTTTCTTTAATGATTTTAAAGATGCACCAAGATCTCATACTGATCAAATCCAGAACAGAAATGGTCAATAATATTCTACAACAACATAAAGTCCCTTCTAACAACTGCAGTATTTCTTAAAAACCAATCTCAAGCTTCATCGTAAGTCCATTATCCCACTGGCTAACCATCTTCTAGAGTCCATACACCCCCCTGTCACACATACATTTACTGCTCCCCTGGTGGCCGGGCGCCTCCACTGCGGTCTCTTTTGTACCACACAGAGTGCAGTTCTTCCTAGGTCATTTAAAAAAGCCGTTCATTCATTCTGCTGGTTCCCTCCTCTTCCCTTCGCCTCTCAATGGTGAACAATAGCCACACCTTGAACAGGCCCAGTGACTTGAGAGCTATTGTCTACTTCTGCATTGGCCCAAACAAGTGGCTGCTATCTCAAGCCTGCAACACGCTCTATGGTGGTCTCTTTACTGCTTCTACTAGGCCTCAATGATGACTGCACACAGGGTTGCCAGATCTCTAGAGCGTAATAAGCAACCGAGCCCTGAAAAAAGCCAAACAAGTGACCCAAGCTCTAGCTAAAGTGCATTTGACAGATTCATTTATTTTTGTAATTATGACTTGGTTTACTGGGACAGTACCTGTGGTAAATATTTATCATAGTTTTACATCAGCCAACAGACAATTTGTGAAAAGTACAAAACAAAAAGTTGGAAAATACAGGAAGTAGCAGTGAATTCTAAAACACAATATCTCTTCCTATGTCATCAACTGTCAAACAGCTCCATCCAAAATGCAAAGACAATTATTGCACAAGAAAGGTATTTTTCTCATAGTTTAAACTTTGATTTAAAAAAAAATCAAGGTGTTGCCAGTTATTTTGATCAATTTAATCATAACTACTGTGTAAATTTCAGACATTTTTGCCCTTGTTAACATTATGGTTGCCAGGTACAGTTACAGAATTACCTCTACGTACGCCATATCTGCTGCCTGAGTCCAACCAGGAAGTAAAATGATAAATGTCACCAAAATTTAAAGAGTAGAAAAACTAGGCAAGATTTTTAGAAAAACCTTAAGTATAATGATATATTGTAGTGAAATATTTAGTCTAACCTGTCACATGCAGTTTAATTAATTTTTAATATTACAGTTGTTACCATAGACTGTATATGGTCCAAGTCTATGAATGTGAAAGGTGAATAGAGCTGAAACAAAAGGATAAAAATCACCCCTTTAATGATGTAAACACAGAGCTTCAAGATTAATCGCAATCAAACTCACAGTTTGAATGAATGCAACGAGAAAATTAGGATACAATTACAGAAGTACCATCATTTCCTCCACAAACAACAAAATGTCCTGACTTCTTCTGCATAAAAACTGCAAATCCTGAAGTTTAGGTCTGTAAATTTAAAAATGGATTACTTTTTGATAGTTTGAGACCTGCTGAAAAAAAACCTGAGGGGTTTATTTTTTAACACGTTCATAACTTGAGCAAACTAAAATGTAGGAATAAAAACTGGTTTGTTCTGTTCAGTATATTTGAAGCCTTATATGGCCTCAAAATCAGAGCAAAATACTTTTACTTGTACTCTTTAAGTTTTTGCTCTGGTATCTGTACTTTTACTTAACAGAACTAAGTACTTCTTCCACTGCTGTTAGATTGTCAGTTCATATTCCAGTCTTTTTGTTAATTCTTCTGAATGCTTTAAAAGGTGAACTTTGAACAGAAATCTTTTATTAAAACATAAATTGCCAATACAACAAAATCACAATTAAATATGTTTCCCAAAAGTGCCACAAACAACATTCTCAAAATCTGCAAACGACTACAAAAAAAGAAGCCCAAAGTCGCTATAAAGAAGCAGACTTGGCAACTGCACCTTTGGCTTGATTTGCACCCGGAGAGGAGGGGGCAGGAGCGGGTGAGGCGCGGGTGAGGAGCGGGGGGAGAAGGGGAGGAGAGGAGGGCAAAAGTGAATAGTAACCGTAACATAACAATGCACTTGGAGAGACTTTGGGCAAACACAGCTGGGCAGGCCACAGTCAAGCGTTTAACGACCGAGACGGGAGCTAAAACGAAACAGCAGTGACTAAAATGCTGACGGATAAATGCTGCTCCTGCTAAAAAGCCTCCACAGCTCATCTCATCAGTGTGCAGAGATGGTAGAGAAAAGGGGAAACATCAGGTCAACCTTGAGTGTTAAATGTATTCACAGGTTAATAGTTAATACAATATATTACTGTTGAAAATAAGTAGAAATTCTTACATAAATAAGCTTGAATTTCATCTCAACTGAATCTAAACTCACCATTCGAATACTACACATGTGTTCATCTTATTATGTAAAAGTGTACAAATATTGTGTATTCTGCGGTCCTTCCTCAGAGTGGTCATGTGATGTCGCCGTGACGTGTCTGGTCAGCTGATTTAAACGTCACGTGACCACTCTGAGGATGATCGCGAGCGAGCGGTCGAAACTGTCAGGTATGAAAACAAACTAAACCTTTGTCTGGAAAAAGAATCTATTAAAATAAACAAACAGAAAACCAGAAGAACCTCACTGGACAAGAAAATAAGACGTTAACTATCATAGACAAGATAGAGGTTATAAAAGTATTGTGTTTTGGTGCAGATTCTGCCATTTTTTATTTTTATTTTTTATTGTATTAGTTTTTTAATCTGGTTTTTAATCTAGTGAATTGAAATATTGTAAATACTGTAATGTACCAATGAGCTTATGTGACCAGCGTGCATCAGTAGTTAATAAAACTCATACTAAACAAACACTGCACAAAAATAACTATCATTTTCAATTTTGTGACAATAAAAAACCCAAAACCCACTTAAAAAAAATCTAAAAAATCTTATAAACGAAAAATTCAGTCACTGGAAAATTCATGTTAAAATGCATAACTTTTTAAAATTATATCTCAGCTTTAGAATATATGAAAATGAAATATTGACCCAAATAAATATATCATATAAACTCTTTCCATGTAATTGCTTCATGTTGATCCAAACCAAATACATAAGATTGCATACATTTATTTAACACGACATTTCAATGGTAAAGGGCGACACATTCATTTATTTAACATTTTAGTGCCTATATTACAACAATAACAAGATATACTTCAAATAGCACTACAGTATTAAGGTTCACCACAGGGTTATTCTTTGTCCAGTGTGCAAACTTACCTCAATGACCTGCTTCGAGTCCAGCCGAAAGTTGAAGTCGCCAAAAAGGAAAAATGGCAGTCTGTCGTACCGCTGGTCTGTGATCCTGAACACAAGAAAACATCATATTTCCATCATTACTTAGTCGTCACGGTGAGGATATTTTGCAAACAAATTAAAATGAAAACTTCAGCTTCATCAGTTGCAATTAGTGCCTCTGATCTCTGGTAATTACATGCTGAAGAGGACAGCACCACCTACTGGACACAACACTTAAAACACCTACATTTGAAGTGCTAGTTACAGGGAAGACTATGGGAATTTGGGTTAATAGTCCACAGTCTACGGATACACACGTTTTTGTAGTAGTTTATCAGTTCATATCCTCTCTGTCGAACTTATTTAAAATGTAAAATGAACAAAATCCTACTTTTTACACCCAAATCTAAATCATAATCGCAATACTCATTACAAAAAACTCCAAGTAGCTGCACTAGTTGATAGTTTGTCATGATGTGAATAATAATAGGGGCTTTTTTTATGGTCAATATAAACTTTTAGCAGCATCAGTATTACAAAGCGACTCATTACTTACACTTTTATGCACTTTTATACTTTATACTCTTCAATTTAGTCTTAACATAGAGACACAGGACAAGACCATGAAAAACCCTGTGTGCCACCTGTGTGTCTCCATGGAGATGTTATTACTTTGCCTGGAATGTACACAGTATTGCATTAAACGTATGTATCCCCAAGAAGACAATCAAGCTAGGTTACAGGTCAGATCTGTGGAGAAGAATGCATGTTTTTCAGGGTAATTTTGAGCAATATAAATACAAATTAATAATAGATGCAAAGATACATAGTTTAATGGGGTACTGTGGAATATTTCAAGTAATATTATCTCAGACAGCTTGTTTTACTTGGCTGTTTTTTGTTTGTTTGTTTGTTTGTTTGTCCAAATCTACTTTGAAGTAATGACATTTCCGACCAAATTAATTTATTTTTAATAAATCTATAAACAATCCTGATTTTTTAAACAGATTCCCAAAAAAGTTATAATTTGAAATTCTCATGCACTCGCTATTCACAAATTTATCTCTTACAATTTGATTTATTTTATAATTAGTTTAGCCATCACAAAAGTTAAAAATGGTTTGTTAACAAGTTCTGTACTTATGTTTTACACTTGTTGCCTTTGTCAGATTAAC
This sequence comes from Periophthalmus magnuspinnatus, assembly GCF_009829125.3. Taxonomy (NCBI): domain Eukaryota; kingdom Metazoa; phylum Chordata; class Actinopteri; order Gobiiformes; family Gobiidae; genus Periophthalmus; species Periophthalmus magnuspinnatus. The sequence continues at coordinate 17,475,556 of NC_047140.1, forward strand.
TAAGGCATCAAGAGAAATGACAACAATTTTCAATCAAACCATCAACAAAAATTACCAAAACATCGTCATTTTTAATCTATAAATAATCCAGATTTTGTTACATCTCTTCTCCTGTATGAGCAGAAATGTTTTGAAGTACTTTGAGGCCAATTCTCCTACACTGTAATCTGATTACCCAATAACTTCGTCAATAATTTGCTTTGATAATCTGCTTTGATGCAAAATGCACTTTACGAAATCTTCAAAAGAGTCAAACGGCATCAAACCCATTCATTAATCTAATATCACCACTTCCTCTGCGTATCTGATCAAGCCACATTTGTGAACATTTGTGTCCATTTAAGAATTGGCCTGAGAAGCAGCAAATCTGGCAACCAAACCCCAAAACACAGTATTTATGTTATAACGCCGCTTTAAAACCTCCTCGGGGTATTTTTAACCAAACTATTTGCAATGCATTCTGTCGTGTTAATGTCCTCAATGGTTTTTGGTGCAATTTGAAAAGAGTATAGATTCCCAATGGTACACACTACTGGAAGGAAAGTATACAGCAATTATAGTTTAGGAGATATACAAAATTGTGCTATAAAAATGTAGTATATCGTAATGTAGTATTCTATATATAAGTATTTAAAAGTCTGCAAAAATTCTACACTCTAGGTTAGTTTAATGGTGTATTCATTCTTTATGCAATACTTGAACCTCAGTTGCAACATTTACACACAGATATTTGGAATATGATCATTGAAATAGTAAAATAAACTGATAAATTACTTCAAAACTTTTCATTTTCATTTTGATAAATATAGCCCACGTCTAATTACAACAATGTATTTTTCAGATTTCAAGTAGGGCTGGGTACTGTTTAATGGTACCAGTATAGTACCAAAAAAGTACTACTATTAAAAGTACTATGGGTACTGCAATAACTCGTATTGAAAATATTGGAAAATTTGAGCTGAAACCAGGTATTGTCCAAGTTCTATTACCTGAAGTTATACAAGATAAGTACACAATCCTTGCTCAAATGTCAGATATTATTATACGTTTTTACCATGACAATATACCATAAATAGTGTACTTATATATTTTTAAAAACTACTCAGATACTAACATCTGAACGGCGATGCTGTTTCTTGCATTAAACTCTCATTGTGGAGCCAGGATTGCTTTAAAAACACAACTAAGTGTCAAATAATTAAGTCTCCATTAGCTCACACTTGTACTGAGCACAAGAGGGACTTAAGGTGGACCTGCTCTGGCTCCTGTGTAATTAATGCTTTTGGGGGATGCTTGGCTCACTACCGCCTTCACTAATCGTGTGGATAAATCTCACGGCCGACTTCCCAAGGCCCAGATAACAATATATTTATGAGGCTGTAAAAAAGAAAGAAAAAAAAGAACACAGTAGCAGGAGCATCGGCATCTGTGTGGTAGGTCCCAGGGTGAGAGAAAGAGGGAGGGAGGGAGGGAGAGAGAGAGAGAGTGAGAGAAGGAGGGAGAGAGAGAGTGAGTGAGAGGGAGAATGAGAGAGGGAGGGAGAGCGAGAGAGAGGGAGAGAGAGAGAGAGGAAGGGAGGGAGAGACAGAGAGGGAGGGAGACTGAGAGGTAGAGAGAGAGAGTGAGAGAGGGAGGGAGAGAGAGAGGGAGGGAGACTGAGAGGGAGAGAGAGAAAGAGGGAGGGAGGGAGAGAGAGAGAGTGAGTGAGAGAGGGAGGGAGACAGAGGGAGAGAGAGAGAGAGAGAGAGAGGGAGGGAGGGAGGGAGAGAGTGAGAGACAGAGAGAGGACGAGAGAGTAAGAGAGGAAGAGACAGAAAGAGGGAGGTAGCGAGAGAGGGAGGGAGAGAGAGAGACAGAGAGAGGAAGGGAGACAGACAGACAGACAAAAAGATGAAAAGAGGGAATAAAAGAGAGAGGAAGAGAGGAGAGACAGTGATGAAACCTAATGAAATGACATAAAAATACATTTATATGACATTGGAACTAATATTTTTTGGTAATACTGTACAAATGTTATCAATCATATACAGAGACAATACATTACATAATCGTTTTCAAATTTAACTAAAGAAATATTAACTAACGACACACTTAGTTTTGTTTGTCAAAATAGCAGTCTCTGGCTAATCATTTGGAAAACAACCCAGCCTACACAGAGTTACTTATTGAATACCATTTAAAACCTTCCTTTTGTAACATTTATCTGTGGTTTCTGTTGTTGTGAACAGGACAGTTGTATCCATGCAGCTTATATGACCTGAAATGGACAATAAACTGATGAACCAACCAGCCTCAGTGCATTTTAAACTCCACGTGTGAACCAGATGACACAACATTAGCCGTGTGTGTTTAGTTTGTACATCTTTATGTGAGAGTGTGTATTTGTTACTGGGTCCAAATGAAGCTGGAGCCTGTGTATGACCTGTGCTGCGGCGCTCAGAGACACGGCTCTATTCAAACAGCAGTGGTCAGTTTGTGCTGTCAGAGAGAGAACACTGAGCTGTAAAACTGAGAGAGCCACGTCAGAGCAGCACAGAGGCGTGGGAACCAAACAAACCAGAGGACAAACAAGACGAGACTGAGGAGGGATAAGGAACTGGCCCGTTAAACTGGCTGTACACAAGTTTTCATTTAATAAAGTAAAATCTGCTTTGCCCTCCATCCAAATACTGATAGATATATTATAAAAGCAGTTCGGAGGGTCAAAATGAGATTGTTATGTGCATTTTTCTCACACACGAAGCAGGAAGTAACACTATTTGCATGCTAGTTCATCTTAGTAGTGGTGAAAAGCTTATAAACTCATCTTGGTGAATAATTAAATTCTTAGTAATGTGCTCGGAAAGTGAGGGATAGCTCTGGACCACTACACACAGTTTAAAACAAACTAGCTGTGTTTTCCACATTTTTAAAACTGTAAAAATGTAAAAATATGGTCATTTGGCTGACAATTTTGCCTATTCAATTATGAACAGAATTTTAGATCAGATCAAAATGTGATGAACTAAACAGTTTAACAATTTATAGCTGAATTAAGTAGTTGTAAACTATTCTCTGAGTTCTGGCCATCAGAGCAAAAAATAAATAAATAAATAAAATCAAGATTACTAGATTATTCATATTTTTGAAAAGTTGAACTAGGCCTATATTTTGCAGTAAATTATTATTATTATTATTATTATTATTATTATTATTATTATTATTATTATTATTGTTATTATTATGGTGATTATTATTATTTATTTATTTATTTATTTATTTTTTAATAGACAACAAATCCATCTATTTCAGAGCTAAACTTTGCATCTACACCATCATCTTTATTTAAAATCTGTTAATCTATTTACCTTCTATTATGTTATCCACACTTTGAAGTAAAGTTATCACACTGAAAACTATTGATCGGCGTTGACAGGTGCGGACGTGAATGGGCCTTGTAGTCAGTGTAATTGGACATGACAGGGCGAGCGAGGCTATAGACTCCTCACTGTGTCTGAGGCTCTTTCTGCTTCACTTCATGTGTTAGCTTTATCCGCTAACAGCCATGTCTAATACCGGTTAACAGGCATAGCTAATGCTCACACGCCGCACTTTTGTTTGACTGGACCAAGGTGCCAGAGCAGGTCAGAAGGTAGCCTCTGTTTACACAAGCTCGTGCTAAAGTGCTCGCAGTGACCCGGGACAGAGAAAGTTGACCTATTCTCCAGGCTGTTATAGGGGAATACGATACAAATCATTTTAATTTTCAGTTTAATGAGCTGAAAAGGAAGATAAATTGTGCTTGAAAATGTATGCAGAAAATGTATATGTAGTATATGTATGAATCTAGTTTGGGTGCAAGATAAAATACTTTTTATGTGTGTGGTGGGTTCAAAATGTGTAATGTGAAAGAAAAGTTAGAAAAGTTAGACAATTAGATTTTTGTACAGATATACCGGTAATTGATGTTAAAAATTATTATTATTTTTGAGCTTCAGAATGCATTAGACTTTTTCACAAATGCAAGACTCGTTTGACATATACAAAGACAGACAACAGCAACACAAAAGCATAGACACATTACAATAAACATTACAGTACACTCAGCGGAGCCAGCTGTTCAGAAATGTGACGGCTCAATATAAAAAATAGTGACTGGGGGACAATGGGACAGTTTTTATATGTCTGCAACTGTCAGCCATTTTGTTTGTTGTTCCTAGTTGAATATTGCTGGGTTTCAGATGACATCACACTCTATAACACGCTAAAGGCCAATAATATTTAATACAGATGGGGGCACTTAAATTAATATAATCTCCTTTTTTTGTGATATAGTGAGTTTGTGAGTCTAGTAAACAATAGAAATGATCTAGTCCAACATTTTTGGATATTTCATCGAAAAGTACAATGTAGTTAATACGGTAATCTGGCCCTTGCCCCAATCTGAAAATATAACATCATTCTGAAATCTGAAAACCACCAATTAAAAAAAGACAAACAACTAATGCAATTATATAGAAAGAATGCATTACAGGTTTTATGTGGTTCTCTATACTTGACCAGACACAAGTTTAATAAATACTTTAACATAATATTTTTGATGTATTTGAACATGCTTTTTTTTTTTACTGTGTCTTCTGCATAGTTTCACTTAATACTATTTTAAAACAAGGTTTGCATGTTCTATAATCATTAAATAAAAATAAAAAAAATCAACAAAAGCATCTCATGAAATTGGAAAACTAGGTCCAACTTACTACTAAATAACTACACGTTTAATAGAACAACAGAACATGAACAAAGACCTACCCATACCCTAGCACCTTAATTCTTGTTCATTATTAAGTCTTATATTATTATGAAGAAAAATAAATCTGTAAATTCCACTAATAGAAAACTACTCTCTCCTTGTTGCGGTTGAGAAAGTGTCTTGACAGTGGGGGGTCTGCTTCTTTTCGTCACCAGCGTCACCCTGACTCGCTCAGCCAAACTGTACCACTGTCCATAACACCACCCCACAAAGACTCACTCCTTTACACAGTCTATAAACATGCTAGCTCCACGGGATTCATGGGCCAGTCACACCCCAAAAAAGAGGCTCCGTTTGGGGGCCGTCCCGCCCTGGCTATGGGCCGCTCTTACTCCGGCCCCACACAAAACCAGAGGTCAGACGTTAATTTATAACACGGCCCCTGACTCTGCTCCCAGGGTCCTTAAACCAGTCACACAAAAGCCCAGGCAGAATAATCCAATCAGGGTACGGCTGCTCTCAGGTGGTCCTTGGAAGCTCATTTTTTACCCATGCTTCAGTAGTTTAGGTCTAAAGATTTGCGTAAAAACTTGACAGATATATTTTTAATACAACTTAACTTTGTCTTTAGATTAGCAGCAATTAAAAAGTCCTATATTCTACTAAATGTACTTGTGTTATGATGCTTCTTTTTCATCAAAACTGCAAAGTAAATGAGCAAAATAGTCATTATATTTGCACATGTTTGAAAAATACTATATCTTTAGCCTGTCTGGGGTTACACCAAAAAAGTTTCTCTCTATTTTTAAAGTTTAAAATCATCATCCTTGTCCTTATCATTCCTGCAATCTCTTCTTTTTAGCTTGATTTAACCAGCTTCAGTCTTCAATGCACCAACAGCTAGAGTCCTTGCGCCCTCTGCTGGAGTTATATTGTACTTAAAGGTCCTATATTATGCAAAATTGACTCCTGTGAACTTTAAGCCATGTTATAATGTTGTCACCTCATCAAAAACATACCTGGAGTTGTGTTTTGAGTAATCCTTTAATATTAATTTCCAAAGCTCAAAATGCTCTATTTCACCTTGTGATGTCATGCAGTGGTAATTTTCAACTTAACTGCTACCTTTTACCTTTTGTAAAGAAGAGATTGGAAATCTCTACTTTATTCAAATAATTATTCATTTGAATAAATGATTCAAATGATTCTAGTGAAGGTGTCTGGAGTTTAAAAACACAATGGAGCACTTCCTGTATCACCAGATGACATCATAAAGTGGAACAAAGTGTTTTCAGTTTGAGAGAAGAACTCAGCCTAAATATGCAGGATCTGTCCGTTAAACATGAGTGAATGAAACAAAACACAACTCCAGACATGTTTTTGATGAGGAAACAACAGAGATATATACATATAACAGAAAACAACATAATATGGGCCCTTTAAAGCTGCATTATGTAACTTTTCTAGCAGAGAGTAAATCACCTGCTTTGTCTTTACACAGATGATCTTGGCCTGGAATGTTAAATCAGTTAATAGTTCTTGATTTTTTTCAACCACAGATGATTTTATCGCCAGCAAAAATACACATTATTATTGATACTACTGATACTGATACTATTGATACTACACACTGATCTGACCCAGAGCCAATTCCGATACCTATCGTTTAGAATATGGAGCAACTGATGGCCAATAAGCTCTGCCAATACTTTTGGACCGATATGTTAAGACGATTTTCCGTAAATTATGTGATTTAAATTTACTGCAAACCTATAAGTGGGCTGTGTGTCATGTTTTGTGCAGCTAAGTGTTAATTTAAAGCTTTGTGTGTATTTTTTGAGCAGCCAATCAACCAAAACAAAATATCGGCCTATGCTGGAGATTTAAGGCTGATAGCTGATGCGCTAAAAAGTCCAAATATCTGCCCGATATATTTGCCAACCGATATATTGATCTATCTTTAGTAAGTTCCTGGACCACTTAAATCCATATACTAAAACAATTCTTCTCAACCTTCTTGCTTTGACTTTTTCCCAGTGGCCGACATCCTCCAACGCCTGCAGTCCAGATTACGGTGAGTGATTGACAGCTAAACTGCGTCGTAATAGACAGTCTGTGTGAGATTATGAGGGTGCAAGAGGGGGCCATGTCAGCAGTATATTGACTCCATGACTTACCATAATTTGGCCGGTCAGGTTAGACTCACAACACAATGGCGGGGCTGGACACGCAGAGCCATTCTACGCAAATGTGGTTGAATTTAGAAGAATGTTAACATTGTGAAGAATGTTCTGGGGAGGAGGGGGTGAATGGACTGAGGGTGGCCCCAGAATGCACCTCTGACACCGGGGTCTGCCTCTCCGTCGTCCCCCTGTTCACGGGACGGTCCCACCCAACGCCCACAGAGACAAGGACAGGACCAGGATGTAGCGCGGTCACTCAGAGGTTACACAGGCAGAGGTTACAAATACTACAATGTGGTATTTAAGAGAGGGATATGCTCAAGACGAGGAGTCACTCAGACGTTACCAACTTCAGGAGCAAACATTTCAAAAAGTAGTCGATTCTGAGTCAAAAACGATGTACGAACTTTATGAAGTAGAGAAATAATCAGACATTTACAGTTTCAAGAGTCCATAATATAAATCACAAAGGGTTTAGATGGAAATTAAATGAGTTGATTAAAATGATAACTGGAATTTTGAAGGTGCGTTATGTAACTTTTCAGGTGGAAAGTTAGCGAAGGCTTGTTTCCATGGAGATGCTTTGGAATTGCCTGGACTTTTTCAACGTAGGGTGTCCATCTCCACGAGGGACAATCGGGTGATGTTGCAGTTAAGATCTGTGGAGAGGCTACCCTGCTTACAGTAAGAATGCATTTTTTAAACTGGATTTTTAGTAATAAAAACATCACCTCAAGATAGATAAGTCATACTGTGGAGCATTCCAGGCAAGGTAATGATATCTCCATGGAGACAAGTACCCCAACCCAAAAAAAAGTTACATAATGCACCTTGAATATTTAATTGTTCCGTGTATGTGTTGACGTTTTTAGCTGTTCAGCTGTTCGTTGTCATTTTTAAAAAATACAAAACTAGAATTAACTCAACGCTCCAAAATGTGACAGCCAATTATCCGTCTTTTGTCAGAGATGTGGGAAGATGACCCTGGTACAAAATGGACTTTTCCTTTTCATTCAGCCTTAAGTCAAAGAACACACAGGTCAGCAGAGAGAGGGGTAAGAGATAGGAGAGGGAGAGAGGAGAAAGAGGAGAGAAAGAGGCAGATTAACCTCTGCTTTGGTGGCCTTCAGGTCGACGAGCCAATAACAAGTCGCCAATAAATCAACTGGAGATGTTAAAAAAATATTGACAAAAGCAGGATAGTGCCTGTATTAAAAGTGTAATATCATAGTGACATAGTTACTAAAGATCAGGAGTAAGCCCACAAAATGTTAGTGGAAAATTTGCAGTGTTTGTTGGCAAGAAGGCAACTATGTCCATAGTGCTTCTTTTCAGCCAAAATATTAAAGTAAGTAATCGTGGAACAACTCCAACCAGTGATGGAAGATGTACTCAATTTTGTTACTTAAGTAAATGTACACATACCGAAGCAAAGTAAATGTATCACAAGAAAAAAGACTAGTTAAGTAAACGTATTTAAGTACCCATTTAAAAATGTACATAAAGTGTACAAAGTAAAAGTATTTTGCACAGATTTTGAGATCTAATAAAGCTTCAAATGTAGGAATTTTGATAAAGATTTGTGCTGAATTTTGTTCAACAGAAACAACTGAATTCATCAAATTTATTCTACCTGTTTTTTATTTAAGTGTATTTTTGTTTGCTCAAATTATGAACTTGTTAAAAATAAACCCCTCAGTCTTTTCAGCAGGTCTCAAACAATAATAAAAAAAATACTTTTACTTTTCAACCCTGTTCAAAAATGTAGTGAAGTAGAAAGTACAGATACCTGCTCTCAAATGTAGTGAAGTAAAAGGAAAAAGTATCCACTTTAAGTATGAATTTTAGGTATCTATACTTAAGTAAATATTAAACATGGTACTTTACTTCTTTTACTTTGTTACGTTCAACCAGTTACTTCACGTCTAATAAATATATTTATCACATTTGAGTGTAACATTTCCACAGATTCACAGTTATACTAAACCTAAGCTCTATATAAAAATGAGTATAGGCCCAAAATGCATAGTTTTGGCTGTTGCAGTGAGCAGGGGGCGGTAGAAAACACATACTGCAATTCCACTGAACCTGAAAGAAGACGTAACAGCTCTGACATCACCCAACAATCCCATAGAGTTTATCCTCTTTGGAAATACAGTACTGGTTTGTACAATGCCACAAATCATCTTCAAACTGTAATGTTAAACTGTGTAATGTCAGAATTATCACAATTATCACTGGTACTGCCTGTTATATAAATGCTGTATTGTACTTTACACTACTCCTTTTTTGTATAACTATTTACCTTGCATATTTTTTGCACATATACAATTATTACACTTAAACATTCCCGTTACAATAGGCCTGTTATGATAAATACACAGACTTACTGTTCAATAAATGATAGCTGGCTCAGTATATGCTGGGCCTCAATACTTATCATGGGTACTGTTTTTTAACATGCATTTGTCTCCAGCCTAGCACCAAAATACATCTCCGACAGGTTAGTGCCATTTGAACCATGTCACACTCTGAGGACTTCAGGGACCGGCCTCCTGCTGGTGCCCAGAGTCAGGACTGAACATGGGGAATCAGCGTTTCAGTTTTATGCAGCTAAAACCTGGAACAGTTTCTGAAAATCCAGGCTCCAAACGGTTCTGTTTAACTGTGCATATAACTGAAAATCTTTTAATGTTAATTTTATGATAATTATTCATGTTTTGATTTGTTTGTATTGCAATATTAATGTCTTTCTTATTCTGTAAAGAACTTTGAGTTATTTTGTGCATGATTTGCGCTACATACAAATAAACTTCGCTTTCCTTTGCAATGGGCAGATTTTTATTATTTTTATTGTAACAAGAAAAAAATGAGTTGCTGAATGTTTACAAAAGTTGTTTCTATGGCCAATTATTGCTTCATTTTACTATGTATTCGATGCAGCTCTTGCCCTGTACATTTAAACAATGTCAATATCCTGCTTTATTGTTATTACATCAGTTGCATAAAGTAGCTTCAAATATTATCGTTTATTGCAGTGTAGCTCTGTAGCAATATATCGAGCTTCAAAATCTGTTTATCGCAACACTGAAATTCCCTCATAATGGGAGAAATAAACTTTATGTTATCTTTACCTCCCTAAAACCCTCTTCCCACTGTATAGATTCCCAAATGCCAGGCGTAAAACATGAACATCCCTTGTACTTGCGACACCCGCTTTGGTTAATGTGTCCGATTTGCATAATAAATTCATTCTGGTGGTCGTAGGATGTCCCGGGCCCTCCCTGTGGTTGGCTGGAGTGCACTCTTTAGCTCGTTGTTCTGGGAAAAGCCAAAAGGGAAACATTTAGCTTGGAGCCTCTTTCAGTCGCGGTGACAGTTGACTGATGACCATCTATAAACCCACAATGCAACGCTGTGTGGAGCCCGGCGCGCCCCACTGCCTGCCCATGGGAAACTAATTGCTCTGAATTGTTAAGCGTAACATTATTTTTCTGCCAATCATTGCGTTTGAATGGGCCGAAAATGACCATGAAACAGGCCTATTCAGGGGACAAAACAGTTAAATGTTCCCAATGTTGATCAAATTAACTTCAACACGGTGACAATGGACTATATTTGTGTGAAAATAAAGGGGGCACACAAAAGGCGTCTTTATGTGGGATTTCACAGTTGTAATGTAAAACTATTCGGAGCTGAACTGGACCCGCCGGTTTGAAAGGAGGTTGGGAGAAAACAAACTCGTATCCACAAAAGGTAAAAGGAAAAGGAGAGATAATGTGGGTTTTATCTAATGCTATGAATTCACAAGATGTTCCAGATACAACAGCCAGGCCTTTACACAATTAGATTTGAAGTTATTATATCATGGGCAATGTTTTATGTAGTTCTGCATACTAGATATTCATGGGTTCAGACTGATAAAAAAATATATAACAAAATATTATGATTTCTGAAAAAAATCTGGAAAAAAAAGTCAAAATGATGCATATAACAGGAAACTCATATTGATATATATATATGGACAATTATTATTATTTAATTTTTTGTGTGAATGCAAAAAATATGACAAATATGGCAATTTTTATATTTGTATTAATTTTTATTTATTTATTATTATTTCTTTTCAAATTTTGAGTTTATATTTTGCCATTGTCCTAATTGCAATAACCAATGTAACCACTAGTTGAAGGTCTTACTTATTATTATTTATTATGCATTTAACCATTGATATTTTATATAATATTTTAAGTTTAGTTTCTGGGCAATAATAGTGTATTCAGACTGTATTTATTTATATCACATTACAACTCTATAAACCTTTTCACCTTCTATATATATACAAACACTTTAATGATATATAAAAACAGACAACTTTCATCTATTAAGACAAGTAAGTATTTTTTGGAAGTTGATCAAATTAATTTCCTACACAGAAAAACAGATTTAAAATGCATTCCTTTACTCTGAGCTCTATCCTATTATTCCACGTGTACCGCATCACTACAGACCGCGGGTGTAGCCTTTCTGATCCCACTCAATAGAGAGGTCCGTCTGCTAAACGTTCCCCCTCTCGCCTTTGTCCCAGGAGGTTTTTGGAGCACTCACAGATAAACAGTGTGCGCCGTTTAAAAGGCCACAGAGGAAAAGCTTATCTCATGTCTCTCAATGGGCCCTAAGCTGCATTATAGGCCCTGATAAGGACAACAGGCGGCTGCAGGATCCTCTTCTCTGTGTGTGTGTGTGTGGGGACATAAGCTGGTGGTGTGTTCAGGGCCTCTTCTAAGAACTGGGAGATTAGAGCGCCGCAAGTAGAGAGAAAGAACTGAGAAAGAATGAAAACAGACTTTTTAAAAATGGTAAATAGTGTAGGTTTAATTAATGTTATTGATCTGGGCTTTTTCAATATGTATGTTTCGAATGGTGAAAAGTCCTCAAAATGTCGCCTATAACAGGAAGCTGAAACCTATGCATAGTTTTAGCCTTGTATTAGCACAGTTTATTATGATTAAAAGTGCACTGTGCAACGTCTCCGTCTGAGGTTGTGCCATCATCTGCTCGTCTCCATGGAGATGATATTGTTTTGCCTAGAATGTTCCACAATATGGCATTAAACTTTTCTATCTCCATGAAGAAGGTGACGAAACCAGGCTAATTTACAGGTCAGATCTGCAGAAGAGAGTGAGAGACAGAGAGAGAGGGAGTGAGCAAGAGAGGAAGAGAGAGAGAGAGAAAGAGCGAGAGACATAGCAAGAGAGTGAGACAGAGAAAGACAGAAGGAGAGTGAGGGAGAGAGAGAGAAAGACAGAGGGAGGGAGAGTGAGAAGCAGGAGCAAGAGAGAGAGAGAGAGAGAGAGAGATAAAAGAGATGATTAAAAAAGATAGTGAGAGAAAAGAGAGAGAGAGATAGTGATGGGAGAAAAGGAGAGAGACAGAGAAAGAGATTTTGGATTGATTGAGAGAGAAAGGGGGAGTGCAACAGAATACAGAGAGGTAGAGAGGGGGAAGAGAGAAAGGGAGAAAGCTGAGAGACAGATGGATAGAACAAGAGAGAGAAAGAAGAAAGAGAGAAAACAAGAGTGGCAGAGACAAAAGAGGAGAATTGGGGGAATGAGGGAGCGAGAGAAAACAGAGGGCTGGAGACGAGCAGAGATGGAGAGAGAGATTTTTGATTGATTGAGAGAGAGAGAAAGGGGGATAGAGAGTGCAAGAGAATACAGAGGAGAAAGTAGAGAGGGGGGAGAGATAAAGGGAGAAAGGCAGAGAGAAAACAGATGGATAGAATGAGAGAGAGAGAAAGACGGCCAGAGACAAAAGTCGAAAAGTGGGGAGAGACGGAGAGAGAGTAAACAGAGGGATAGGAACAGAGTACAAGAGAAAACAGAGGGGTAGAGACGGGCAGAGAGGGAGAGAGATTTTTGATTGATTGAGAGAGAAAGGGGGATAGAGAGTGCAAAAGAATACAGAGGAGAAAGAGAGGGGGAGAGATAAAGGGAGAAAGGCAGAGAGAAAACAGAAGGATGGAACGAGAGAGAAAAAGAAAGACTAACAGAAAAAGACGGAGGAGAGAGAAAGAGAGAAAACAGAGGGATAGTGAGGGAGAGAGAGCAAAAGTGCAAGAGAAAACGGATAGAGAGGGGGAGAAAGGGAGACAGAAAGAGAGAAAGTTGGGTTTGGCTTTTCCTGCTCTCCTTTCAGGGGCTATAGGAGTCAGCGGGACACACAATGGCCCCAAAGCTGGTTCCCAAACGCGCCTGAATGGGACTATGTTGGTGGCAGTGCTGCATTGAAAGCCTCTCCCATTGGGCACATTGTCCTGGAGGATGGAGGCAGGAGAATGCACTGTGCTGGTGGCTGCCAAAAGGTTAGCAAGCGCGTTGAAAAGAGCTAGCCATTATTCACCGCCCTTTACAAAGCCGGGGTCCCTGTGCACGGCCCCTCCCCTCTGCTCTGGTTCTCACTCTGTACATGGACACGATGGTACAAACTAAATATATGAGCGGGAGGCAGTGAACGCATCATGGCTCTTGGGCTACGCGATATGACCTCAAATTTGTACTGAGGTTAGAAGTGACCTGTGGCTTTCAAGGTAATAATACATGCAGAGATATAGTTTTCGCATTATTTCAAACAACAAAATAATCCCCAGTATCTTGTTACCTTGCGTATGTACGACTGTAAATCCAGGTAAGTTACAACGTCATAAAAAAACTGTAAAAGCTGCTACTTTGTTCTAAATGCTCCCAGTTCACTGCGAATTAAACCGGGACAATTCTTTCATCAAATCACAACAATGAACAGGAAAAATATGACGGTAGAACCTGAAAAAATCTACCTAAGTACAAGTATTAAAGTACCACAACAACTGAATCGATAGTTGTTATTTTTTTGTTTTGTTTTTTCAAGTATTGTATTGACTTAGCTGTTTTTTTAACTATATGTAAGATTTGTCCATGTCCCTTACTGGGGACAAGGAGGGTTAAGCGTCTTGCCTAAGGACACAACAACAGTAATCATCTGTGGGAGCTGGAATCGCGATAGTTTTATCATTATTTCAAACAGCAAGTATTTTAAGATTTTGATTTTAAATTTCAAACAGTTGACCTATTCGTGTCCACATGTACAAGGTAATAATGTTTAGTTGAAATATAGGTTTTACTGATAACAATTCTAATGCAGATTTATTCTTAATTACAAAAACTTTGGACATAATGGCACAAGACAAAGTTTAAATCTGTCAACTGGACAAATCATTGTAGGAGTGAAGACGTTTTGTTGCTCATCCAAGCCGCTTCAACTGACAAATGAGGGATTACACAGACATCTTTGGACATGATGGCCAAGTTGTTTATGTTACAATTTGGTGTTTTGTTTCTCAAGATAATTATCAAATCAAAAAGCACAAAAAGCTTTGCACAAGTCTCTGATTTGGGTTGCAACTTTTCAATGCTGAAATGGAGTTTGTTTAAACCTAAAATGCTTCTCTCTGATCTGAATACCTGCATTGTTATTGTGAGCGGGTTTGCCTATGCACAGATCTGACCTGTAACTTGGCTGTAAAAGCTTGTCTACTTTTCCAATCCTACTAATAAAATGTTTAATTGACTTTGATCACCTACGTAAAATATCTTTTTGATTTAATGGATAAGAGAAAGAAAGAAAAACTTGTTTAAAATATAAAAATGTCTAACTTTCTAAATCTGGCTTCTTACCAATAAACAGTGCAGATATTTGATCTTTTAAAAAATCATTATGTACATTTTCAAATTAACTAGAATACATAGAAAGCATCGAGGAGCTGTCTCACTGTGGGCTGTAACGGTCAATTACTTTTCAAAGCAGCACCAGCCCTGACACAAGCCATCCAACTTCATCTGCTGATTAATTCTCCGACACCATAGACTTCAGAAAAATTACACAGCGCGTCATTGTTTTCAATCCACTTTTAAGGTGACCCTCAAAAATAAATCAAGGACTAAAGCGGGACAAAAGCTGGAGGAAATGAGATGAAAACACTTTGGCATACATGGCAACAAGAACACGCTTTTCAAACTTCATTACGGCAATAAATCCAGGTAAGTTACAACGTCATAAAAAACTGCAAAAGCTGCTATTTTGTTCTAAACACTCCCACTTCACTGTCCATTAAACCGGGACAATTCTTTCATCAAATCACGACAATGAACAGGTAAAATATGATCGCAGGACCTGGCAACGCGGACAATAACTCATGGGTGTTGAGTGGTTGTAGTGGGTAATATATGCCACCCTTTATGCATGTAGTCATTGAGGGAACAGCCATGTCCCGCATTCAGATGTGTTAGAACAGAGGGAGGTCACCTGTTTAGAGGCTTAGCTTATAGGCTGGGTTCACATGACGGAGGTGGACAGTATATATAAATGTAGACAATACTATAAATGGTAAATAGTCACATTTTTATATAGCGCAAGGAGCACACACATGCAGACACTGGGGGCGACGAGAGTTAATTGTCTTACGATGGTGTGTTTTTTTGAGTCAAGAGCGGGATTCGAACCGACAATTTTCAGATCAGTGGACACTCTAGCTACTATTGCCCCAAATGCACTACTGTATTGTGAATGTATTTTGAAGATATGGAGAATTTTACCGCTGAGAATGTCATTTATAATAAAAAGCTACAGGAGGAGCTTATTAAAAAAATAAAATGGACAAAACTTGTATTGTAAAACTTCCAAATAAGGTTATACAGCGACATTGTGGCACGTTTGTGGGTCAGTTTACAGCCTTTTCACATCTGCCTTATACTAAACCATTTAAAGACATGTTTAAGCACATTTCTGTTGGACTGACAAAATATCATCTGTAATATGATACACTACTGTAATACACGTTGGGACAGTCTGGTTCAGTTAGCCTAATGTTAAACCAATTGAGATTTTAAGATGCTAAATACGAAATCATTCAAAAGTTTTTCCACACAACCTGCACTGGCTCCCTATTTCTTATCAGGTGCAATTCAAAACGTTATTGTGTTCAATCGTCTGCACTGTGCACTATTGGTTCATAGATAATATGAGGGAGTTACTGGAGCCCAATACTCCACATCAGAGCCAGACTAGACTGAAAACCCACCTCTTCTCCCTGGCATTTAATAAACAGGATATTTTGGCATTTTATTGTTTCTTTTTTATGCACCGTGTTATCTGTATATTTCTTTTTTGTTTTTTAGTTATTGTTGACTCTTATGTGAAGCACTTTGGGCAGCTGAAGTTGTTATATAAATAAACTTGAATGAATTGAATTGAAAATTGTGATAAATGTATTTACCAGTAATGATCCCGAGCTCTATTGAGTTGGAGCGCATGCCAGAACTGTAAGATTCAATTTGCCTTTTAATTGTCAGATAGCAGATGTTTTGACCTGGTTTATGGTTAATATCTCTGTAATTACTTGCTTATTTAATTACTATTCACATGAAACAAAACCTGGCACAAAGTCAAATGTCTTCTTTATCTATGGATAGAACTAAAGTATTTCAAAATGGCACCGTTGTTCAAACACACAGGCGTAACTGTTGCCATCTGAAATGAGTTTAAGCCACAAGAATATTATGGCATTCCCCTCCAATCCCTAACATTAAAGAATTAGTTTTAGCCCTTGCAGATCATGCTTACAGATTTGTACAAGCCCCTGCCGTCCATCTGAAATTATAACATCAACTGCTTGCATGACGTGAGCACAACCTATTGTGTTAGCATGGCCAGGTAAGGAGCAGGGGGTGAGCCATGCACTCTATCATTCTGTTCATTGTGCCCGACTGCAAATGGATATCACATAAATCACATTAGGCTTGTGCAGAGCTCTGTGCTATAGCCTTGTGTGTGTGTTTCTATAGGCAATGTTTACAGAGAAGTGAAGGCATACTAAACTGAATTACCACAGAGTAATTTGAATGTTTACCATTTATGGACAAACAGGCATCAATCTTTGTTGCCTTATTTGGTATACAAGAGTTTTGGGGGCTAACCACTCTGCCATAAACATTAACTTGCATGTGCATACAGTTATTTTTGTGTAACTGTATGATTAGCAGTTTCAAGTCAATAAAATACATTCAGCAAGTTTAAAAAATAATAATAGTTGTTTGTGATATTGCTGATAACCAGTGGCAGAAGAAGTACTTCATTTTGTTATTTAAGTAAAAGTACAGATAGTGGAGCAAAAAAATACTCAACTAAAAGTATCGCCTGAAAAAATCTACTTAAGTAAAAGTATTAACGTGCCGGTTTAAAAATGTACTAAAAGTAAAATACTTATAAACGTACAAGTATTTTGAGGTCTTATAAGACTTGAAATGTAGTGATTTTGTGTTAAAAACACAGCCTTTTCAGCTGAAATTAATTTTCAGAAGTTCAAAAATGTAGTGGAGTAGAGAGTACGGATACCTGCTCTGAAATGTAGTGAAGTAAAAGTAAAAAGTATCTATCTTAAAATTTACTTAAGTACAGATTTTAGGTATCTGTATTTTACTTTAGTATAGTACTGTACTACTTTTACTTTGCTACGTCTCACACTGCTGATTACTTGAATCCTGATTGTAGCACATTTTCTTAGACAAACCAGATTTGTAAATTCTAGCAAAAGCAAAAAGAGACATAATTTAATGTCTTTTTAGAATTAAAAGCTTTAACCCATTACTTATTCTTCATTATGCTGTCGCATATTTTTCATATTACGCTTTTCTTTCTTATAATACATATATAAATAAAATTGAACACAGTAGTAAATATTTCAAAGTCAGTCATCTAGATCTGTATTTGAAACTGAGATGTGTCCGGTGCTGAAACCTTTGGCATTGGACCTCTTCACTTGCTAGATGACCACCTTTGAAACCTTTTACACCTGGGACCCCTCCTGGATGAATGAGGCCTTACACTGACTCCTTTCCAGCCCTGATACTTGTGTTGTGTCTCTGGTTGTGTTGTACCTGTCGAGGACGTATCCCAGCGCCTTCTGCCTGGTCCCGGAGTACACAGAGGGGCTCTTCTCACAGGCCACCAGGTTTGAAGCATCATGGAACAGGTGGATGTTCACCAGGTCAAAGGCACTACACACACACAGTATTATAAATGATATTTATTATTACAAGAACTTGAATCCCTGGTTTATGAATCAAACTACACCAACTACCTGGGTATATTTGGCCTAGACCATACTCCTACAGTATGATCTACACCAATGTCTACCTCCAAGGCCAGATTACACGCCCATGATATCATTTGCATTAATCTTTGTCAGCTAAATTGAATATATTGCTATAATTAATGCTCAAACTATAATCAGGTTTAGTCTGTCTGGTTCCATCTGCATTAAGGCTGTCACAATAACAAATTTTCAAGTGCAATATATTGCTGAAGTAAATCTAGACGATAAACAATAATATTGAAACCAAACCATAAAGCAAAATGCACCCCTAAAAACTATTATAAATATACCGAATTGATGAAAAAATATGAATTGCAATAAATAAATAAATAGCAGAATGCAACACTTAAGTAGTTAGTTTGTGTTTATAATGAGTCATAGAAGTTCATGATTTGACTTTCTACAGCTCAAATCTCATCATACTACAGAAAATTAACCAAATATTTTACACCAGTACAAAGAAAAAGTACCACGATAAATATTGACCCCCTGAAAATTATTGTTCCATCTGTTATGGACTGAATGATAAGTGTATATAGTAATTATGGTGACGAGCCTAACCTGTATTAAATGACAGTTTATGCAGCAGGCCCCTGTTAATTAAAAAAACTAAACTAAACTAAATCGTCTTGTATTATATAAAAAGTTTTAAAAGGTGTGCTAAATGTGACTAAATAGAAGTTTAAAGATGTTTAAAATGAACAATCCTTATAAAAAATGTTTAATTTCTGCAACAAGGTTTTACATATAGTCTGAAAAAAGTGTCAACTCAACATTTGTCCTTGACCTTTGAGAAATAATTAGAATTACAAAATAATGAATGTGTCGCTATTATGTAATCTATTCATGATTGTTTTAATATGGCATTTTGATTCTTTCTTATATTTCCCGTTTTTTGTCTCTACGTCTCAATCCCAACACTACTTCCTCTATGTTTGACAAATGCGCTTCTCTCTTTATCAAGGCAGCAGCTGTATCACTAAATGGACCACAAAGCCCATCTCCTCCCTGATCCTATCCATCCTGTTGTTTTTGTTTATTTCTCCTCAATGGGACGTCCCAGAAGGATTGCTCTTATCTCTATGCGGGCCATATCTTGTCTAAATGAATACTTACTTACACAGTCTATTCCCCGTCTATCTCATCTGGAATCACATCTCCCATTCTTCACTGGCCTGTGTCAAATGCTTACCATTTCAGCTCTTTAGTCCTCATGTCAGGCTTATATTAGATTAGCCCGCCCCTCTCTGGCTTCTAGCATTGCTCTCCTACACTACATTTAAGCATGTCTATAAATCTTCTACTAATATTAATGTTTTTTGTCATCTGTCATATGCAGCTACGTGGCTAACACAATTATATCAAATAGACACAGGCTCGTCCAAAGACATTCAGATTTCCAAGTTGCTATTTGTGATATAAGTTTTGCTACTTTTAAAGCATATATGACAAGTTTTCATGTTTTGTCCAATGAATAACAACAACAATAATAATAATAATAATAATAATAATAATAATAATAATAATAATGCATTTTGTTTATAATTTACATGTGCCAAGAAAAACTCAGCTTCACAATTTTCCTTCACCAAAATAAAAATAAATAAATAAATGCTACAAATATTGATGTTAGCCATGTTTTAGTGAAATGAATAGTGTAACCTGTCATCTCCACTTTAATGTCTTTGAATTAGTTGAGATGATGTAATATAACAAGACTCACCAATCAGGCAAGGCCCATCGAGTCCGGATGAATCCTTTTCTTGACCACTTGGACTGAAAAAGAACAGGAGATACTTAATTTAGCACAGCAAACTAAATATTATAATCAAGGCTTCAGGAGAGACAAAATGACTTTAAAGAATCTCTGTTTGTGTACAAGTCTCTCCATGGCCTAGCATCAAAGTACATCTCTGACATTTTAGTGCCATATGAACCATGTCACACTCTGAGGACTTCAGGGACCGGCCTCCTGCTGGTGCCCAGAGTCAGGACTAAACATGGAGAATCAGTGGTTCAGTTTTATGCAGCTAAATACATATAACTTATAACATCTACACTTGCATACATATATTGTGCGCATTTAAATGGTGAATAATAATGTTTTTTATTAGACATTTCCTTTGGCCCTTCTTTCTTATCACAAACACAAGTCCAGTCTAAAACGTTAACAACTTCAAGTTTAAACACGCTTTCAATATTAAAATTTGATTCAGCTGCACACTTCCCATTTCAATCAATGGCCAAATCTAATACTCTTTTTTCATTTATTTACTTTAAAGATCTGGGTCACTCGAATGTTGATAAGACAAGGCATCGCTTCCTTCAGTCTATCGCATGATCCTGGTGCTTTTTGATCTGAACTCAGCTGCATTAAGTTAATTATCCAATCACAAGTCTGAGCTGGGCCTTACACAGCACATGATCCCACCAACAGCACGGTTATTAAATGAACAACAAATTGATGTTGTGAGTTTACTCATTTTAAACAGATAGATGCATCTGTTTCCTTCTCCTTTTCGCTCCCTCTCGCCCCACTTCTCTCCCTGTCTCTATTTTTTGCCTCTCTCTTACCTCTATGTCTCTCCCTCTCTCTCTATTTTTCTCTCTCTCTCTCTGTGTGTCTCCCTCTCTCTCTGTCTCTATTTCCCTCTCGCACTCTCTCTGCCACTCCTTCCCTCTCTTTCTATCTCTCTAGCTCCCTATCTATTTCTCTCTCCCCCTCTCTTGTCCTCACACATTCTCTCCCTCTCTGGCTCAATTTCCCTCTCTGTCTCTCTTTCTCACTCTGTCTCTCTCTCTCTTACTCTGTCTCTCTCTCTCTCCTCCTCTACCCCTCTCGCTCTCTCTGTCTGTCCCCCTATCTCTCTGTCTCTCTCTTTCTTACCCTCTCCCTGCCTCTCTCCCTAGCCCCTGTCTCTGTCTCTTTGTCACTTTCTCTCCCTCACCCTGTCTCTCTCCCTGACTCTCTGTCTGTCTCTCTCTCTTTCTTGCTCTCTCTCCCTTACCCTCTGTCTCTCTCTTTCTTACTCTTTCCCTGTCTCCCTCCCTTACCCTCTGTCTCTCTCTCTTTCTTACTCTCTCTCCCTGTCTTTCTCCCTTACTGTCCATCTGTGTCTCTTGCGCTTTCTTACTCTCTGCCTGTCTCTCCCTTACTCTCCGTCTTTCTTTCTTACACTCCCTCTCTCCCTCCCTGTCTCTCTCCTTTACCCTCTGTCTCGTTCTTTCTTACTCTCGCTCCCTGTCTCTCTCTCTTACTCTCTGTCTATGTCTCTTGCTCTTTTTTACTCTCTCCCTGTCTCTCTCCCTTACCCTCTGTCTCTCTCTCTTTCTTACTCTGTCTCCCTGTCTCTCTCCCTTACCCTCTGTCTGTGTCTCTTTCTTTCTTACTCTCTCTCCCTGTCTTTCTCTCTTACTCTCTGTCTGTGTCTCTTGCTCTTTCTTACTCTCTCTCCCTTACCCTCTGTCTCTCTCTTTCTTTCTTACTCTCTCTCCCTGTCTTTCTCTCGTACTCTCTGTGTCTCTTGCTCTTTCTTACTCTCTCTCCCTCTCCACGCTTTGCAAATGGAGTCTTAACCGCGCTGACGAATAAACTAATTATAGACCGGGTCACATAATTACAATTTGACTAATTTTATTTTGAAAAACTCTGATGGAAATTAAAAGGCTAAGAGGTATTTGATTGCGTCTCACATCCTTCAATCTGCATTAGTACAAGATTAACTATATCAAATTGAATTACATTAGCATATGCGGATTAATCCATACCGCCTGGGCAGGATGTATGGGCCCAATTATAACTGGCTGTCCTGATATTGTGACTTTGAGAGAAGCAAATGGGATTGGAAGTGAGAGCGCCGCTGCAGTTTCAGATGGAGAATTCAAACTTTGATTAAGAAGCAATGAAATAATAATGGAACTCCGCAAAGCAGCTCCTGGACATCCATCTGAAAATTATAAGGCTCAACTGCAAGAGATGTGATCAGAATAAGACCATTTCATTTACGTTTGTGATCCTTGTTAAACTTTATAATCACTAATAAAGATAGCTGGAAAATGGAGAGTTTATACACAAAAACTGCTGCACGCTGGATTGGCACACTGGTCACATGATTCTATTATTTGTAATGTTTCCATGCAAAATTATGGTAGTTGGACTAAACTAAGGAGAATGGAACTGTACGTCCAGTAGTTAAAACATGCACAGCCTAATCCTCCTGCTATCTTGCCTGTCCAGCCTAGACACAATCTGCCTCTACAAAGAAGTGTATCTGAGCCACTGTTTTATCTCCAAGAGTTCAGATGGATGTGATTGACAGGTAGATCAGCCAATCAGAGAAAAGCCTGGTCTATCCATATCATCACAATTATGCAGATCTTTGCAGAATCAATGACAGAAGCACTAAACTCTGGTAAGTGTTGGGCGTTAAGACAGCTGCAGTACATCCAGAATGCTGCTGCTCAGGTCCTAACTAGAACCAGGAATTACGAGCACATGTGTCCTGTGCTCAGGTCTCTGCACTGGCTCCTGTGGCTCAGAGAATAGACTTTAAAGTAGCTCTGCTTGTGCACAAGTCTCTCCATGGCCTAGCACCAAAACACATCTCTGAAATGTTAGTGTCATATGAACCATCTCACACTCTGAGGACTTCAGGGACCGGCCTCCTGCTGGTGCCCAGAGTCAGGACTAAACATGGGGAATCAGTGTTTCAGTTTTATGCAGCTAAAACCTGGAACAGTTTATCTGAAGATGTGAGACAGGCCTCTACTTTGAAAATGTTTAAATCCAGGCTCAAAACGGTTCTGTTTCACTGTGCATATGATGGAAAGGTTTTCATTCTGCACTCTTCTCTTTTAACTTTAATTTTATGCTTATTTGTGATTATTTAGATTTAGATTTGTTAAGTTTCTTATTCTGTAAAGCACTTTGCATTACTTTGAAATATAAACTTGCTGTGCCTCTTAATCTGAGATGAGAGAATTTTGAGTTTGTCCTAAATGAATGGACCAATGAGCTTGTTTTATTTTCAAGATAAACAACCCTGAAACACTGCTCTGAGTTTGGCATGAGACACTGAGGAGTGAGTGGTGACTGTTAACCCTATACTGAGGATTTCAGTCTGGATTTACCACATAACCTGCTACATACATGTGCTCAAGCCTAGATCAAGGTCTGGACATTGAAGGATGGGTCAAATGCACATTTCCTAATAGGGATGGGACAATAAACATTGATATAATTTATTGTAATAAAAAGCTTACACAATAATCATTATATAATCGTGATAATTGCCAACAAAGATAATCTCTTTATATCACCAGAATGTGCAGAAAAAACTACTTCCCTGTTGATCTCTTCTAGTTCATTGTTGTTTTCTCTTACACATTTGTTTAAATATGGAACCTATTCATGATATTAATATTATAATTATTCATAACCAGAACATTTTTAAACTGTCAGTAACTTTAAAAATTATGGTGATATAATATAATAATTAATCGCAATTACTTTGGCCATGATAATCGTGACACCAAATTTCCGTATTGACTCCTACTGCCTATTTCCTAAGTTATGCAGTACTACAGACTAAATCAAACTATCAGATTCTTTGAGGTGTGCTATGTGTATGGAAACTACACTATAATGTTATATAAGATGATGTTACAGTTGAAACCATAAGTTTACATACACTAAATAAAAAGACACGCTTTATTTCTTACTGTCTGACATGAAAAATCACTAAACTTTTCCTGTTTTAGGTTTATTAGGATAACCAAAATTATTTCTATTTGCTAAATGCCCGAATAATGAGAGAAGGATTTTTTAAAGATCATTTTTCATTACTTTATTTAAATTCAGAAGTTCACGTACATTTCATTAGTATTTGGTGCCATTGCCTTTAAACTGTATGTATCAGCTACTCACAGTTCCTCAGTTGTTCAAGTGTTTGAGAAATATTAATCAGTGATTCCTAGTGAGACTTGGCAAGTGTTTTATGAATGTATATTTCATGGTAGGATTTTCTGAATAAAACTAAGCATAGAACAGTACATATTTGAGCTGGTATGCTTTTCATTCTGGATCTTAACACCGTAAACGTTTCAAGCTGCACTTACCACGCCCTTAACAACAACTAGCAGTGTGAGCTCCATACACGATTGTCCATGAAGCCTTTTGAAACCCCACTATAATAATGTGTATCTGTGAAGGTGATGGAGGGTGCAGAGGAGGGTGTTTGAGCAGAGGATGGGTGGAGGAAGGATGGGCTCAGAGCCGTGACTGCAGCAGCCACACGTTTAATCCACATTTAATTTAAAGAGCCATTAAGTACAATCACAGCATTCAGATCCATCACAGCCTGACACCGGCCCGAGATTGCCCCGTTTTCTGCCCCTATGACGGATCGCCCCTCTGCTCCACCGCTCACCGCCAAACAACACTCCCGGGCATCCACAAACAAGCCGCAAGGACAGAATAAGTACGGCTGTGAGGAGTTCAATGGACTTAAATGCAGAATTATACAAGAGTAACAAGACGGAAGGCCAAAAATAGTAGCGTTGGAAGGGACGGTGAGTATAGTGATTTATGGTGATATTTGGATACGTTATTTAAACATTTGCCCAATGACGAAAAGATGTGTCAGGAATCAAAATCCAATCATTTATAATCATCAATGGTCCTAAGAGGAATAAAATGGAAAGCTAGAAATAGTAGCCTTAGAAGGAATGTTGAATACAATGACTTTGAGATCAAAATTTAAAATCAAATCAAGATTCAATCATTTCAAATCGTCAATGGATCAGCTTGGAAATTTGACCTTTTTGTGTTATAACTGCACTGAGTAAAAGTCTATGTTCTTTATATTAATGACATGAAAGATTATATTCATTTGTATGGCAAAAAGGCCCAAGTTGCCGGTCGAAATCTTGCTCAAAACTCATACTGGCGTCAAGTCTCTGGTAAATCTTCAGTTGCCTTCTCCAGTCACTAATCTCCACACGACTGGTTCACTCTTGACACCATGGCAACCAAATAAGAAATACAAAAAAAAAAATCATCATAATACAATGTTGAATTAAATGAAATGATTATTTAAAGAGATGGAGGGCTGCTTACTACAAGGACTGGCACAATAACATATTTTGAAGTTCAATATACTGCTGAAGTAAATAGACGATAAAAAATGCTAAACTAATTTATCCCACTGACGCAATAACCCAAGAGCAGATTTAAACCACAAAAACTATTCTAAATCTACAATATTGTTAAAAAAAAACATGAGCTGGGATCAATAAACAGCAGAATGAAACACTTTAGAACTGAGTTTGTATCTGTAATGAGTCATAGAAATGTCTAATTCAACCTTTTACGGCTTCAATCTTATCATTTAGTCAAAAAATTACCAAAAATGTCGAAATAGTGTCAAGAAAATGTACACACAAAAACTGAGCCCAAAAAATATTGTTCCACTTTTCATATATTTAAGTAGATATAGTCATTATCACGTTTTTGGGCATGGCACTTCAGAGGAAATCGCTTCAGAGTGAATGAATAACTGACTAATGTAAAGCATCTTGAGAAGGATTATTATGACGGGGGCCAGTTCAGCTCCAATTCTAACTGTCAGACATAACCAATATATTTTAAGCTGCAGTAAAAATATTGCATTTGCGAATAGTTCTATAAATTGTACATATCTTCTGCACTGTAAATACATCTCATAAAAAGCATATTCTGCTGTAATCCACTGCGATACGATGTTGTATTTACTAACATGAGGCCAGTTTAGATGGGCATCTCAGACCATCAATCACAACATCCCGGAGAAGCGGTCCAGCGCTCGCCCTTTTTTAATCCGAGGAAGCATCACAACCACTCCCCTCTGAACAAGTCATCAGCTGCAGTCTGTGTTTTCAATGGGAGGAGGTTAGGCTCAAATGAATATGTGACATGTAATCATATCTGCTCGTATATCAGGCTCCCGTGGCGACAGGAGCGAGGGGGGCGGGACTTGGAGGTCAGAGGGCGGAGTTAAAAGGTCGTCGGGCCCGGGGGTGACATTGGGTGACCTTCTTTGGGGCAGAGCCAGCGTGTCGTCCTGGGACAGTGATGGACGATGAGGGACAGAGGGCGAGTTGGACGGAGGCATGTATATCTGTGTGTTATATAAGGGAGGAAGAGGAGGGAGAGGAAGAGGTCTATAGAAAGTTAAATATCATGTCGGTATCTAGTGTGAAAGGGTTTAAAGGACATTTGTATGAGGCAGAGCAAGATGACAGACAGATACCTAAGAGGGAGTCAGGGGCGATGCAATTCAAATCAAGTATCGGTATTGGTATTGAATATCGTTTAAGGGTTAGGCCAGTCAAGCATTGCTACTGTCATGCCACTGAACCTAAATACCTCATAATGTTTGCACTGTATGCTGCAAAGTTGCTAGACATGCATATTTTAATGGAATGTATTACTTTAAATGTCATTTAACCATCACCGCTCACTCACTCGTTCATTGTGAGGCAAGGTGGGTGACATATCTTGCTTAAGGGCACAACAACAGTTTCTTCTAGACCAGGAGCGTCAAACTAACTTTCACAGAGAGCCACAGCAACAAAATGGTTGCTCACAAAGGGCCAGATGTAACTAAGATAAATGTCACAAAATGCAACTAAATGTAATGTAAAATAAATGCAACTACTTTTTAATCTTGTTAATTAACTGTTTCTATATTTATTAGTTTTTCAAGTTGCAAATATTGCATATGGATTTTGCATAGATATGAAAAAATGGCTGTATAACTGTGTATCTGACATTTTAAGACAGTCATACCTTTTAATTTACTTTGTCGCGAGCCACATAAAATGACGTGGCGGGCCATACTTTGCCCACGGGCCTTGAGTTTGACACATGTGTTCTAGAGCCTCAAAATTCCACAACTCTCAGCAATCACTCCCATTCACACATGCACTCAGATCCAGAATACTGCCGGGTCTGCTCAGTATTCTCATAAGGAAACCAAGGCAAAATGCAGGTAAATTCCCAGGTCAGGCTGCGTGTGTGAACCGGACTTTACCAAATAAATCACAACAAAATTTTCTCATGACTGAATCTTTAGATCACGTTAGACGTTCTTCTCCTAAACCCTTCTCTACTCCGACCAATGGGCCTATCATTCATTTGTGTGCATTACTTATTACCCACAAGGCATTTCTGTCACTGCTCTCTGTGTGTGTGTGTACCCCCCTCTCTCCTCCCCATCTCTCTCAGTCTAACCCCATGTACTATTATTTATAGGGGTCGCACCAATAGCTGACAAATAAGAGGTCAGCGAATGGGATGGACTGCCAAAAGGACGTGTGAGGTTTAGACGTTTAAACAGCAGCAGACATGGGGTTGTATAGAGCATTGAACTGACTGGATTTATATACCATGGCGGCACTGTGGTATGAGGACTGGCAACTTGCAGCATTTCGTTTAATTTAAGGTATAGCTTTTACAATTTTAGGACAACAAGATGTATTATTTGATCATAGGGTTGCACAATTAATAGATTTTTTTTTATCAAATACAGATTCAAATATTTCAAACTAACTTTTTTATCAAAAGTTCAAAAGAGTTCAGAGCTTGGGAGGTATAAATTTGAGTATTTTTTGTTAAATGACTCTGAGGTCTGTACTGTTAATGCACATGAGACAACTGAAAGACATTTAAATTTGTTTTTAATAAGAAGAAATAAAATAGAAAAAAAGTTGTGTTATTCAATCAATACAATAAACTTAATGTGATCAATTTTTTTTTACCATATCACCCTGTTTTATCAGTAACTCCAGAATTATCCAGGTTTAATAACTATTTAAAGAGCCCAAATTACATCATTTTCTGACCTATTATAATGTTTTTTCCTCATTACAAACAGACCTGGAGTTATGTTTTTTCATTCACACATGTTTCTCAAACTGAAAACAGTCTGTTACACCTTGTGATGTCATGTGGTAATACAGGAAGTGCTCCACTGTGTTTTTAAACTCCATACACCTTCACTAGAATCATTTGGAGCATTTCAGCTCTCGAATTGACCATCTCTACTGAACTAAATGTAAAAGTAGCTGTTAACTTGAAAACTACCATTACATGACATCACAAGGTGGAGCGGAGCATTTTGAGCTTTGGAGATGTAGACAAACTAATAACAAAGGATTACTCAAACATGTGTGAATAAAACAAAACACAATTCCAGGTATGTTTTTGATGAGGTAACAACCTTCCAACAACGCTAAAATTTCACTAGTGTCGATTTTGCATAATATAGGACCTTTAAAGTAACGCCTTAACCATAACTCTTAACCCTAGTCCCTTAAGTAGTTACTAAGCCTAAATCATGCTTAATAAACTATTTGATCATTATGAATACAATTTTAATGGCTGCAAATAGTGTAGTTATTATAAAGTGTTTTTTTCTATTTCTCTGTTGACAACACTTGACTGATACGATCTCCATTTTCATTAACTACCACAACATATCCCACAATGCATCTTTAATTTGAATACATTCAAGATCCTTCAGAGCAGACCGGTTCCGTATTGCTCCTCTCATTTGATTGTGATTCAGACATAATAAAGTCATTTATGATCTGTGCGCGCGCCGTCATGCATCTCAACTGTCAACCCAACAACCCCATGTCTTCTCCTGTGATAAATGCAAGTCCCTGTTCGGAGCCGTACAGGTTTCCAAATGACTTCATCTCCTTAACATCACAACTATGAATCTCCTGGTGGCGTAGCGCTAAATCAACCAGGAAGTTAAGTTTGATGGAGGGGCGAACTTGAATGTAATCACGCCCCATACCGAAAGTGGACTACAGAGGGCACTAAAAGGGTACGACAAGTCAGAGCAGTTATGGACATGGTCAAGGTGCCAAACATCACACAAACTCCCATTTTGATCTACGACCTGGATGCCATTTTCTTTCTCCCAATGTAAAACAATCAATAGCAAGGGCACATTAAGGTCTGGGCGGTACACTTTATTTATATAAGCCAATGACAAATCCTTATGATGCAATGGGTTTTGGAGGCATGTATTACCGCGCCAAAGAAATAAATATAAGGAAGGTGCCATGGAAGGAGATTGACGGGGCTCAACAAATCCATCATGGCGACCTTTCAAAATAAATGCGCGCACTATTTTGTCCACTTCCACTCTTATTCAGCATTTCAATTAATGTCTCAGTCATTTGTTCAAAGTCATAACTCACAAAAGGATTACGGAAAGAACGGAGCGGCTGCATATGTAGAGGGCTGTCACTTAAATCAAGCACAAACTGGGCGAGAAAGGAGAAAATCGGACAAATAAGAGACTGGTGTAATTTATGATGGAGTGTAGTTGCTTAATAATCTAATAGTTTGTAGCTGTGATTTAGAAGAAGATTGGAATCATGATTCACAGTGACTTTGAAGATGGAGTTTAAATTTGGGGTTTTAAGAGTTTAGTGGATATAAAGTTAAAATGCGGAATATATTAAAACTATTACATCTAGTGCAGTTCTTTAAAGCTATGTGTAATGAGATTGGCTAACCTGCTCCTTTGTATTCTCACCTACCGCCACTTGATGCTATCTACGTTGCTGACCACAGAGACCACGGAGCACAGGTGAGCTTGAACAAGGCCCAGGTGAGTGAGGGGAAGAGGGAACGCGTTTCACATCTGTCTTGTACTTGTGAAAAAAGCTAATAAATGTATGGACGCATGGTAGCTTTAATCGGTATGGATATCTGGCATGTCACCTAGATGATTCCATGGAAACAAGCCAGAGCAGGCCCTCCACCAGGCCAGATAAGAGTCAGTTTATGTGGAAAAAAGTGACATACTAAGGCTTGAAGTTGGAAGGCAGCAGATTTACATGGTGCTCAAGACAAGTTGGTGCAATTCCCACTACTGGCGATGCGTATTTTGAATCGCTGAGCAAAACAATTCACTCACATCACTTAGCCCATGTCTTGAAGTGTGATTATGTGTTCAAAGGTGGTGAGAGGGGCAACAATGATTTCAACCATCAGCCCCAAGGCAGGTGTGGCTACAGAAGTTGGCTACTACTATCACCAAAAAGAAAAAAAATCACTATTTGTATGCATACAAGGTGGATACAAGGTGGCAAGGTGGATTAAGTGTCTTGCCCAAGGATACAACAATCTGTGGGTCAGTGGATCTTACCGCTCTACCAATGATGTTTGTGTTGAGAGCAGGATTCGAACCACCAATCTTCAGATCAGTGGACAAACGCTCCACCAACTGAGCTTCAATTAAGAAACTGACTATAAAAAATAACAATGAAAAAATGGGTAAAATACACTCTCATGTGTTTGGGAAGTCCGCCCTGGACATACATAAGTGTTTGTTAGTGTGTCTTTTGTCCCAAATGCACATACATATTAACATCAATAACCCCACTGCAGCTCAACCACTTTCATAATTGATTTACACAAAGTTGCATGTCGAATGTCATCGCATTTTACAAATCGAAAAAGCACTGAGTCGCTGAATAATCCTCCATTTAAATGAAGAGCAAATGTATCTTAAGTGCATCTATTTCCCTCTTTATTCACACAGGACGTCCCAAACACGGCTCCAATGATCTCACCACACTCACTGTTTATTAATGACGAACAGTAAAGGTAAAGTCACTGCGAACAACTCATCCTGTCTGCTGTCACTCTCCCTCTCTCCTCTTTCAAAACTAAGCACTTTCCAAAACCAACAAATTATTTTCCTTGCAAAGCTGTTAATGAATCCAGATAGGTCGCAAACATCGGACATACTAAGAGACCCAGAGATGAGTTCTGTGCATCTTGTCCAGTTCAACATGGGTCTGTCTGTAATAGGGTCCCTCAAAGCGAGCAGGATAGATGGAAATTCTAGGCGGTTTCATCTACTAAAAGAGGGCATAAATCAGAGAGGAGGGAGCGGAGACGAGACCGGGGTTATCAGCAGTCTGCCTCCTCGCGCCAGAGCTTTGCATTAAAGCATTAGTGAAATTAATTCATCTTTCATAAGAGGTTTGAGCCGTATCCGTGATCTATGATAACAACCAATTTCTCACTACGGACAGCCGGAGGGGGAAAAATACCAGCGAGGATCGGGATAGACTACACAAATGTGCTTGTCTTAAATGGGCTAACATTATGAGGAGTGCTCCCAGGCATCAGTGCAGATTCATATCTCAATGCAGGAGCAGGGGATAAATCAGTGTAAAAGTTTTCTCATCTGCTTTTTTAAAAACACAAATCTACAGGAGGAGACATGCAGTGAGCGCTGGTGTTTAGTTTGATACATCTGATATAAAAGATAGAATGTGGAGAGCAAAATCATAAAAACACTCTATTATATATTTGATAATAATTAAAACTGATGTATAAGAACTGACCCTAACCTAATGTTATGTCAAAGCCACGATTTCACTTTTGTAACGTATCTTCATATCCCATCTCTTGCACATAGCCTCTGTATAATTAGATATATTTTGTTTTCCCTTGTGGCTCAATACAGTTTGTCAAAGTCTAATAACACATCTACACTTTCAATAGTTTGAATATGATTTATACACTTTTCAGGTTGGTGAAGTGTCTTGCCCAAGGACATAATGTCACTATGCATTGCTGGGATTGATCCTTCGACTTTTGAACTACACCTTTAATGCCACAACAGGCTCAGGACATAATATTAAGTTTTCAGTTCGTATACTTAGCAGCAGTGGTTGCTATAGTGAATTACACAAACTGTGCTCCAACTGTGGATTGTAACTGGCAAAGTGGGAGCAGTGTCTTGCTCAAGGTGCAAGGTACCAAAGAAATTAGCTTCTGGTTAATGGGGGAACACTTACTGTAGAGAAACTTTGTATTTTTGGACCAATGCCTTAAGAAATCTATAAAGATGCATGCTAATTATAACTGACAAAACATCATGACCTTTAAAAATGAAAGTCTATTTAATACATGCCCTTATTTTTTATCATAGTTTATAACATTATTCTTGTTTTATGTTGCATCACAACATTGAAGCACGTTCCTAGTTGGCAATAAAACTTATTCAGATTCTAATCAGTTGTTTATCGCTGGACCGCTGTTTTACGTTGTTGTACTGATGTGGTTCATTTGTACTTCTGTATTGTTTTTATTTCTATGGGGTGTTTGTATAGTGGTAATTGAGTACATATAACTTAATCACATGTCCAGAGTAAACACCAGTGCCACAAACACTTGGAATACCGCTACATCTCAATCCGTCTAATTGTTTTCCGATCATTTGTACAAAGTGTTATCATTGTGTCTGTGACAGAGGGGGACAGTGGGGTGCGCTTGGGGCCCGCGGTGGAGTGGTTTGCATATATTTGAGCGAGGGCCGTTGGAGCGTGGGTGACAGATGAGAGGGGAGAGTGGAGATGACACAGCTACACTCGTCTCTTTATTACTTTATCAGTCCAGAGCACTGAGCTGTGAGCAGGGACAGAGGAGCAGACAGGAGCAGAGAGGAGCAGACAGGAGCACAGAAGAGCAGAGAGGAGGAGAAAGGAGGAGAGACAAACAGAGGAGGGGAGAAGAACAGACAAGAGTATAGGAGAAGACAGGAGCAGACAGAAGGAGAGAGGAGGAGAGCAGAGTGGAGGAGAGGAGGCAAAGACTGCCATGGGTTTGAATTAGCAGTGTGTTAGTCACGATTTTTTGTTATGATCAGGTTCAAAGAAAAGTACTTGTAACTGTAAGTAGATTTACAAAGGGAAAGGGTATTTTATAACTGTTGACTATTTTAAATATTACAAACTACTATTTAATAATGTATTGAAATGGGTCATAAGACACCAACTTTTGATAGAAATGGAAATTTTTACAATGATTTATCTCTTAACTTTTCAGGTCTGGAACGGGCTTGTCTCCATGAAGATTCAAAAGCAATGACTAGAATTTGTTGTTTGTTGTATGCAGGTTACTCATCTTGTATTAATACAGGTATTTTGTTTGCTAAAAAGACCTTTAAAAGCACACACGCATACGCACACACTTCCAGTGAGTAAGCACGCCTGTCCACAGATCTGGCCTGTAACCTCCCTGGTGGTGTACCATTCACCGGGGGTGACAGTAGCTCAGTTGGCAGAGTGTTCGTCCCTTGACAGGTTGGCAGTGTGCTTCCAACTCCCACAGATATATGCTGTTGTTGTGTCCTTGGCAAGACACTTAACCCACCTCGCCCCCAGTGTCTGTGTACACTGGTGTATGAACGTGTGTGTGAATGGGTGAGTGGTTCCTTGATGTAAAGCGCTGAGTACCTTGAAGATGGAAAAGCACTATATCAAATTTTACCACAGTTAAATGGTGCACATTTGGTTTATTTGTAATGTTCAACAAAACTAAAATACTATAAATAACAAAAAATGCTGACTTTTAACAAATATTACTGCATTTTAGTTAGAACCTAAATGTAATATGATTTGAATAATAATTATGTTGTCCTATTACTGTTTGCCATCATATAATGCACAGAACAAAGCTGAAGTATGTTTGAACTGTATTTCATAATGCATTTATTTATTGTCATGGCTGTGCTTTCCAAATAATGAGTTTACTATTTAACTTAATGGAGTGCAGTTAATGACTGCCATATTGCCTGTTTGGTCCTCACCTCTGGGAAATAGTCCTGGGGGAACTTCTCTTTCTCCAGAGAGGGAGTGGTCTCTAGTGTCTCGGTGCACGTCTCGCGGCCCACCACCTTCCTGAACTTCTTGGCTGCACAAGACAGAGAGGATCATGGGAAAATGGAGAGGGGAGGGGCGGGGGGAAAAGAGGAGACAGAGATGGTTTATTGTTATGAACTCTGAAGGTTAATATTTTGGGAGGCTTGTGTAAAAATCATTAGGCTCAAGGGACATCTTCAGACAAGTGCTCCACCTGCTGGTCAGAGCTGGGAACAGACATGACGGGGGATGTGGTTTAAGGCTCCTTCATTTTTGCCTAATAATCAGCATCAAATCTTGTCAAAATGGCTTACTAACATTACATTTGCATAGTCACAGAAGTGGGAAATGCTCCATCATTCATTTATATAGACAAAAAGAGCATTTTTGAAGGACTTTGGAGTAGAAACTTTACTGATTACATGTAAATCTTTCAACTTTTTAAATTAATCTAAGGCATGTTTTCAATTTCCAAACCAAATTTCGACTATAATGTAAGCAATATGAACACACAATATGAACATTAAGGTGCACTATGTAACTTTATTGTCTGGAATGTTGCACAGTATGGCATTAAATATGGAATTGATTTAATTACAGGTGTTTTTATTGTTTAAAAATATTTTCAAATGCATTCTTACTGTGAGTGAGGTCACGTCTGTACTCATCTGATCTGTAACTTGCCCTTGTGGCATCACTTGTTTTTCTCCATGAGGATTTCCAAGTATAATGACATACTGTGGAACATTTCAGGCAAAGCTACAGCATCTCCATAGAGACAAGCAGATGATGGTCAACCAGAAGTTACATAGTGCACCTTTGAGGGAAAAAACACAAATGTTTTATATGTCTGTGTTATATTTTTTTATGTTTCCGTCCCTGTTTCACAAATGGGGCAGCCAATGCCAAATAACAGTACAATATTTCTACAGTGTGTGAATAAACAAATGAATCTGATCTTTTAATACCTCCTTGGCCCTGTTCCCACTGCGATGCCCCCTCCCTCTCCCTGCGCCCTGTCCTTCACTGGGGCACCTGTCTCTTACAGCATGTCTAATACTACGTCTAATATGAGTCCAGCCTCTGCACATCTATATCCTCTGTTTAATTAGCAGCACCACGGGACCCGGCGCCCCCCTGACACCTCCTCCTGATGGGACAGCCTTAACTGTCCAATAACCCTTCCACACACTATTACACCGGGCCCCAAATCTTATGAATTAAATCCTAATATTAATAAGCATTACCATTCCTGGGCCTTTACATTATCCCTGTAGCCAATCTGAGAGCGCGGTTTTGATGGAATCGGGAATAGGCTGCAAATAAGGGTCTGTAAATGGGGCCATGGGATATGCAGGGGTGGGATAAGGGCCATATGCTTTGACACTGTATCTGTGATGTATTTATGCGTTTTGATAATGCGAAATATAAAGAGGGCTCACCTTTGAAATCAAACTGCTGGATGTTTTTCAACGAATCGTGGATAAAGTAGAAACTGCCAAGGGCCTGTGGAGGGGAAGAAGAGAGTGGGTCAAATACTGCTATACCTGTTACACAGTTTAAAATGTTTATATAATTTTGGTCAAATTAAAGTTGAGGAAATGCTTTAAAAAAAAAAGTGAAATCAAGCAACTCATGTCACATATCGCAGGTCTTCGTCAAGATTTGTCAGGTCTAAAATCTAGCGTTCACTTTCCCATAAAACCTCTAAAAATCCCATTTATTCTTGTAAAGCCCAAAATAACAACATCACTTCATAAATTATTGATTTAAGCAGCGGTACGTCAGACAATCAAACAGTGAAACAGTCATTAACAGTATCAAAAATCAGATACTAATCTAGATACTTCTTTGAGCAGGTATTGATACTAAAACGTCACATTCACAGAACAGAAATGAATCTTTCCTGAATAACTTTAGAATGATCTTGAGCTGTATCCGAACAAGTATAAGACACATAGACTAGTACACGGCCATGGGATTACACAGATATAAGTCCACACGGTGATATAAAAGAAAGTACTATTACTTAATGCTGAAAATTACATTCTATAGTCTCAAGAAAAATCGTTTTATTATCATCATGGTATCAGAATCAGTACTGAGTCTCAAGTCTACTCCATAGTATCTAAATAGACTTTGAAATTTTAGTATTGTGACAGCACTAATTAAAAAAAAAACAGGCATTTTAACTCCCTGTACCTTAGCTCACTGACGCACCAAAATGAATATGCATCAGCACCCTCGTGGGCCAATGTAGACCGCCTGGGGGGTCAAGTTTGGTCTGGTGGCATCAGGTGTTTGTCTCAATATAGATTTAATGCCACACCGAGGAACATATCTCTATGAAAACAAGGTGACGGAACCTTCACCATAAAACTAATGCAACTCAAATTCTCTGCAAATGTTATATATCTAAATGAATCTAATTTGGGGGAGTTTTGAAAATGAACCTTCACCTGTATAGACCCTTTGAAAATCCTTGGGAGGAGTATAGGGCAGTATTTGTACCACGCCTGACTGATAAAGTGGAGTGCGATTACACAGTTGGCTTCACAAACAGCAGGCAGCAGGTGCAGGATCCATCGGTACAGTACACTCCCAACGACCCTCTTGCTTTAGGGAAGTCTGCTAAGAGCGCCCACAACAATCTGACTTTTTCAAAAGGGACACATTCAAATGGACTTTTCAATGAGCACAGATCCACTTCAATAGGCTTAAAATCTTAATTTTCCCTGTGAACAATCAGGAAACTTTCCCAGTCGCAGCGGAGGCCAATCAAAGTGTGTGGGAAGCGGCGCGATGGGGATTTGACGCGGTTCACAGTCCGCTACACTGCCTTTCTGTGGCGCTTTACATTTAGGGCACAACACCAGCAGCTCAGACTCAGCCCTGTGTGTGTGTGGGAGACAGGATGGGCACAGTAACATACATCAGGGGAGAGACGGGGCTATAGGGCTGCGAGATTCATCACAATCAAATCAAAATTGCTATTATGTTTTTTTTAGGGATACATCCATAAGCCAGTCTGATACCAATTTTGATAGTATAGCTTTAAGTATCTGTCGAGATAGGAAAACAGCATTTTATTTCCTTTAAACAAAAATAAAATAAGACAAAACTGATCCACATGTGTTATGTAGATGTAGAATATGTTATATACCCACAAGTAACTACTGAACACCTTTGTGTAAATAAAAGTTCAGAGATTATGACTTTTTGGTCCAACTACATCTAGTAAATAGCATTACATACATTTTTAGGCCCAATAAGAATACTACTGAACCAATTTTGTTTTTTGTTTTTTTCTGAACTGGCGCTCAGCATCAGATCGGTGCATCCCTAATGTCTTTCTTATTCTGTAAAGTACTGAATTACTTTGTGTATGAAATGTGCTATACAAATGAACTTGCCTTTCCTATTAGTTGTCCTAGCAGTGCTCATCTACAATTCTGTGCTTTTGGGCTTTGTTGTCAGTATGTCATTTTTTATATGTTGTTTCAGGTTAACTTTTGTATAAATATTTTAGATCCCTTTTATTTTACATTTTACTTCTATATTGTTACATTTTAACATCTTGCCTTTTGTTATCTCCCTGACACTAGCTGAGCTGGGCCGTAGCAGGTACACCATCATTTTATGAGCAGATGGTGTACCTGTTACCTGTACCTGTGGCATTTATGACATTAAACTTCTGTTAAGTTACAAGATGATCTGTAACTGATCCGGTGCTTAATGCAGTAATTGCAAATACTGTTGAAATACTGATCCACGTGAGTTTAGTTTGGTGTAAATTTCTCAAAATCCATCAAAATCTCCTCCATCTCATTATATTACAGCAGTATGAGCCAACCCACAGCTCCTCACGCATAAGCACAAAGTAAGATTATTTTAAAGCTCTTTTTTCCTGCATTATCTTCTATTTTACTATAAAACAGCAAAATGGTTTATTTACCCAACGCGTGATTTATCATACCACTTAAAACTTTGGACGTGTTTAAACCTGATTCATTACTTGGGCCACACTTTAGAGTAGCTCTCTGGCACAATAAGCTCATGAAATTTACTGCTCATGTTTTGACTTTGAGTGACATGGCAGCGTTTGATACAGCTAGCACAATTTATTTAGAGTCCCATATTGACCTTTTAGATGGAGTATTATACCCAACGAAACGCATAGTCCTAGTTTTGACAACCAACTAGACAAATTATGAATTGTCAAACCGTGATGTATAGTTGTAGGAAAATGGCTATATTCGGTTCGGAGTGAAATAAAAGCATTGAAAGCCCACTTTTGTACCGCAAAGTCAGCTAATGTTGGCTTATAACAAATGACCAAACCTATCAGCCATAAACATCGATCAAAACTAGAGTTGATTCATTTTCTGTCAAACCTGTAATTAATAGCTTAAATATTCCTTCAATTTAGAAAAATAAGGTACTGCACGGCAATTTCATCTTATTCACCAATCGTAGATGCCGTATTTGAGTACAAGCGAAATTTCTAAACAAACTGCTAGCATGGTGGTTTTGACAAATAGTGCCATTTTAGCTAACTCCTCCCTGGCGTCAAGTCTCAATCCATCTTTGTCTGCAAGTCCGCTGGCACGTTGAGGTGAAAGCGAACATAAAAACAAGTGAAATAAGTCGCGGTGCAGGGTATTTCCTGGAAGCTAGTCTCGGGAATGGGAAGTTTTGACCTTCTATGTCTTGTCCCGCGGAGGAAGAAGAGTGAGAAATAGGGAGCGACGGGGAGAGCGAGGGATAGCGGGAGGTTTGGGTCAGTGGCTGTCATCAATTAAATGTGCGACAGTGTTTTTGCCGCGGGCTGATCTGATATGTCAAGGAGATGGGCAGAACCTCATGTTTGTGCTTTTGACAAATCAGCAAATGTTTAATCTCAAGATGTGCGCGCGCTCATAAATAATGCAGAGGCCGAAGCCGATGCAGAGGCAGGATTCTGTGGTATATGGAGGGTAAATCTAAACTACAGTAGACACATTTCAAACACTTGTAGCACGTTCAATCAGACCCATTTATTTGCATAGCACGTTAAGAGGGCCTGTAATCACTCCTATTATAGACAGATATTTGACAAGTTACTACAATATCGACTTTAGTGAGTTTTTGTTTTGCTGTATTTTAACTGATTCATAGCTTTAGTGCTTCTTTAAAGGTCCTATATTACACAAAATGGATTCTCATGAGCTTTAAGACATGTTATAATGGTGTTAACTTCACAAAAACATGCCTGGAGTTGTGTTTTGTTTAATTCACACATGTTGGAGTAATCCTTTATTATTAGTCTGTCTACATCTCCAGAGGTCAAAATGCTCTGTTCCACCTTGTGATGTCACGAAGCGGTAGTTTTCAAGTTAACACCTGCTTTTACCTTTAAGTTCAGTAGAGATTGGTAATTCCAGGTCTGAAAATATCCAAATGATTCTAGTGAAGGTGTATGGAGTTTAAAAACACAGTG
Organism: Periophthalmus magnuspinnatus; assembly: GCF_009829125.3. Taxonomy (NCBI): domain Eukaryota; kingdom Metazoa; phylum Chordata; class Actinopteri; order Gobiiformes; family Gobiidae; genus Periophthalmus; species Periophthalmus magnuspinnatus. The sequence goes on from NC_047140.1 coordinate 17,514,855, forward strand.
GAGCACTTCCTGTATTTCACATGACATCACAAGGTGGAAAAGATTGTTTTCTGTTTGAGAGAAGAACTCAGCCTAAATATGCAGGGTTGAACTTGAGTGGATGAAACAAAACAAAACTCCAGGTATGTTTTTGATGAGGAACCAACAAAATAGCATAATAAGGACCCTTTAAAGATTATAGTAGTTGATCAATCATTTCAGGAAGAGTGTGTTAGCATACTAGTTGTATGTCTGGCTGTTCGGTTTACTGTCACAGCAAAACTCCGCACCGGTCTCTCAGTTGTAAAACGTGCTAATAAACTCATCACTAATTAACTTAATTGCACATAGATTATTAGAGATTATGAACACATTTGGTGCCACAGTGCCAAAGTGCTCAGCTTTGTCTCCTGACAGCAAGAAGCTGCCAGGTTCAATCCCCAAGTAGTCATGGTTATCCCCAAAACATGCACAGCAGGTTAATCCTTAAACTAAATTTTAATTTAACTGCCACTGTTCTACCCAAATTGAGAGACCACTGCTCCAAATTAAATTAACTCTATCACAAAATACCATTAATCTATTGCTAGAATTAATGCTAAACATCTTTTCCTAAGTGAATCTCCTTGTAATGGCAAAACCCTACTTAACCTGCGCCCTAACAGATATTTATAATCTCCAAATCTTCGCAGTGGCAGTAAACGCATCACTTTTTGGCTCTGTCTCCTCTGGCCTCTTTAAGAAGCCATTATATTAGCACTGAGCAATTAATCCATTTGTCCCATTACAACAAGAGCCTCCAAATCGCTATAACCACACTGCGCTGACAGCCTGTGCTATCTCCAGCCCGCTCCTCTCCAATGGCCCGTGTCGAGTGTATGTTTGTCACGTAACTCCTTATTGATTAGCTGCCAGATTCACTTGAAATAATTAAAAGAATATTCTACATATTTATAAACCCCACTGCCACGGTTGCTACTTAATTTTCCATTAGCAAGATGCAGTCTATTAAGTGTGTGAGAGAGAGAGAGAGAGAGAGAGAGAGAGAGAGGGGAGGAGGAGGAGAGAGGGAAAGAGAGAGAGAGGGGGGAGGATGACAAGAGAGGGAGAGGGAAGAGGAGAGAGAGAAAGTGAGGGGGGATGACGAGAGAGGGAGAGGGAAAGAGGAAGAGGGAGTGGGAGAGAGAAGGAAAGAGGGGGGGAGAGAAAGAGATAGGGTGAGAGAGAGGGGGAGAAGAAGGAGAGAGAAGAGGAAAACAGAGAGAGAGATGGAGGGAGGAGAGAGAGGGAGGAGGCCTGCAGAGGGAGGGCAGGGAGATGAGTAATCGCTGGGATTGGAGACAGAAAGACAATAACTGGGCGATAAAGTGGTGGGTTTATGGCTTGTTCTGGCAAAGAGATCACTTATCAGGAGCTGAACTCAAACAGCCATTGAGATAAGGGAACAGTCACTTTAGTTACAAGTAACTTGGAATATGATCATAAAATTAAGCACTGCCCTAGTAATGATACGCCGATCCAGCTTTTTCAGTTCGACAAAACTAGTACAAATACTGGTGCACTTTTACTGATATCTGTTATCAACCAATACCAGTGCAGAAACTGAAGAGAGTCATTTTCATCTTAAAACACAATTATTTTTTCCAATTAAAACAACATTTAAATCTAACTAAACATATACTGACATACTGTTATTAATCCAAGAAATGATGGGTACATAAAAAGGCCAAACAAACCCATAGCTGAACCAATATTCAGGAAACAATTGTGGGTTGTACCAGGAAGGAAATCTTAGTTTAAAAAAATTATAAGAATTAATTCAACACTATCCTACTATTCTTGACCCGCAAAAAATCAGACAATGCAAGTAAGCCCCATGATTAGTCAAATAACTCTTAAGACTTTTGCTTTACAACAATAGGTTAATGGGTTTGCATCATAGAAAAAGGCAAGCCCTTGAAAAGTTACATAGTACAAGTCCAAAATGAATGTAAGTTTAGTTAGGAAGGGCATCAGGCTTAAAATTCCTCTTATACACAACAGCACTATGGCATCTTTGAGTGTACAGCATTCATATTTGAGCGTGCCCTGCAGATAAGAGACAAGTCCCAGAGGAGCTGAGAATAGAGAGTGGAGCAGAGCAGTACATATCCTGCATACTGTGCTCGCCTCAATGCTTTATCGATACCAGGGGCTGCTAAAATGAGTTCTGCCTGGCCGGGAGAAGCAGGAATCGCGTGACCTCTGAATAGATTCCCTGCGTTTAATGTGAAAAATGAGCCATAAAGCAAACATAAAAGTAATAATTTTTCTTCAAGGTCTCACCTCCAATCTGCGAGGAGGGAAAGAGTGGAGAGTCCCATGAGAGAGCAGGTGAGTGCGCGGGACGACTGCAGAGGGTCAAAGCGTGTCCCGGGACAGAGCAGGACTCAGAGGAGGAATCAGGACGAGCCAGAGGGTTTAATGGCGACTCCAGCGGATGCACAGTAATAAGACCCCAATGTCAAACACTCTTTATGGTTAACTGTGGCTTTTATGTTGGTGGGAAGGTTGGACAGTTGGAGGAGTAAATGGGGAGATTGCTAGTACTGCTACTGCAAGTATTTATATTACTGCTGCTACTAGTACTACTACTACCACTGGTGCTACTGCTAGTACTCCAAGTGGTACATGTAATAAAGTTAAATTTGTCTTGCTTCAGCACAGATATATTGTCAAAATGAGACCGCCGTGTGCTGTCCGCATCTAAATATAAAGCGTTTTTATCATCTGCAATTTCATCATTTCATGTTTTTAAGAGAAGTAGCACCTTTACAACAATGCAGCTGTTTTTGCAAATGAGCAGTAAACAAACAGTAAACAGAAGGTCCAGTCTAAGAGGGATTAAGTCACTTTAACTGTCAATAGAAGACCATGTGGTACATCTATATCTCTGAAGAGCTTTGAACTACCCTCTCACTTTGAAATGAGTAACTCTTATTTGGTTTATCACATCTTCATCTCTGATTTGTTTAAAGGCCCTATATTAAGCAAAATTGACTCTTGTGAACTTTAAGCCATGTTAGAATGTTGTTACCTCAACAAAAACATACCTGGAGTTGTGTTCTGTTCAGTATCTGGGTCATTTATTATTTAATTTTACAATCCAAGCAGCAGTATAAAAATCATAGAAAAAACTATCACAGTACAGTAGTTAATATTGTAGTTTATCATTATATTTAGGTAATTTCGGTTCTATAATCACACCCATCTGTTCTCGTGTTTACTCAAATACATAAAGCTCCTCATCAGTCACCACACATCAGCCTTATACAAAGCCACATTCCTGAGATTCTCACAGACAGCAGACACACACAGTAAGGATTCACTTTCTGTTTAAACACTGTCCCTCTCTCAGCTCAGTCGGGGGCCCATTGAGACGCAGGCTGAAAAGGCACAAGAGCCGCTCGAAAACAGGAGCAAAAAACAGCCCGTTAGCCATCTGCTGCAAGGGAAACACTACATGTGCCAATAGAGATGCTTTAAAGATGTGGACTGGGTTGTATTGTATCTTAAACAAATCAAATCAAATGGGGAGATATGGAGATACTTAAATGTGTAGGGTTTGTATTGTTGTAAATAGGTTAAAAGAATGTGGTTTGGAGCTGGAGTCTGGAGTTCAGAAGTCTTAGGTTTAGACTTAAATGGCATTCAATAAAAGTCATTTATAAAAATGTAATGTTTAGTATCAGGAATATAACATTTAATAGAACAAAAATATTAAAGCAAAGCCTGCTAAATCAATATGAGGTAAAATATTGGTATGGGTCTATTTATTGAGATGTGATGATTGTACGAACGTTATCACTGTTTGTACTAGCGTTCTATCTGCAATTCAAGTTCCTAATGGATAAATTAAATTATTTTGAACTAATCTGTAAATAGAGCTTTTCAAAGTAGCACAGCATCCATTACGGGACTTTAAACCGGGATGAAGGGGCTTTTTTACTCTCACACGCCTGGGATAGTGTCCTAAAGATGTCGGACTGCAGATGGCGATGTCGTTCTGCCTCCGCCAATAGGAAGACAGCGCCAAAAGACAGTGACAAAACCTGGTTAAATCAGCTGACCAGACCAGGAACGCTGCTAGTGACCAAAAAAAACAACGAAATTTGTCCTCTGCATTTTACCAATTCTTTAAAGTCATCGGGACATATTGGACTGTCACTATAATAAATTTTGAAGTACAACATATTGCTGAAGAAAACAGATGAGAAATGATAATACTGAAACAAAATGATGCCAGTGACACTAAGATGTCTGTGTAATCCCTCAGTCGTCCAGGTTTAAAGACGAAGTTTAAATCTGTCAACTGGACAAAACTGACACTAAAACACCAAAAAAGTGTTCTAAAAGTATAACATGGTCAAAAAACACACACGACAATAAATAAATACTATAATGAAACACTTTGGTAGTTATTTTCTATCTATAATGAGTCATAGAAGTTAATTATTCAACACTTCACAGCTCAAATCTAATCATAGAACAGGAAAAATAACAAAAGTTCCCAGCTAGTCCTAAGAAAAAGTACCCACGATAAATACTGACCCCCAAAAATTATTGTTCCATCTAACACATATTGAACGATAAGTCAATATAGTATTTATCGTGACAAGCCTCGGGACAACGTGTTAGGAGAAGTGTGACTCTTGCAGTGACCTTGAGCTCGATGCAGGGTGAGGGAGGAGTGCCAGGAGGATTGGCGCACATTTTAGAAGCTTGGTGAAAAGTGGAGCACCCAAAGGAAACCCCATAGACTTTTGTACTGTGATGTAATATATTTGCCAAGGCCCTCTTCTTCCCGTTGATTGAGTATTCGGAGTATTGAGCCCCCGTGTCTATTATTCATGGTGAGCCTGGAAAGCCCTGACTGGATACACAGACAAAACTCTCATTAAAACTTATTCGCTCACTCGATGTGATGTGAAAGAGGTCAAGTCATCTGTCATGTTGTGAAGGGAGATCCGGTCTATAGACACAGTAAAGGAGGTACAGTGGTACAAAATAAGCTATAATGTTATTTGATACATATTTTGCAACTTCCAAAATGTCATTGGAGTATTTTGAGTATTTTGTTGGAGTATTTTGCAGTATTTTTATATTTTAATAGGGAACTTTGTCTCTACCATGGGACGCATCCTTCAGCCAGTGCGTCTATGTAACCTGTCCGGAGAAGCAATGCCTGGGGACCCATCTCCAGGTCTAGATGAAGGATTTGATGATGTTTTAGCTGAAAAACTGATTCAACCACAGGGAGAACTGCAGCGGCTTTGGGGCAAAAGTGGCTCAATGTTCGTCCTGTGATTCGAAGATCGGTGCTTCAAATCTCGTAAACATCATTGGAAGAGTCAAAGGTGAATACTGCTGTTGTGTCCTTTGGCAAGACACTTAACCCACCTTTGTGTGTCTGCGTAGTTCTTTGAGGATGACCATTTACCATTTTTTCCACACAGCTCCAGTCCGGGAACTGAACCCAAGAGTTCCTTGCTATGAGGCGGGAAAGACAGAAAAGTTATAGCTACGTAAGCAAAGCACAAAAAAGTTTACTTTATTCATACTGGAAGGTTTTTATTGTTTCTTTAGAAGAGAGTGATCCTGCTGCTGATAAACCTGGATATAATATTTATTCTGAGGTAATTAAGATTAAAGCCCAACTCCTTAATGTTCTCTTTCATGAGCAAACCTTGCAGGGAAATTGGTTTCTATGACAGAGCGGGGTGGGTATCGACCCATCCCAAATGATCCTCGAGACCGACAGAGCAGACTGTGTCCATTCGGCTCCCCACCTGGACGAGGCAGACACGACAAGGCCTTTTTCATTCCATTTCCGTAACACTGTTTGCATTTTTAACAAGCTCAATTCCCCCAAACTCGCTGTGTTCAGAAAGACTCCACGCTTTACTGTAGCAATATGTCTGCTAAAGTCTGAGTCTAAGGGCTTTTGGCGGCCTGTTTCCGGACCTCATTATCCTAAAATCTGCCCCGATACGCTACGACATGCGCTCACGATTGATCTCAAAACCACTGATTTTATTTTCTTTTGAGGAAAACATTATGGATGGGACTAAACAAGGCATAATTGTCCAAAGCTACGGGGCTACTCCTGACCTGCCAACAATCCCAGACCAAGGTTGGCTGCCTCCCTGGGAAAAATATTGTGCATTAATTTCATTTAGTCTCCCCTCCAACATTCAATGGTAGAAGTTAATTAAATTGCTTGTCCATTGTGTTCATCCACTTACAAAGTTAATGATATTGTGCTGGGGAATTAAAGAGCGTTTTATAAAGCGTGTGGGATGGGAGCTGGCAGCCACTACATTGCCCGCTTGAACCCTGTCATTCGTTGGGCTTCGGGACTCGGTAATTAGCGGTGAAATGGATGCTTCTATCTGCCAATTTCCTGCCACGCTCATCAGTAATACGCCGCTCCCCTAACCTGCCCGGCAAGGGGGTCTAAAGCAATAAAACCATCATAGCAATGACATTCACCGCTTGGAAAAAAATAAAAAAAAGTCTCTATACATGAGTCAGACTTTAAAAGCTGCTTCGGAGCACAGGAACAGCAATAGCAAGCAGATGGAGGAGTTTGATAACTTTATTTGAAATATAGTCTTAATTAAGAAGAATATCCATCTCAATTAAATTTAATGGGTCATTTCCGCACGGGTCAAATATGTAGAGGGACAGCGATGGAAAGATGATTGATGGTCGTGCGGTGCCAGAAATAGAGTGAGGTAAATCTTATATCAGTACATTTCTCAAGAACAAGATATTGGTTTATAAAGGGATTTGAGCAGTTTGTGTGCATATAAAAATGATTGGAAAGGACAAAACAATACTTCAAAAGAAACTGATTGATTGCTTTATATCTCAGTTGGTTATTTTTTTCCCTTTAAACTCCTTCCTTGGGTGTAATTAGCATAAGGTTCAAGTATAGGCTGCCTCCTGAACCCCAGTGATTGGATTTCTCTACATGTAATAATAATAATAATGGATTGGAGTTATATTGCACACGTGGTTGCAATTCTACATCAATGTCTGCTCTGGACTACTAATCATGCAGTGACACGGGCAAGGTGGCTGAAGTGTGTTGCTAGAGGACACAATGGCAGAATGAAATGTCAAAAAATAGCAAAAATGGAACCAAATCTTTGAGCTACAGTCTTGTATTCAGATCAAGCGAATGCTACCGTCATTGCTATGGCTGACAAAACATTTTTAATTTGCAAATAAGGTGAAACATGCTGGAGGTTCTTAAAAGTGTGTTATGTAACTATGGAGTGTTTGTCCACTGAACCAAAGATTAACGGTTCGAATCCCACTCAACATATACATCATTGGTAAAGCGGTCAGATCCAATGATCCACAGGTTGGCAGCAGCTCCCACAGATGAATGTTGTGGTGTCCTTGGGCAAGACACTTAACCCCCCGCATCCTCAGTGTCTGCCTACATTGGTGTATGAATGTGTGTGTGAATTACATTTACAGTACAATTACATTTCTGGTGGAGGGTCTGCCTTTTGCATGTTGCAGGTTATTGTGTTGACAGGAATGTTCCACAGTATAGGAATAAACACCTATCACCATGGAGACAAAAAGGGGTACCACCAAGCTAAGTTACAGCGAAATTTGTGGAGAGGCAAACCCGTTCAGAGAAATAATATTTTTCACTGTGGTTTTGAGCAACTGGCAATTTGTCAAATGTAAAATTAATCAGTTTAATGTCATAATATGGAACATTTCAGGTAAAATAAATAACATCTCAATGGATAAGCAGAAGACCCTCCAAAAGTTCAATCTCATTTGCCCCAATTAAAAATGCTTTGTCAACTTAACTAAATACCATCAGTGTGGGAGCTGTCATTTCGGCCTTAATTTAAGCACATATTCAACATTACGGGTGGAATAAGAGGTCAGCGAGACCTTGTATGCATTTTATAAATGTGATCTGGGCATTTAACCCGAGTGTTTTAACCTAATTAAAGTCCAATGTCAGATGTGCTGTACGTCTGCTGCTCCGGTGAATCGGTGTTGACTCCACAAAGCTTCGGGGAGCACTGTGAGGTCAGGCGGGCCAATGATTTACACTCCGCCATGTTGGAATAATACGGCTGCTTATAATAAAGCCGGGGTCAACGCACTCCATACAATTTAATCAAGACCATTGACTGGACAGGATGTAACGTTCATTCAATGACAAACACAGAACCACAATTAGACTTCTAAAGAGGAATTTTACAATGTCTGTCCCGGCTAACAAGGTCATACGCTAGGGGCTAACTCCATCAGACATCTCCAATTGAGCATGAAAAGACCACTCTTCTTCTCTGCTCCCCTGCAAGAAACATAATCTTTTGAAAGCAATCTTCAAATAAACCGTTGATCTTAAGAGGCTTGGCATAAATGGCCACTTTCTTTGAATAACTGCACTGTGGGGACATTGACAAAATCATCGTTTTAAAAGGGGATATGACGATGATGAATATTTGCCTTATTAGATTGTAGCCAAAGATGAAAAATCAAAGTCTGAACAATTGCGGTATCCATTAGTAATTAAACTGACATTACCTCCGCTATATTCCCCAGACCGCCGTGCACTTGCCAGGGACATTATTCAATTGTTTCGGATGCTGCGAGATAAAATGCCCTTAATATACTTATGCACATTAATGTAAATCATATTTGGCTATGGATATCCAATAATCAGACAGAATTTTTCAACTTGTAATTCGCCCGCGGTAAAAGTATTCCCATTAGGCAGAGAGGGCCATGCAAATGACAGGTCTTTGGTCCTCATTGATTTTTGCCTTCTCAATGCATTTTGGAAAGGCCGCTAATGTTGTCATGGGCGCTTCATCAATCTGTATTATTATCTGATTTAATATGGGCCTATTCACGTGGGTTCATTTGTGAAGCCTGATTGGATTAAAGGAGGAGATGTTGTATGGAGAATGGGAGCAATATCGTTTTAACTAATTATAAGGCCTGGGATAGGGTGGACAATAGTTTGGCTGCCAGTGGGTTCTCAAAGTGAAGCAAGAAGTGAGAGCAGCTTTTAACGCTTTTTCAAGTTTTTTAAAGGAAATTTGGGCGGAAAAAGTATAGCCACTCAACGATCAATTTTTAGAGACTTATTTAAGGTCTCATTAGCTACATAACTGGTCATCAATCAAAGGAAGCAATTTAAGCTGTCCCTACCCAAATGTAGTTAGCCACCACATTACAATATTCTTTAATTGAAGATTATGTTATTACACCATTTTATTCTGTCATTGTCATCACTGTATTATATTTTGATGCTCGTTTAGGGAGAGGTAGTAGCTTGTGCAGTAGTTAGAGCCTTTGTCCACTGACCAAATGGTTGGAAGTTCAATTCCGACTCTTATTCTCTTTTGTGGTGGCAGTAGCTTAGTTGGTAGAGTTCACTGATCTGAAGTTTGGCAGTTTGAATCCCGCTATCGACATAAACATCATTGGGACAGCGGTCAGATCCACGGATTCCAGCTCCCACAGATGAATGCTGCCATTGTGTTCTTGAGCAAGACACTTAACTCCCCTCGCCCCCAGTGTCTGCGTACACTGGTGTATGAATCTGTGTCTGAATGGGTGAGTTCCTTGATGTAAAGCGCTTTGAGTGTAAGTTGGAAAAGCGCTATATAAAAATCTGACTATTTACCATTTTAACATTCGCTCAAGGCTAATTAAATGTTATTAGCATTAGGCATGGTATCTGTTAAGTCAATTTTATCCTGACATTGCCATCTCTGTACTACATTTTGAAGCTTGTTTAGGGAGAGACAGCAGCTTTCGCCCATTGACGCAGTGGTTGACAATTCCATTCCGACTTTCATTAGTTCATATCAGTTATGACACAACTGGGATCAGCAATTGGCTATTAATAAGTCATTTGAAGTTGTGGTTTTAATGGATTAATGTAGTTTATCTGGCTGTGATCAAATTATTGTAAAATTGTATTACGTCTCAGTGTTAGGAGGTCTAAAATGGATCTTAAAGAAACCATGTGATAAATAGGCAAACGGCTAAAGGAAATTTATATAGCACTTTTCTACCTTCAAGGCACTCAAAGGTCTTTAAATCAAAGAACCACTCATGCATTCACACACACATTCATTTGAATTTATTCATGGAGAGACCCTTGAGAAGCAGTATCTCATTTTCAAGGAGGACCAAGAACATACAGCATACAGTTTACACACACACACACACACACACATACACAAAGCAAAGTGAGTTGCCCAAGGACACAAGGACAGTATTCACCTGTGGGAATTGCGGCTGAACTACCAACCTTTGAAACAGTGGATTAATCAGTCACTCTACCAACAATGTTAATGTTAAAAAGCGGGATTCGAACCACTAACCTTAAGATCAGAGGATAAGCCCTATACCAACTGATTTACCATTGCCAGAAATATAGCTTTCATTTTAAGACCTTAAATGTGTTAAAAGTTAAACCAATAAAAACGCCTATAAAGTGCCAAAAAGTTGTAACTGTTGATTTCTGGCTGCTCCTGTCAACATTGGTTTGATCTGGTCATTTTTTGTGTCATAAGAAACTTTCAATGTCACATAATAAGCGAAGTGTGGTGTAAAGAAGCTGTCAGGAGCTGGAATCTAATCCGTCAGCGTGAGGCGTTCACTGTGGCCTTGTAATAACAGAGTGGTGCCTTCACTGTCCAATGAGAAAGAGTCACAGGGGAGAGAGCGCTGAGCATTTGAGGGGGGTTGGAAGTACCTCTCCTGCTCCTACTTTTTAAAAAAGATATGTTTATTTACTTATTTGATATGCTCTAAATGAGTAAGGTAGCCTTATATTAACATCCGACTAGCTTTAATTTGCATACTCATTCTGTGTTAATTTGTATTTATTAGGCCCTTACTGACGTTTTATTCTGCATAACGTCATTCTGCCACTACGTAAATAGATATTGTCCTTATATTGAGCTCCTGTGTCAAAATCACTTCCCTTATGGACCAATAACGTTTGTTCAAGTTTACGTCTTCAATGAGAGACATCAACTCCATCAAAAGACTGGAGATGTATCCTGATAATGCTAATAAAATAACTGAATCAACTAATAAAAGGTTTTAATTGACCAAGAATAATGAATCAACTAAACGACTGAAGGACTACAGTTCTAGGATCATTTAAGGGCAGTTGCTAGATATATGGAGTAGAGCGGTCGGTGGTTTGAATCCTGCTCTCGTTATAAATATCACTGGCAGTGTCTGCGTACTGGTGTCTGAATGTGTGTGTGAATGGGTGAGTTGTTCCTTGATGTAAAGAGCCTTGAATGTCTTTAAAGTGGAAAAGCCCTATACAACAATATGACCATTTACCATATGCAACATTAAATCTTCCAACAAATGGAGGATTATTCATTCAATATTGCCACAACACTGCCTAACATGATGAAAAAATGTATATCAAACCCAATTAGGAGAGAATAACAATTTAGTTTTATTTTTTTTGTATTCAATTGACTACAACCAGAGAGTCCTACAGTAGCCCTCTAAGTAAATGTCCAAGTCCTCGAATGGACCAGATAGATGCCAAACACTTCTGACTGCATCTAGATATCGTGACCGTTTTAAATAGCTTAGATCAATCTCAAGCAGGGAAGTATAACAAGGTTAACAAGTATTCATCTGGACTTTTCACTTCCCAATGAAGATGTTTTGCCAGTTAAAAAAAATCTATGCAGGGACATGAACCGAATGGTATTGGCACAAATATAAGTGCTCCAAAGTCTTACACCATTGAATAGGGTTGAGCTCACCTTGCAATGGAAGAACTTGGACAAAACAGTGGTCCAATTACTCCCATAAACAACCAAACAAAGCCTAACTGAACCATTCATGTGCTGCCTCTCATTGACTGTTCTGGTCTGGTCTGGGAAGTGGCCCAACTGGAGGTGGTTGAGTTTGGAGGACTGAAAAATGAAAAATAAGCAGCTTTTTCTGAGGGTCTGGTCGAGGCAGAGGCGTTCTCCCTGCACAACGGTGACCACAGGAGCGTGAAGCTAAGACGCCGGTCCGGAGCTGCTTTGTGGCGCGCTTTGTCTTTATGTAAAAACCAATGATGTCTTATGGAAAACTCCCAGAGGCCTGATTTAAATGGTTGGATATCCTCTATGCTAGCTTAGTTATACTCCACTGCATCTACCCTGAGAGCACACGGACGCCGCATGAAAAGCAAATGTAAATGGTCCCCTCCGCTTTTTAGATAACCAGAAATTATGTCATGCCTTTTTTTCGTTCTTATTGTATGATTATAATAATAAATCAAAAAGAAAGAACGTTTGTAAGCAGATGTTTCTTTTTGAGTTGGACAAACGCAGTATCCGGAGTGAGATTTTGGCCTCTCTGCAGATTTGGGAGGTGCGAAGGTGCAGTGCCAGCGCAGAGTGGCAGAGTTGTCCTGTACTTTAGACTGTTTAAGATAATGTGGGAGGGGAGCAGGATTTTAGAGGCCCAGGTCTGGACTTAGTCTCTTGGGTCAGTCTTTTGAGGAGGCAGATGACCAGGTGGTACTGTATTGTATTAACAGAAGGACAGAAGCGATGGGAATATGCAGGGTACAGTGCATCTGTCAGTTTGTGAATATGAGGCGAGTTAAATGTTTTATGTAGCAGACTGTTGGGTTAGAATTAGCAAGAAATGTGTAAATGGTTGAAATGTGATGTCTAAACTGATTTGATTCTGTGCCATTAAATGTTATATTTTCAAATACTTTTTTACCCACTTTGACAACTACTAACCTTGTTCATGTTGACATTTCTGGTTAAGCAGAAATCCTACATATTTCTATGGAAAACCAGATAAAAGTCTCACTACTAAAATACTACAAAAAGTTGGTAGATTTGTTAAAATACAAGGTGTTTTCAACTTTCTATTTGAGACCGGTGCTTTTATTGAAGACCACCAGGAGGACAATTTTGAATCTCTACACACACGACACTACGACAACAATGCACCCTTCCTCCCAAACTCATCAATCGAAAAATCACACTAAAAGTCATGCATTTTTAGTGTGAGCAGGGTCCTCTTACAGTAGATCTGGTCTGGCTTGTCTCTATAAAGTTAAGAAAGGTTTAATGCCATACTGAGTAATATTCTAAGCAAAGCAATAGCACCCTCATGGAGACAAGCAGATGCCTGTCCCTCCACTAGAACAGTTATGTAGGTGACCTTAAATGTAATAGTGAACACACTGTCTAGGAACCTAAGACAAATTGGTTCATGATATAAAAATGTCAGACCAAAATCTAACTAACCTTAATGTAATGTGTACATAACAAAATACTCATCTCTTCTAAGTTAGCAGCATATCAAATTTAAATCGTAAATGTAAGTGTCTATCTGTGTGTTTAAATAGCCCTGTATCTTCTATCTATAGCTCTCTATCAGCCCACCATCAAACACTTAAAGCATCAGACCTGCTGAACTGGACAGATAAGTCAGTCTCTTCTCAGAAACTTCCATTCCACTTGGCTGCTTATTTTTGCAACGCACCAAAATGTAATTAGGCAGTAAAAATTAAGCACTTGGATTTAACTAAAGGAGCATAACATCCAATCGAATTAGAGGCAGCTTTAATGAGAGGGTGATTAGCTGCGGGCTGGTGGACATAGAGCGCTTTGTGGGCTGAACTCCTCTCAGGACCCTGCTGACTGGGGCACCCTTTGTGTTAGATTAGTGTCCACTTGGGAAGAATTACTCACCAAAATACGGTTATCTTTCGCTTTATGCCGTTATAAGACACCACCCGGGTCAAAGCAGGAGGTCAGATGGAGGTCTGTCAAAGATATTTTTTTGAGGAGACACAGAAGCAAATGAGCGGATAAGCTGCATGGTTCTGAGTAAACAATTTGAAAGTTGTAAGGTTATAAAATTTGCCAAGAGATCGTCTGATATGGATTTTTTTCAGTCAATATTGGCTTTGGTTTTCAGATTATAGAATGTGATGACGTTATAATCCCAGATGGGGGCAAGAGCCAGATTTCCCTGTTGATTACATTGTATTTTCATGAGATAAATTCACAACTGCTAAACCTAATAATTTCTCACCATGACCAGACCAAAGAACTCGCTATATTAAAACAAAACTCAGCATTTAGCATTAATATTTTTTGTTTACCTCATCTGTATTAAATATTATTGGTCCATAGAATGTTGTCATGTCCCAGTAATATCCAACATTTGTCTTTTTTTGTCTTTTTTTTTTTCTGCATAGCATAGCCCATACATTAAAGTATAGTTAATAATCTGCAATAAAATATAATTTGCTTTGGTTTTTAGGATTATGAAGACATCACCAATACAAATATTCGCACCAGTATTGTGTCCATCCCTAAATGGGTAAGTAAAGGGTGTGACATTTCATGGACTTAAATTATTTCGTATGAGTTATAGAGCTTATATGCATTTTTGTTCTACCTCAATGCAATTACAATGAATCACAATTTCATTCAGATCAATTTACGTTAAGATGGTTTTTTTTAATTGTGTATTTAAAACATGCACAGACAGGCATTTGTAGGTATCAGATAACATCACATCACTCTACAGGTTTAATGTTGATAGTAAAGTGGACCTAATTACTAGTTTAAATGATCAGATTAATCAGTGTGGCATTAATTTTGTACAATCAGTGTCGGGATGCCAGTTATTAGAGCCGTAACTAAGGAGGATAGAAGTGAAGACCAGATGGTTTAATGAGGACCAGTGACCAGTAACTTAACTGTGTCAGAGCTTATCAAAGTAGGTCATCAGTCGTCAGTATTTTTGGCACAGACTAAGACCTGAGACCTGAGTATCAAAATGAGGAAGAGCACAATTAGATTTGGTGAATAGTAAACATTACAAGTGCAGCTTTCTACAACTATGATGCTGTCTGTTCTGGCCTTGGGTTGATACTAGCTTCCATGTGCCTGATAAATAAATAGGCTCAATATTGCATGCTGTAGAATATACTAATTACCCTGTGCATACATTCAAGCAGAACAACAATTGTACTAAAACTAGAATCAAAACTACACATTCATTGGACAAAGTATCAATACTGAAAAAAATCTGCTCGTATAGAACTAGATCACACTGTAAAGAACCAACTATTTTGTAATATTAAAGATATTTGGTTGAAAATTATATTGTGTTTTCAGAGCTAAACTTAAACAAGGAAAACAGTAGGGTTAGCCAGTGTGATAATAGCTATGAGAGCATCCATTAGGGGCCTGAATGATTATGCTAAATATGACTCATATGACAGATATGTTAGTTTCAGTGTTATCTCCTGCCTTCAGACAAATATAAGGCAGTGTCCACCAGCAAACTGACCAGAACTGAAGAAGTGGTTTGGATGAGCAGCAAAATAAATTTTCTTTTACAATTGTCCAAAAAAGCCATTTTTATGATGCAGTATGTACTGTATTTTCTGGACTATAAGTCACACTTTTTTTCATAGTTTGGCCAAGGGTGCCAATGTAGGTATGTGTTTTTCTTCACTATTTTGCAATTTTTGGCTGGTGTGACTTATACTCCAGTGCGACTTATACTCTGGAAAATACGGTAACTATTTTGAAGGGAGAATGCAACCTCCTTGTCTCCTTGGAAATGACATTGCTTTGCCAAGAATGTTCCAAATAATGGCATTAAACTGACCTAACTTCCATTTATTGAATTCCAGTGTTTTTATTCCCTTGACAAAGATGCATTCTTACTTACTGTGAGTGGTGTCACCTCTACACAGATCTAACCTGTACCTTGGCCTGGTGGCAATACCTGCTTCTCTCCATAAATATATAAAGGTTTAAAATCATACTGTGCAACATTTGAGGGAAAGCAATAACATCTCCGAGTAGACAAGAGTGTGGCAGACCTTCCATGAGAAAAGTTACATAGCTCAAACTTTACTTATTGTATCCAAATTGGTATTGAGTGTCGAGTATTGTGAGACCAACAGTGGAAGGCCTTGCTTTGGTAATGCTCAAATGTTAAATGTCATAACTAAATCTATTACAATTATAGATTGACCAATATGTTTAGTTTTGTTTTGTTTTTTTTTGTTTTTTTTATGGCCGATGACTATAATGATTGTTTATAATACAGAGCAACCAATGGCCGATGTTTTGGGCCGATATGCAAGACCAATGTGGATTATTTTTCCACAAATTATATCATTTAAATTTATTACAAACTCCCCCAATCCATTTTTTGTGCAGCTATCTCTTCTATTCTCCCTATTAACGTATTCACAGAAAGCTTTGTGTGTATTTTTTAAGCAGCAGATTGACCAAAAGAAAATATCGGCGTATGATGGAGATTTAAGGCTGATCATCAATACACTAAAAGGCCAAATATCGTCCTGATATATCGGCCTATCTCTAATTGCAACATTGTTTTCTCAAATATGCCTGAATACAACTAACCCTATTACCTTTGAAGGAGGCCACGCTGGTCCACAATCTCACTGTACCATAATTTATAGACTCGTAATACACTTTTCCAGCAAGAACTTAAACTGTTGGGTTCATCTCATAAAAATATATTACATCTTTTCACAGAACCGGTGTAATACTAAACATTTCCTACAACTGACCTTCTTCAACTCTGCTTTCAATCTCAACCAGACCTGAGCCCATATAAAACAAGGGTAACAAACACAATCGTGCATAGTACATAAAAGTCTATATAAGCCAGTTCAATCATAGTGGCTATATTTGCTGTATGAAAAGCACGCACAATACATCATAAGCTATATCTGGGTCCGCCCTCCCTTGGTTTCATCATTGGAGACTTGGGACAGGATCCACCCCCTCGTTCGCTGGAGCCGGTCTACCTCTGACCTCCCAAACGCTGCATTCATTTTCACCACAAAAATCAATCGTCCCACGAAGGAAGGAATGGTTATGGGGACACTCCCTTCTACAGTGAGTGTATGGCTGGGTTTTATAGGGAAGAGTTTAACAGGGGGTGGAGGAGACGGGACAAAAGTACTACTGCCCGATTGTCCTGACCCTATTGATGAGTCGCAGGGTATAAACTCAAAATGCTGCATTTAATAACATTAGAAATAAGGGAGATCAAGTCTTGTTTTGACAGAGGCCTACTATTCCATACTAACATGGACAAATATTATGGCAAATCCAGAATGATATCTCTGTATGTTTCATACAGATTGATATCAGTCTGGTCCTCACGCCCTCCAGTGCCTCTCAAGCCCAATCAAGCGTAATCGTGCAATCAGATTAGTTTTTTTTTAAGTGATACATGTAAAACAAAGAAGCTCATTGGTCACATATGATTTACAAGAGTTTTGTGCTTCAGTCACTGATTCTGCAGAAATCCACAATGTTTTTCAGCCCCTATGATACCTTTTGTTTAGTACAGATTTAAAAACACAGTGGAGCACTTTCTGTATTACCACATGACATCACAAGGTGGAACAGAGTGCTTTCCGTTTGAGAGAAGAACTATGTAAATATGCAGGGTTTGTGTGTTAAACATGAGTGAATGAAAAAAACACAACTCCAGGTATGTTTTTGTTGAGGAAACAACATTATAACAGATCAGAAAATACTGTAATATGGGACCTTTAATTGTGATTAAGAAGACAATACAAAACAAAGTATATAGTTCCAACCACCATATAAGCATCTGTAAAAAGCTCTTGAGGCTTTTTTAGGTCCACAACTTGATCACTGAAACCCTATCTCTCACCTTTTATTCCTCAAATCATGTCACTTCAATCCAGCATTTAAAATTACACTGATATAGTATCGATCAGAGGAGCAGAGGTTTTTCACGCTGGAGGTTGAATTAAAAAGCCTTGTTCTCCTGAGGTTTGTCTCCTTTCTCTGCCTTTAGACCAATGGCTGCGTCCCTGTAATGAAGTTCCAGGATGCACACACATGGTTCAGCAGTCCCAGCAGACACGGAGCCCTATGATGGGGTTTGGAGGGTTATTCATTCACTGCCATGCACCAATCCCCCCCAGATCTGCCCCTCAAACCAGGGACCCCCAATGCCTGTTTGCCCAGCCCATCCACTACCTGACCTTTACGGGCCTAAGTGTATATATAATATGAGAAAGGGGGGGTCCTATGGGAGCACCCAGGTATCATACAATTCAAGAGGAGCTATGGACATTTGGGACAGTGGAGGATTTGAAACGCTTCGAAGTAATACCATCTTCACAAGAAACTCATCTTTGATTTAAAGGTGCTTGTGTAACTTTTCTGCTTGAGGGTCCATAGTATGGCATTAAACGGTATTGCTCAAAAACACATTGAAAACGTGCATTCTTACTGTGAATGGGGTTGCCTCTCCACAGATCTGACCTGTAACTTGGTCTGGTTATGTCACTCCCTTATTTCCAAGGAGATTAACAAGTTTAATGTCATAGTGTCCAGAACATTCCAGGCAAAACAACATCTCCATTGACACAAGCACACAGTGGAAGGAAGTGTAAGTTTAAGGAGCATTATTGTATTTAAAAGGTGCTGCTCGTCTCCATGGAGATGTTTTTGCTTTAAACGGCTTATATTACGCTATTTATTTCTGATCTATTTTATAATGTTGTTCCTCATAAAAAACATACCGGGAGTTGTATTTTGTTTCAATTACACATGTTTAACACACTAATCCTGCATATTTATGCTTACAAACTAAAAACACTCTGTTCCACCTTGTGATGTCATGTGGCAATACAGGAAGTGCTCCACTGTGTTTTTAAACTCCACACACCTTCACTAGCATCACTTGGATCATTTTAGCCCTGGAAATTGCCAAACTCTACTGAACTAAAGGTAAATGGTAGCTGTTGAAAACTACAGCTTCATGACATCACAAGGTGGACTAGAGCATTTTGTTCTTTGGAGATGTAGACAGACTAATAATAAAGGGGTACTCAAACATGTGTGAATGAAACAAAACACAACTCCAGGTAGGTTTTTGATGTGGTAACAACATTCTAACACGACTAAAAGCTCACAAGAAGAATTTTGTGTATTATAGGACATAGTATAGCTGAATAGATGGAAAGTTTGACAGTTGAATGCCTTATTGTTCCATTCCAGTCAATACCATTAATGTTAACAGATAATGCTTATGAAAGATGAGAATTATTGCAAGTTAAGTTTTCGTATAAAGCCAGTCCATTCTCTATTCCCGCCTTTGACATCACAACACGACAGTTCATTTGCCTATAGACTATTAACAAGTGCATACCTAATTAAAAACCTCATAGCTCCACTCGATTGCATTGGAGATCGGCTAATAAACCAGAGTAGCCACCCTCGTGTCACTACTATTTCCCTAATGCCCTTAAAAGGTGCTGTTAAAAGGACATGTTTGTTTGGCGTGTTCCTGATTTGATTGCATCGGTTTCACCTGAGCCATATTGACAATGAAGGTAAGGCGACAACAACCTTTTCCTGTGCTGTTTCAGGCTGGCACTCGCAGTGACAGATACAGAGGAGTCTCCAATACTCATAATGGACTTGGCAGGACCCTAGGGTTTTGGACCAAGATCTTAGCCCTGTCATCCAATCACCTTATTCTAATGCTATTGCTTTGTTTAGTCAACCAGACGACCATTTACATCAACCCATATATGCGGCCACACTGCACGAGCACTTAATAGAATTAGTAGGTATTGTGTCGCACATTTTAAACACTTAGGTTCATTTTAAAAACACGCACAGATTGAGTGGGTCCCCTCTGGTCTGTTTAAGTAATGGCAGTGTTGGCCTCTACACCTCCAATGATAATAACTTTGCTACTTTCTAATTCACTTCTGCAAATGCACTTGTTTTGATTTGTACTGCTTCAGATTAAAACAGCACAGTATTACAATATAATCAATATGCAATAGTATTACAACTTTTAATTTGACAGACAAGACAGACAGGAGCTAGACCGGAGCTAGACCAGAGCTAGACCGGGACTAGACCGAGACTAGACCAGAGCTAGACCGGGACTAGACCAGAGCTAGACCAGAGCTAGACCAGAGCTAGACCAGAGCTAGACCAGAGCTAGACCAGAGCTAGACCGGGACTAGACCAGAGGTAGACCGGGACTAGACCAGAGCTAGACCGGGACTAGACCAGAGCTAGACCAGAGTTAGACCAGAGCTAGACCAGAGCTAGACCAGAGCTAGACCAGAGCTAGACCAGAGCTAGACCGGGACTAGACCAGAGCTAGACCGGGACTAGACCAGAGCTAGACCAGAGCTAGACCGGGACTAGACCGGGACTAGACCGGGACTAGACCAGAGCTAGACCAGAGCTAGACCGGGACTAGACCAGAGCTAGAACCGGGACTAGACCAGAGCTAGAACCGAGACTAGACTGGGACTAGACCGGGACTAGACCGGGACTAGACCAGAGCTAGACCGGGACTAGACCAGAGCTAGACCGGGACTAGACCAGAGCTAGACCGGGACTAGACCAGAGCTAGACCGGGACTAGACCAGAGCTAGACCGGGACTAGACCAGAGCTAGGCCGGGACTAGACCGGGACTAGACCAGAGCTAGACCGGGACTAGACCAGAGCTAGACCGGGACTAGACCGGGACTAAACCGGAACTAGACCGGGACTAGACCTTGTGTGCTTGTGTCTTTTTAATGGAGAGGTCCTGAACTAAAACTCTGTTCATAAAAGCATTGGTTTGGAGATCAAAGTTCAGGAAAAAACTGACATTTTTTTGTGGCAGTGATGAAAACTGGGTATTGTTTGTATTTTTGTTTTGAATATACATTTTTATTAAATTCTATCACAGCAAAAGACAATTTTATGGAAAATTGGAAAATCTTGCTTAGCTTTTTGGTCATATCACCCAGCCCTACTTGAAACAGTATTTTTATTTGAGGGCCATTGAAAAAAAAACAAAAAAAACATTGAAATTCCCTTGGCTTCCTGTAATACAAATAACATTATGATCTAACACACAAACAGAATCAATCTACAATATCTGTCGCATCCCTCCTTATTAATACCCCATCAAGCACATTTGTTGCATTATTCCTTCATTTTTCTCTCATTAGGAAGTAGACTAAAGCAGCTGGTTAATTACAGGCCTCATAACTTCCTAATCAGATTTGTGGAGAGCATTTTGGGAGTCAGCGTGGCGAGTCCGATTTTAAATGGAGAAACACAAATGAATCGGCTCTTGTCTGGGAATGCGCTCGTCATATGGTCCCTCATGCTCCTGACTGAACACAGCTTTTGAATCTAACTTCAATGCCATCTTTCAAGCAAATTACTCTCATATGCTGCTCCATTCTCTCCATTAACAAATCCACATCAAATAAGTTTTATTTGGATTACATTAAAATGATAAGCACATTCAAACAGTCTCAGAAGATGTTGTTACAGAGAAGTAGGTTTGGGTGACATCTCAAAAGTAAAAAAAGCAACTCTGCAGCAGACTTCTTCCTACGCCATTGCCTTTAAAGCTGCAATACCTAATTTTTGCTCTCTTTGTGTGAGAAACAAAACTAGTTTTAAACAGTTCCAAACTTATCCCTCACTTACCTTATGTGTTCCTAGCATCCTAACTATTCACCATGATGAGTTTATAAGCTCGTATCACAAGTTTAAGTGGCCAGAGTGGAGTTTTGCCATCACGGAAACAACAATTAGCATGCTAACAGTGCACCATCATTAGTTTGTGGAAAAATGCTGTATAATAAGATACAGACAGCACATAGCGTTTTGGCCCTAACACCTGCTTTTGTTTGTACTGGAGCAAAACAAAATTAACTTTAATGCATGAAAAACAATCTGGTAAGTCAGGTACACCAGCTTTAACTGTTTTATTGTAACACAGTATACAGTAAGAAAAGGTTAAAGGCTATTATTAAACAAAATGTACTCTTGTGAAGTATGCGACATGTTAGAATGTTGTTACCGTCTTAAAAACATACCTGGAGTTGTGCTCCATTTCATTCACACATGTTTGAATAATCCTTTATTTATTAGTTGGTCTGCATACTCAAGACTCAAAATGTTCTGTTCCACCTTGTGATGTCATTGCAGTAGTTGTAGTTTTCAAGTTAACAGCTACATTTGACCTTTTGTTCAGTGGGGATTGGCAATTCCAGAGTTGCAATTATCCAAATGATTTTAGTGAAGGTGTCTGGAGTTTAAAAACACAGTGGAGCACTTTCTGTATCACCGCCTGACATCACAAAATGGAACAGACTGTTTGCAGTTTGAAAGAAGATCTCAGTATAAATATGCAGGGTTTGTGTGTTAAAAATGTGTGAATGAAACAAAACACAACTCCACGTATGTTTGTGATGAGGAAACAACTTTATAACAAAGATCAGAAAATACCTTAATAAGGGCACGTCAAGATAATAATCCCCAACATATTAGCATTTGAAAAATTATAGATTGTACATTACGGAATAGAAATACTTGCTTTCATTTCATTCTTTTCCTTTTTTGTATATTTTAATCTCGCAGCTATTGTTCAGATCAAAAACGCAGACAAAGTTTTCATCCGTCTTGAGTCTGGTGGATCCGAGCTGTGCAGCAGTGACAGGCTGCGGCTGCGTCCACCCAAAGGAGGCTTAACAAAAGCAGATTAACTCTCCGGGCCAATGCCGTCCCACGGGCCTCTCCAATTTCAGAGGAGGGTAACCCAATTGCTCTAACTGGATTTGTAGAAGCAAACCACATTAGGGACATATTAGATGAGAAGTGGCAGCAAGAGAAGGCTTGTGGAGAGAGGGGTGGCAGGGTGGGTTACACAATAAAAATGCACTTAACTATAGGACGAAGGCCCGCAGTAATTGTGTGATTTGATTATTTCGGTGGAGGCTTTTGAACGCCTATTTAGACCCATTGTAGTGGTAAGAGCAGCCTAAATGGGGGCTGTACCCTTGTGGCGTTTGTGTGTTCGAGCCGAGGTGAAAAGGAAATGAAATGATCACATTGTTGCAGGTTATTATGACAGGCTTACAGTCCATAGAGACGACCCTTTTAAACCAGGTCCGCCAATTAGAGCTACGAGTGCGTTTAGGGGGGCACATAAGGGACCCGAACCACACGTCCCACCACAAACTGACCCTAATGTTATTAAGCAGAGCTGCACTTTCATTATTCAAATCCTCGTCCAACTTCTGGGTCATCCTTTTCCTCTAAAACCCTTTTGTAGCAGGAGATCAATGTTTGACAATGAAACGGATCGCAAATTAAAAGGTAGGCAATCTCCGCTTTGAGTGCCTTAACTGACACAACATCTGTAATAATCTGAAGTACTGTATCTCCATAGCCCATTTATTTTAATATAGCCACTATAGACCCATTAATAATACAGATAATTACCTCATCTCAATCACTCATCATTATGGACAAAAAAAGACCAAATAAGGGAGAATGACGCTTTTAGTTATGAACAATATACAGAATTCATCGTTGGGTTTCAGAATGATGTAAAATTAGGACCGTTCCCATAGCGTTTGACAATTAAAAACTGAATATTTGAATGGGAAAGGTCCTCAAAATGTCGCATGCTAGTGTTGCATTTTGTATATAATTTATTGCTTCTTTATTGGAGTCACGCATTTAAAATATGTTAAAATAGACCTGGAACAATTACAAACTTCAACATTTCAATGCAATAAAAAATTTTCCTCTGGGTTTGAAAACTCAGAATCATTACTTCATCACTATGTTAATGCACTGCAGGCTATAATCTTGAAAAATGTGCCCCAATATGTCCGTAACAAACACTTAAGCTAGCTGCTGGCACTTTATGTATTGACAAAACCATAGCAAGTGCAGTAATTAGCACGATTCTATTACCCCAATGCTTCACATGCATCACATATCTGTCAACATTTACCAGACGGCCAACGGGCAGAGACTGTACTGCTCCTGCACTCCTCTGCCTGATCCTGTGCTGACGGTTTGAGGAAATCGTTACGGTGTTGCCAAGTATTTAACATGTTATCTCGAGATATCCCATGATGCCGTTTCATATCTATACCATTGTACAACGTGTTACATTCAGTATTCAGCTTTTCATCATTTAAACAGAGTTAGACAAAGTTAAAGTGGACTATGCAACTTTGTCTGATCCCACCTGCTCGTCTCCATGGAGATATTATTGTTTTACCTGTAATGTTTCACAGTATTAAACTTTTCTTCTCAATAGTATAGGTGACAGCGGCTCAGTTGGTAGAGCGTTTATCCACTGATCTGAAGGCTGGCGGTTCGAATCCCACTCTAGACATAAACATCAGTGGTTTAGCGGTCACATCCACTGACCCACAGGTTGGTGCAGCAATTCCAGCTACTACAAATGAATGTTACTGTTGTGTCCTTGGGCAAGACACTTAACCCAGTGTCTGTGTACACTGGTGTATAAAATGGGTGATGATGTAAAAAGCTATGTATGTCTTGAAGATGGAAAAGCGCTGTGTAAAAATGCGACCAATTACCATTTAGAACAAGCAGTTGATGCAAACACGCCAAATTATAAGTCAGATCTGTGGGGAGGTGACCTATTCACGTAAAAAATACAACATTTCCAGCGATAAAAACAGCTATATATAAATAAATGCAAGACACACAAGGAACATTTCAGGTAAAACAATAACATCTTTATTGTTGTGGATACGCCCACCAGAAAAGTTACATTGTGCAACTGTAATTGATCCACAACATATGAGTAAAATACGGTAAGTCTAAGTAAGAATAGTGTCAATATCCAAACATGCATACACTTTTAACCAGCCCTCATCAATGTAGCCCTATGCATTATTAACTACATGCCAATACTGAAAAGACAGAGCACTCCCGGGCAGAAAAACAAGCCTTTAACCTGTGTGTATTTAATGAGCGTGCAGGGTGCTAGCGTGCATGTTAAAATGCACTCGGGCCTGTATCGCTTGGCATCGCATTGGTTGGCGTCCAAGATGTTTCCGATCCATCATGCTGAACGTTGACTGGGCTTTGCAGGGGCAGCTTGTATTAATTATCAGCTCGTTTGGGACCAGGGGGGAGGGAGCGAGGGGAGGGAGCGGTGTCAGCGGGAGGGAGAGGGGGGTGAAGGTACGTTTTGATCAATGCTGGATGGGTCTACGGAGGGCGATTAGGGTCAATTTGGCACTTGTCTTTTGGAGGAGGATGCAGGAATGAAGGAGCTGACAGAGCGGTGAAGGAGGAGAGATTAAAGACTGACACAATCGCTAATCGACAACAAGTGTTTACAATATTAATGAGGAAGAAGGACAGGCTTGTACTTTAAGGATCAAAGCAGGTTAAATAAAACTTGGATATCGTATCATCGTCAGTGGAGCGATCAGATCCACTCACCTGTAGTTATATATATGTCGGTGTGATTCCAGCTCCACAGTTGTTCCTTAATGTAATGCAATTTGAAAGGTACGTACAAAGTTTACTAGCAAATCCAGGACGATATCTACAAACCAAACATATCAGTTCATCGTTCACCTCATTTACAAACAAGATCAACTTTCTCTCACCTCAGATGAACAGGGTTTAGTGCTTTGCTCATTATGCACAAGTCCACAATGTTTTTTTTAGTCCCCTGCGATAATTTTTACTCAAATGCAGACATATTTGTTTTGATACAGACAGACCATGCATGTCCCTGATTGGCTAATCCACCTGTCAATCATCCCCATCTGAACTAAGGAAGATTCCCTGGTGACCCCGCTGGATCCATGGCAACAGATAAAGGTGAATTTTAAAATGATGATATTCTTTCCTTGCATTAAATTAAAGCAATCGCAAATTAAACTTCATGATTCTAACAGCGGCATAATGACTTTGTTTGAAATATTTAAATTCTGTTAATATTCTGAAAGAGGATAAAACTATTTGAAAATGTTGCTTTAATCGAATAAAAGGTGGTAAAAGGTGTAAAAATCTGGGTTATGTGCACAGCTCCAGACAGGTTGCCCCAGAGGAATTGAAGGATGAGTCAAATGCAGAGGGGTGATGTAGCAAATTTCACTCAAGTACTTCGATTTTTTATGTGATATTATTATAAGGATATGTTAAACTAAAATTTGTTTAAAAAGACAGTCGTCAAACCACAATTGCTCCACCCCTGTGCAGTACAATATGATTCAATGAGGGCTCTTTAATGAACACTTAAACACTTATTAACACACCTGTCTGGAGTGATCATTAATTAATTGCCTGCTCCATGCTTTGAGTCGGTTTTCTGATTGGAGTGAGGTGGGTTGGAGGGGCTCTGGTCCCCTCTTTGCTGAGTGGGTCTGTGAGAGCTGTGAGGACTCTGAATAGACAGAGGATTATGGAAACCAAAGGCCAGAGATTAGCTAATGAGACTATAATGGGCAGAGAGGCGCGAGTCATCTGGGCCATGCAAATGACATGCTCCGACCTGGAAGAAGACGACGAGAGTGAAATCAATCTGTAAAGCCACACAGCACAGGGTAGTATGTGATATAAGGTGGGTAGAGTACTAAATGTAGGACTGACGCTACTTTAAACTATAATATTACTCAAGTAGAAGTAAAAAAGAGTCCCCATAAAAAATTGTCAAGAGAAATTATTTAGAGAAAGTAGTACCTGTGTACAGTTTGATTCATAAATCAGATTTTCAACCCATTTTGCATCCGGTGTAATCAGACAAACAAAACATTAAATGATGCAAAATTGTACCGTTTTGTGAAAGAGGAGATACACAAAAACAAATCACATCTGAAGGTAAGGTGTCATTAGCACAAATGTTTTAGTCATTGTTCACATGAGGCTTTTGTCACTGGTAAAAATCCTCACAGTGAAGAGCAACCAAAACTTTTACTCAAGTACTGTACTGTTACTTCAAACTAATTATTATAAGTAGAAGTAAAAGTATGGTGTCAGAAATAGGGGTATTTTGGAAAATATTGTGATTTGATTTGCAATATAAAAAAGTAGGATTCTGTTGAGAGAGCATATTGTAAACAATTCCAGGATCATCAACATTTGAAAGAGGACTGAAATATGAACTGACAAACTAATATGAGAACCATGAAGTTCAGAACATGTGAAGCCTAAAACTACAGGTACAACAGCACAGATTATTACCTAGATAATTGCAGTTTACCATTTTATAACTGCAACAACTCATATTACAATTTTGTTCTGACCGCAATATATTGTGCAGTCAGAAAACTGCTCTGAAAAGTATAATTCTAAAAAGTTACTGAAGTAAATGTAACTGAGTACTACCCACCTCTGGTCATAGGAACTCGCAGCTTTCAGCAAAAACACAAGCCAGGAAACCAGAGACATCACCAGCCCCCCTCCCTCCTCCTCCTTTCCCCATGATGTCAACAGGCTGCATGGGACATCCCGACACTGACACAGCACTAATGCTCCATCAAATATCTATTCATCCTCTGTGGAGCCCAAAACAAAGCCAACGTCCTTGTAGACAATCAATAGAGCGGGGAGCAGGGCGGCCAAGTATTACGCCAGCATTTAGATACACACTAAGTAGTTTATTTTCCCAGAGACACAACCTGACAGACATTTGAGGGGATGTAAGGCTGGTATTAACCTTCTCAGGATGTACAAAGCAAAGTGGTGTCGCAGTAGAGCAGGGCACATGACGGGTAATATCAACAAGCTGTCCTTATACAGTAGAGCGGAAGATCAATGTACGATGGAGCATGTTCCAGAAACTTAAGCTATGTTCCAACTTTCCTGGTGGATTACTGTAAGAGTAAGATCCATTTGGTCTTTCATGATTTGATTTTCAGAGCGAACAGTGAGTAGGAAGAGTTTGTTCATGCATCATTAGACTTAAATATAAATGGACAAAGCTAACACGCTAGCCACGGTGCTCCGAATAGGAAGTGATCGTGAACACGCTTCCAGCTCCATCGACACTGGCTACAATTCACTTTACATTGAAAAATTGACACCCCTCTCTACTCGCAGACTTTATACAGTCCATGATGCATATTCAGGGATTTGATGGTCATTGCTCATTTGTCATGCACCTATGGCTCAAATATTCTATTCTACCAGCTGATGTCATGAGGTGGTGCTTTCAATCTCTATTGTTTTAAGCCTTGTTTAAAGCGCTTCATTTCAGTCTATGCACTTGAGGTGTTTACATGTATTTTATGCAGCGGTGCACTCTGTAACTTTTCTGGTGGAGGGTCTGCCACCTGCTTGTCTCCATGGAGATATCATGGCATATTCCACAGTATAGAATTCAACTTATTTATTTTGCATTTATTCAATTACAGCCATTTTTATGTTAAATAATGCTGTTAAAGCATGCATTCTTACTGTGAACAGGGTTGCCGCTCCACAGATCTGACCGGCAACTTCTACCTTCTTGTCTTAATGGCAATGCATAAATTTCAATGCTCTACTCTGGAACATTACAGGCAAAGCTATAACACCTCCATAGAGATTAGCAGGTGGTGGTGCGTAGTTACCTAACACACGTTTATGATTAAATTTGTAAGTAAATACAAGCAAATAGGACATAAAATTATTATTAAAAATACATAATTGTTTTGAATTCCACAAGGACAAACCTGAAATGGACAAAGTACTGCTACCACTGACTTCATGCTAACCCGCTAACCCTCTTTGAATGAATAAACCAGAAGACGGGTACATCTGACAGCTCTCCTCATCACACTAAATGGCACATATCCACGGCATATTTCAGAATACACATTTTGACCCGTCAGAGAAAATTTCAATTTAAGGCGCCGCGCTCAGACCTCTCATTTTCATTCTCGGGATCTCGGGACATCCATTCATCAAGGTCTGAGGCTGATACACCCCCCACACACACCCGCCCTGCCTGCTCTCCAACGCACCGCCAAGGCAATAAAATTAACCTTGTGGCAATTGTTTTCCCACCCGTTTGATGGCCTTGTATCAGCTCATCTGGTACGGCACGGGTGAATATAAAAGTCACGCTCGGTTGTGTATAAAATGATGACCGGTGAGGCAGCGGGGGGCTGTTAGCTAAGCACCAGTGAGATAATGTCCCATAATGAAGTTCTGCTAGATCCGTCAGTGCATGGTTTTTATGAGAGGAGCCAAGATGTACAATGACAACAATTGACTGCTTTTAGTGACACAATAGTTAAGATTAATCATACTTGAATTAAAATCGCAATTTGTATAGTTGCAATTAGCGAATAAGAAATCCTATAGTTTTTTAAAGGGTTTATATTATATTATATTCTCATCTATATTATTATGTTGTTTCCTAGTCAAAAACATACCTGGAGTTGTGTTTTGTTTCATTCACACATGTTTAAACACACAAACCCTGTATATTCAGACGAAGTTCTCGTCTCAAACGGAAAACACTCTGTCCCACCTTGTGATGTCATGTGGTAATACAGGAAGTGCTCCTTTGCATGTTTAAACTCCATACACCTTCACTAGAGTCAATTGAGTGATTTCAGCCCTGGAGTTGTCTATTTCTCATGCACAAAAAGTAAGTTAGCTGTGAACTCAAAAACTACCACTTCATGACATCACAGGGTGGAACCGAGCATTTTGATCTTTGGAGATAGAGACAGACTAATTATGCAGGATAACTCAAACATGTGTGAATGGAACAAAAGACAACTCAGGGTATGTTTATGATGAGGTAACAACATTATAACATGGCTTAAAGCTCACAAGGAGATGCTATTTGTATGTCTTGAATGTTCCACAATATGAGATTAACTACATCTACCTTGGATTTACTTTAAACATGCAATCTTACTCTCACATCTCCGCAGATATGACCAGTAATTTCGCATGATGCCGTCACCTACTTGTTATGGATATAGATAAATCTGTTATTGTGACAAGTCAGTTAAGTACAAAGTTTGACTTGACAAATGATGCTGTACTGTAGAGTTCAGATATTTTCTTTAGAGCTACATGGTATTTTCTTGAGAATATCCAGAAATAAAATCTACAAACATTGAATCCTATCATTTTGCATATTATTGATATAGAGACTTTGGTGTTTTAACCGTCTTTAAACATTATATGGCTTTAGAAAGGTTGGATATCATCTGAAACCTAGCAACATTATGCATGAAACCGCTAGCTTGTGCTGATAAATTGTCTCACCATTAAGACACCCAACTACTACTTTGGTCAAGGCCACATGCAGCTAGCTCTTTTAAATCTATGCTCCACTTCTCTGATAATAAACGACGTCCATGTTTGACTCTGGGGGGAGGAAGCAGCAGTCGTTATGAACTGAGTAAAAATGATAACGCAATGTTTTTTTTCTTTCTTTTTTTTTTCTTTTACAGTTCAAGCTGCATCTCTCACCTCTCTGCCCTGGTACAGACACCCAGGCAGGAGGCAAGAAGAGGAGGGGGGCAAGAAAATCCTTCAGAGGGCTGTTTATTTGCTCTCAACACCTCCTCCGCGATCAATATTTTTAATTTGGATCCGAGTTATTATTTTTCACATCACTGCGCCGGGGAGCAGAGTAAAGTGGCTCATATTTTAGCACTAAAAAGATCGATATGACAGGTTCACCTTCGCTGTGGCCTCTTGGGTGGACCAGATGCGCGCGTGTATGGGATGGGGTGTGTGCGAGGGGGGGGGCTGTTTTGGAGGGAGGGAGTGGGGGGGCATCATAACATCCCGTATTGGATCGCATCATTATCCATTGGCTATCCTCCGCGACGCACATGCCAAGCCGGGACCGCCATAACCCCTCTGATTTACTCCCTCCGATAGATCCAAACAGTTTATCAGTTTATGAGCTCCAGGTATTGGACTTTGCAACTATACGAGGGCAAGAGGCACACTTCTCTAGATTTGACTTCGGTGTAATAAATGCATCAATTTCTCCACCTCTTTACACAAACCATTAATTATATCTACATTTTGCGTTCAAATATTCTCTGGTTGGGGGTCTAGCCCACTCTCGGTCGCTCATAACTCAACCTCTGATGGCAGTTTCATTGATTGTCGCTCAACGCATGTCTCGGCCGGGTGTGTGTTAGCGTTAGCCGCACGCATGCTAGTGTCTGTTGGGTTTCGCCGCCTTAAAAACGCATGCGGCCGCTGCACTTACATCTCGAGTATGACGGATGGCGCTGGTGAGTTATGGCCGGGCGATATTACCCGCGTGACATCTACTCCATTCAAGTGGCCCTAGTCCATATTGAAATAAGAGCTAGCTTAGATTTAGTTTGCAATATTTTAAGGTGCTTATATGGTGTCTGCACTGGTCTTTAAAAATGGAGAGATGGAGAGATGGGGGCAGCGGTGCTAGTTAACCTCGGCGTGTAGAACCAAGGCACGCCTCTGACCCCTCTCAGCTTGGCCATCTCGTAAAAGCGCAAACCAGGAGCTGATAAAAGTGTTTTGTTTAAAAAAAAAGGTTGTAAACGAAACTGCGTTTAAGGGTTATGGCGTAAACAAGCGGCTGTAGACAGGCAGGCGATAAGTGTTCATAAAAACCTGACTATATTTGAACCACTGCGGACTGGAATAAACTGGAGAGGTGAAGAGAGAGTGAAAGGGTAAAGTAAAAAGGAGCAGGCCTGAACCGAACTCATTCTTTGTTTAGATATTTTAGGCTTTACTGGACAGAAATGGCGTGATGGGACGTTGGCCTGTCACAATAATTACTATATCGACTTTTCGCTCAATTAAAATGATAGATGGAACGATCGTGGATGCTTTTTCTTTTACGAGTGGGGAACTTTTTGTTATTTTTCAGTACGACGATAACATTTGAGTTGGCTGGATAAGTAACTTCTACAAACTAACGACTAAACTGTTTCATTTGAATGCATTCTAGTTATTTATTGCAGCTATGTTGTACATTTAGATTAGTTTTGGATAGTTTCATTTGGGGGGATAATGCTGCTTTAGTGGCATAATTTTGTTTCACTGTTGACGTTTATCATATATATTTTCCTCAGCAACATATCGTACTGCAAAATTTGTTATCGTGACAGGTCTAATGGGACAGGAATTAATCAGAACACAGCAAGAAACGTTTTTATTGTGCTGTATCAAGCTTATATAGAGTGGTTAGCCCAAAAATGTTTAATATATCTTGCAACTTGTGAATGAAGGGGAATCTGTACTTGCACTGGCCATATGTGCCTTGAACTGTTAGATCAAAGTGTAAAAAGTGGAACATGCTTAAGACGTAGCTGCTTCGACTGGTAATCAGCAGAAGAAAAAAGTAATTATGTTTTTAGAAGCAGAAAGAATTCGTTGTTAACTTCCTGTTCATGGACAGCTGCTTGCATTAAAGAACATGTTTTATACTTCTAAACATCTAAGCATTTGAGAGAAAAATTGTTTCTATAAATTGGCATCCCTCCCTTACATAAGTCGTGTTTTGGACATTGTTCCTAATGACACCAGATGAATTAAAACTGGGAGATTTTTATTCCTTCAAACAGCATTGATCAGATCCTATACCCCCCCGGCCGAGACCGCCCATTGAACACACGTAGCCTCTGATCTGGTGACACAGGAAACAGCATCGTCTTGTCAAATCCACACGCTCTGATTTATCCTCCGCTCTGCTCCAGCTCCGTCCCGCAGCCACAGACAGAGACAGGGATGCCTTTAATTTCCCATTAAAATGCTCTGGACAAGCCCGGCTCACGACTCGATTAGACTGAGACACAGAGAGGTGTGAGCAGAGCAGAGGTAAAGCAGGAGTATAGTATAAATATTAATGACCAGAACGAGTGGATTGGGAGTTGAGTTATCAGGACGGGCCTTCCTAATTGACATTTTACCTGCTGTATACCTTATCACAGATAGAGGGGGCCGGTGTCAGTCAAAGCTCTATCCCCCGAGGGGCAGGCATTCAACAATGGGACACATGTAGCTTCTGACAGCAGGGATTGTACCAGAGCTAACGGAGGAATTACATTTGACAGTATTTAACATCACAGATATGACAATGGATATGTTTACATGTACAACAGAAATCTGATTATTATCTGAATTCTGGAGATTACTGCAATGACAGGTGGACAGTAATTTGATTTGTTTTTGATTTCTGTTCACACCTGTCCAGATTTTGACAAGGACAAGTATGCAAAAAAGGGCAAACTAATGTGGCCAAGACAAAAGTGAAAGATAGAAAGGTGTTTTTTTGTTTTGTTTTGGTGATTTGGTGCCATATGAACCATCTCACACTCTGAGGACTTCAGGGACCGGCCTCCTGCTGGTGCCCAGAGTCAGGACTAAACATGAGGAATCAGCGTTTCAGTTTTATGCAGCTAAAACCTGGAACAGTCTTTCTGAAGATGTGAGACAGGCCTCTACTTTAACAATGTTTAAATCCAGGCTCAAAACGGTTCTGTTTAATTGTTAACAGTTAATTTTATGTTCATTATTTATGTTTTTATTTGTTTGTATTTTGATTTGAATGTCTTTCTTACTCTGTAAATAACTTTGAATTACTTTGTGTATGAATTGTGTTACACAAATAAACTCACCTTGGCTTGGGCACACACCAAAAATCAGATCTAATGGGATATGTGATTATTGTAGTAATCAGATTTTTACTGGCCAAGTAAATGTACCTACAATCAGCATTTTTTTCATTATTTAAAGAAGTACTTTTACTCCCAGGTAGAGAAGAGCTTAGTTCCTGGTAACCTGAATATGAACTGTTCAAGGATACATATGTTTTATATTAAATCTAGTTAATAGTTTAAACAACATGTAAACTT
The DNA here is from genome assembly GCF_009829125.3 of Periophthalmus magnuspinnatus. Classification (NCBI taxonomy): domain Eukaryota; kingdom Metazoa; phylum Chordata; class Actinopteri; order Gobiiformes; family Gobiidae; genus Periophthalmus; species Periophthalmus magnuspinnatus. The sequence continues at coordinate 17,548,604 of NC_047140.1, forward strand.
GTAAATATGAAAAATCCTCAGCAGTGTTAATTTTATTGTTTACATTAAGAACTGTCACAATAACACATTTTGAGGTTCGATATATAACTGAAGTATATATAGACGATAAACGATAATTTTGACACTAATTTATGCCACTGACACGACAACCCAAGAGCAGATTTAAACCATAAAAACTACACTGTAATCTGTAATGAGTCATAGAAGTTATTAATTCAACCTTTTACGACTTAAATTTTATCATATTGCCAAAATACCATAACTATAACACCAAAAACTGACCCCAAAAATATATTGTTCCAGTTGATTTATTTAATGATAATTATTGTGACAGGGCTATTTATGATATATTACATAATTACCAACAATATGGGATATACAGACTCACAATTCTATTCTGTTAACTTGAAATTTTGAGCAGCTGAATGAAACAATCAATCAATAAACTTCCAAATTTCCATTCATATTGTAATACAAGAAGCATTTTTCATTTAAAAAATGTATGTAAAGAGGTTTAATTCAGATCAAAATACCAAGTCTTTCATTTTTAGCGATTCCCAGCGATAAAGTTCATAATACGATACAATGATTGACAAGTTTTTCCGCTCCATTCTTCTCGTAGCTTTGAGTCGCTGACAGTGAATCCCTGTCTCTCGGACCAGAGTCATGTAAACATCATGTCTGGCCTTTTACCGTCTGCCCCCCTCATGTCGCCCTCACCCCCTCCTCACCAAAACACTCTCGCCGCCGCCAAAACGCACTCACATTATCTGACAATCGACAACAAACAATTAACCACGCATCAAGGGCCCACCAGCCGAACGATCGAACATTTGGAAAAACAAACACGGCTGATGTCACGTTAGCTAAATGGCAAACCCGGAGTGAAAAACACCAGAGAGGCTATTCAAATTTACTGTGGCTCGAGTATCAACATTATTTGAAAGGCATCGGGCACCGCGATTGGAAATGAAAACACAACAAAAAGGTTAATCTATAGACAAACTCCATTAAATAAACAGTTGGTAATGTCTGGATATGGGACAAGCTTATGCGAAATGGCACATAATTATATTTCGCAAAAGGCCAATGTTTGTAATATTTTTTTGAAAAGAGCAAATGTGACTGGAAGATTTATGAGTGCATGTAGGAAGCAGTGGAGTGTGCTGCTGGTAAAATGGTGAACATAGGTGGAAGAAGAATTGTTGTGAATTTAAAATGGCGGCTTTAAATTCAAATTAATGTGGTTTATTTCATTGCGATTATGAAGTTTAGGTGCCTAACAAAGAAATAAGTATGGTTTGCAATTCAAACACAGCAAAAAATGATCAGGAACTGCAAGACAGAACAGTTCCCATGTTTATAGTGTGGTCATTTGTCTCCACCTAGAGGCTAAACAGAGAACTGCTTTACATTTACAAGACACAAAATGACACAGAGCTCACATTTGGAGTTAGTTTAAAGTCCAGGTCAAATAGATTACACAAAGATGTTGACAAATAAGAAAATTATCTGTGTAATTTTTAGGACATACAGAACAGCAACAACTTAAACTTCAAAATTATAGTTGGTAAATTGTGACTGAATTAAAAATAACCAAACCAAATTCTAAACGCAACAATGTTAGTTTTAAAGATATGTTTCAAATAACTATAAAAACTGTATCTGTGCAGCGATTCATCTCATTCCTAAGCCCATTCTGCCCCCATGTGGACAACTGCTGCAAATGCACAAAGATTACAGGTCTTCAGATTCTGTTCTGTGCTGCATCAATATCATGAAAACAACACCATTATAAATAATTCACAAGGAAAAGTCCATATCTCATTTTCTGCATGTATTCGTATTTAGTTAAAGAAGGACTATGTAACTTTTTTGGTAAAATTATCTCCATGCACTATTGCTTTCCCTGGAATCTCCAACAATATCGTATTACATTCAATTAATGACACACTGTAATGAGATAGATGCAAGATACAGTAGATAAGTTGAATGTCATACTGTGGAACATTCCAGGAATCACAACAAAATCAACATGGAGACAAACAAGTCACTAACTTTCAACCAGAAATAATACATAGTGTACCTCTAATACACAGCTCTAAAACTACAGAATCTGGAAAATCAGACACAAACTCTTTCCTTTTACAAGCAGAAACCATCAGCTCTGAAACCACAGTGTTACTTCCCGTCTCGATTCAGTGAACAGCAGAGTATATGACTGTAAAAGAGAAAAGTACTCACAGTGAAGTGCTCCTGGGACTTGTAGTTCTCGTCGAGGTAGACACGCGCCCGGCTGTACTCCTTCAGGGCCTCACTGGACAGCAGCTCTCTGATGGGACAAAGGAAACCAAACAGGAAACCATTATAATGCAGGGAAGTACGTAGTGTTTCGAGTAAAATATTGTTAGAAAACTTTAAAAAATAATAATAATAAATAAAAACTACAAGACTTCAAAACACTCATACACAAGTTTATTTGTGTGAGTAGTCAGTCAGCATTGTTGAACATGCTCATTGGTGGCTGGAAGCTCTCATTTTGTAATCGTTATCCAACTGATTGGGATAATGACGAATGGAAAATTGTCACATAATTTTGACCAACTAAGCAGTATATAGATGACTTTACTAAGTTTAAACTACAAGTATTTTCTACTTACTTTCAGCAATAGTTATTTCTAGCTTAAAGCATTATTGTGTGAAGTCAAAACTATATTTTTCATGAGTGAAATGTCACATGGCTACTAAACTAGGTCTTTTTATTTTATTTTAGTAAAGAGTAAGTTAATTTGGCCAGAAAATGAAAGCACCTATATTATGCAAATTTTGATCTATGTTATAAAAACAGACCTGGAGTTGTGTTTTGTTTCATTCACACGCATTTAACACACAAACCCTGCATATTTAGACTAAGTTTCCCTCAAACTGAAAACACAGGGACATCATAAAACGGAAAACACCCTTTTCCACCTTATGATGTCATGTGGTAATAGAGGAACTGCTCCACTGTGTTTTTAAACTCCATTCACCTTCACTAGAATCATTTGGATAACTTCAGCTCTGGAATTGCCAATCTCTACTGAACTAAAGGTAAAAGGAGCTGTTAACTTGAAAACTACCACTACAAGATGTCACAAGAGTGGAACAGAGGATTTTGAGCTCTGGAGATTTATAAATCTTATCAATCAGGATTACTCAAACATGTGTGAATGAAACAAAACAACTTTGGGTATGTTTTTAATGAGGTAACAACATTATAACGTGTCTTCTGCCTCTAATGACCAATGCATTTGAAGAGGACAGTGGAATAATAAGACAGTACCTGAACATGTGATATAAAATAAATAACAAAATGTAAAATATGTAATTCAAACTTTTGTATCGCAATATTCTATCACAGCATCCTGCAGTTAGCCATATGACCAGAAGAGGGAGTTGTTCTCTCAGTTTGCACCAGTGGGTGTTGTCTTATCAGAGGCTGTTGTTACTGTCACTCTACACAATTATGAAGTACTTTACACTGTGGTTGGATACTCACTTAACAAAGCAGTCCACATGAGCCATGGACGCCTCGTAGTTTTTCCCTCCCACCTCTTGACAGTGCAGCGCCACAAAGTGAGGCTTATGTGTCTGGACTGTCTGCAAGAGAAAAAACAAACAACTTATTTAAACATTCAAACATGTGTGGAGTATGTATGGGTTTCACAAAGTGCAGGAAATCTGATCATGTGAAAACTAGAAATTTCACATTGGTTCTAAGAATCTCCAAAACTGTGGCTACTGCGCGAGTTAGTATCTTAAAGCTAGGTGCTTTACTCCTGGTATGGTCCTGGTTTAGTCATGGTGTAGTCATGGTGTAGTCATGGTGTAGTCATGGTGTAGTCATGGTGTAGTCATGGTGTAGTCATGGTGTAGTCATGGTGTAGTCATGGTGTAGTCATGGTGTAGTCAGGATGTAGTCATGGTGTAGTCAGGATGTAGTCCAGTAGTAGTCTTGGCGTAGACCTGGTTTAGACCTGGTTTAGTGCAGCTCTTGTAAACTGTTCTTAGTTAGCAGTGGCCAGTATCTAAATCAAAGGGGCAGTAAAAAAATCAATCAGTCCCGCTTCAGTCCCGCTTCAGTCCCGCTTCAGTCCCGCTTCAGTCCCGCTTCAGTCCCGCTTCAGTCCCGCTTCAGTCCCGCTTCAGTCCCGCTTCAGTCCCGCTTCAGTCCCGGTGACAGTGATACACGTGAGTAGTGAAAATGATCAGAACTAGTATATGTCAACATGATAAAATAAAAAAATAATAATAATAATTTTAATTTGTTTTGAAAATTGCCTCATGTGCCTTATCCTTATTATCGAAATCAAGTTTGCTAGTTTTATAAAATTACAATACTGGCCAGTAGTTTCATGTTATTCCATATGGTTCTACACATAACAGCTGAAGTTGCAGTAATCCATAATAAACAGTTAATCAAAGTTCATCCAAGTGTAAAGCGCCTGTGGATCCAACAGTGAGACCTGCTGCTGCTGTATTTACACAGGGGACAGAGATTGAGGCTAATGCTACGGCTAATGCTACAGTAATGCTACAGGGGGCACTTAAAAAGGACCATTCTTCTTTAGAGTGTGCTCTGTGTAACGCACCATGTGACAGCTCTACAACAGCACTAACAACAAGTCTATGGATTTAGTCTCATCAGCAGAAAATACATCTCAAAATCTTTTTCTATTTTCAAACTTTTATCACTAGTTAACCTGGAATTGCATGTTCTACTGCCCCATAAAGGGGATGAATTGTTGTACCATATTGTCCTGTTGTTCAGCACTTTGGTAAACTTTCACTGTTAAAATTTGTTCAATAAATACATTTTATTTAAGATGAATTGCAATAGAATAATCCATGCCAATATGATAATACTCGTACTACCCAACTCGTGCTTGTTATTACACTGAATTAGGGTTGTATTGTAAAATCAAATCCTATCCATCCATTTTCTTCCGCTTATCCGGGGCCGGGTCTTGGGGGCAGCAGTCCAAGCAGGGAGTCCCAGACTTCCCTCACCCGAGACACGTCCTCCAGCTCCTCCGGTGGGACCCCAAGGCGTTCCCAGGCCAGCCAAAAGACATGGTCCCTCCAGCGTGTCCTGGGTCTTCCCCGGGGCCTCCTCCCAGTGGGACAATACTAAAACTACTATCAAAACTATATACTCATGTGAACTAGTACCGATACACACACACAAAAAAAGTCACATTCACAGGGCAGAAATGTACCTTTCCTGAATAGCTTTAGAATGATTGAGCTGAGCTGTACCACAGAATACCACACAGAATAGTATACGACCATGAACCACTATGAAACCTAACTGGACGACTGAGGGTAAAAGACCACAAAGTACTGCGATTTAATGTTCATGATGACATTCTATGGTCTAAATAAAGAGTGTTTTTATGATCATCGTGGCATCGGCATTAGTATTGAGTATCGAGTTTATTCCGCGATTTTTTGTATCGTGCAGGATCAGGTAAGCATCAGCATTAACACTTTTTCCTTTTTGGGACTATGGGGCACTCTGGATTAGGTATTTCTACATTAAGACACCTTTTCTATGTCCTCAGACTTATTTTCACACATTTTCCAACTCCTTATTTTGGTATTCACTTCATACTGCATAAGCCAGGAGATAATATTCAAGTATATTTGTTCTTGACTTCAGGTCTACAGTAAATTAGATCTTAGACAGGTAAACCATAACTGAAGCACTGTTTGAACTGTTAATGGGCCACACAACATGGGCACGTTTACATAAGCTGCTTCATTAAACATTTGATTTTATACACCAACATTTCTTTATAACGCAAAGTAGATGGATGGGAATATGACTTTAAACTAGTTATAAGCATTGGCAACAGCATTGACTCCCATGGTCAAAATAAAAGCGGTAAACTCATATAAATCTGTAGTTTCCATTCAAAATTATGCAATTAAAGAAAATCCCTTTTATATTAGTTTGATTTTGATTATCTCTGCAGTTGTAGAATTTATTTTACAACCCACTTTGCATTAAATAAAAAATAAAGAGGGTGAGGCAACTTGGTAATACAGGTTTACCACATCTTACATAAACATGTTTAATTACGGCTGTGCAATTTTTATAATATTATTCAAAGCGAGAATCGACTGGTTCAAAAGGCTAAGTTTTTGTTTCATTATTGAATTTGGAGCAAAGTTCAGACTTCAGAGGAATAAATGTGTGTGTTCTTTAAAATTCACAAACTTAACTTAAAAGTGCTGTGTGTGAGTTTGATTTTGAAAACAGAACTAGTTCATTTTAAAAGGTTTGCAGTGGTCCAAAGTTATTCCACTTACCGCATGAATTCTAAGCATCGTAAATATTCACCACAATTAGTTGAGAAGCACTGTTAACAACTCTCAGAGACCAGAGCAAAGATTTGCAGTGACGGTAAAGCTAAAAACAACAAGCATGCTAATGTACACTTCCTGATAACTGGACAATAAATCACTTTATAACTGGATGCAGAAGGTACACGGTGGACTTATTTTGACCTAAGGAGCTGCTTATACAATATATCTGTACAGGGGCAAAGAATTTTGCTCAAATATATGAAAAAATAAATAAATAAAGGGCTTTAAAGTAGGGATGAACCAATCCAGCTTTTTTTAGTACTGAAACCGATTGCGCTACTAATGCTTCAAATATCTGCTCATATCCCATATAAAAAAATACCAGTGCAGAGACTGAAAACAGCATTTATTTCTTTTAAACCAAAATAAAATAAGACAAAACTGATCTAAATGTGCTGTTTTTATCCTTCAAGTAACCACAACACAGCTTTGTATAAATAAAAATCCTCAATCAAGACTTTTGAGGCCAACTACAACGTGTCCATTCAGGATATTGGCTGAACCGATACTGGGAAGTCGATATCCAAACAGGTATCCAGTATTGGTTTGCTGCATCTCTACTTTAAAGCCTTATTCATGAATTTAATATTTAGAGTTTTGGGGGGGTTTTTTTGTTTTAAAAAAAATTAAATTGTATTGAAAAGCAAGATCACATTTTTGCCATATTGCCCATGAATACGCTTAATAAACACGGGATATTTTTTCAGGATTTCAGGTCAGTTTCCATAAAATATAGTCGCTTTAATATCTTGCCTCCACTAAGCCTCCCTCCATTACATTAAACTGGCCCAGTCTGACTTCCTGTAGTGTTTGTAGACGTCTGTCAGAGGTGTCTGCATTGACTGACCCTTAATGTAAAATCAATACATGGCAGTGATTTAGCACGCTCCCAGTCTCAGCCAACCCATGTACCAACGCCTTATACATCAGTGTCACTCAGCCACAGGACGGCAGAGGTGAAGGAGGAGGAGAGGAGGGAGAGGGGAGGGGGTCACAAATGGACCCCCACTACGTCCTTTATCCCACCGATGCATTATGGTCCGAGCCTGAATCAAATAAAAGTAATGTATGGCAATAACAGTATGGATTTTCCATCGACCTCTGCCTTGTCATTTAGCCGGGCGACCTGAGCGCAGACCTACAGCACAGAAACTTAGATTAGTGGACCCATCAGTTCACCACACGGAGGTCACTACTGGAGGAGTTTGGGGAGAATAGTCGTGTATAAAAGTGTAATGGACAAAGGAAGCCTGGTTATGTGTGTGAGAAAACAATAGTAGTGATTTATGTTAGCAGATTTGAGACAAGTCTAAGTACAGATATGACCTCTGGAAACTGCACATTGGAAAAAGGATGATATAACAGTTTCTGCACTTTAAAAATGGCACTTAAAATAACTAAATTAAACAACAAAATATAACAAAACAAAATCTGCACTGTGCTCAAATAAGTACTGCTTTTAAGATCATATTAACAATAATTAGTCGTTTGAATGTCCCTTATTTTAGAAAGGCCTGCCCACATTAGACACATTTGGGCTGGGATAAAGTTAGATTTGTATTAGACGTCTGTGTAATCCCTCAGTCGGCCAGGTGTGATCCACAGCAAAAGAAAAATTTAAATCTGTCAACAGGGCAAAAGTTTTAGAGTGAAGATGTTCTGGCGTTCTGAGCAGCGAAAGGTTTTCACTCCAAAACTTTTGTCCAGTTGACAGATGTGAGTTTTTCTCTTGCTATTTGGTTTAGATTTATCGTCATTGTCAGGTAAAAAAAAAAAAAGGAGAGACTGTGAAAGCCATTGCACAAATCAAGAGTGAAAGCCAGGTCACTCTGGTCTATGGGACACAGTGTAATGTCTGGACTATATACTGTATATATAAATGGACATAGCTAACCTGTTAGCCACCGTGTTTCAAATAGGAAGTGCTCATGGGCACGCTTCCGGCTCCAACGACTCTGGCTCCAAATCACTCTACATTGAAAATTTGTCACCCCTCTCTGTGTAACTGTTGCAGTGAGTTTGTCATTTTGGTAATAAAATGTTCGGATTAACCCTCTCTACATGATCATAGTATGTTTATTTTGCTATTATGTCAGTAAATCATCATCCCAATTCGCCCACCTGGCCTTAGAATCACCATTGGAAGGGCGATTCGAAGGGCAGTTACGTAATTTCCGGTGCGACAAGGGCTGTCCCATTTCAACCCACCCTACTGAATGCGGCCGAAAACCTGCCCTTCCCTTTGCACCGTTTCCATGGAGATCGGATGTAACCGAAGCGTGCATCCGTGCACACTTCACGCACTTCTATATCCCATCATGCACCGCGGCTGCGCAAAAAAGAGAAGAAAATGGAGTCCACTGCGCAATACACGTTCAAATGTGCGTACTGGTTTACCTCATCTACAACAGTGTGACATGAAACTTTTAAATCTGAATAAAGATCTGTACAGTGTGTTTGATGATTAAAAAGGAGGAGAGTTACATGGAATAAAGGAATGTGCAGTTATTGCTAGACAATAAGAGACATTATTATCATTAGAAATTATTATTGCAATAAGAATAATGTAAGAATGCTCGTTTCTATTGTAAGAGTCAAAGTCCAAGAGACTGAAACGTAAAGTCAGAAGAGTTTAATGATCCACACAGGTAATGTGAACAATGAAGCAACGGACTCTGAGGAAAGGACAGAAGAGAGTCCTGAGACGTGCACAAAATCTTCATGAGTTCCGGTACATTCCATAGGTCTGTGCCCCTCGTGGGCACGTGTCATTTACTTTCGTGTTAGTAAATCAAGATACTAGCTTGATGTAGCGCTGCACTGCTAGAAAATACCTTATAATAATCAGATGAAAAGAACTGGCATAGAAGGGAAACAGCGCCCTCTACTGTTATTAAAGTGGTGTAGACACTGGCCAAAATACCGAATTGTTAAACTGCAATATCCCATTATATGTACAACTAATCAGTGTTCTCTGGTTTATAGACTATGAATGTAAAAATTATATTATTACCTCTGTCTCTGTTATTATGTTTTCACAAGGTATATTCTGTTAAAGTTATGAAGTAGCTACAATTGAGTAAAAAAATCACCTCAAACGTTATATTTGCCTATTGATATTCAATCTAAACAGAAAGAAACGGCTGTGACGACGACATCTTGACTTTTCTTCTATTAAATAATAAATCATTAAAAATAACGTACGTAATGTGCGTATCGTACGCTCAAAGACAGCGGTGGAAGTGCGGTCCGTGGTGTAGACCTGTCCCACTTCAGCAAGATGGCGGCTACACTGAGGAGGGCAGATTCTCGACCGGAACCTTCAAACTACACTTTGAAGAGTACTTCGAAGGGACCCTTCAAAAGGTGCATTTGGCGAATTGGGACACGGCCAAGATATGATCATTAATAATAGACAAATCAGGCACCTTCTTTTCCCGCCAGCGTTAGCAATATGTTTGATTGACAGCATTGCCAAGTCCCACTCCCTGCTAAATGAGCGGGGCAGGCGGGAAACAGCATTACCTTCAACAGCAAACATCAAAGTTTTGAACATGCATAAGATTTGTGAAAATGAAAACAAATCGTTGATTCATGCTGTTTGGAAAGTGTCTAAAAGTCTCTTCCACCTCTCAATACAGATAGAAACCTAAACCTTACCGATAGGAAACTGCTAATGTGTGGAAAAAAGCAGGTAAAAAGATGTAGAATAAATTAAAGATATGACTGTCTATGATGTTATCTACTTGTTATAACATAATCTCCTCTGTTGCTGCAGCATTAACACAGAACAACAGTGGCATACTTGTACTATTTATCTTTCCAGGCTGCAGAAAACAGTGATGTGAAGGTAATTTCATTAACTCTATCTCTGCTGCCCTTACCCCCTTAAACTCTAACACACACACACACACACACACACACACACACACACACAAACACACAGACAAATAAGCCTAATGCCACAGCCCAGAGTGAGAGGGAACACTGTTGACATTTGTGCTGCTGAAATATTGACAGGCCAAACAGAGCTTTTATGAAAATACACTTTTGCCCTCTCTGATGATAACAGCTGCTGTGGAGAGAGACACCCACACACAGCCATATGGGGCCGTCACAACAACACACAAGCCACGAGGGTGCATGGTGGATAGGAAGTTTATGTATTGGTAGTAGGGACAAAAAGATACATGTGACATTGCGAGACAACAATATGAAAGCCTCAATAGTGACTGACTGCATGCGCCTTTGACTAAACCATAAAAATTACAAATATGATAGCCTAGTTTACTAATAATGACTACTGTATTTAGATTCATTTATTAGGAATTATACCATCCAGCCTGGACCTAAAGAATTCCAACCCAAATGTAGAAAAATGTGTAAAAGGAAGGAGGTGTTACAAAACGTTTACGAGGGAGAAAGGAAATAAAACGAAATAATAAATAGCTCTTTTTTAATGTGACAATTGAGGGTACAATAACCATAAAAATTAAAGCTACACTACAAACAAAACAAACTAAAGGAGGCTCTGCGAGTACAAAATTAAGGTACAAGTTTAAACGCAAAAGATCAAGTTTCTCAGTTTCAGATTTAAGTCAAATTTACAAAGTTTTCAAAGTTCAAAGTCATACAAGTGGCATGCAGAAAAGGGAAGCCAAGGGTAATTGAAATTCAGAAGCACGCTCATTGGACTTTAAACCGGGACGAGGGGGCCTTTTTACTCTCACACACCTGGGATACTGTTCTGAAGAAGTCAAACTGCAGATGGCGCTGTCGTCCTGCCTCGACCAGTAGGAAAACAGTACCAAAACCTGTTTAAATCAGCTGACTAGACATGTCACAGCAACATCACGTGACCGCTCTGAGGAAGACCGATAGGAAATAGTCGAAACTGTCAGGTATGAAAACAAACTAAACCTTTGTCTAGAAAAAGAATGTATTAAATATACCTGTTATAGTAGCCTAGTTAACCAATAATGACATTAGATAAAAAAAAACATTGATTTATTCCAAACTTGGCTGGAAAAATACAACCAATCTGTCTAATTTTAGCAGACCCCTTCAGCAAAAGCAGTGTTCTCTCCACGTTCTTCTCTTTAAGCTTCTCAGTTTGACCTGATTTCGTGCCAAAGCTCCACAAAGTGTTATTTTGGCCTGTGGATAAAAACAGCTGAAACTCGTCTGACCCACTACAGACTATGAGAGGCTCTTCCTGGTGAACGCTTAGTCCCAGATACAAACACTGTAATGTGGCTAATCCAAATGGGCCAAACCCTTTTACACGGGCGCCATTTTCAAGACCAGAAAATCATCAGGAGCAGATCTCTGGAGTGAGGTGGGCTTGTGCTCCCTTTACTGTATCTGTGTCAAGTGCTTGTCCCAGTTATCAAGTAATTCAGAGAAAGAGTGGAGGTTTTGGTGAAGTTTCTATGCAGATTTTTGAATACTGTAGATTTTTTTTATTCTAAAAAGTCTGTGTTTAAGTAGTGATTCTTATTGAAAGAATGAAAGGCAGTTCAAGCTGAGACGATAATCCGTAAATCCAAAAGTTAGCGGTTTAATGCAAACAACCATCATTCTCTATACTGCCATTGTATCCTTCAGCAATTTTCAGTTGTCTGCAAACGTACTACACACGCACAATTTTGGTCGAATCAAATAAAGTTCCTCTCCTTTCATACAACAAACAGGGTACAACATTATGAGACTGATCATTTGAGCTACTCACGACTCTATGAAGCGAATCACTTTCATTTCTACCACACATTTATTTCAGCTTGGTTTTCTTTGGATCACAGTGAAGATGCAGTCCTTGGTCCATTTGCAGACAATATTTAAAAACCGTGTCAATGTGGCTTTGTACACATAGCATACATTGATTTACGTATGTGTCAAAACAGTTTAAATGTCCAAAGCTGGAGATAAACTACATATATAGAACCTTCAAACAAATATTTAATGGAGTGTTGAGGACAAACCAGAGCATGTGGTCTGTTTAGGGACAATGAGGGAAATCCTGGGAGCAGCCGGTATGTAATGTAGTGATAGTATTTATAAGATGAATGGCGAATTAGCGATAATCTGACTTCAGTTTTATAATAATTTGTACTGAACAGAAAGAAAAAAACAAACAAAAAGAAGTTAAACAGTAAATAGTTGCAGTTTTATAAAGCGCTTTTCTACTTTCAAAGAACTCAAAGCGCTTTACATCAAGGAACCACTCATCCATTCACACACACGTTCATACACCAGTGTACGCAGGCACCGGGGGCACGGTGGGTTAAGTGTCTTGCCCAAGGACACAAAGGCAGCATTCATCTGGGGGAGCTGGAATTGCACCACCAACCTGTAGGTCAGCGGATCTGAACGCTCAACCAATGGTGTTTATGTCGAGAGCGGGATACGAACCACCAGCGAGTCAGTGGACAAATGCTCCATCACTACTCTACTCCCAACTTATTAGGTATAAACTACAAGCTAAGAATTTCTTAATGGACTGGACTGTATAAAAGCGAAAACATGTTTGCATAAGGTTACAGAATCTCATCAAATTTGAATCGAGTTAAATTGGATTTCAGAAAATTAAACATTTAGAGAAAGCACCATTATTGGTTCGTCATTTTATAATGTTGTCTCTTTGGGAATCTTGGCTGGTTCTCATTTGTTTCTCTTGTCTGATCGTCCTGTAGCCTGTTTGAAATACCCATATCAAATCCCATGAAACTTTCTACTGCAGAAAAAGCACTCCATCTTTCGTCATTACCCTGGGATTACGATGCTGTGTAATTTATTTATTCTGATGAATGTTGTATGTGAATTGGATATGGCACACCTCCCTTGGTATGACGCCTGCTCCACCTGTGTCCACTTTAGTGCATTGAACAAACCTAATACAGCCATGAAAACCATGTGAGTTTGATTGTAGAGAGGTCAACTTCACTGACCCACAGTTTGGCAGTGCGATTCCAACTCCCACAGATGACTGCTGTCCTTGGTTAACCCACATCCCCCCTAGTGTTTGCATGTGTGCGTGAATATGTGTGTAAAAGTGTGACTGGGTGAGTGGTTCCTTGATGTAAAGTGCTTTGAGTGCCTTGAAGGTGGAAAAGCGCTATATAAAAATGTGACCATGACATTCCAGTACCAATTGGAATACCAGAAGATAATAAAACATTCTTACTTTAGACAATGGAACATATTTTTTAACCTTCGTAGAATCACGTGGTTTAATACAAATTCCAATAAGCCATACTATTCTGTCAAAGTCTTTTTTTATTTATTTATTTCAACATCAATATTTGAGTATCTCATTTTGATACAATTTTAGCCTTGATTAGTACAGTATTGATTTTTTGGGACAACCCTAATATACAATATGTTACAGTGTTACAGACATAGTAAAAGTATTTAAGTTGGTACAGGCACATTTTGAAAAAAACATTTAATGACAACACTGGGAAATTTACTATATTTATTTGTGATTCCAGCTCCCACAGTTGAATGCTGCCATTGTGTCCTTAACCCACCTCGCCCCCGGTGCCTGTGTACAGTGGTGTATGATGTATGTGTGTGTGTGAATGGGTGAGTTAGTTGATGTAAAGCGCTTTGAGTGTATTGAAGGTGAAAAAGCACGATATAAAAATGTGACCATTTACTATTTATTTTGCATTTTCAAAAACAACATTTTGACATGAACTTGCTTCCTCCTGATGGTTTGCGTTGGAATATCAGTGAACTTCACAACTATGCTCTGTTCTAAAGTAACATTGACATTTTCTAAAGAGCATTCTTAAACCTGTTGTATTTCTAAAACTCCACGTTTGACAAAGAAACATTTCATTGTGCTAAAGCAGTCTGGCCTCACATTCTCTAAAAAAGTAAAAGAAAATGTGAACTATGTGCTGCCAATAATGCAATAAACCCCAACCCACAGAAATGGACTACGGCCTGGACACGTCATGCGAATCATTTCATTTCCTGGTGGGTGTGGTCTGGGATTCCCTGCTGTAAGTGTCCGCAGTGTGAGGAGCCTTAAACAGAGCCAGTTTAACCACCTTGACTGTAAAGGATGTTGTTGTCCGGGAAAGGAAAGTCAACTAGGAAAGTCAACAGACGGGGTTATTATTACGATTATTACAGGATCATTATGCTTATTATTATGCATATTATTACTACTAGTGCTACTATTACTACTATTACCACTACTACTACTACTGCTGCTACTACTACTATAATTACTACTGCTACTAACTACTATTATTATTTTTAATGTTGTAGAGTTTTAAATGACCGTCTATGTCTTTTACTGTTTTGTCTGCAGCACCTTTAGCATTTTGCTCAAGACAAATTGTCTCTTGAGAACAATAAAGTTTATTCGAGACTAATATAATTATTTTAGTTTTTTGCAGTTTTTGCTGATAACAGTAACATGTCAGTCAAACAGAAATGTGTCAGCGTGTCAAGCATGTCGATAAATATGAGTAAGTATCAGACAAATGTTAAATTAGTAAAAAAAAAAGTGCAGATGTTTAACCCAGATTTGGAAGTTTACAACAGCACTTTGCATCCTTTATTTAATTTTAAACTACTCTTTTTGGAGCATTTTAAAATCACAGACTATTTCCTAGATTTTCAAGTTTTGCATATCTTCAAAACAGCATTCACAGTTTTATCAATCAACTGATAATCTCCCCACCTCTCGTTATCACAACTAATAAGATTAATTGACTATAACCAAATAATACAATAATATTTTCTATTTGAACATGTCGGGTAATAAAGGATAATTTTTTGTTGCATTACTCGTCTTAAAAGCCCATTGTGTTTCTTCATATTAACACTGCAACTAACAAAATAATGCACGATTAATCATTATTCAAATAAAAGTTCATTGCCTCCTTAAAGAGATAAGCATTTTTCGCTGAAGTTACACTAAACCAGCAGGGGGCTAAACCAGACTTTTAGATCTCAGCCTACAATAACACACTTTGCTCTGGTGAAAATGCAAATGTACCTCTTAGCGTTTTATCTTAGCTCTGGCTGTGAGCGCCTTGAACTGTCAACTAAAGACATATAGTGGAATATCCGATTGGGATGTAACTTTTTTTTACCATATGGAGATGAAAAAGATGCTATTTTTGTAGATCAGAGAAGTCCAAATTGTTTAAAAGCCTGAAAAAAACGTTATTCCATTAAGTGTATTACCATTAAGGACACAACAGCAATATGCACTACAGCCCCATTGTGGGACTTGGTATTCCCAATGGTCTCCCATCCGGATAAAATTAAAATTAGTAGAACCTTGCAGTAGTAGTCTAAGGGTTACTCTATTATTATGTAACGTTTTTGTTTTTTGTTGTTTTTTGTTGTTTTTTTAAATATAATTCTATTGTCTTGTTCAGTGACGGATATAATGGTTGAAAAAGGGCAGGATCTCCATAAGTTTCACATTTCCCTACTCATGTTCCTTTTTTTCCTTGTTTTTCCTCGTTTTACTAAACAAAAAATGCATTTGAGATAAAAAAAAAACAAAAAACTTCAATCATACATGTAAAGATTTGTAGAAAAGGCTTTATCTACCAAACAGCTGGCATGCAAAGAGTTAATTGGTTGCTTTTATTTAATTACTGACTGTGAGGGGCAAAGTCTTCCTCGAAAACATGATTATTTACCACCAAGTTTGCCTCTTAAATCATATTATTAACCCCACTGAAGCAGCCCCTATTACAAAGTGCTTTTCATTCTCAAACACTGTGGTTGTTCCGCTTACACACACATTCTGGTCCTGAGGCTCAAAGGCTGCGGCAGTACAGAGGAGACTAACAGATAATCGCTAACACGTTTTCCTGTGTGTGTGTGTTAGCGGGTGTAGCTCTGAGTGCTAACAGTTCGGGCCTGGTGTTTCCATGACGTCAGCGGTAGCAGCAGCGGAGAGGTGGCATGAGGAGACGGTTCACATGGGGCACTTTTCACTACTGTAACTCCTCACTGTACCGGGACATACTCACACACAAGCATTCACACTCACACTTATGTAACCGTGCTGGAGTCTACTATCGACACGTCTGAGCACGCCGCTATGGCAATTACGGAGACGAGTTGGCATGATTGCAGAAAAAGCTGATCTGTTACCGGGTTCAACTGCTCAAAGCGGTTTTAAATACACATGCCAGAAATATTTTACGGCAATAATTTGTAGTAGAGGTGGTAATGATTAGGTTCAATTATAATCAATAAATAAAATGGGCTAAATCGAGATCATTTGGCTTTCAGAGTACAACCAGACACTGACTTAGACTTTATCAGGCTAAGGTAGGGCTGAATCAAACCTACAATAGTCAATACCGTTATTTTTTTTTTTCTAATTTATTTTGTCTCATCTGTGCTATTTGACATAAAAAAAAAAGCCAAAATTCTTCCTCCAAAATCTCATCTTTGCTCCAAACCACATGCTTTTACTGACAAAGGACTAACTGTGGAGACTCAAAATGATCTTTGACAATTAGACATGGCTGAATCACGATTAAAATTTGATTCCCAGCTATAGGTTGGGGGGAGTTTCTTACAAGACAAGCCAAAACAAGATAAGTAAGTGTACTACAACTCCGGCATTGAACATAGATTTCACGAGGTAATACAAAAATAGTTACGCTTGGATATTTCAACTTTTGGTATTTAAGTATTTGTATTTTTTGGCCCTATCTGGCAAAATTGTAGACAGATGAGCAGTGTCTGAAGAGGAGGCATGTCGAACCCAAACATCACATTATTTTGAGAAATGGTTTTCATTACCAAAATTAACTTAACTTGTGCAGGATGTTGTCTACAGAAAAATGAAGTCAACAAGGAAAGTGTTAGTTCAGTTGATTATAAAAACAAGCTATTTTATATTTGATTAATAATATTGTAAATGTAACATGAAGTCACGGCTGCTTATCTGCTATAATGCGATGTGTGAATGACTGAAGCAATGTAGGAGTATGTTGCACTACTGTGTCCCCCTTTACTTCTTCCCCTCTGCAATATGTGAACGTACAAAGGGCTGCAAGATTAATCGCAATCAAATTGAAATTGTAATTTAAATGGATGTAATTAGCAAATCAGAAAGGCTGCAATTTTTGAAGTATCATAATTTCCTCAACAAACAACAAAATATCCAGTTTTATTCTGTATAAAAACTGCCAACTCTGCTTTAGATCTGTACAAACACGTTCTGAAATGTGATTAGTTTGGATTTAAAATGTGAACTTTAAACCAAACTGAATCAGAACGCTTATAAAAAAAAATCTGTTAGATCGTTTTATCATATCATTCAGCTCTCCCGTGCATTGTTGTGTTAAATAAATTAAATTAAATAAGCAACTACATTTGAGAACAACTGTAATAGAAGTTTTTGCACACAGGAACAATTTCCAGAATAGTGCTGCAAGGGCTGGGCAAAAAAAATCGATTAAAACGCTGACTGCTTTGAAATCAGTGACGTCAATTTGAATGTGAGAGCTGTTTGTTTAAAGAAATACTTTGTTTCATCCCATTCATAAAGATCAAAGATTTCCCCAACGGGCAATGGGTTAAATATCATCACCGAATATCTATCTGTAGTTTGCAAAACAATTTTACCAGATAAAATCAAATAAAAAAATCACACTTTTCAGGCCGTATTGCCCTAACAATCTATAATGTCTTTAATGTATTCATATAGAGTCCAAACTGTCAAGCTGCAAACCCATGATCTGAGTGTAGTTCAAATCCCCAGCATTTCATCACATTGTCCTCTGGTATGCATATTTATCGTAAAACAGTTCTGAGAGTGTCCCGGAGGTATTTTCCTTGTGCTGACGTCGCTGTGTGTGTGCTTTTAGGGAGAGCCTGAACCATCCGGAGCTTACACTGGAAATGTAAACAGCAGCTTGTGTGTTTTCTATCAAGAGTTTGAAGCATCATTTCAGTCATTAGTTTATTTAATCTTACCTCACTTTCCAGTCCACACCCTTATTCAGATTGGACTGGCATCGTGACATATGGAAATGCAGCAATAACAGTGACGTCTTTTATATTTATATTGTGGTTACGAGCTTGACGAGCATTTCAAAACATTACGCTTGACATTTGCACGGTTATGACTGAATGACTGAATAACTTTTTAATTGATGTATTATATTACGCAAAATTGACTCTTGTGAACTTTTAGCGGTGTTATAAAGTTGTTACCTCATCAAAAACATACCTGGAGTTGTGTTATGTTTCATTCACATGTGTTTCAGTAATCCTGCATTATTAGGCTGCTCTGTTCCACCTCGTGACGTCATGAAGTGGTAGTTTTCAGTTTCAGTAGTTTTGGTACAAACAAAAAAACTCCAGGTAGGTCTGTGATGAGGAAACATTATAACAACGTATATATCAGAAAATTGTGTAATATGAGCTTCCAAAGTGATTTGTTATTTCTTCTTTCAGATCATTCATAAGCATTTACATTCAAGTCTGTAATATGAACTACTAATCGCAATTCAGAACATGTTTGAACAGGTGTAAACTACAGGGTTGGCAGAAGTCTTATACTGACACTTAAATAAATATAATTCAGTTTGATTATGATTAACCTTGCGCCCCTAATTGGATCCATCAACTGTATTAATCAACTTTTAAAATCAGGTCTGGTGGAAACAATAATGTTACAGATAGTCCGTACAATTTCTTGTTTTTCGACTTCGTAAGGTAATACATTTTCATCGTTATTTGTCCAGGGAGAGCCCAATGAGAGCACTCAGACTCCTTTTCATGAGATACAAAAAAATATAAATAAAAAACAAATAAAACAAATAAGTACGTAAGTCAGTTCAAGTGCATGTGTGGCACCAAATCCAGTTCCAGTTTTGCATGTCCTTGAAATATCTTCCATTTTTGGGAAGCTAAATAACCAAAAGCTTTTTCCCCATCATTTCAGTGCTGGTGCAGCCTGGTTTTAGTCTAATACAATCATGAGATCTTGTATTAAAAGTTTCCATATGAATTTTCAAGAAGCAAGTGAGATTTTGGTGCAGTTTATGAAGTAGTCCCTTATGAATAAACTTTATACAGTGTCGTTCTCGTCTGACAGAAGGTGATGGCCAACCTACATTTTCATAGCATGTACAGTGATGGGTTTAAAATTCATCAGCTGCTATAAAACGAAGGGCTGAGTGAAAGAGTGTATCTAAAGGTAACATCATCAAGTAAAAACTCCACATTCTATTGAAGCTCTGAGGCTAAACCTTGAAACATTGCTATATTATGAATGAAGCGTAGCATTGTGAGACGGTAGCACTCCACGCCGTCCGAGGAAATTTCAATCAAACCTCTGGCTCTGACTCATGTTTGTGCAATAACAGAGGACACGGCCGTGATGAGGAGAAAACAGAACGTATACAGCTGTGTTTTGAGCTGATGTTTCTGAAAATGCAACAGCAAATTTCAAACAAAGCAAACTAATGAGTGATCAAAAGTATTCAAGAGTTTGATTGGAATTTTCCACAGTATGGCGTTAAAGCTTTTCGTATAAATGAGTATATGGTAAAAGCACTTTGAGAAAAATGAGGCTGCTGTGTACTGTCTGCAGTGAATAATGAAGTTTCCTGTGTATTTCTCGTCAACCCAGAAGTACAAGTCGAAAGCAGCAGCGCTCTGATTGGCTGCGCTCGAGCTATTCACCCTACTTTCACTTTTCTTCGATTTGAGGTGTTTATATAGTTGAAAAATACCATAAACACACAATGAGAATAGGGTCGCCTCTTGTAACTTTCCCTGGTGGCATCACTTTTTTATCTCCATGGACTTATGACAAGGTTAACCCCATACTGCGGAACATTTCAGACAAAGTAATAACATCTCCATGGAAACAAAAAGGTTGCAGACTCTCCACCAGAAAACTTACAGTGTGTCTTTAAGGATTTGCTGAGCTGACATTTAACCTATTGCGTCCTCATCAAAAAAAAAAAAAAAAAAACACAGGTCGTACGAAATTTTTTGTGACCAGTTCATGTTTTGAGCTTAAAGGGCCCGTGTTACACTATTATCTGATCTATGTTATAATGTTGTTTACTCATCAGACGTACCTTGGAGTTGTGTTTTGTTTCATTCACACATGTTTAACACACAAATTTTGCACATTTACGCTGAGTTCTTCTCTCAAACAGAAAACACTCTGCTACACCTTGCGATGTCATGGGGTAATACAGGAAGTGCTGCACGTTTTTTTAAACTCCATGCACCTTCACTATAATCATCTGGATGATTTCAGCTCTGGAATTGCCAATCTTGATTAAACAAAAGCTAGAAGGTCGCTGTTAACTTGAAAACTACAGCGTCGTGACATCATAAGGTGGAAAAGAGCATTTTGAAGGTAAATTTTGCATAATATGGGCACATACACACTTACTTTATACCAGAATAGTCACATAAATGTATCTTTATGAAAACAAACCAAGAAAATGTGCAGAAAACTAACTGCAGACTCCTTTGTAAACAAACAGTAGCCAAGTCAAGGCCAGAGCAGTGCAGACCATTTGGACAAACACAAAGAGATTCAATGAAACTCTTCCAGGGAGGGAGAGATTTGGGCGACAGCGTGAAATGATGCTCTGAATTCATTAGTGAGGCCATTGAACAGTCCCTGAGGCATTCTTCCAAAGCTCTGTCACAATATTGATCCAAAGGCAGTGGAAATGATGCCTTTTTAGAGACCATAGTGTGGAGGAGGAGTAGGAGCTGTCAAAACTATTGAAAATCAGATACTAATCGATACTAAAACTTCTTCATTTCTGTTCAGATTGCTGGTGGACACTGCTTTATATATGTCGGAAGGGAGGAGCTAAAACCACACTAAAACCAACCCACGTATTTGTATACAGCTTCTATTTGTTTAAACTGTGCCTGAGTCATATTATGCATAACCGTCCAGGCTCTTAATTGGTGCTCTCACACCTATTAGCACACTGGCTATCCCTATTGTTGTCCTTGTTTTGATTTAGGCCTGAGGATGGAGTTATAAATAGGAGATAACTGATGTCTAAGCCCCGCAAATTAATATCAAAACTAGATATTCATTTGAACATTTATTGATATTGCAAAAACACAGGACAAAATTTGAGCTTTCCTGAACCGTTTTAGCATGATTTTCTCACAACGTATATAAGATCTCATGCAAAATTTTATAAAGTACTAGTATTTTGTATATGAAAATGGCATCTTCATTGTGGTACTGTAATCGGTAATGAGTACTGAATGAATTTCTTAGTGCGGAAATAGAGTTTGAAACTTTAGTATTCTGACAAGACCAGGGGGAGCGAGTCTAGACAGAGGAATACATTTTTGACAGCTCTGAAAAAGTTTTTAATTCAAAATGAACTTGGCATATTTATAGTTGTGCATATGTTTGTCTGACACCAAGGACTTTGTGATTGACTATAAAAAGTCCTTAAAACTATAACTAAACCTAATTAAACATGCATTATTCGGTAAAAGCAGTCCACTTTTGACAGCAAAATTGCAATCCGCAGTGCGCCCTCTGCTTTTTCAGTCAAGTATTGCGATTAGATTTGCAACATATGTTTAAAAAGTGTGATTATGTTCAGATAGCACATTGTAAACAAGGTCAAGAGCACAAACGTATGAGAAAAGACTCATGTATGAACTGATGGAATAACACAGGAATCACAAACATTTAAAACACGTTTGTAGAGGTCAAAACTACAGGTACAACAAGATTTAAACAACAGGATATTTAACTTTTTGTAGAGGAATTTCTACTCCATTTCTAAATAAACCGCATGCTTATACTGACAGATGACAGGCTGCAGACATATACATTAAAATGACCCAAGCTGATCACTGACGATTAAAAATGACTGAATCTTGATTAAAATACTATAAATTTCACTCTCCTACTTAAACATATGGCGTTACATTGCGGCTGCAGTAGTAGTGCTTCTGACACACTTCCCTGGCTCAGTGGAAACAGTTGTGGTTTTTCAAGGTTCATGCAGATCAAACAGATTCAAAACATGAACCGCTGCTTTCACTTTAGCTACAAAGTGTAAAGTAAACTAACTAACGCAAGAATCTCAAGCATTTCAGAAGATGTTTGTAGAGGTCAGTGTTGTCGGGATACTTAAATGTCAAACTAGATTTCATTACTAAGGAAAAGACAAATACAGATTTCAATACCATGTTATTTTTTACAACATAATTCAATTTCAACACAATTCAAAACAACATAAGTAATTTTTTTAAGATCATCATGTCATATTTTACACTTTTTTTAGTATTAGTATCTTGTTTCAATACTAGTTTTACTATCACTATGTCTCTGGGTATTTTTGGACAACCCTAAAAGTCTAAACTACAGGGTTAGCGGGTTTATATACAGGATCCCACAGAGACAGGATATATTGTTGTTTGCAGAATTGGCATATTCTAATTGGCATTTTATTTGATTGTAATTAATCTTGTAGCCCTTACTTCACTCACTGCAAGAAGAGTCATTCTACTTAATTGGAAACAACAATTCCCACCTTCTTTTGCTAGAGGGATAAGAGATGTTATGTATTTTTTGAAATTGGAAAAAAAATTAGATACACTTTAAAGAGAAGCACACAGCAATTTTTAGAGATCTGGATCCTTTTTTTAATTATTTTGAGGGACTACAAACACCTCTCAATGAAGGGAACACTGACTGATTTTACCTGTACGATTGTTTTTATTTTATTTTTTCTCAGGTTTATTTATTTATGTATTTATTTATTTTTTATAAATTATTTATTTTATTTTTAGTTTTTATTATTATTATTATTTGTATGTATTTATTTTTTGTATTAGTATTTTTATTGATATGATTATTGTTTATTGAATTTATTTATGCATTTATTTTCAGTAGTGTACATTTCATCCTTGTCTTGTTTATTTGCAATACCATTATTTCTATAATACATAATAATGATATGACTGTAAATCTCCTGAAAATGATGTTGTATTAAATTTATGATGTAAGGGTGTGTCTTGCTGGTCAGATGTACTTGAACATTGTACTGGAACATTGTTTTGCTGATAAACAATGAATAAATGAAAAAAAAAAAAAAAAAATGTAGTTGTAGCCCTAAAACTTTTAATTACCTTCACAGATGACACATTTCTAAGAGTGACAGATCGATATATATCGGTTGGTCGATATTTGGACTGTTTAGTGTATGGGCTATCGGCTTTATTTTGTTTTGGTCAATCTGCTGCCTAAAAAAATACTCACAAAGCTTTATTTTAACACTTTAATATGAAGAGATAGCTGCACAAAACATGACCACATAGCTCTTATACAGGTTTGTAGTGAAATTATAACTACGGGCCATGAGTTGCTCTGTATTCTAAACAATGAGAATCACATCGGCCATGAAAAAAACAAACAAACATATTAGTAGATCTCTCATTTCTATTGGAGTGGACTGACACGTTGAGGTGCAGATTGGATCACATGCAGGAGCCCTGAGCCATGCAATTACAGTCCCATGACACTAGCACTGCAGAGCTCTGCCTCCATTGCTAAAGCTAACAATAAATCTGCTACTGTAAATCAACTAATGCTAACCACGCTAATGCTAACCCTATTACAGCTGTGAAGTGAGCCAGCCGCAGCAGATGTCCACATAAAGAGGAGAGAGGGATGCTACGTGTCAGCGCTGATTATACGGCCTTATGGAGGGGTTTATTATGGGTTGGTGATGCTGTAATTTCCTTATTGGTCAATACTGTATGTGATTAAAGCAAAGTTCATCGAGTTCTAAGTGAATATTCAAATAAAAAGGAGAATTAGAAGGATTAGAGCTGCACTTAAAGTTGACAACACAAAGTTATAATCTGTTATAGCAGAGTAGTTATTCAGGCCTTGATTGTCCTTGGTTGAATATTTGTTTTGCATTGTGGTTGAGGTCAGTTTATGGTTGATAGGCTACATCTGCAGTTACTGGAACTGTCAAAACTAAATAAAAGCTGACACAGTGTTTAAGTCTGTCTTCTCTGCACAAATAAACTAGGGTAATAGTATTTGTAGGTCTATATAAAAATACGGTGGCATTGTTCAGTCACACAGGCATGTTTATTGTCTGTTGAAAGAACTTTTAAACCATATGATTAATAGTTTTTTAGCTAAATATTGGAAGTACTAATACACAGTAAGATTCAACAAACAGAAAGAAATACACAAAAACAAGTTATGCCACCATCAAAACCAACTCAGTTCAGATTATCAGTGTCATCTATGTATGTTACTACAATCTGTAAATTCAGCACAAACTTTAGCCACAGAGATTCAACACATTTCAAGCAAAAACAGGACATCAGCTTAATGCTAAAATGTGACTCTGGTTATTTGTCATGAAGCTGCTTATTATATTAACTGGTGCATTGACAGAAGGTCTGAATCCTCAGGCAGAAACACTGAGCTGCTCTCCACTGAGTCACCTGAGATGCTTTTTTTTTTTTTTTTTCCCAAACGATTTTCCATTTGCAGTAAAGATTTTGATGACATGAGCAGCTATAGTTCATGAAAAAACAAATAACTTATATTTTGTCTTACCTGGTAAAACTCCCGTAGCCAGTTCTTCTGTAGGTTTTCAGGCTGCAAAAGACAAAAAGAGATAATCAGTGACAAGATAAAGATTTCCTGACAGTGGCTACATTTATATGCACACCAAAAGATTGAAATGTCAATTTAATCATCTGACAACTCAGAAAATTAGATAATGATCAATCTAATGTAAGACACATACAATATGTAATTATCAGATTTCTGATGTGGATTACAACACAATAATCAGTTCTTCACTTATCTGATTTTACTGACAATGTAAATGCAGCCAGTGTTTTGAAATCAAATTATCGTATTATTTTGCGTTTATAAAGGTTTGACAATTCTAACCAAATATGTCACTTGTTATAATGATAATACTGTGTTGACTATTCAGAAAAGGGGGATTACAGTACTGAAATGAACAGTAATGAAATTGCTACTGACACAAATTATTAAATGATAATAGTTATCTCTCAGTCAGGAGAAGGATCCCACACTCTACTCACCCACTGCTCATGCCATAGCAACACAAAACAATAGGTCGAACATAGGATTATAGTAAATTTGACCTAGTAACATACAAATTGTGAAATTTAACTTGAGTGCATCACCCCTCCACAGTAGTATATTTACTCAAGGTCCATCAGTCTGTGTACTTTATGGTCTTTTTACTTCTTTACCTCAGGTCCCCTCTATCAGTTACCCCTCAGTCCCACTTTAAAAGGCCACTCACAGATATGGACTAGTGTTTCATCAGAGCAGTGGAAACCACAACCTGAGGCAGTCTACCATTTATGGACAGATCTTTCTATGTCGATTGTGTGAGTGAGGATGCTAGGGCTAACTTTGAGTGAGTATGAATGCTAGAGCTAAGTTTGGAGTGTGCTAAAAAAAATTAAAAAAACAAAAACAATGCTATGATGAGGATAAGCAAGGGGATATTGATACTTTGCAGTGATCTCACGCGAACATCGCTCCACAGACATGCATGCATGTGTATGGAGCAATGATCAGTAGTTACCATGGCGACACAATATAAACATTAGCAAACACAGCCAACAAAGCTTTAAAATAGTCTTAAAAAATCAATACAAACACTTTTCCAGGAGAAAACTGTTGGCTAATGCTAGTTTGTGACTGTAATGTTATTTAAAGGGCATGTTTAACAGTAAAAATCATCTTACTTCTTGTAATTCCAACTAAGTCAGTTCTTTCTGGTCAGATTGTGATAAAAAAGATCAGATTAAAGTCTAACAAAGCCTCAGACGGTGCATGCCTCTAGTTAGCATCATACCCGAGGAAGTGTTGATGACATCAGCTACTATGTTTCAATACAGCTAAAAAGGAAGGTGCTGCATCAGGGAGAGAAAGGAGAAATGTTACCATGGAAACAAGACATTTATTATTTACCTCCGAGTTGAGAAATATGCAAAACATGACCCTATATTGTAGTAGTGGTACCTGAAAAGTAATATGAAGAATAAGGGTATTGGTGCGGTGCCAAGTTGCTACCTTACAGATATACTTTTCTTGACAGCAGGTGGCAACTTAGAAATGATTTTGACACCACTCAAATCCAAATCAAAATTAAATGGCATCTCCGTCTGGCCCAATTCCAAGATGGCACTCCTGTATCCAAATAATGACAAAACATTAACAGCCTCGTACACTACCCTATTGGCATGTCCTGAGCCACCTCCGCAGTACTATCCCAGGCCTTCTAGCCTCAGTGAGGGGTGAGAGGGAGAGCTCTGTACCACCACAGCTCCAGTCTGGGCCCGTCCGACACAGCAGAGGCCTATATAAGGACATGAGCTCTACAGCCTGTCATCAGTCACATACACACAGCAACAAAAGCAGACGCGGATGTGAAACAGAGGCACAGAAACGTCATGATGTGGATTTGTGGCACTAGTTACAAGCCCTGACTTCACTAGAGCAGGTCAAACCCATTGTTTTGCATTGTTTTCAGGCATCGATCAAACATTAAGTGGAGCGTGACTGGGCAAAGTGACACTTCAACATGAGCAGGAGAGGAGGGCGTGATGGGAGATGCCAAAGAGCTGATAAAACTAGACCAACTTTAAACAAACATTATACAGTAACAATGAGTCCCACATTAACTTTCCTTTCTTTTAAAAATGTGCAGTTTCCTAAGGTGTTAGTGAATACATTTTTGGACGTTTGGACAGTGCACTTTACCTGCATAATAATCTTAAAACAATTTTTTCCCCACAAAGTATTAAGCTGGGAGCTGGGGTAAATTCAGCCAGGAAGATTTAACTGCAACTTCTCCAGATTTTGCCTGGTCCTCAGCCTTCATCACCTCGTCTTATTACTCCTCCGCGCTGCTCTCTGCTCCTTCTTTTCGTCCAATCAGCTCCCAGTCTGCTCAACTTAAACCCCCATCGTAGCTAAATGGCCACTTCAGTTTGTGCCGCGCCCTACGTCTTCCCCGTCACCTCCTTGGCTTTCCATCATCTCATCATCCCTTCACTCCTTCAGCCTGACCTCTATTACCTCCGGTGTTCAGGTCCCAGGGCGAAGAGAACTCCCTAAACGTCATCAAACTGGCCAGACCTTTCATCGCAATGTCTTCTGCTGGGGTCTGAGCGCCAAAGATAACTCATCCAGTAAACTCTAATACTTTTCTTTTGTGTCTGTCTGAGTCTTTCCAGGTTGAAATAAATGTAATATTAACTTTAGTTGTAAATGCCATACATAGAGGACACATACAAGTTGTCTCATTCTCAGTATATGAACAGTGTGAGTCCTTTAGGTTTAACCCAACTGGATTTCAGCTTTGAAACTGGCAACCCAAATGAAAGACTCATGTGAACACCAAATTCTAACATAAATAAATAACATCATGCCCAGTGTTTTAGTAATGAAGAATAAATCAACATTACAATTGTTTATCAGTAAAATCAATATTTGATTTGAACATGTCTAACTCTTGGGACACAGATAGGGCATGTTTATAAAAATCAAAATCTTACATACCATCTCTTTAACCAATTTTAGAAGTATAAATGTAGGGCATTAAGGTGAAACTTGTGAAAACCCACTTCAGAGACAAGAGTTCTAGTTTAGCCTGACCCAGCTCTGAGTCTGTCTCTCGTCTGACAGATGTTTGAGCAGCTAACTGTCCTCAGAGGCTGAAGCCCTGGAGACAGAACTGAATGAACTACATGCAACAGCCAGGACAGCTCTACCTATCTAAACTATTTATGAAGTCCTTGATTCTTCTGAAGTTATTTTACAGTCAATTATTAAGTTGGCTGCACTTGCCTGACAAATCCAAAATGATACATCTCTATTTTTTATACTCCCTCAGTCGTCTCTCAAGCCAGAACCAAACATGTTTGTGTAATCAGATTTTTCAGGCTCCTGTGATTTTTTCCCTTTCCTTTTTTCCTCATAAACAGCCACATATGTGTGTTTGTTATACGGAGTGATTTACCTGTTTGCTAATCCACCTATCAACCACATCTGAACTTGGGAAGATTCAACAGTGGTCAGACTCACATCTTGAAGAAGTGTGTATTCTGGATCCCAGGCTGCACCATGACCGAGCCTAAAATACTCCTCCCCTATTGTTTACTTCCTGTTTCTGGTGTTTTTGATTGTCTTCCACCTCCTCTTGTTTTTTCTGCTCAGATCGTGGCCTACTTCTGGAGACAGCGTGGGGAGCTGCAGCCTCTGCTCTGGTTTTGATCTATTTAAAATCACAGCTCAGTTGGTAGAGTGTCAGATCCACTGATCCGAATGTTGGTGGCTTGAATCCCGCTCTCGACATAAACGTCATTAGTTGAGTGGTCAGAACCCCTGACCCACAGGTTGGCATTGAGTTTCCAGCTCCCACAGATGCCTGCTGTCTCTGTGTCCTTGGGCAAGACACTTAACCCACCTTGCCCCCAGTGTTTGCATACACTGTGTGTGAATGGGTGAGTGGTTCCTTGATGTAAAGCACTTTGAATGCCCTGAAGGTGGAAAAGTGCTATACAAAAATGTGACCATTTACCATTTAAATTAGCCCAATCCTTCCCCATTTTGTGGAGCATGGATAAGAGACAATTTGCATCCGGTGATTATTACCTTGTCAGCTGTCTTACATTTCTCTGCATATTTAACCTGCCAGTCTCTTCAAGATCAAGATGCAGAATCCCTTTATAAGAGCCCTGCCCAGTAGCAGTCAATACTGTACGTACACATTTGATTATAGATGTTGTATAACAACTGCAATATCTGAAAACAGATTTAAACACAATTTCGGTCTAAAAATGTTAAAATGAAATTATAATTTAATTTAATATCTCAATACAATTATTATCTCAAAAAGTACAAATATACAGGTCAAATGCTGTGTGTCTGCATGTTCAAATTTGCTAAAAAAATAAATAAATAAAAAGAAGACAATTTTCAGCCATTTTCAGACACAATTGTGCATTGTACCTTTAGTGGAATTGTACAAAATGTGACAAACTAAAATCTAGGACACATTATTTGAGCTGCACTGCTTTCGAGTCCCACCAGACTCTTCAGAACAGTTCAGTCAGAGCCAATCCCCTGATATTTGCCACTTGCAAATGTCCAATCTTTGAATTAAACAAATGCTATGCAAAGTACTGGCTGGATGAGACAAGGTGACACGATCTCTGGTTTTATCAAATACGTCAGAGAATACAGCATAAGAGAGCTGTTACAATAGAGGAGGATTACGAGGCACTTTGAGCTGATGTTGTAAGTGTCGGAAACCTCAGAGCCCACAGGAAGCACACCGTTTAGAGTCTAGATTACTTAGACAACAATGTTGTCAGCAGAAGTTTGAGTCATTCATCATTCGATTTGGATAAAATTCAATCTCTGTATCAGTTCATGCAAAATAGTTTTATTTTAGTTTTAACATCATGAAAGAAAACATTTGGCACCACTTTATAACAACTACACCTTAATTATCCTTAATAAAAAGCATAAACAAAGACTGAAATTATAATAAACAAAGCGTTATATATATGTTATTGTATATTCTGGTGTAGAAATGCTAATTAAGGTATTAATTAAGTAGTTAATAGCTGAAGTAGCGTTTGAATTAGTGTTGATAAACTATTTGTTCATTATGAAGTCTTTGTTCATGCTTTATTAAGGCTAAATAAGGTGCTGTGTGTTACAAAGTATTTAAGTGGGAGATACACTCACTCTACAACATTACAAAAACTAAATATAATAATCAAATCTAATAGCACTGTCCAGATTAGGTGTGTCACGGTTAAACATTCTGAGGAAAATATAGATGGTAAATGATAATATTGAAACAAATTTATGCCACTGAATAACCCTAAAATAGGATTCTGGGGGGGGGGGGGGGGGGGGAACTATTATAAATATGGTTAAAAACATCAACTCCAACAAATAAATAGTAAAAAGAAACTCTTAGTAGGAAGTTTGTAGCTATAATTAGTTATTCAACCATCTACAGCTTAAATCTTATCGTAGCACAGAAAACTACTGGTAAATGTTCTCCACTACAAAAAATAAGTACCCACAGTAAATATTGACCGTCAAAATGTATCCGCCTATCAAATATTGAACTATAACTCGATATAGTAATTATCATGACAGGCCGAGTAAAGATGTGATGAATTCATAGTTCAGTTGATGAATAAGTGACTACAAAACTCTTGCTCGTGGGTGGAGATAACATATGAAACCAATACTGTTCATCTTGACCCGGGTCGGAGGTCGTGACCTGAGCTGCCTGCGTGCTGCCGATGTCTCTGCTTTACTCAAACATTCCTCCTCCATCTCCGCCATGCTGAGTCGACTGCTGTTTCTAATGTTGTTGAGGTAATAGCATTCCCAAGTCCTGCCTCAGAGCCACAGTTTGGACCAATGGGAACTGACGTGAAGCCCCTTCTGTTACAGACCCCTGGGGAGAGCTAAATGACCTCCACATGAGACTGCGTTATACAGCTCTTTCACTCCTACATCGTGTTTTCATTAAGTATTTCACTGTTTGCTAGGGCTCAAGCAAGTCAGCTACTGTTATTTAGCCAGAAAAGTCACAGTATTTCCATTGTAATCAACAAACTGCTTCTTATCCATTGACCCATGTAACCCCATTATCTGCATTCCCTTCTCTTACATCAAGCAATTTCATGTTTAATCTCACAATACTTAACCAGAACTACTCCTCTGTACAACATGTTTACTCCCAGTTTGGTGGGAGAGTGGTTAGCCAGCTCACAAACACAGCATTCTGGGTTTGATCCCATAAACAAGTGAAAGCTTTCTGTGTTAACTTTGCAAGCTATAAGGCTGTGCAATTAATCTAACTTAACCAAATCGAGATCAAACAGTTTCAAAACTTTGATTTTCAGCCTGGGCTTTTTAATGGAGAGGTCTGCAGCCGATCGTCTGTCAGTAAAAGCATGTGGTCTGGAGTCTCTGGGGCCAGGACTCCAATGTCAAAATCATTCTGAAACTCAGTGGGCCTTAAAACTATTACTACTGCAACATCACACTGATAAAACTAACCAGTCTCACATTGGTCTAATCTCAGCTCTCATTCTCCATTTACTTATTCTCTTTTGTTATGAATAAAGAACAGAAAAATCTCTAGCTCTGTGTCTTATGTTTCCATCAAGGCCAACACCTATAGACACTGCTAGTCTCACCACCGCTTTTGAATGTCAAATAATATCTACCCAGGAACCTACACTATACTCTGCAGCTGGCTATTCACGGGTTTAAGCTTAAGATATAATAGTCTGTTTTAATCGCTATAGCAACAGTCCTACTTTTTCATCATTCTAGACCAATGGATAATGATGAACAGCTGAAAAATTTTTGGTAATTTGCCGAACCACAATGCTGCATGACATCATCCAAACTTGAAAAGACTAGCTTAAGGTCAACCATTTTACTCATCTGCTTTTGATTTTCCCAAAATATAATGAGACAAGTGTATGTGTTTTTTTTATCTAGGCCTCAAAATAAAAAAAATAAATAAATAAAAAAAACATGCTTCTTGGCCAGTCTCCGTAGTCTAGTCTTTATAAATGAACAGAATCATTGATGGTGGTTTAAAGAGGAAACAGTTGCTTAGTTACACCTGCAGTGATGAGAACAGGTCTAAGGCTGCCCTTCACTGAGACACACATCTCCACTGTAACTGCAACTAGCACAGGTTACATTCATAACAATACATTTTACAGGGAACACCTGCCGTTTAGTAAGTTGTATCTGTGTATTTTGATGTATGGATTTATTATTAGAGAAAAACTGATATTTGGACTTTTTAGCGCATCAGGTATCAGCCTCCAGTACAGGCCAGTACATATTTTGTTTTGATCAATTTGTTGTCGAGAACATACACACAAAGCTTTATATTAACACTTTAATACAAAGAGACAGCTGCACTAAATGTGGTACAGTCATCTCTCTTAAAATTTTGTGGTTAAAAAAAATAAAAAAGGCTTGGGGTGACTTTGTAGAGAATTTTTTGGATA
This sequence comes from Periophthalmus magnuspinnatus, assembly GCF_009829125.3. NCBI lineage: Eukaryota > Metazoa > Chordata > Actinopteri > Gobiiformes > Gobiidae > Periophthalmus > Periophthalmus magnuspinnatus. The sequence goes on from NC_047140.1 coordinate 17,581,121, forward strand.
ATTTGAGGGAAATTTGCCCTACACATCAGCCCAAAAATATCAGTAGACCTCATCAGCCATCATTTTTCCTGGATTCTAAACAATCAGTATCAGCATCAGCCATGAAACTGCCCATATCAATCAATCTTTATTTATTACATTAAAAAATTTAATGTACTATTGTTTTAAGTTATTCTGTGCTCACTTTGTTTACGCTTTGGATCAACTCGATGGAATAAGATGATATAGTACATTTTTATTTGCCTGACCAGTCTTCTAACTTCTGTTCGAGTCCAGAAAGGTCTGAAATTGGACCAGAGTGTGACAAACCACTGTCCTAACTTGGGACAGTCCAACCACAGCAGCTGATTTGCAGCACGTGCCTCTCTAATGCAGAAGACATCTCCTCTCAAAATTCTGGTATCATTCAAAACAAAATTTAACTTCCTTTACCTGAGATCAATATGAGTTTGGTCCTTTGATTGTTGAGTCTGCAGAAATCCTCACTGTTTCTCAGTCCTCTGTGTTGTTTTTGTTCCTTTTTCACTCTTAAATGTTTTTTTTTTACCCAGTCAGCGTATGATTCTCTGATTGGTTAATCCATTTCCCTCTAGAACCAGGGAGACAGAATAAGGTTTTTGTCAAAGCATGTGGTTATGGCCAAGTAACATTTTACAGCAGTTGAAAGCCACAATAAAAGATGGGAGATAAGCCGGAAAAATGTTTTTTTGAGCAGAGACCACAATTTAGTTTTTCTCAAAATGTATGAAAAGTGTGTCTTTTAAAGAGGGTTCTAAAGCCATCTGCCTCTGAGAGTTAAAACTTCACTGTGACTGGTTAAATTCACCGATCACCCACTCAGAACATGACAGAGACTGAATAATATGAGGAACAAATGGGTGTTTTCCAGTATATGCATGACGTAATATCAGAATTAGACAAAAGTATTGAAATATGTAAACTGCACCACTTTCCATCAATTTCGATAAGAACTACTTAAATTTGATTGTACAGTTCCTGGACAACAGTGTGATAAATTAAAAAAGTGTCTACTAAAACATTACCAAAAAAATCTAAAAATTCCAAGCAGCAAAAGTTTTGTGTTACAGGTGTTTGTTATGATTGACAGTATCCACATGAAATGGTCTCTTTGGCAAAACTATGCTATGAAGAAAGCAAACGACCAATTGATTTAGATCTGTCAGATTTGGCAAATAAATATGAAAGCATGATTTTACTTTTAAACCTTGTGTTGATTATTTTGTGTCTTAGCATAAAGGTGAACTTGTTTCTCTGTAGGAATGTGACACAAAACTTATTTTAGGATGTCTCCACTAGAACCAGTCGCTTCAGTCACTGGATACTGGTATTCCTCTTCAGGTTGACAAGAGGTCTAGCAATACATCTTTTTAGTGACTGCAGGCGTCTCTTAGTGACGCATTCTACCTCTCTGTAAACAGCTAACCATACATCTCTTTGTGACCTTGTACGGACAGTATGTAAAATTAGTTAAGTCCTTATAAGACCTGCCTTCTATAGATAGTACCTTGAAAAGGCTTTAAGTACTGGAAAACTCCTCTGAAACATAACGCATGTGCCTGCTGTCTGTAACTTCATTCATCTGATCAGATAAACTTCTTTCAACTCTCTACCTGGTCTACAATCTCTTCCTTCACGATTTCAAAATAACTTTACCCTAGAATGTGGTGAATGTATAATGGTAAGTACCAGGCAAATTACACATTTTATATTTATATATTATACTTCAAATTAGGGGTTGGAATTATAACAACATATAGTTTGGTTTTCAATATTAGTTTTCAAAGCATGCACTTTAACCATTGCCATTTAACATACAATTATTTGCTGCCATCACATGTGGTCTTCCCCAGGGCTCCATTTTAGGGCCGCTTTTATCCTCTCTGTATATGCGCCCCCTCAGATCTATGCTCCAGAGACAATGTTCAATATCATCTATAGGCTGATAACAGCTATAGGCACCAATTTCTGCACAAGATGGTTCCCCTATAACAAATGTTCATAGTCAAGTGAAATGCTGGCTGTTACACAATTTTTAATTTGCTCTTGGCCCATTGTCTGTCAACCTTCATAGTTCAGTAAGAAATCTTGTTTTTTATCTTGACTTCTAGTAAAGTAATGTTATTAGAAGCGGTTTCTTCCAACTCCATATCATAGCTAAATTAAAAGCAATCCTGTCTCACAAAGACTTGGCAACAATTATCCATGCATTTATAACCACCAGGCTGGACTACTGCAACTTCTTATGTGTGGGTCTCCCAAACACCCTCCCAAACACCAGCATCAGCAGATTACAACTTGTTCAAAATGCATCAGGTACTAAAAAAAGAGACCACATCACCCCAGTTTTAGCTCAACTCCATTGGCTGCCAGTGAAGTACAGAATAGATTTTAACGTTTGTTCTATTTGTAAATGTTACCATCAGTTTCTCGGACAAAATTTCAATCTTGTTTAAAATGTAATTGCACGGCCTTACTTCACATAGACCTTAGGCAAAGTTCAATACCCAATAATAGAGCATCACTGTCGCAGGTTTCTTAAGGTAATCTCAAGTGCTTTGTTTAGTCTTCTAAGGAGTGAATAATGTAAACCAGCTTTCATTTACAAAGTCATGTCTAATTTCACCAGGCAAGCACTGAGCTCAGGGAAAACACCGGAACATTTTCAGACCACCTCATTTTCCATTCAAAGCAGGACAATTGTCTCAGAGATTTTATGGACCATTGCAGCTCTGACGGGGGTTTAAAGTGAGTGTCCAATGTCCTTTAATGAATGGGATATTTCTATAGGCTTTGCTGGAACAAGGGAGAAAAAACCTTTGTACTTTGACCCATTAAAGCTCGATTATGTAACTTTTTGTGGTGGAAGATACACCAACTGCTCTTTTCTATGGAGATGCTATTCATTTTTACTGGAACATATATATAGCATTAACCTCATCTAGACACAGGCCTGATTTGTGGAGAGGCAAGCCCATCCAGAGTAAGTCACAGTTTGAATTCTGTGTGCAATAAAAAAAAAAAAAAAAAAAACAGCAATTGAGAAAATGCCAAATAAGTTTAATGCAATATTGTGGAACATTCTAGGAAACTTGGGGACATAAATAGTTTGTCAGGTGAGACAATTTTATAAAACATTAAAATACTTAATGCTATAATCTATAATGAACTAACTGGGTGATCTTGAGAACGGCAAGTGTGTACAGAAGTGTGTCACTCATTTTGTAGCATCGAGGTTAGCATCTTTCATGGGAGCTGAGACTATATTTACCAGTCCTCAATGGAGTGATGAGGGAAGGAGAGCTGGATAAAGACGTCCCAGGTGGTGGCATTAAATACAAGGCAAGTCCCTGCTGTTTCATGTAATTCACCATTATAAGACTCATTAGCAATTAATTAGAGCACCCACTTACACTGTGAATAATGTGCTCCACTGAGACAAGTGCTCTCAGGGACATCAAATATAAGAGGCAAGAATAGACTATACTCACAAGCTTTGAAGCAGGTCCTACAGTTTTCCATGTATTTTAACAGCAGTATTTCATAATTATCCCGTTTTAGCCGCACTCCTCTGCTGTGTTGCTTTTACATCTTCTTTATCACCATGGAAAGTTCTGGCCTGTGCGTGACCTCAGGGAAGATAAAGCAGGAATTGACAGATACCTTCAAAATCCCAGCCAATTAGAAGCAGTCAGGCAGCGCTCAAATACTAAAATGGATGGAGCAAGTTAGTGGATTTACTGTTTGTTTTGCCACCCACATTTCATTATTGGAAATTTAAAAGGCCCTGTACCTGTTTTTTCCATGTATTTGAGCAACATTTGTCTTGTCCCAGTATAGATGTAGTGTATAAGCAAATCTTCAGGTAAAAATATGTGCACTACATGCTGCCTTGATCCAGTTAGAAAGCATTTTATCTGATAACTTGAAAATCAGGAAGTGCACCAGTAGCATGCTAGCAGTTGTTAGCTTTACCGTGACAGAAATACTCCACTCTGGAGAGTTGTGAAAGCACTTATAAATTCATCACGGGATAATAATTAGAAGAAATACAGAAATACCCTAAATAAGCATTAACGCTTAAAGATTCACTATGTAACTTTTCTGGTGGAGGGAGATGTTATTGCTTTGCCTGGAATGTTCCACAGTATAGCATTAAATGTATCTATCTTCACAGAGACAAGTCACCAGGCCAAATTACAGGTTAAATCTGTAGAGAGGTGAGCTTCATGTTTGTCAATATAATACAAACACCAGTAATTGAATAAATGCAATTAACTTAATGCCCTACTGTGGAACATTCCAGCCAGAGCATCAACATCTCTGTGATGGGGGACTCCCAATTGAAAGGTTATATGCTGCAACTTTAAATTAATATGTTGAGATAGCTAGATTATAATAGGGAGGACGTGCATTACAGCTACTTCAAATAGAGTAGCATCTTTGCTCAAAGAGTTGTATAATAATGATAAGTTGTTCAGTGGCTGTATATTGACATAACATGAGCGAGAGCCAACACTGAGATCATCGAGTAATCATTCATGTCAATTTAAGTATCGCCCCAAAACAGGAAATTACAGCACTTACAAACCACAAAAGGTTCACCTTCCATCTAAAACACACTGTGAGATAAGTGACTGCACTAAACCAAAGTCTACATCAGGACTAAACCAGGGATCGAACCAGAATCGAACCTGGACTAGCGTGATTGCACCTTATGAGATCTCCAACAAACCAAAGCCCAGAAAACACACCTTTCAATCATACTATTCAAGTTTACAAACTGAAAACCACCAGAAAATATTTTGAACTGGTGGCATTATGACCCTGATTGAATGCATTTATACAGCTACAGCCAGGTAAACAGCAGACTTTTTGCATAGAGTGCGACAGTAGCTCAGTCGGTAGTATTTACCCACTGACCCACAGGTTGGCAGTGCAATTCCAGCTCCCACAGATGAATGTTGAATGACCATTTACCATAGATTACATGGCATAGTCCAGATTCATATGCTTTAAGAATATTAACCATTTTTTGTTCAAGTAGTGCAGGGCAGAGGACAGATATACAAGGTAACAATACATTACCCTTGAGATGATAGAATCTTACTGTACAGCTGTGTCCCTTGGTACAAAGCACAATAAAATGCTGTAAACATTACAGAGAATAAGTCTTTAGATAATCCCAGTGCATTCAACCTCTGCAATAGAATCTATTTACAATATATTGCTCAGTATAGATGACGAGGCCTGAAAGAAGTGAAGGATTTCTGTGAACAATGTGATCTCCCACTCACACCTCTGCCATGAGTTACTCACCATCTCTGGACAATACAACTCTACTGTACAGATAATATACAGAGGAGTACAGCAACACAGGTCTTTAGGTTATGGACACATTTACTGAAGAATTTTAAAGTGTAAAAAAAGCAACATAGAAAATTCCAGGACCAAATTAACAGAACAAATAGCATTTCCCTATATACACCCATACATTTTTGCAGATGATTTATTATTGAGAAACCAATTGCGCAATCGTTTGACTTCTGCTTGAAAAAAGTGAGAATTTGAGTCAACAAATTTGCAAAGTACGGATATATAGATTTTTTTGACAGTCAAGGCAGCAATATTGATCCTCTATAATTTGCATCCCAAACCAACTCCAGCTTCTTTTGTGATGCTAAACAGAAACCGCTGGAGCGTGTCAATATCTGCAGCCTCTACAGACAGAGAGGATTAAGACAGGTCCATACATGAAATTCAAACAATCACACGGATCTCAGGGTGTCTTACAGCAAAGGTGCCTGAACAAGTGTTAGTGCTGTTCAAAACTGAAGGCGTGTTCACACCCAAGTCCCTATTTAGTGTTGGTTTGAGTCCGGTTTAGTCCTGAAGTAGACCTGGTTTGGTCCTTGTTCAGTTAAAGTTTAAAGCAGCGGGTGGGGATCTGTATTCATTTCATTCCTGAGACCTGCCTCCTTTAGGGGGACAAAAATAGGTCACATGACACAATTCTTTTATCAGCAACAGAGTTTAAAGTTAAGCGTTGAAATTAAAAGGTACAGTATGCAACTTTCAGGGGGTGGCACGTTGCCTGCATGATCCTATGGAAATAGAAAGTACAATAAAAAACAATACTAGGCCAAATAAGAGTCAGGTTTAAGGAGATGCAATCCTGCTCAGAATAAGGACGCATGTTTTCTGTTTTTCTGTGCAATAAACACAACCAAAACAACAAAAATAACATGCATTTTTGGTCTATTTTTTGCTACATCAATCCAGCTTTTTCAGCTCTCATACTGATATTGACACGGGCTTTAAGTATCTGCTGAGTGTATTTTGAGAGCAGTGCCTTCAGCTGCAGGATGCTGTCTCTGTTGCTGCACTATCATTACTGCCACTATCAGAGCTGCATGTCCGGATGGGGGAGTTTAAACTGTAAAACACAAGAGGACTGTACACTGTGATGAGTAGATACATGAAAACATTTGACTGTCTGAACAACAGTCACTATTCACATATGTTCACACTACTGACTGTAGAAATATTTTGCCCGAGGATGCAACAACAACATGAAAAGCCAGTGGTAGGGTCTGAGCAGCAAACTCACATATTTGTGTCAAAAACTCTGAAATTCACCATAAAATCAAAGACAATGACAAAGAGAAAAGAGCAAATAGCACAGTCATTTTGGATCCTCAGTAATTAGCTTTGGTCGGCCCAGAGCATTAGGAGCACGTGGGAAACCGCTGGAACCAGTTCCACTTAATTGTAAGGCTCTGTTAAGGATTATGGTTTAAAAGTAGAGATGCACCAATCCAGATTTTTCTGTTCTGATACATTGGCTTTAAGCATCTGCTGACACTGCTGATGGCAGAGACTAAAAATACAATTCAGTTCCTTTAAACACAAAGAGTATAATCTAAAAAGTGTCCAAATGTGTTTTCTAACTACAGAATAGCTTTGTAAAAATACAAGTTTAATATTACATCTCTTTAGAGAAGTCATACACAAAATCCATAAAAGAAACACACAGTAGATGGAGCTGAACATGGCTAAACTCTCATGCTTCACAGCATGAAGGTTCCGGGTTCAAGTCCCAGGCCACCCGGGCCTTTTGGTGGGAGTTTGCATGTTCTCGCCATGTCTGGGTGGGTTTCTTCAGGGGACTCTCGTTTTCCACATCAGCACCCCCCAAAAAAGACAAAATATCCTGCAGCTAACATAATCCTGACCAAGCCTATCTTAAGTTCACTGAGTGCTGTGGCGCCCACTACTCCTGACCAATTGCCCCAGTGGCATTTAAGGATGGGTCAAATGCAGGACATTTAAAGTTGTTATGATTGTTGAGAGCAGAGTTCAACTCTGGAGAATACATTGAACTAGTTTATTGTTAAATGGCACAGAGCTGTGCCTCTTGTTTATGCTGATTAAATAAAAATATAAAAATTTATATTGAGACCAATACAAAAAAAAAGGTTATAACATTTTTGGCCATATTGCCCAACCCTAACTTTGCTGAATCCAGAGCATATTATGTATTATTTATTCTTTTTTTTATCCAATCAACAAGAAAATTTGTTTAAATACTTTAATTGCAATAAAGAAAAAAAATAAAAGAATGAGTTATTTAAATTGTTCTGTAAATGATAGCTCTACTTAAACGTTATGGCTACATTTACTGAGACGTGACACCAGCAGAAGTGAATGTGAAGCTCTTGACAGGATACAGCTCATTTTCAATAATGGACAATAATGGTCTCAAAAGGAAGTGAGCGCTAATGCACTATTGGTTAATTGCAGAGCGGATACAAGCTTTTAGCCAAATGTACAAAAGTCAATATTTTTAAAGGAAATACTGTATGGCCACAACTTCAGAGAGCAACCAAATAGTGTCACAAGATTTTTACTGCTCCCTGCACTGTCATGACATAAGGCAGGGCTTCAGTGTGTTTATGTGAGATGATCTGCAGGACCTAACCCTCATCATTTTCCTCCATGAAATTGTCAGCAAGAAAAATGTAGACTCACTTTTCTTACTATTTTAAATGTACCAAGTCAGAACAAAGCATGGAACATCTTTTGAGCCTTATTATAGGGAGTGAAGTCCTTCTGCAACATTCAAGGTTAAACTATTGCACAAAATCTACTTTTATGAACTTTTTACCTATGTTACAAACTATGTTACAGTTTCCTCCATATCATTAGCTCACTAGGGCTGTATTTTGGTTGATTCATGCATGTTTGAGTGTTCCTGTATTGTCTTGCCACTGCCATGGATTTACTAGAGAAACCCCAGGTCATACATGTACAAATCATATTGTGCGATCAGAAAAGCACAGTATGAGTGCTTGAGGTTTGCAGAGCTGAATTTACATTAAGTTGTTTAGAAAGGCCTAAAATAGATTCTAGCTCTAAGATTAAAGAGCTTCCTGAGAAATCCCACATTGTTCCACGTGGCATCACTGAAACATGTAATAAACCTGTCTGCAGGTCTGGCCACTGTCACTGAGGAGGAAGACCCAACTAGAGAAAAAAGGCAACATTTAAGAGTCATTTAAACCAAATATTTGTGAAACAACCAAGCCGAAACTTTAGGTGAAATTTAAACGTGACAAAGGTTAATCCGGTGTTTACTGTAGAAATGAGCAGAAGCAGCACTAGGGACGGAAAAAATAATCTTTTTTGAGATGTATTGTTCAATTCTACTAAAAGGATTCTGAATAGATACGGACACTCGAATAATCAGAATTTTAAGTTTAAATGAAGCTTCCAGCTCTGCCTGTTTATTTTCCTCATGTCTCTCACACAGTGAGTCCTGCCCCTCCCTCCTGTCTCTCAGCAGCACTCCAGCAGACCAATGCTGCCCTGTCGCCACAGCTGTCCTCTGTCACACAGTGTCCAATCGGAATATCTTTCTCTTTAGAATTTGTCTGAGTTTTTAATTTTTTGTTCCCATTTGTCGCACACACACAAGTTTAGCGTTTAGCGGCTAGGCACATCCAGTCTTGCCCATCGACCATGTGCAGTTGAGCTACGCCCCCATGCAACAACAGCAGCGAGCAGAGCGAAGGAGGCTCGTTCATGACAGTTTGGTTTATTCACATCGCTCACACTCTCATTTATGTTGGACCACGTGACCGCTCTAACCAATCAGCGCTTGAGTTTAGATAGAACGGACATTTGGCATAAAAGCCAAAAGTAACGATTAACAAGTGTCTTTAAGACAGATGGATTTGGAGCTGAGAAAAAGTTTATGATCTGAAAAAAGGGAAAAATCGCCACAAAATTCAACCTTTGTGAAAGCTGTAGTTACCCTGTCAGCTGAACACAAGCAGTTTGTGATTACATTGTGCTCTATGAGAAAAATCCTCCTTCTGCTCAGAAGGGATTTTTTCGCTGTACTACCAATGAGTGGCCACTAATCCAACTCGAGACAGCTCTAAGATAGCAATACCCTATCCAGTTATTTTAATAGGTCTATGGCAACACCGCTCCGTTAGCTTGTAGCGAAAACATTTTTTCTGAACCAGAAATGGAGATAGCTTCATGTTACACACTCACAAATAAACTGTTGTAAACTAACTCTAAGCTGTGTCCCTTTATAAAAGTCTGCAGAAAAGCTAAATAGAAAGCATGAAGCACTGTTAACAGCTACATAGACATACTGTTATAACACCAACATTATTTCCTACTAACCTAGTCCCTGTCACAGAAAAAACATGCAATTAGCCATTTAAATAAAGTAGTTGGGTTAAATACAAGTCATAGCTTCATCCTATAGCTATACATATTTGAAAAAGTAGTCACTAATTTGATATGAATGGTAAAAGGCAGAGTAAAACGTTCTTGCATTGGCGCGTTCGTATCGCATTCGTATGGAATCGTAATCAAATTGATTTGTGAGACACCCATAGATTCTCACCCCTAGTGCAGAAAAAAGTCACATGATCCGATTCAAAACAAAGGTAGGACCTGGGACAGTTTATGAGGTTGTAGTGAATCAATGTCTTTCTAAAAATAACTCTGGGTTATTAGGAATGTAAACAGAAAAAAAGATCAGTACAATTGTAAAGGAGTTGTGTTGTTGATTTCAGTACTAAGGAACTGTGCTTTCTTTATTATTACCATATGGTTTTGCACTAGTTGGTTCAGAAAAGGTCAAAAATGTTGTCCTGTTTATGTGGCTGATTTTTTTTTTTTTTTTTTTTTCTCAATACTTGCTCAAAAGGAGTATCAAATCAAAAACACTTCAATTATTCTAGTAATACAATTTGGATGAACCTGCAACTAACCTCTTCAAACATGTTGTGAAATGCCTGTGCTTCCTCTGTTCATCTAGTTTAGGGTTCATATTTTGGTCTTCCTGCTCTTTGATGTGTTTAAAATGTGAACTGTGGATTGAACCCTGACCTGAAAATATCTACATTTTAACACACCTAAGAAAAATAACAGTATGATTTTATTTTACTAAAATTGTCACAGTCATTCCATTTTTTGCTATCATGAGAGTAGATGAGAGTCTGTCACCCAAATGTTATGCAATAAAAAATATAATGTCACAGAGATAGCTTATGTTGTAATATAAAAAGGGGACGCCCAGTGTCAATATGTCATTCACAGTTCATTGGCAGTTCAGTATATCATTCAATATTTAGGATCAAACAGGACCGTTCTTAATCTGTATGTTTAGTGTTCATAAAGTAAATACGGCTGCTGCAAAGACAAGTGTCACTATGAATCATTCACACATTAATAGTTCATAATGGAATTGTACCTAAAGACAAACAGTAAAGATTTTGGTGCTTGTGAGTAGATAAGTCACAAAGATGTTTAGATAGTGAACTGAATCCATTTGAGAAAGGAGGATTCAGACAGACAGTAATGCAATATGTTTACACTTTATGCAGTCACACAAGTTAGAACTATCCAAAGGGTTCAGAGTGATGAAAAATTAGGACACCTGCAATATAATAATTCCAGATATTATGTTTTAGAAGGTCAAATGTCCTCAAAATGTCACAGATAAAAAAAAAAAAAAAAAAAAAAAACTGATTCCAAATAACCACAATTATAGTACTTTGGTGAAGTGACTGAAGTGCTACATCAAAGGACACGATGTTGGTATGAATTGGGAAAAACGAGATTTGAACCAGCAACCCTCTGACGACCCGAGGCTTTAGGGACATTGTTATATTTAATCTTTGAAACACAAACTATGAATATTGCGTTAGAATGCAGTGCAATCTTTAGATTATGAAAAATCACAATCCAATTCCATGTTAATTTCATAAAAATCACTAAAATGTCTGATTTTGTGTATTTTTGTATCCATCGGTACCTGGAACTTGGATTTTAGAGGGTTATATGCTGTTGTGATAATATCTGGTATAGATGTTAAACTTTCATTAATGTGCATTACAAGTATAAAACTGCAAACCAAAATCAAAAGTATAGCAGCTGCAAAACAACACTGCTAACCCGATATGTAATATGATAACTTCTAAAAGAACTAAAATACTTTGCTAATTTATTCCTAACTTTCTAGAAAGTGATCACACCCACCAAAACTGGGATGAAACTCAGAACTAAATCAGGACTTGACCCAAAACTAAACCAGGACTGACATCACTGTTAACCCTGCCTTATGTAATGCGATAACTTATGTAAAAACTACAAATACCATGGCTAATTTGTTTGTAAGCATCTCAACAAAACAAGAATGAACTCGGAACTAGACCAGGACTAGACCAGGACTAGACCAGGACTAGACCAGGACTAGACCAGGACTGGACCAGAGCCGGGACTTAACTGAGACTGGACCGGGACTAAACTTGGACCAGACGTGAGTGTGAGCGCAGCCTTAGTCATATGTTATCAATAGCACAGACGGGACAGAGGAGATGAGTACTTTGTATGAGTGGATTTCCCTTGTTCTTCCTGTTCAAAAATAGCTCCACTGCTGTTATGCTAATCATGGGTGCATCGGCTGTATTCTACGCAGAGCTATTTCTATCCTGGTGTTATATTCTGTTGTGTCCTTATCACCAGCGCTGTCTTGCACTCTGCATCCTGTTTGCTCTCAGCCAGCAAACAATAGGAAAGAGCCGCCCTATTCACAGGCCACTATATGCTACTGTTTACATTTTTACTGTCATACTGTGACGCTGTACTTGACTTTTACTGTCTTAAAAATGTGCAAAACAGAACTAGTTAATTTTAAACAATAGTGCAACAATGACATGGTTTAAAGCTCACAAGAGTCAATTTTGCATAATAAAAAAAACTACTTCAACCTTTTTATCCTTCTTGTGTGACATTGAAGTATAACATTGGGAGTATATATGACAGTTCAATTAGCCTACATATTGTTGATTCAAAAATATGTTATCCCTTATCCTGACAAGTTCATATGGCGTTACTAGAGAGGGGTTAACTGGCTCCTTGCTGCCGTGTGAGACCGGATCAAAAGGAGGGAGTGGAGATATCAACATTATTATAGGGATCCTTTTACTGGATATCTGCTTTTAAAAACATTATGGAGAACAAGATACTCACTGTGAAGACACTGAGAAAATATATAAACAGTATTTGGACAAAAGGGTCAGCTAAATCGGCTAAATAAAATAATATAATGTAGCAATGGAATTAGACTAAAGGTTGTATCCTGGTATTTAGTCATTCAGTTATTTCAGCATAATTAAGGCACCTGATGATTTAGATGCTATGGCAACACTGGTTTGTATGTCTGTCTAAATTTAGATGGATAAACACGGAGACTATTGAGAAAACAGGAGTGCAAAAAACAGGATACATAGACCATTTGAAAAGCATAAGAAACCAAATATAGCCTACAAAAATAAACAACCCTAAGTGAATTAATAGATCTTAAAAACACTTAGTAAATCATACTAGAACGTTCATAGAAAGTGTTTGAAGTGTCTTGCACAAGACCAAAATGGCAGTATTATATCCATTGCATTGGATTTTTACTTGTAAAATTATTATTATTTTCTAGTTTGTACTACTATATTGTGACCTGAATAATCTTGACATATTAGAGATTCAATTTGATGTACGGCATTGACCCATTTACCCACAAATGCTTAACAGGGTCCGTAGAGTCGGAGTTTTCCAGGACCTCATTGAGAGCTGTGTTTCCATTTGAGGAGAGACCCATTTTACATGGTTGAGAAAAGACCATTTCTGTCACAGCCATCAGAAACAGGACAGTACTAAAGTCAACACCAAATCAGGGCAAAGTTCGATCCACACAGGTCCCAGTGGAGAGTGGCTCCGTGCGACGGCTCCGTGCGACGGCTCCGTGCGACGGCTCCGTGCGACGGCTCCGTGCGACGGCTCCGTGCGACGGCTCCGTGCGACGGCTCCGTGCGACGGCTCCGTGCGACCTTTAAACCAGGCCAAAAAATTGACTTCCAAAACAAACAGAGGAGTTTTCACAACAGCACAGAGCCCAGGCCTGGAGCAGGGCCAACAGGAGGAATACAGGGAGTCCTGACCAGGAAAAACAGGACCAATCCCAAGACTGATATTCTCTCTGATCAAAAATGTATACTTTCTATTTCTTGAAAGTTCCACAGTATGGCATTAAATGTATCCATCAGTTACTGGTCATTTTATTGTTCAAAAAACTCTTACTGTGAGTGAGGTCAGTCCTCACAGATCTGATGACCTGTAACTTGGTCAGATTACAATTGAAATTTGAAAGTTTTCTTGGGATCCCTTGGGCTTTACAAAATAATGCAAATAGGCAGACAATGACTGTAAGTCAATGACAATGTAAAGAGTACTTGATGCAGTTCTCAACACACTACACATGACTGGTAGAGCAGTAGAGCAAAGTTATTTTGAGAGGACAATACCACATGTGCCCTTGGATTAACCCGATGAGAACGACCTCATGTCCAGAGGCCATGTCTGATCACATTAACTCTCATTTTAAAATCCTAATTGGTTTTCACCCTTTTTCCAAAACATGTGACATATGGACTTTGGGGAATTTTCCTTTTTATAAATGTCATACTGTGGAATATTTTAAGCAAATCATGCATGAATGAGGGCTTATAGTGACTAGTTTCTACCAGAAAAGCTACAAAGTACTCCTTTAAGTTCTTCAAGTACCCAGGAACAGAAGAAAGAGGACCAATATTTAAACGGCTAAAAACAAATAAAAATCACATGCATTTTAGAACAGGTTTGCAAATTCTCACCATCGCAGCCATTCACATACAAATATGTTATTACTCATTAACATAATTGGCGCATTTCTAAGAATCACCTTTTTTCTCAATTCTCAACTCTGAGTTTATATCATGTTTATTATAAGATTATGGCCTAGATTTCAATGGAAAATGTGCCATAAGTGTGTCATGGTTTGGCACTTGGGAGCTGCTTGAATCCAGGTTAAGACCAGAACAGAATTGGGCTGAGGAGAGGCAGGTTGGACGGCCTTTGAATAAACTGACGTCAAAATAAATAGGGCACATGGAAAATGGAACAGGGCTCAATACATATAACTGCCTCAAAATAGAAACTGGGCTATGACCTCAAAGCATAATTTATTTTCCCATTATAATCACTGGAGGTCTGTATTTGTCCTGGCAGAAATGTTTCATAATATGGCATTACACTTTTCTAAATCCACAGAGATAAGGTCAGGTTACCAAGCCAAGTTGCAGGTCAGATCTGTGGCGCGGCGACTCCACACACAGTCAGAATGCATGTTTTTTCAAGGGGGCTTGGGAAGGGGGCTTCCCAACAAAACAATAAAATCTCCATGGAGACAAGCCAGTGGCAGAACCCCCACCAGAAAGGTTAGATAGTGCACCTTTAAGTGTATGAGTAATTTTCTTCTCATTTAGTTGGTAAATTGGATAAACTTTGTAAAGGCCCGGATATTAAAATGGTACAAGACTTACATTTTAGAGTGGATTTGGAGTAACTGAATAAAGTTTTGGTTGGCCTGGGAACATCTTGGGGTCCCACCAGAGGAGCTGGAGGACGTGTCTGGGGTGATGGAAGTCTGGGAGTCACTGCTTAGACTGCTGCCCCCGCGACTCGGCCCCGGATAAGCAGAATAAAATGGATCGAATGGAATGAATAAAGTTACTAGCTTTCAATGCTCATAATTGAAAGAAAGTGATTTTCTACACTGACCTAAAACATGCTCCGTGGACTAAAAAATATTTGGCATCAAAAATGAAGAAAGTACAACATTTTGACACCTTATCTCTTCACAAAAACAATCCAAAAGACAAAATCAATAAAACAGCTGAGGAGCCCACTTGACCTTTGACCCAAACATTCAACAACAAGTCTCCAAAAGCTAACACAGATTCCTTGGGGTCAGGAAAGAGCAAAACTGTCCAGTACGCCGACATTCGCTCTTTCGTTTGAGTTTTCACAAATGTAAAAATAGCACTCATGGCCCCTGCAGCTCTGACAGGCCAGTTATCATCTGATTCATAAAATATATAGATGCAGCAATGATACGCATAACCGCACGAGCAAACAGCACTGTAACGAGTAGCGAAGAATGTCCTCTTTATGCATTCACCCGGCGATGGTAAGCCGTTATTGTAGTCACACGCACAGACATATTAGACAAAATAACTGAGAAGGTCTTGCCTAAGGACACAATGACAGATTTTGATCCTGAAGGGAATTAATCTTCTTACGTTCAGATTGATGGATAAGTGCCCGTACCATATCAAAAGTTACACAGTGCGGGTTTAAAGATGTCACCTCCTCAAAAACATACACAGAGTTTAATCTGTCTAAGCTCAAAATGCTCTGTTCCACCTTGTGATGTCATGTAGTGGTAGTTTTGAAGTTAATGCCAAACTTTTACCTTTAAAGAGATGGGTTCAGAAGAGGTTGGTAATTCCAGGTCTGAAATCATCCAAATGATTCTAGTGAAGGTGTATGGAGTTTAAAAAACAGAGTGAAGCACTTCCTGTATTACCACATGACATCACAAGGTGGAACAGAGTGTTTTCTGTTTGAGAGAAGAACTCAGCCTAAATATGGAGGAGTTGTGTGTTAAACATGTGTGAAACAAAACAACTCCAGGTCTGTTTTTGATGAGGAAACAACATTATAACATGGATCAGAAAATAGCGTATAATGGGCCCTTTAACATGTAATAAATCCTGATGTCTGGAACTGATTAGACTGTAAATCTTTTAGCGCTTCAACCAAGAACTACAAGTGCCAGAAAGCAAAAGACCAGTAATATTATTCTTACCTCACATGATGGTAGTCAATGCCAAATCGAACTTATAAACACGTCCTGAGTTTTACAAGCTACTAACTATACCAATTATACTGCAGTTCATATGGAAACTTACTGTTGCGTTTTAGCTAGACCTACAAAATGCACTTACATAATTTAACACGGTTTCTTCCATCTGGCAAACAGACAAAGTAAATGCCAATAAAACCCAAATGAAGATGAAACATGGAGCACTGGCAGGTGATGAAGGCACTTGTTTCATTGGACATTTATCTGTGCTCCTAACCAGCCTCATGACAGCCAAACGTGGTTATAAAAGTGAGTGGAGCGCGAAGAGGACACAGCCACCATCTGCTTGTGTTGAATGAGAATCAGGGACTTGGTTTGAGCAGGTATAATGAGTATTTGGGCACTCAGAGGAACACCATAGGGCTCAACCATTTGGGAATGATTGATTGAATAATAGTGATTTCTCTGACAAGCATCGCAACTTGATTCACAGTTTATCGTTGGATTCTGTTCAAACTTCATATTTTAATGCAGCTAGAAGAATTGACAAAAGAGAAACTGACAAACTAATACAAGAATCACATTTTAGTACATGTTCATACATATCTAAACAACAGGGTTAGCGGTTTTTTATGCAGCATAAGATGATATTTTGTTGTTTGTAGAGAAAATTATGGTACTTAAAAAATTGCAGCCTTTGCGATTCTTATAATCCTGATAAGACATTTTAAACAGAGCAGGTAAGTGTAGAGAGCAGCATTAGGAAAGGTATCTCATTTAAGTGTACGTCAAATCACTACTATGCTGCCTAGCCTTAGCATTAATCAATGTAAAACAACACACTAGTCTAGAGTTGCAAGTTAATATATATTTTTTGTGGTTGACGAGTAAAATTTTAAATAAAAAAGTATAGCAAATGGTAAATGGTCACGTTTTTATGACGCTTTTCCACCTTCAAGGCACTCAAAGAGCTGTACACCAAGGAACCACTCACCCATTCACACATACATTCATTCACCAGCGTATGCAGACATAAGGCACGATGGGGGTTAAGTGTCTTGCCCAAGGACACGACTGCATTCATCTGGGGAAGCTGGAATCACATTGCCAACCTGTGGGTCAGTGGATCTGATCGCTCAACCAATTCGAACTGCCAACCTTTTGATCAGTGGACAAATGCTCTGCCAACTGGGCTGCACAGTTAAGTAAGTACGGGAAGTAGCAACTGATTTTATTTATTTTTTTGCATTGATAATTCTATATTCCCTTCTGTTTGACTTCTCCCAATTCCAAATTTTTTTTAATAAAAATGTATTGGTAGTGTTAATAAGAATTCATGTTATCAACAGGCACCAGTAACTTTCCTTTGACTTGGACTTGGTTAATGTATCGGCATGCTTTGACCCTGTAGAAATAAAAGAACACCATACCAGAGATTTTCTTTCCAAAACTCATTTAATTGCTGTCTTATTTAATAGACTTGCAGACCACAAGAAGCCATGTGATGACAGCTCATTCAACTCCAATACAAAATATTTTGCCAGGGGGATAAGATTAGGGAATCAAGACCTTTCCATAAGTGTTGGAACATGTAGAAATGTTAGCATACTGGCATGATTAGCTGATACAGTATGTAGGTCTGTCATCATTACTATATCCACTTATTGTTCAATACATGAAAGCTGGAAACATATTTTGGCCTCAGTATTTATCATGTGGACCTTTTCTTAACAATAATGGGGAGATCGTTCTTATTTTTGTTGTAATACAATAGGATTTGAGCTGCAGAAGGTTGAATGAGTAACTTTTATTGCTTCATTTCTGCCGTTTATGTGTTAGAGCTCATGCCTTTTAATGATACAGTATATTTTAAAATGGGTTTACTGGGTTTATCCTGCTTTGTGTCAGTGGCATGAAGTAGTTGCAATATTATCGTTTATCGCTGCATATCTTTATTGTTTGTTATCGTCACAGGTCTAACAGTACACCGTTTACTTTTGACGCCACTTGGAAAAACTATTTTTTGATGAATCACAAAGGTCAAAAATTTGCCAAGTTTAAATCCACATTGTCCAGCCTCACCAAACATAGACTGAGGCTCCATTTCCTAAAGACATTGTAAGGAAACCAGCGGAAGTGTCAGACAAAGATGCATTATGGGTGAGGACCGCAGGGAGGGTCTGCATTGTTGTCCACATGGAAACTTTACTGCTGGACATCCAAGAGATAACCCACAGTCCAGATAACAACTCCACACATGCAACAGTGTGTGCAGGAAAACTGGAATCATGACAAAATCCTCTCAAACGCACTGGAAAAAACGGGAGTGGTCCATAATATTTGTAACAATACTGTACCAGCGGTTTGTTTCGGACATGTGTTTGTTTTTTCCAAGAACAATATTGTAATGAACTTTTGCTCCTGAGGGCTTATCGTGTGAGTAAATATTTAGCAACACATTCATTCCTTGTAATTGTTTCCATTCGGTACACTGTTAAACTGAGATGATCGGTCTGGTTTTGAAGAGGTCAAGCTAAACAAGCGTCATAATCTGTGTAGTTTTGTGGTTTTGACTTCCATGTTACGAGATTATGAAATATTGCTAAGAAAAACTACATTTTTTTGCAGTTTGACACTAGAATATGTAACACTAGTCTTTATTAGTCTTTATTCATCCACTCAGTGATGGTAAGCCTCTATTGGACTCACACACACACACACACACCCCCACACACACACACACACACCCCCACACACACACACACACACACACACACACACATTCACATTAGTCAAGGTGGGTGAAGTGTCTTGTCTAAGGACACAGTGACAAAACTTGGTCCCTGCAGGAATTAATCCTCTAACCTTGGGATTGGTGGTTAAATGCTCTAACCATTGTGCTACTTGGAGACCGCAAGTGGTGCCCCTCCCATCACTAAAGTTAAACAGTGCAGGTTTAAAGGTCCTATATTACACAAAAGTGAGTCTTGTGATCTTTAAGGCAGTTGTATGGATATTTATTGTTAAAAACGGGTTTTATGTTTGTTTGGGTTTTTTTGTTTGTTTTTTATTGGGAATTATTGGTTATTTTTTGTCAGTACGATAAGACTCATTACAGATGCAAACCAAGTACTGCTGTTTATTTATTGCAATTCTTGGCATTTATCAATATCATACATTTCAGATTTTGTGGTTTAAATCTGCTCTCGGGTTATTGCGTCAGTGGCATAAATTAGTTTCAATATTATCATTAATCATCTGTATTTACTTAAGCAATATATCGAACTTCAAAGTTTGTTATTGTGACAGGCCTATATGGCATTAAATATTCTATGACGAGAAGCAGGTGAGGCCAAGTTACAGGTCAGATCTGTGGGGAGTCAAGCATGCTTACAGTAAAATGCATGGTTTTCTATGCATTTTAAAGCAATAAAAAATAAATAAATACAAGACAGATAGCTTTAATGGCATACTCTGCAACATTACAGGCAAATCTTTAAATATTATGAGCGTGGATTATCAGCAGACTTGTGTGTTTTGATGCCGCCGTGTCATGCGGTGCACAGGTCTATATCCTGCTGTAGTGCGAGGAGTGGGAGGACTAATGAAGGGTAATTAACACTGAGCCTCAGTCACCACAGGAGTAACACAGAGACTGCATTTGCATCTTAGACACAAACAAGACCTGCTCCAGATGCACCTGTCAAGTTTAGACTTTGAGATTATAATTATTTGATACATGCTCAAATCATAGTGTCTTCTACAGTTTAGTTGTCAAGACACTTTTAAATGTTATGCTGCTTATACCAAAGTGCACATGGAAACTAGGGCTGGGGGATCTGACCAAAAATAAATAAATAAATAAATACTTTTTTTTCCTCCTATACTGATCACAATGTTGGATTCAATTTGATTTTGTTAAAAAAATAAAAAATAAAATCTGTACAATTTTCATAAACAAAACACTTATTGCCATGTTAAAGAAAGAAAGTCTGGACTCTGCTTCAAACCACATGATTTTACTAACAGAGGATTGGCTATACAACTTTTAATTCAAAATTCAAAATTATATGAACAGTCTTAATGCAAACTATGTGTTCAAATGAAACTTTAGCTACTGCCCACAGTGGAAAGTAGTGGAGAAAGGGGGAGCAGGGCATCCAGCATAACCACCTGTGTTACTTTTTGAAAATCCTGAAGATCATTGGTTGATTTTGCTGAAAAATGATAAGGTTATAAATGTGCTAATTACAAATATAAACTTGTTTGGTTTAGACTTACAATATCATCGCCTATTAAAAACATGTCCCTTATATTATAGAAGACTTCATTCATCAAATACATGCGACTATACAGCATAACTCTATCATTTCCAACTCTTAGGTCTAAAATAATTGTAAAGCCTTGTCATAAACGCAATTTTGGAGTGCATATATTAGTTCAGAAAATATTCAAACTACAAACTACATTATTGAAACTCATATCACTGATCAAATATCTAATCTATATATAATCTTTAAAATATAAACACGGAAATGAAAAACAGCAGCTACTGAAAGTGAAATAGACAGATGCAGTCGAATGAATCAATAATTAGTTCACAATAAAAGGCTGGATGCTCTTATTACACAAACATTCATCAAAACAATTCCAGTGAAGCAAAAATAATGTTGAGAAGTCACATTACCTCATACAGAATTACAAGGAAAGGTGTGATCAGTACCAGCCTGTGGTAAGGACTTAGCCGGGCCCGCTTGTTTCGGGCCATTGAGATAAAACAACAATGGGCTTTACGAGGAAATCTCCAACAGCAGTAGCTCCTGTACAGACAAAAAGACCTAATCTTTTTCATCAAAGAGCGAGTTAAATAAACAGGGTCCTACTAGGAATGTGAGGAAGAGGAGGAAGCACAGAGAGATGGGAGGTCAGAACAACACCAAGGAATTATTAACACATTTATACATTTATCTTGGTGGATGGAGTTTAATCTTTACATAGTACAGCTTTAAAGTCTGTAGTTGCAAAGATAAGGTTGCCCAATTTGAAGAAAAAACAAACCGTCTTTTACCAGATTAACTTTAATTGTAATTCTGATGTTAACTGTTTGAGTACTGTTGTACTGTCCTAATGTTTACTTGACTAACAGACATAACCCAAATCTATAGAGAAGTAAATAAAGAATAGTCAAATTAGGTTTGCTTGAAGTTTGTAAAAGGTGTGGTGTTCTTTTGTCAAGATATGTTCACAATGAAATTAAAATTATCTACGGTAATTGTTTGAGGAAACATATGACATTTCTCCTCATCTGTGTAATCTAAGGCTGCAGCTATCGATTATTTACTTTGATTAATTGTGTAATCTATTCATTTTTAACCTGCTGTAAAATATCCTTAAAAGCATATTATTAGTTGTTGTTCTTTTTTGTGTTATGGTTTATAGTTGAAACAAATAAGTACCGGTAGGTTTTTTTTCTGAAATAACACATTTATTCTTAATTGCACAAAAAACAAAAATATTTCATTTCTATTATAGACAGATCAGATCAAAATGTCCCTAGAATATTTATAACCAATTTACTGTACAGAATGTACACAGGCCACATTAAATGTCAACTACAGTTACAGTTTCTATTAATTTATTTCATAGAAAATAAAGTTTTATGACTTATCACTTCACCAAAGATAAAAGTTAACATGTGTTTTTCCTGCCGTGCTGTACTTTGAGCTCATTGAGTCATTTTGCAGTGCTAGGGCCGTGTGCCGTTTGCTTTAGGCTCTGGGTCTTCACCTCTTCTCACGATTTTTGATGAGATCGGTCTGGCAGCCCTACGAGGTTTGGAGTTAAAATGCCATATAAAATGGCAATACCCTGCTTTGTTGCACGCTATGGAAAATATAAATTGTTTTGGTTGCCTGGTGGAAATATCTCCAGCACAGAGAGTTTATTCCTAGACCTACTTTCTGGGTTAATTTGGTGCATTGGGTCACTCCTGCCATGCACCACATGGGAACATTCTCCATTACTTTATTTTTGGAGGACAACCCAAATTTCAGAAATACCTCCCCCTCTGTTGCTTGTTCCAGTCTTGTGCAAATGACTTCCAACAACCGTTCATTTGGGACATTCCTCTAAACTGCACCTGTCTACGGAAACCTCTGAGGTTCAAATGAGATACAGTTGGTTAAAAGGGTCAAGGCGGGTTGGGCCATAAATAAACTATAGATATTTTAAGCTTGAGACCACTGGTCAAACTATTAAAAGGCCCTATATCATGTAAAAAAAAAAACCTCACAAGAGCTTTAAGCCATGTTACCTCCTCAAAAACATACTCAGGGTTGTGTCTGTGTCTGTCTACATGTTCAAAGCTCAAAATGCTCTGTTCTACCTTGTGATGTCATGTAGTGGTAGTTTTCAAGTTCACAGCTACTTTTTACCTTTAGTTCAGTAGAGATCGGCAATTCCAGGGCTGAAATGATCCAAATGACTCTAGTGAATATCTATGGAGTTTAAAAACACATTGGAGCATTTCCTGTATTACCACATGACATCACAAGGTAGAGCAGAGTTGGTGTAAATGAGCAGGATTTGTGTGTCAGACCTTAACCTTGAAATTCATTTTTTAAAAGATAAAACCGACCAATCCAAGGAAAAACGTTTTTTCTAATATGGCCCAGCCCTATCTGACTCTTGCCAAAACGTGACAGCACATCTCTGTGGAACAAGCTCCCCATGTGAGTGACAGTGATCATGATGGAGTTGACACCAGTTCAACGCCAGAAAAACATTTGGTGCAGCATTTTGTCATCATCTCATCTTTGATCTGGGCTCATGCATTTGCTAAAACAGGTCATACATGTCGGGGCAGGGGGAGTCTCTCTGCTCTGGGAATTTCACTGTGAACAAAACTTTAAGGAAGAGTTTAACACAGTTCTACAGTAAGATTTTACAGAGGCTCAGAGGAGAGTGAAGCGAGACGAGAGAGGGGGAGACAGGGAGATGGAGAGACTGAGAAAGAAAGAGAGGTAGAGAAGAGAGGAGATAGAGAGAGAGGGTAGAGATAGAGCTAGAGTGAGAGAAACAGAGGGGGGAGAGATATAGAGACAAGAGGGAGGACAGAGACATAGAGAATAGAGAAGAGAGAGAGACGGAGAGGAGAGGAGAAGGAGAAGAGAGAGAGAGGGAGAGAGGTATTAAGAGAAAAAAAAGATTCAGAGAGAGAGACACACAGAGAGCCAGAGAGAAAGAGAAGAGAAAGAGACAGAGAAAGAAGAGAAAGAAACAGGAGAGTGACAGAGAAAGGAGAGGAGCGATAGATCAAGAGGACAGAAACAGAAAGAAAGACACAAGGAGAGACAGAGACAAACAGAGAGAGAGCGAGAGAGACAGAAAGAGAGAAACACACAGTGAGAGAGTAAGACAGAAGAGAAAGAGAGAGAGGAGAGAAACAGAAAGAAAGAAAGACACAAACAGAGACATAGAGAGACAAAGAGACAGAGAGAGACACACACAGACAAAGAAACACACAGAGAGAGAAGAGAAAGAGAGACAGAGAGAGAAAGAAACAGAGAGAGAGAGACAGAGAGAGACACCGCATATGTCACACAGAATACATCTGGTATGCACATATTATTAGTACTAATTCAGTACACAAAAGACCATGTTTCCCTAAGTAGATATTGTATTATTATTGCTAGTTAAACACTACCACAGATTGAGTGGGCTATATATGGGTGAGGTGTCTTGCTCAGAGGAACAATGGTAGCAGCTATAAAGTCCAAATTCACATTCATAACACAAAACCATTGGTACTATGCTTTTTCCAACTAACAGAATACTGGCACGATGTACAAAACTTCATTGAGAAAAAAACATTTACGAGAGAGACACCATCTAAACGAACTATACCAATATCAAAGTACCAGACTTGATGAAAAATACTTGTCAGTCTATCTCTTTAAGAACATTCCCGTCATGACATCCAAGCATTTTAATTGGGAAACCCTATATTTAGCTTTCCTCTATTCAACCATGTTACGTCATCTTCCATAGAAAGCCTACGCTACAACAATAAATACCAGCCTGATTGTTCAGTGATGGCTTATTTTCATAGGTAATGTCAACATATCTGGCAAATTCTCTATGGTCTAGTCCCCATAATAACTTCAACACTTCTGCTAGCTTAACTTTAGCTTCCCAGCACAATCCGTTCCTGGGACTTGATGACCTGACTTGGCAAAAAACACAATCCCCATGGAAACGAGATGCAATCAGGAGGAAGTCGGATGCTGCAAGGTGAATAATTCATGTGAGATTATGAGGGGATAGAAGAGGGGCTCAGTAATAAGAGGTAAAGTGTGAGTGAATCACAAGTATTAATTGGACCTTAGAGACAGACTGAACAATCCTATTATTAAAACATTAATAATCTAATGTATCTAAAGTCCACATTTTAAACTCTTCCAGAAGAATTGACAAAAAGACTGAAATATGAACTGACACTCTCATACAGGAATCACATTTCAGAGCACGGTTGTACAGATATAAATTACAGGGTTAGCAGTTCTTATGGAGAAAAAGTCATATTCTGCTACTTCAAAGACTGCAGCCTTTGCCATTTGCTAGTTGTGTCCATACAAATTCTGATCACAATTAATCTTGCAGCCCTACAAAACACACTGGGTTTAATCTCAGCTGTAATCTTTAGTGCACATTTAAATGGCACAGGCAGGTCAGACGCTGCTAATTGCTTTATAAAAATTGCATAAAAAAGTGTGAAGAAAAGAAAAAGAGAAAAGATTTGACTAGGAAATCCCATTGCAACATCTGTGCAAATTCTGTTCCAATCAAATCGTTAATAATCAGTCTAGGTCTTTTTAATCCACAATCTTCAGACAGTAAAAGCATGGCGTTTGGAGTAGAGTCCAAAATTTGGAGAACTAAAGTTGACTATTTTTGTGTTAGCCTCTCTTGTTAGTTAGATGAATAATGAAAAGCAATTTCATTTAGTTTTATAATGAAAGGTGTTAATAGAAACATTCAAAGCAAGGAAATAATAATATTTAGCCCAGCCCAACTTGTATTTGAATTCCAGTTCACGTGTTTTTCTTTTATTACTATAATTACTAAATAACCTACTACATTGGCTGAAATGCATCTAGCCTCACTCACATCATAACCATTGGCATTTCTAAGGTTACTTTCAAATGTAAAATCCCAGTGGTGGTTTGCTAACACCAAAGCAGAGATTACTCAAGGCAGCCACAAACCACAAGTCCAAGGCCACCCCAAATACAGGGATTTCAGCCCAGCGCAAAACATGCAGAGTGGAGAAAATCCAAATTATGAGGCATTATAAAGCACCAATGAACATGGATTAGACTTTGGAATGTTGTAGAGAATTTTGGGGCGTAGTCAGGGGTCAGAGGAGGTCTATTTAGGGGACCATCATCTCTGCTTTGCAGCCAAATTTGAAGCAGCTGGGATGAGAATCAGCTCCTTCAAATCCAAGCTCATGGTTCTTGACCGGAAAAAAGTGGCTTGCCCTCTGCAGGTCGGCAAGCTACCTTGCCACTCAATCTACTGATCAATCTACGTTCTTACCCTCAACTATGGTCATGAGCGTTGGCTAATGACTAAAAGGACAAGAGCTCTCTCAGAGATAGGGTGAAGAGTTCAGTCACACGGGAGGAGCGTGGAGTAGAGCTGCTGCTGAGGTGACTTGGGCATCTGTTCCAGATGCCTCGTGGAGGTCTCCCTGGGGAGGTGTTCTGGGCATGTCCCACTGAGAGGAGGCCCCGGGGAAGATCCAGGACACGCTGGAGGAACTATGTCTCTCAGCTGGCTTGGGAATGGCTTAGGATCCCACTGGAGGAGCTGAACGAAGTGTCTCGGGTGAGGGAAGTTTAGGAGTCCTTGCTTAGACTGCTCCGCAATTTGACTAGTTCTAACAGGAAAACCATGCAATGAAGGTGCTGCATCTGGTCTTAAAAACAGAACTAGGTAATTTTGCTAGGTAACAATTACCATGCTAACAGTGCACTTCCTGATACCCAGACGATAAAATCCTTTAGTACAAAGTTTGCTCAAAATACCTGGGAAAAAATGTGGTACAGGCCCTTTAACACCTATTGTAGCTTTTCACTCCTCAAATAAACCTTAAGCAAACTTAGTATGAGTTGTGTTGATTTGAGTACTCCAGTTTTAAATGATCCAAGTAGCCATTCATAGCTCTGAAAATAAACGCTTATATAAAATTAATGGGACAGTATTTATTTACTGATAAAATGCCTAAAATGGGATAATAAGGTTCATATTTTGCTGGGAGCAGTGCCAGGTGACTTGCTGATTTTTCCGACCTCTTTCCCTCATAAATCCAGAGTTATGGCAGGACGGAGGAGGGCAGCGCTGGAGAGGAACCAAAATAGCATCATCTGATCTCCGTTTGATAAAACTTTTCCACTGCCTCTGCACAAGAAAAAGAGATCCTGTAAAAGCAGAGTCAAAAAGAAAGACTTATCCAATCCATCAGGCCTGCAAGATTAATCGCATTTTGAATTAACTCAATTACCAAAAGTCAATTTTGGATATTTTTACCAAATCGCTCAGTCCAAACATCCATTGCTACATAAACCTTTTTACGACCACAATTTGGACTGAAATGCGTCTAGCTCTGTGTAAAAAGTATATTTAAATGGAACTAAACTAAAACTTAAAACCTGAATTGACCAAGGACAGCTGACTGATTTGCATATATACAAAATTAAATATCTTGTATGTTTAAAAGGGAAAGAAATGCTAGCCCTGTAGTTTTGACCTCTCTACAAACATGTTTTGAAATGCCTGTGATTCTTGTATTGCTTAAGCAGTTCATATTTCAACCGTCTCTCAAATGTTAATGCTCCTGAATATGCTTAAAATGTGCACCTTAACATAAGCCTGACTTCAAAACATCTACTGCAAATCTAATCACAATACTCACCACAAAATGTCCTATTCTATATTATTCCTACATCATCCGGTTCGAGTTTGAGTCGATCTTTGTCACGTGTCTGGTATCATATGATTGAAACCTGAATTGCGAGACAGCAGTAAACACAGACAGGAGCTGATGCCAAAGTTATAAACGCCACACTACATCATTCAGTTTGGGAATCCACAACCGCCCCCATGTGATCAGGCTAAATATAGAGCGACCCAGGTCCTCAAGGTCCATTACTGTAACATCTTCACATGTTTACACGAAAATACAGTTTTAACAGCGCTACAAAACCAAAACAAGATATACCCTGAAGAGCGTCAAAACACTCACGGGCTGTAAATAGTTTTCATGTTTTGGTGATGGAAATCAAGTATGTAGTAGTAGGGAGTAGTAGGTAGTAGTAGGTAGTAGGGATGGGACGATATTAAATTTTAGACTCACGATTATCGTGGCCAAAATAATCGTGATTAACGATGTTATCGCGATAATTATTAACCTGTTAACGTTCCGACGGCCCGGGCCTACTTTACAACTTTACAGCAATGTACATACACTTCTGCGTCACCCGCACAAACAATCTACACATCAAATGAAAGCTGCGGCGCTCGTCTTTCTGGATATGCAAACCATTTTCACCTGCAACCACCACAGTGCTGACAGGAAAGGCGTTTTTACAGAAAAGTCACAAAGTGTGAATCTGGACTTCACTTACCATTGAGCGCTCTGGTTCTGTCAAACGTCAACATATTCACACAAAGTTGGTCTCTTTTGTTCCGTAAAGGTCCAGAGAATATAATCCAGTCAAGAAATTATGTCCACAAAATAAGACCCTCCATGTCCAATCTGCTGCAGGAAAGTGAAATCTGTGAAGTGCTTGTTGCGCCGGAAGTGACGCAAGTGCCCGTTGACGAACACTTAATTTTTTTAATTAAGGCACTTTGGTGAATTGGGAACTGAGCAGAAATGTGTGCATAATGGCGCATTTTACGCACTGTTGTTTTGCGTTTTAAACATGACGAAACGGACAAACCAAAGGGAGTACGTGATCGAGGACACTGTGGATGTTTGTTAAACTAGAGACATCTCTGACCCGGAGCGGTTCATGGCAAAGAGTAAAGTGGACTCAGGAGTAAAGGACCTTATTTTTTGATGGATTGGATGCTGTTCTCGATCGGTAAGCGTGGTTTATTCTGCTATTGACTTTATTGTAGGTAAAATATACCGTTAATAATCGTTATCATTGCTTCTGTGCACATAGTGCGCATTCGGACCATGCGCTCTGACACATTTGTGTTCAGCTGTATGAATTAGACTTAATTTGTCTATTGTTTAAAAGGTGTTGTTTTATTCTGCAGTTTGCATTATTGTAGGTAAAAATCTAAGATATACACACATTAGCGTCTCATCTGTGCGCACGGGTGAGGCGCACTGGTACGTGCCTGTGGAGAGTTACAGATCAGACTTTGTTTATTGTTGATATCTGACAGAATATAGTTCAGACAGAGATAAACACAGAAGCTACAAGTGTCATTGCTATGTCAGAGTGAGCAAACACCAGAACTAACATCTAAACGTTGTATTGGAAATGGAAACATGAGGCAGTGTGGTGCCGTACGGGCGATTATAATCGTGTGCGATGATCGCGATTATTAAAAAATGCCACGAACGCTTAATTGCGGACCTTTTTTATTGCAATTAACGATATTAGCGTATATCGTCCCATCCCTAGTAGGTAGTAGTAGGGAGTAATAGGGAGTAGCAGGGAGTAGTAGGTAGTAGTATGTAGTAAGTAGTTGTACCATGTAGTAGTATGTAGTAGTATGCAGTAGTATGCAGAAGTAGTAGTAAACAGTAGTAGTACTAGTAGTAGTAGTAGTAGGCAGTGGTAGTAGTAGCAGGCAGTAGTAGTAGTAGTAGTAGTAGTAGGCAGTAGTAGTAGTAGTAGAGGCAATAGTAGAAGTAGGCAGCAGTAGTATTAGGCAGTAGTAGTAGCAGTAGTATCTAATAGTATGTAGTAGTAGTATGTAGTGGTCTGTAGTAGCATGTAATAGTATGTAGTGGTCTGTAGTAGTATGTAGTAGTAGTAGTAGTAGTAGTAGTATGTAGTCTTCAGATCCTACAGTATGATGGGATTTTTTTCTCTCCATCAATGAAAAGGGTTAAGGGTGGGATATATTGGCAAAAAGCAATATCTGTAATTATTGCAGTATCTCAATAACAATATTCAGACAATATTTTAAAGACGAGGCTATGGAGTATTAACTGACAACAGATAAAATACTTAGCTCATAATGTTACCTTTTTGAAAATGTTATATTCGCCGAAAACAATGTACTAATGTCTTATAAGTATACTTTTTAACACTCTTGAGTCTCCCCTCCCTTCGCTCTTCGCACTAAGTCACTCCCAGCATGCATCCTGCTCGTGAAACTACTGCACATCGCATCAGGTTTGTCAAGTTGTCGTGAGAGCATGGCTGGCGTAGGCTTGCGGGCTGAACACTGCGTAGAATCTTACAGCTAAGCGTAAGGAAGGTTCAAATATGGACCGAGAGAGACCTCTAAAATACTTAAATATGCAGATCACGTCTAAAACCTCATCAGGCATGTTTTTGATGAGGGAACAACGTTATAACATGGTAAACGCTAAAGGTTTACAGAGGTTAAAGTAGCACAAAACATGAATAGACAATACAATTTCATGTTAATCGAATTTATTCTCAATTATGCTGCAAACCACATGCTTTCCATGCCACAAAATTGACTGTATACCTCTCAGCTCAAATAAAAAACACCAAGTCGATAATTAAAAGATTAGATCTCAGTTTGATTAAAATCAGCTCCATTTGATGTGATTGGGATAATGTGAGACAACCCATTTAATTCAAGGCCTATGATATAAAAAAAACTAATTTATAAACATAAACGGTATATATAAATGGACATAGCTAACGCGCTAGCCGGCATGTTCCAAATGGGAAGTGGTCATGGGCGCGCTTCCAGTTCCATCGACTCTGGCTCCAATTCACTTTACATTGAAAGATTGTCACCCCTCTCTCTGTAACTGCTGCAGTGAGCCTCAGTTTAGTCTTAAAATGTTCGTATTAACCCGCTCTACATGATCCTGGTGTTTTTATTTTGCCATTTTGTTCGTGATTCAAGATATAACGTGACTCCCGCTAGCGTTAGCAACAGATTTGATTGACAGCGTTGCTAAGGCGTTACCTTCAGCAGCCTCGCTCTGGATTGGCTCTTAGGTTGCTATGATACTTGCGGTCAAAATTCACCCCTATAACTACTAGCCTCAATGAGCTTAGTCCACTTCTTTATACAGTCTATGTTTATACCTAACATTTTGTTGCTGCTAGAAGAAAACAACACAACAATTGGATCACTCTTTTCACCTAAACTCAACCAAGCGGACGAACGCACACAACACAAAAATCCCTAAAAATCTAACTGAAAAACTTAAAAAAAACAAAAAAACAATTAGGTTAGTTAATGAGCAACTAGTTCAACCTGTAGTACAAATCCTATGGGCTCTTGTTGGCTGTGCACAGTTGGAGCAGGCATTTTTTCCCTCTGCTCTATCTTTAGTTTGAGGAAATATATCACCTCAGTGGAGTCCTGTCTGAGCTAATGAGCTGTCACAGAATGGGACTCCACACAGGGGCCCGTGGAATACATGCAGAGCAATGCCATAAGGGTCTATGTATAAGAGTGGGTTGCATCGCAGCATATGGTGATCCTGGCAAGAGTCTAGAATGAAAATTAGACTGGCTGTAATTAGACGAGAGCGCTGCCAATGGGATGCTGGGCGAACTGGAAGAGTATATTTTTGGAATCTCTTGATAATGATAATCAGAATTGCCCTTTTTGGAATATTACACAGGGTAGTTTCTGTTGTGTTTCTACTTTATCCACTCTGCATTTTTAATATAGGCAATAGACTCGATATACCAATTTAGCATATGGTCAAAACAACAATATAGTATCCCCCGCATCTTCATAGCAGTGGGTTGTAAGTGATCTTGGCGAGTGTCTATACTGAAAATTACAGCAGTTGTAATTCGATGAGACAGCTGCCAATAACGGGTGGGCGAAATTGAAAAGTATATTTTTGGAGTCCCTCGATAACAATCAGATATTTTTACAATCCAACAAAAATGTGCTAAAATTGTGCCTTGGTTGAGGTTCAAGAATGGCACGAATGTTTGGAATATTACACGGCCAGCTAGTCTTGGTTGTTTTCATGTTTTATCAACTGTACTTTCTTAATATAGTTAATAGACTTGAACGATATTCTAGATATTTTGCATATTGTCAAAACAACAATTTTGTGGGTTACATCACAGCATATGGGGTTCTTGGCCAGTGTTAGTGGTTGTTATAAAATGAGGTAGCTGCCAATAATGGGTGGGCAAAAATGGCTAAAAATATGCTTAACTTGTGTTGTAGATGTCTTGGTTGAGCTACTACTTCGGTTGTTTTTATGTCAGTTTTCTTAATATAGACAGTTGTTTTGACGATATGCAAATTTAGAATATCAATTATTTTGGTTGCATTGCAGTATATAGTGATGTTAAAGGGTCTATAATGAAAATTAGAGTAGTTGTAATCAGATCTGCCAATAATGGGCGCGTGAAATTGACAAAAAAGTTACATCTTATCATATTATCTTAGGTATGTAAATTTTATGTCTCCAGATATTTTTGCAATCCTACAGAAATTTGACAAAATAGGCCTGTAGAGTTGTGGATTCAGGTTCAAGTATTGCACAAAATTTGAATGGACTTTAAAATTAAACCCAAAGTGCAGAGAAGTAACTTGATATTTTGAATATTACACAGCTAATGTTGGTTGTTTTTAAATCTGCTCAGCTTTTTGATTGTTTTCTTACAGGACAATATATCTGATTGCCAAAACTATTTCCCTAGACTGTAAAAAGACCCACCTCTTCATTGGATTGTTGCTCGATAGCGTATGGTTGTCTCTTGGTGAGTGTTTCTAATCAGAGTGTAAGTGGTTGTGATCAGATGGGTCTGTTGCCAGTGACTGCTGCTGCTGCTTGTAGGAAGGTCTGGAGCAGAGTTAAAGTCAAACGAGAGAGGAGCGCCAGAGAGAATGAGAGCATGGGACAGTGGGAAAAGGGGATCCTCCAGTGAGACAGAGAGGTGCCCAAGTCCAACAGCTGGAGAAATATAAATGACTGTTTTTTCTTTTGTTTCTTAGGTTACATTCACACCTCGCACAATCACATCAAAACTTGGAACTAAACCTGGACTAGGACTAACCCATGTTTACTCCAAGTGTAAACACACCCCAGTTACTCAAGTTTGCACCAATATTTTCTTTTTCATTCTTTTTGAGTCTTGAGTTTTTTAGTTGAGTCTAACTAAAGTTTATGTTTTGCTATAGTGTGCCATATTTTTTAAAGTAAGATGATAGTATTAAATTTCATGAATAAAATTTAATAATTGAGATTAAACTGAGTCGGGATTAAAAGGAATTTAGGCTAACTACTTATGCCAAGCTAATAGAGCCAAACCTAAATTTTCCAATCAGTTGAAGATTTACAATTTATTATTCCAACACTAAATATATAGCTTGTCTGTTTATATCGGCTATCAGCACCTCTGAAGTGCTCTTATCATATTAGTCCAAAAAATCGGTTGGACTCTAATTCATAGCTGGAAATTAAATAAACAGTGACACAAAACACCATTTCATGTTGGTTTTCATCGAGAGAGTCCTCCCAAATGGAGTGGACAGATCTCACATCACACCAGGCTCTGTTTCCACTGGACCAGGCCTCAGTGGAACAGTTTACTGTTTGTTTGGCTTTGAGCTTTGAACAACTGCACGAAATCCAGCCCGTAAACAGCAGATTGTGGGGAGTTTATGAATCCAAGCTAGACAGAGAGAGAGAGTGTTTGGATGGTGGGGGGAAAATAGGAAAAAACAAGACCAAAATATCATCTATAAACACACTATTCCGTGCACTTGAACTAACTCAACACCAGGACTGCAGGATACATCCCAGTCCAACACAATCAAAACGAAATTGCAATTTAGTTTTTTTGGTTGTGTTTATTGCACTAAAAAACTGAAAAAGCATGTGACCTTTCTCTTTTTCACAATAGCAAAATAAAAAACACCAGGATCATGAAGAGCGGGTTAATACAAATATTTTAAGACCAAAATGATGAGCCTGAAAGCAGCAGTTACAGAGAGAAGGGCGACAGATT
The DNA here is from genome assembly GCF_009829125.3 of Periophthalmus magnuspinnatus. Classification (NCBI taxonomy): domain Eukaryota; kingdom Metazoa; phylum Chordata; class Actinopteri; order Gobiiformes; family Gobiidae; genus Periophthalmus; species Periophthalmus magnuspinnatus. The sequence continues at coordinate 17,614,628 of NC_047140.1, forward strand.
TCTAATATAAAGTGAATTGGAGCCAGAGTCGCTGGAGCCGAAAGGGCAGCCCACGATCACTTTCTGTATGGAACGCGGGGGCTAGCAGATTAGCTATGTCCATTTATATATACAGTCTATACTCGTGATATAGTTTATTATGCAAACAACAAAATACTTTCAAAGTTTTATGTATAGACTCTGCTCACACTCTTGTTAAGAAGTCCAAAAACTGACTTGTGATTTTTGTATTAGTTTAGCACTTTTCATTTCATTCTTCTTCAAATATTAGAGCTGCTGGATGCGTTTACAATTTGCAACGTGAAAACAATCTTGATTTGAAAGCATCATTTGCAAATCAAATCTGAGCCACAAAATCTGTCTCAGGTTGACTATTACAGAACGTAATTCCATAAACATTTACTTTTTGGGGAAACAAAACATTTAAAAACCCACAATCAAGTTAAATTAGGATAGTAAAATTGGATCCATGGAACAATGCCGACATGTGCCTTAGTAATCTGGCTTTTCCTCAATAGGCAAATTTAGTCCAGGGAGGAGCGCAACCACAAACAAATGCCCCAATAGCATCCTCCAAGCATCAGAAAACAAAGGGAATAGAAATGACCAGATTAACATGCAAAATATATAGTAAAATACAGCCTTTTCACAATCTATTCCATATTCTGACTGCGTCTACTGTTAACCATTAATCTGGATCCGGTGGGAGTAAAGGGTATTTCCAGTGTCTTCGGATGGGAACGGATGATCAAATTTGCAAAGCCTTGGGAAAACTGCAGGCTTTAATATCTGCTGTATTTTCCTCCCACAGTCTCCCGCTGTGAAGTCGCAAAGAAGAAATACCACTTTCCAACACATACACTCTTACACTGAGCAAACTGGTAGGTAATGTACGCATTTGACAGTTTTGGTTAGTACTTTGGCTCACCGGTACAGCATGTGCACACAAAGCGGACGTTGCGGTTCGATCCCAGCTCCAGCCAAAGCTTGCTGCTGTTGTGTCTTTGAGCTCGACGCTTCACACACTTTGCCGATGTGTGAATATGTAAACAGAGATTGCAAAAGCTAAGCAGGGTTGGGGTCTGGTTAGTACAAGGATGGGACGCCGATGGGAATATCAGGTGCAACGATGGAGCAGCATTGGGTCTAGCGCAAACTGTTGACGTGTCCTTAGGCAAGACACTTCACCCACATTGTCTAGTATGAATGTAGTGTGCGTGAGTGTTAGTGGCGATCGGAGAGGCAAAAAAAACGCAGATTGCCAGTCTTGCGTTGCTTTTTTTCAGTCTATCCCAGGACAGCTATGATAGTAAAGTAGTAATAATGGCTTCCCCTCACCAAAAAGTAACTGAATGAGTACTGCAATGCAATGAGTGTCCAAAAAGTGCACTAGAAAATGTCTTTCTCACTGAAGCGCTTAGGATGCCTAGAAACAAGCTATACAAACAAAATCCATGGCATTAGAAAAACATCATAAAACCACCTCCCAACAAAACATTCAATCACATACTTAAATAAACAGATCAGCTAACGCATACGTGACCTGAACTGTTGTATGAAACATAATTAGTTGGCAGATGTCCAGTATAATAACAAAATAAACTGGTCCATATTGACACTGGCATCACATCTGATTAAGGAACAATAATGGTAAATCCTCTCACGCTAAAATTAGACATTTACAAAGCCCACATTCATTCATACAACAGAGCGCTCTATAGATAGCCTCATAAGGAGCAGAACACCCACTTTCACTCGGAGAAGACTTCTTTTGGCTCAGTTTGTTAGACGTCTGAGAGCTGCTATTTATAACTTTACTCCACGAGACGAGGGACACTTCATGTTTTTAGTGACGCTGGGAGGGGAGAGACAAGGAGAGCATTGTATATAGCACTGAAACAAATGCAAACTGTTTGGTTTAGATGAAGGAGGAAACGGCTGTTCACTTTTACTTGCGATATATTTTTCATCTTATTCATTTATTTGTTCATTTGAGCAACTAATGGCAAATGGTCACAATTTTATATAGCGCTTTTCCACCTTCAAGGCACTCAAAGCAGTTTACGTCAAGGAACCACTCACCCATTCACACACACATTCATACACCAGTGTGCACAGACATTGGGGGCAAGTTAGGTTAAGTGTCATGCCCAACGACACAATGGCAGGAGTCATCTGTGGGAGCTGGAATCGCACCGCTCAACCAGTGATGTTTATGTCGAGAGGAGGGAGCAGTTTTGTGTCAATTTTAATGGGCACAATTAGCAAATCAAAGTTCGTCAGTTCATATTTTTATCTATTTGTCAATTCTTTTGGATGCGTTTAAAATGTGATCTTTGAACAGAATCCCATTATTAAAACGTAAATCACAAATCTAATCGCAGTGCTCATCAGATAAATTGCAATTAGACATTTTTTCCCAAATTGTTTTGCCCTACTCTTAATTATTTCATTGCCATCTTATAACTATTACACTTATTTCTGAGTGCTTTGTGATGAGTAATTTCCCTGATGGACCAATAAAAGTTCAAGTTGTTGTTTCACTTTAATATAGATGTGTCTTGCCCAGGGACACAACAACTACAGACAAGATTTGAACTTGTGATCTTCTGGTTGGAGGGTGAATGCTTACAGACACCACCACACCAACATCTCGTATGAACTTTATACTGCAGAGAACACGGAAAATCGGAAGCCCCAAGGTTTATATCATATTCACAACTGCATGAGCCACTTGTCCTTGCCTCTCAGAATTCCTTTGGCAGATCTCTAGTATTTATTTACATAAATTATTTTTTTGGGCACAGCAGAAGGAGAAGTAAAGCAGAACCACCCTGCACAGCTAAGCTAACATGCTTCTATTTCAAAACAGCACTGTTTCAGATGCTTTCTTCTAGGTTTCAGATCAATAATCATTTTTTAATTCGATGTAGAAAGTGGTCAGTGCCTTTATTGTCCCACAAACCCAAATATACTTGAGAAAAAAATAATGTAATGTGTAATCCTAGTTAGGGCTGTCACGATAACAAATTTTGATGTACAATGTATTGCTGAAGTAAATGTAGACGATAAACGATAAAACTGAAACCAAACCATAAAGCAGAATGATTCACCAAAAAAAAAAAAAAAAAAAAAAAAAAAAAAAAGAGTTCTAAATGCTACACTGTTGTTGATCTGTACAAATGAACACCAGAATGCAACACTTAATTAGTTTGTGTAATTTTAGTTCATAATTCAACATTCTACAGCTCAGATCTTATCATACTGCAGAAAAAAATAACCAAAAACTTCCCAGTACTACAAAAAAAAAAGTACCCACTATAAATATTGACCCCCAAAAATTATCATTTTATTTATAACATACTGATGATAAGTCAATAGAGTAATTATTGTGACAGTTATAACAAAGTTGGTTAAAGATAGTGATGCATCGATTCATTTTTTCTGTTCCGATACCGATGTCAATACTTCGGCTTTAAGTATCTAACACCTGACATTAAGCAATACTAGTGCAGAGAGTGAAAATATAATTGATTCTCTTTAAACACAAACAGCATATGGTGAAAATTCATTCAATTGTTTTTTTGTAATCTTTCTTTATCATTTAAAGTAATTACAACAGTTTTGTATCATCCTAGTTAAAGCTACGATCATTTAGACAGTTCAAAGTAAATGATTTTTCGTAAAGGTGTAAATCACGTCAATCATAATTTCTATTTATTCTATTTTAATGACACCAACGTTAATTATTTTGTTGTGTGAACTGTAATTTGACCTGCTCTACCGACATATTTAATTACACCTATCACAAACAATCTATTGCCACACGGCACAACTCCAAGCCTACGGTTGTAAAAGTATGTGTAGTTATAACGTGCGAGGAATCTGCAGACACTTGTCGGAGCTGGACACACCCTCTTCACACAGGGCTCTGTACTTACGAGCAAACAGGTGCCTTATCTACAAGACTGGCCCAGTATGACTACGAAGAGCTGGTGTTAAATATGACTCATTCGGTAGATTTCTTAAGCAGCCAACATGAAGACTGTAGCTCAATCTAGGTGCAGTATTTTCCCAAGTAGTACTTCTATATCAAAACAACCACTCCTCATTTGAACAGCTGTGGTAAATCAAGACGCAAAACATTCCAGGAAATGTCCAAATCAGTCCCACTATTGTGATCTTTCTTCAGGACCTGTTAAAATGAGTGTTAAGACTACTGTTAGTATCGATTCGTCTATAAATTTCTCTTCTATCTTCGATGTCCTAGGTGTGACAGACCGGTGGTGGTAGCGAGGACACTGGCAAAAATTGGCAGTCGGGCTGAATGATTTAGGAAATATATCTAATTATGACTTTTAACAAGGATTAAGAAAGCGCTTAGATTTGCGATTTATGTTTTTCTAATGGGATTATGTTCAAAGTTCACATTTTAGTCAAAGGTCAAGCAGTTTACCATCCCATTGAATTTATTACACGTGCCTCAGTTTCAGGCTGTCCTCAAGCTTCTCTGCTTCTCTCACTGTCAAACCCCATGTCCTCTAGTACATCCATAAATCTCATCTTTGGTCTCCAGATTCCCGATAGTTCTAATCTGAGCATCCTTCCCATGTACTCGCGATCCCTCCTCCACATGTCCAGACCATATGAGTCTGCCCCACCTGTAAACGATCTTTATAGTCCTCCTTTTTATCTCAAACACATGAAACTTCACTATCACCTGTCATACATCATGCTTCTGCTCTTTAACTTTACGGCGTCAGTGCATTTGTTTGCACCAGGTGGATCTCTTTCTATGGGAACATAATTATAGTCACTTTCCCGTGAAGAAGAGAAAAGCTGCAGCTACTTAAAGCTGCAGTATGTAACTTTTAGTAAAAAAAAAAAAATACCAATACAAAAGTAAGTGATGTGTGTGTGTTTTGTTTTTTTGTTTGTGTTTACTGCACTGAAAAAACTTACAAAAATACTCATCCTTACTGCAGATGAGTTTGCATTTCCAAAAACCTGACTCTTAAGGGCCTCCTCCTGCTCGTTTCCATGGAAATGTTGTTCCTTTGGCTATAATATTCCACAGTATTGCATAAAACATATATATATATATATATATATATATATATATCATGGAGAATGTTCTGAAGTATGGCTTGAAGTTTCTGTTTCCCTGTAATCATGCAGGTGATGTACCACCTCCAGAAAGTTCCACACTGCACATTTAATTAAACTTTTGTAAATGAGTGAATTTTGTATTTTCTCCCATGCAGTACACAGTAAAAGGCAACAGTGCTTTGAATCAAAATCAGAGCATTGAACACCGTCTGCATTTAAAATAGAAGTATTGCAAACCCAAAATCAAGACCCATATATGTTACACTATGATGCTTTAGGATGGGAGCAGATGCATGTGAAAAATGCATGTGACTTACAAGTGATATGCCAAAGAGCAAGCTAAAATCAACTGTTTAAATGTTTTGCAGATTTTGAAGATACATATATATATATATAGCACTACAACAGTGTTCCAAAAGGCACGCCAAAAACTCAAAGCTTAAAGGGAACATATAGCACTATTTTCTGATCTAAGTTATAATGTTGTTTCCTCATCACAAACATACCTGAAGTTGTGAGAAAACAGCAAGCCTCTTACAAAGGAAATTAAGCATTGGTCTTTGAGCAAAATTAGGCAGTAAAGGAAACCACAACTTCACCACCAAATCAGACTTGGGCAATATCTGTTCTGCATTTTTGTTCTATTTAAAAATTATGAAATTGAGAACATATTCAGAGAAACTGGGTTTAAATTGTTTCGTTTTTGCTTCATAGTTCAATAGCTTTACCTCTACTATATCCTATTACCTATATACTTTACTATTCTTGTGGTACAACTCCAGGGAATCCACTCCAATTTAAGCGAGCTATAAATATGAAGTAAAATTAACTTCACCACTTGCATTAATAACAGATGTCTCCATGGGCAACAAGTGTGTCAATTGTAACACTAGGTTATACTATGCAAAACTTAAAATGTATTGTATAACTACTTTCCTGGAAAATAACAGTATACCAAATGTGTTTAGCACCCATTTGTCAACTTAAAGGACCCATATTATGCTATTTGACTTTTCTGACCTTTGCTATAATGTTGTTTCCTCATCACAAACATACCTAGAGTTGAGTTTTGTTTCATTCATACGCAAATTTAGTTTTTCTCTCAAATGGAAAACAGTTTGTTCCACCTTGTGATGTCTGTGGTGATACAGGAAGTGCTCCACTGTGTTTTTAAAGTCCATACACCTTCACTAGAATCATTTGAAAATTTCAGCCCTGGAAATTTAAGTCTCTACAGAACAACAGGGAAAAGGAGCAGTTTACTTGAAAATGACCACAGCATGACATCACAAGGTGTAACACAGCATTTTGAGCTTTGGAGTTGAAGACAGAATAATAATAAAACATACGTGAATGAAACAAAACACAACTCTAGGTATGTTTTTGAGGAGCTAGCAACACGACTTAAAGCTCACAAGAGTCAATTTTGTGTAATATAGAACATTTAACCACAAAAAAATTAAATGACATAATTATGACGCGCATGCCTAAAAAACGCATTGCTTCTTTGAATTTTACCCAGTTCACAGTTTCCATATTTTAACAAAACCACACACTTTCCCATAACAGTAAATATAATCTTTGAAGTGTTCGAGAAAGCTAACGTACAGAAAAGGGTTGACCAACTAATATAATGACACTAGATAGTAACTCTTTCATATAAATTACACCAACTTATATCCAAAATGAAAACAGTTATCTACATTATGTACACATTTGACCCGACGCATCTTTGAAGACTTGACTCTAGGTTAATGCAAGTTCAATGGTGCAGATTTGAACGGTAATCCCTTTCAATCAAAGATATTATCCAGCTGCAGCCAGGTCAAAAGTCACTGCTAATCACGCAGTACAAGGACAAAGTGAAACTAAATCATGTCTGGATTATAATTTCAACGTGATAGCTCGGAGTAAGGTCAAGTCACGAATTACGACTCCTAGGTGTAAAATTAGAAAAACAGCTTTCGGGATGGGGAGTTTACATATATTTTTTCACAATTTCATTATAAAGCAGAATTGTAATGTTACGTTATCTGTCATAATTATTCATTCAACCTAAAAAGGGATTTCTTCGTTGCTATGGACGCATTATCAATCGGGTTGTATTATTTTGCATGAGGCTGCCGATCTTGTCAGCAAATAAGTTCTATACGGACTACAAAGTGGGCGGGGCGGAATAAGATCAATAGGCATTTATTTTAAGCAAGCGGGTAATTTGTCATAATCAAGTACCAGTTTAAAGATACAGTATGTTACTTTCTGGAGGTGGCACTTCATCTGCATAGAAACTTAAAACAATCATCTGGAACATTTTCCAAGTAGACAGATACATTTTATGCCATACTGTGAAAGATTATAGCCGTAGGAACAACATTTCCATGGAAAGGAAATTAAAGGTGCCAAAATTCTTGTAATTTGAGCTGCAGGTTGAATAAGTGACTTCTATGGCTAATTATTGATTAATTCTGGTCTTGTTTAATCGCGGCTTATGGCTTTTAATGATACAGTCTATGTAAAAATGGTTTACTGTGATTATCTTACATTATTGTTATTGAGTCAGTTGGATGAAGTAGTTTCATTATTATCGTTTATCACAATATCTCTTTGGCAAAACATATCTTGCTTCAAATGTTGTTATTGTGACAGGCCTAATAATAACAGAAAGAAATAGCATATGTAATAACAAAACCAAAACAGAAAGAAATTAATGCCACTCAAATGCCGACCGAGTGTACCAGTAAAACCATTACGAAATACCATAAACCTGTGAATCATGTTATCTTTACAGTTACATTACAGGCTACATTGGTCCATGTGCACAGACTGCAGTTATAAAGGGGGCGTGTGCTGGACACCTGTTGTAGCAAGTGACAGAAAGATCAGTTGCCTTAAATAACACAAATTATGTTCATTTTTGTAAACATATATGGCTATCAGGCTATGCTCAAGTCTAGCACCACAAGCTCATTATACTAATATATATTGATAGAGCAAAGATTCCACTTTCAAAGTAAGGTATGGTCAAAGATAAGCAACTGTGGCTCCTCTTTGTCTCTTAAGATTTCAATTCAATGTCATTATACTTCTCATACCCAAACCATCACAATCACACGCTTGTTGCTATCCTTGAGTTAAAGTTTCATAGTTTCATTAGTATTCAACTAGTTTGTTCTTTCATTGATGGGTGTACAATCAATGGACGAATGTAATCACCCGAGGACGCATGCGTTTCCAATAGACAAGCCGCACACCAGACCTCTTTTTACGCACTGTACTTTTTCTATGGCAACTCCTTTACATGAGTCTATGTCACTACAGGAGATGATATTGGGTCTAAAACATTCATTTTGGCACAGGAGTCGTGACCAGGCAGGCTCTCCAACACAGCTTAGAGGTTTGAATACGAGACGAAAAACGTGGTCGCTGTGCGTAAACACGAAACAGACCAAATTTATCAATGGGGTTGCACTTACATCTTCAAATAAGGATCCAACGTTGGCTGTCACAAGCAGTATCCCTGTACCTTGCGCCGTTGTCAGCTTTCCTGCCATGATTCTCTCGCAGGTTGTTGGTTGGAAAAAGGAGTAGAGAGATATGAATACAAGCGATGAACGTCTGGGGAGGAATTGGCGGATTAAAACGCGGTGAACTGACAACTCAAGCCGGGGTTGAGGCGGCTTGGCTGGGGCATATTTTGTCAGCAGTAGCCGTGCATCTACCAGGAGTTGCTTAGCAGTGGTGAGAGGAGAAGGAGAAGGAGACGAGGCGACACACTGCAAGCTTTTCTGGGGAGCTACTTTAGCGCGTAAAAAGCCATCGTTTCTGGGATGGAAAAGTTGGTGTTTAATCCACGGACGACCCCACGGAGCTCTTGGTCATCTCAGCCACGCGTGTTGTTCCCCAAATTCCGTGCAGTGTTAAAAGTCTCCCTCCTAAAACAGGACTCGCCAGCCAGGAGCATTGCCTTGACTGTTTGCAGAGGATAGGCTGGCTGACGTCACCGCGCCAATGGAAACGCGGCGCTTTCTTAAAGTCATAGCGCACGGGGACGCACGGCAGATACGCCCCCCAGAGGATACACGCTGCGCCCATTATCGGACAGGACGGGACAGGGGGCACAGAGGAAGGAGGAGATGGATGGAGAAGTATTGATTTAGTAATGATTAATTATTAAAGAAGTGATTACATATTTAAGATAATAGCGGGGGCTCGCGAGGGATAAACAATCAATCAATCCAAGGCATTTAGAGCTTTAAGGTTTAAATATCTGTTTGTTTTGGTTTAATATTTTATGCTACATATAATTATAATACATTGTTTTTCACATTTTCAACATCGTCTAATGCAAGAACCATATATGCTATTGAGGCTATGCTATTGTAACTACAGTAGGTTCAGTTTGCAAGTAGGAGAAGCTAAATCTGGAACAAATCATCTTTTCTTTTGAAAGAGTAATGAATTTGTGCACGGTCCCTGACAAACAGAGAATGCAAAAATAAAGACAAACACAGAATCCACTTTTTCCATTAACACCATTGATTGTAGAGAGGCACACAGCTATTTAGGTCCATGTCTCTCATCCCACTCATTTAGAAAATGTCCCACTTTTTCATTGATGCCACTTGAATTATAAAAGTAAGATTTACATAGATGCTAATGTTTGTTTTACTTGCAAAGAAATCATGATTTTATGTGTGTATTGGCCCCTTCTACATTCTGTTTGACAAACTTGGGCCGGTCTAATCACAGCTGCTAATTTGTCCCTCAAATCCAGAAGACATCTCATCTTGAAAATTCTTGTAACATTCAGAACTAAACATATAACTTCTATTATAATATAAATAAGTGTTATAAACAGTTTTATATAGCCCTTTTCCACCTTCAAGGCATTCAAAGTGCTTTACATCAAAGAACCGCTCACCCATTCACACACACACTCATACACCAGTGTACACAGACACTGGGACAAGGAGGGTCAAGTGTCTTGCCCAAGGACACAATGACAGCATTCATCTGTGGCAGCTGGAATCACACCGCCAACCTCTGGGTCAGTGGTTGTCACTGGTCTATTAGTGATGTTTTTATGTCGACAGAGGAACTGCCAACCTTTGATCCTTCACCACTTTTTACCTGTAAGCCGCCATGTTTTTTTTCTTTTACACGATGATGGTTAATCCGATGTTGGTTAATCCGCCTGTCAGTCACACCCAACTAAAACTGTGGAGGCAGAATACAGTCCCAGACTCACACATCTTTGTAAAGTTTTGTCAAAATGTGCTCCTTTTGGCTTTCCAGGTGAAGTATTCAGGATTGTAATATGTTGGCACCGTTTCTTTTTCTATCATTTTGAGGCAATCACCCTACTTGCTTGTTTAGCAAATTGAAATTAACCGTTCTAACGCAAATTATATTTCATTTATACCATGGTAACGAACGTCTGTCATCATTTTCTTCAGCAAGTTCATACGGCAGCTATTTTTCCATTTGATTTTAAGTTTTGGCCCCTATCCAGACAGAGCATTATTGTTCATTGGATTTTATTCCCATTACAGTTTGCAACATCAACCAGCATTTTTCTCATTAGATAAATAAAAACAACATTTTCTGAACCAATGAGAATAATATGATGTTATTTGGAGTTGGAAATAGCTAATGTAATTTATGTAATATTATCCTTTCAATGAGCAGAGCAGGTTTCTGGGACGCCCTGATATTTCACACTTGTATTTCCATAGATTCGTACAAAGAATAAAGAGAGCATTTTTCATATTCCTTGCATTGCCCTAGTGATCTCGCACATGCAGGAATTTTGTTTATTTAAAAAAAAAGTTGCATTCAGATATTTTGCAGAGATCATAGACTGCGGTGCTGTGAAGGCTGCACGCGTTAAGATGAAAGCCCCTGTATCAAAGGTCCCTCACTGCACATGCTCAGTGTGAACCTCAAAGAACTGTTTTATAAATAACCTTATATCGCAAGGGCATCTGGACTGTGAACCATCCAAATGTGTCTCCGTACATGTCAGTGTCGCCTGTGCACATAAAGCTCCTTGATTTCACATTGAGGCATAGTTACGTACGGATTTGTTTTACTCATTTCATTTATTTACAAAGAATCTCACAAATATCATATCCGGTGTTGTGTTCACCTTTGTCATCTGTGTTTTGTTAATCAAATCCACGTCTGGGTTTTGATAAGCATCTGAACAAGCACAGGATTTGCTCACTCCTGTTGGGTCGAGACAGTCCCTCTAGCTTCCCTCCTCTTTGCGGGATCACTCCAGAGAAACATCCAGATGCCCCAGTCACTTCAGCTACTCTTCTTGATATGGTGGAACAGTGGCTCTAGTCCGAGATCCTCCCAGTTTACTGAGTTTTGTGAAGTACCTCAGTCACTGTTGGTCATATCTTCAATGCTTGTCCTTGGGGGATATTGATTTTTCACACCTGTGTACACACTCAAATCACATTTTAGATGAAGATTTTGTTTTGATGCTTTGCTTTTGAATACTTTCCCCCCCCTAATCTGTGACCCACTTGGTCCTACCCCCTCAGAGCCCAAAGCAAAGCTGGTCTTTGGCTTTTCCGTTGCCTTAGTTTGATCCGGGCCCAAACAAAGCCTTTGATCTAAAGATTTTCCACACAGATTTTGGCAGCGAGATTTCGGAAAAACAACACCAACTGAGTGAAGCTAACAGGAAGCTAAGTCACTGCCTAATGTGGATACTGCCAGCTCCATGTGTTATGGATTACTGCTATAGTGAAAATAAACTGGCCTTTCCTGGCTCCACAGCTCAACATTAGCTCACCTGCTTATGAGTAAAGGATGTGATGTATTCATGGTAAAGACTGGAAAAATGTCTGCGTTCTGCACAGAGTAGCATTTTGCATTGGTAGGTTCCAGATATCGTGTCATAAAGGACTAAAGAGACACTGTTTTTGGTAAACTAGTCAAACTAACTATTTTTCCTTGAATTAAAGCAAACAACATATTCAAGTATATTCACAAAAGGCTAAAAGCTACTTAAATACTGCGTGAGTGCTTTCAAACATGTTTCACCCTGGTGCTCTTCAGACTTGAGATCAGAGTCGCTGTAAAGAGAAATAAGAGGCTGAGGTGCTCTAGGGATTTATAAAAAAGTTAAAAACATGTCTTATTTCATTGCAATGATTTAGAAAAATGTGTTTCGGCCTTTCTGGGCCTTCAGCAGGGCCTTCATCAGGGCCTTCACCGGAGCCTTCATCAGGGCATATTGGCATTTTAAAAACTGCTATGAAATAATAAAGGCTGTTAAAATGTTTATAAATCCCTAGAGTGTCTCAGCCCTTTCTCACTTTACATATTTCAGTATATTTAAGGGGTAGCTGCGAATCATCTTGCCGTGTGAGTCCTGAGACATAAACTGGGGAACACGGTGACCCGGAGCAGAGGGGATGTTTTGGTCACATGGTCATATTGGTTTTTCTTCAGGCAGACAAGTTTGTTAGTGGTAAAGTTGTAAAATGAATAGGACAGTTAAGATGCAGGGATTAGTCAAAACAACGTACAGTTTATAAAAGTATGGAACAAAATCATTTATTTTTGCTGAATATTTACTGCACATAACACTTTGGTCAATGACAGTTTTATAATCTCCATCTTAATGATCCTATTTCACCTGCCCATGTAAGACTTTTAAAACATAACAAACTGTCTAATCAGTAAAAGGCGTTCTGTTCAGGTGAATGGTTTTGAAATACACAAACCTGTTGATTCACATGTTTGTGCGTGTGTATGTGTTGCAGTGTGTGTCCTGGGCTGTACTGAGAGGATTCCCCTTCAGTGTGTAACAGAGGCTCAGTGTCAGTGCCACAGCTGTGAGTGGCACAGGCTCAGACTGAAGAGCTGCTCCTGACCCAGACAAAGGACAAATATGGACTCCTCAGACACACAGGGACGCCTTTCTTTAAATGTGTAAATATCCACGATAATATGCGCATTATTAAACATGTTACGTTTCTGTTTCAAGGTATGTAACACTGTATGTAACTTTATTGGTGGTACCTGCTTGTCTCCATGGAGACGTTATTGCTTTGTTCTACTCTATGATATTAAACCACATGTGTCAAACTCAAGGCCCGGGGGCCAAATGCTGCCCGCCACGCCATTTTATGTGGCCAGCGACAAGGTAAATTAAAATGTATGAATGTCTTAAAATGTCTGTTTATCAAGAGTTACACAGTCATATTTTAAAAAAAATATTTTAAAAACCGTTTTCCTGATGTGGCCCTCGATGAAATTGAGTTTGACACCCCTGTATTAAAATAATCCATGACAATAAGCCGGTGCCACCTCCTGGTAAAGTTACAGGTCAAATATGGGGTGAAGTGACATTGAGCACAATAACAATGCATGTTTTTCAAGGTATTTTAGAACCAGAGAAACTTCTCTAATTAAATAAGTATGTTATTACTATACTCTGGAACACTACACACAAATCAATAACATTTAAATTGTAAACGGTCACATTTTATACAGCGTTTTTCCACATTCTGGGCACTCAAAGAGTTTTACACCAAGGAACCACTCACCCAGTCACACACACATTCATACACCAGTTTACACAGACACTGGGGGCGAGATGGGTTAAGTGTCTTGCCCAAGGACACAACAACAGCATTTAACATCTACGGACACAAGCAGGTGAAGTTGCAGTCCACATTTAAAGAGGAGGCATTATGCAAAATATATTTCTACCATGTTATAACGTTGTTCCCTCATCAAAAACGTGTCTGAAGAGGGTTTTATATATCATCCATGCATGTTTCAGTAATCTAGTGATCTCTCCTGGGCCCTATTCAAACCCTCCTTACTGTTAGCTGTAAGATTCTGTGCAGTGCTCATCTTACAAGCCTACATCATCCACGCTCCCACACAGTAATTCTCCATAAATATCCAAAAGATGATGCAAAATTGCACACAACAACTTGACAAACACGACGCGATGTGCAGTAGTTTCAACAGGAACAAGGAGAAGACTCAGAGAAACTTATAAAACATGTTAATACATTGTTAAGTGTAATAAAGACATTTGATTCATTTATGTCTTTATTAGTTCTCTTGACTAAAAAGGCGGTCATGTATTTCACATAAAAGTACTTCTTTGTTGTTTATTTCTTATTATTTCTTTTGTCCCAAGCTTGAATGAGTCCAAAATAGCGCACATGTGTATGGTTTTCCGCAGACTCTTTGTAGCGGGGCTGTGTCCTCCCGCTCCTCTCTGTCCCATTAGACCTGTCCTGTTTAAGCCCTTTGTCTGACTGACCACTGTTTATCATAAACTTAACCACATCCACCGCATTTGGACAAAGACACTTAATGGGTTTAAATAGAAGCTAAAAATAGGACAGTCCCCATGTGGCCCGTGAAGAGGAGAGAGAGAGAGAGAGAGGGGAGAGGAAGAGAGAGAGAGAGAGAGAAGGAACAGAGGAAGAGAGAGAGAGAGAGAGAGGGGACAGAGGAAGAGAGACAGAGAGAGAGAAAGGGGACAGAGGAAGAGAGAGAGAGAGGGGACGGAGGAAGAGAGACAGAGAGAGAGAGAGAGGGGACGGAGGAAGAGAGACAGAGAGAGAGAGAGAGGGGACAGAGGAAAAGAGACAGAGAGAGAGAGGGGACGGAGGAAGAGAGACAGAGAGAGAGAGAGGGGGCGGAGGAAGAGAGACAGAGAGAGAGAGGGGATGGAGGAAGAGAGAGAGGGAACAGAGGAAGAGAGACAGGAGAGAGAGAGAGAGAGAGAGGACGGAGGAGGAAGAGAGACAGAGAGAGAGAGGGGATGGAGAAAGAGAAAGAGACAGGGAGATAGAGAGAGGGGGCAGAGGAAGAGAGACAGAGAGAGAGATAGAGAGGGAACAGAGAAAGAGAGACAGAGAAAGAGAGAGAGAGGGGACAGAGGAAGAGAAAGAGAGAGGGAAAGAGAGAGAGGGGGCGGAGAAAGAGAAAGAGAGAGGGAAAGAGAGAGAGAGGGGACGGAGAAAGAGAGAGGGAAAGAGAGGGAACAGAGAAAGAGAGAGAGAGAGGGGGGGGACAGAGGAAGAGAAAGAGAGAGGGAAAGAGAGAGAGAGAGGGGATGGAGATAGAGAAAGAGAGAGGGAAAGAGAGAGAGAGGGGACAGAGAAAGAGAGATAGAGAGAGGGAACAGAGAAAGAGAAAGAGAGAGGGAAAGAGAGATAAAATGATAGAGAGAGGGGGAAGAGAGAAATGAGTGAGAGGGACAGAGAGAGAGGGAAGAGAGAAAGAGAGAGACAGAGAGAAAGAGAGAGGGAAGAGAGAAAGAATGAGAGAGAGACGGAGAGCGGGAAAAGAGAAAGAATGAGAGAGAGACGGAGAGCGGGAAAAGAGAAAGAGAGAGCGGGAAGAGAGAAAGAGAGAGAGGGAAGAGAGAAAGGGAGAGACAGAGAGAGAGGGATGAGAGAAAGAGAGAGACAGAGAGACAAAGAAAGAGGGGGAGAAGACAGAGACAAAGAGAGAGCAGGAAGAGAGAAAAAGCGAGAGAGAGACATAGAGAGCGGGAAGAGAGAAAGAGAGAGACCGAGAGAGAGAGAAAGGAAGCGAGGGGGAAGTGAGAAAGAGATAGGGAGGAAGAGGCAGAGAGAGAGGGAGAGAGAGAAAGAGAGGGCTAGAGGGAACAGAGAAACAGGGAGAGGGGAGGAGAGAGGGAAGAGAAAAAGGAAAAAGAGAGAGGAGAGATGGGATATGGGGTAGGGAGTGGAACAAGGGAGAAGAGAGCAAGAGAGAGGGAGGGACAGAGAAGAAGAGAGTGGAAGAGAGAGACATGGGAGCAAGAAGGAAAGGGAGTCAGATAAAGCACGAAAGAAAAAGAAATCGATAGAAAGTGAGGAAAGAGAGAGTGAGGGAAAATAGGAGAAGAGAGATAGCGAGAGGGGTAGAGTGAGAGACAGACAGAGAGAGAAGGAAAGGGAGAAAGATAAAAAAAAGAAAGAGAGAGAGAAAAGTAGAGTGAAAGAGCGGCGAGAGAGAAAGAAGGGAGAAAAAGAGGGAGAGAAAGTGGAGCTTGATAGAGCTGAAAAGAGAGAGGAGGGACACAGGATGACAGCGGCAAAAATAGAAGTGAGTCAGCACATGTAAAAGGAAGCATCATGAAGTGTGAGGAAAGTGAAGGCAACGTTTCAAAAAATTAAAAAATGTGATGAAATATGTCACAACTTTCCGTAGTTACAAAACAAATTGCTGCAAATGTGACAAAAAGACAATACGACCAATTCACTGGTAAACTATAAAATGTAAAACACACATTTGACCCAGTGTAGTGCTCATCATCATATTTCAGCAACACGTTTGATTGACAGTTTATGTTACTATGGCAAAAAACTTCTACAAAACAAAAAAACTGACAAACTGCATCTCTATTTCTTATAAGGTATTTGTATTTGCTTTATTTCTTACAAATTACTAACATTTTCATAACTTTTTTTCTATTATATCAAGATTCAAGGTTGCTATATTTGTCCCAAAGGAAATTTATTTAATTTATTTCCTGCCACAAAGGAAAAATACACATGGGACAGACACTAACACTAATACTAATACACATTGCATCAGGTTTGTGAAGTCGTAATATGTTGTTTTATGTCGTGTTCGAGACAATATGATATGTCAAGTACATTCCAGTCTCGAATGTACTAGACTGGAATGGGCAGTCTAGTAGGGAGTATTATACTTGTTGACACGAGCTTAGATAAGATGGTAAATCGTCATGTGGGAGCGTATGTCACGTAGGCTTTCTCAAACATGCATAGATAATGTAAAAGCGGTTTGGCTACGTTTTTGACAAGGGAAGGCCAGGCAAGTTTATTTGTATAGCGCAATTCGTACACAAAGTCATTCAAAGTGCTTTACATAAGAAGAAATACATTAAAATCACACAAATCAAAACATAAATAAGCACAAATAATCATCATAAAATTAACATTGAAAGAGAAGAGTGCAGAATAAAACGCTTTCAGTCATATGCACAGCTAAAGTGTAGATTTAAAGATTGTCAAAGTAGAGGCCTGTCTCAAATCTTCAGGGAGACTGTTTCAAGTTTTAGCTGCATAAAACTTAAACACTGACTCTCCATGTTTAGTCCTGACTCTGGGCACCAGCAGGAGGCCGGTCCCTAAAGTCCTCAGAGTGCAAGATGGTTCATATGGCTCTAACATGTCAGAGATGTGCTTTGATACTTTGGGAACAACGTTATAACATGGTAGAATTCTCCAAAAAGTTGATTTTGCATAAGAACCCATAGAAATCTTCTTGTTTTTCAGTCTGTAGTTCTAACTGCGTGGCGTCTTTCCCCCCCGTAGGCCCAGTGTTTACTGTGGATTCCCCTCACGTCACTTTCCTCTGCTTTATCACTCACCTCAGGCAGAGCAGCAGCAGCACAGCCAGTGGAAACAGACCTAAAAATAACAGGACAAATATATGCACTCAGAAGATAACAACTACTACTACTACACAGGCTCTGAGAAAAGAGGAGAGAGTTCACTGTGTGCAGGATATCCCACTGGGGGAGAGAGGGGCGGGGGTTAGAGAGAGAGGGAAAGATAAACGTTAACTGTGCGCTGGATACGACATTTGGGGGGAGACAGGGACGGGACGGATGGGGTAGGGAGGGGAACAGGGTAAGGGTGAGGGATAGGAAGGGGGAGGAGGTAGAAGTGAGGGAGGAGAGAACTGGAGCGGGAAGAAAGAGATATAAGGGGAGAGATAGTGAGGAGAAAGAGGTAGAGATAGAGAAAGGTTAAGAGGTAGACAGCGGTGAGATGGAAGAGAGAGGGAAGAGGGTGAGGGAGGATAGAAAGAGGTGATAGGGAGCTAGAAAGAGGGAGAGAGAGGTGAGAGAGGGAGAAAAAGGGGGGAGAGAGGGCAGATAAATGGAAGGGAGAAAGAAGGGTAAATAAGGGAAGGAGAGAGGGAAGAAAGAGAAAGGGAGAAGGTGAGAGGGGGACAGAAAACTTTAGTCCATGTGTGCAGGCCCCGCTGAGAAAGGGAGAGAGGGGGAGAGAGGGGGAGAAAGAGGCGCAAAGAGAGAGAGAGATGGATAAAGATTGAGAGTGAGAGGGTAGGGGAGACAGAAATGAGCGAGTAGGGGAGAGAGAGTAGTAGAAAGAGAGGGGAGAGAAAGAGAAAACAGTGAGGGAAGAGGATAGGGAGGGAGAAAAGGGAGACAGGAAGGGTGAGGAGAGAGGGGAGAGAGAGGAAGAAGGGTGGAAGAGGGACAGAGGAACGAGGGGAGTTAGAGAGGGGCAGAGTGAGGGTGAGAGGGAGAAGAGAAAAGGAAGAATGGGGAGAGGGGAGAGAGGGAGAGAAAGGGAAAGAGGACAGAGAGAGAGAGAGAGAGAGAGAGAGAGAGAGCCGGGTGAAGAAAGGTGGAGAGAGAGGGAGGAGGGTGCAGGATATCCCATTGGGAAAGAGAGAGGGATACAGAGTGAGGGGGAGGGAGGTGTCCCTGATAAAAATGCCCCTCCCTCCTGCGATGGGCCGAATGGAAAAATGGAGTTGGGATTCCAGGCTCGGAAGAAAGTATGCGACCTTTGACCTCCATCTCTGAGCTGCAGACGAGGAGCTAAAAATAGACGAACCTGCAGATGATCAGGAGTGCTCACGTCTCACAAGAACAAGCTTTTAATGAGAGGTGAAAGAGGAGAGGAACTGTGTATACTAAGTTTACTTCTACTTCTCTTACATAAACTAGTATCTACCAACTTTGGTGTCAACAGTGTTTTAAATGGATAATTAATACCTCATTTTTATTTCTTCACTTAAACTCACAAAAACAACAACAACAACTTTCACTCCAAACAGTTCATTGTAAAAGGCTATTTGTGAAAACTGAAACTGAATGATTTTGCTTATACATATCACAGTTTTCTCGTCAATAAACAAAAAGAGGTTATGGGATGAGAACTGTGTGGAGACAAGCGCCTGTTTTGTTCTGTCATGGTTCAACATCAGAGTGAGAGAAAGGACAAAGTGCACGGAGCTACAACTTGATACTGAAGCATGTTCTTCACTCATGGTTCAAAACTGGGTGTGACTCCTTTAACCTTATTACAATATGTGATGCTTTAGAGCAGAAGGTCTCAAACACACCACAAGTAACACCAGAGGAAAGATCTGGCTTTCTGAGTACCACCAGATCTAAACCAGGTCTATAACAGGACTATTCCAGGTCTAATCTAGGGCTAAACCAGGACTAAACGAGGGACTAAACCAGGACTATAACAGGACGATTCTAGGTCTAATCTAGATCTAAACCAGGATTAAACCAGGACTAAACCAGGACTAAACCAGGACTAAACTGGGACTAAACCGGGACTAAACCAGGACTAAACCAGATCTATAACAGGACTATTCCAGGTCTAATCTAGGTCTAAACCAGGACTAAACTGGGACTAAACCAGGACTATAACAGGACGATTCTAGGTCTAATCTAGATCTAAACAAGGACTAAACCAAGTCTAAACCAGGACTAAACTGGGACTAAACTAGAACTAAACCAGGTCTATAACAGAATTATTCCAGGTCTAATCTAGGTCTAAACCAGGACTAAACCAGGACTAAACTGGGACTAAACCAGAACTAAACCAGGACTAAACCAGGTCTAAACCAGGTCTATAAAAGGACTATTCCAGGTATAATTTAGATCTAAACCAGGACTAAACCAGGTCTAAAACAGATCTATAACAGGACTATTCCAGGTCTAATCTAGATCTAAACCAGAACTAAACCAGGTCTAAACCAGGACCAAACCAGGTCTATAACAGCACTATTCTCGGTCTAATCTAGATCTAAATCAGGAGTAAACCAGGACTAAACCAGGTCTAAATGAGGTCTATAACAGCACTATTCTCGGTCTAATCTAGATCTAAACCAGGACTAAACCAGAACTAAACCGGGACTAAACCAGGACTAAACCAGGTCTAAACCAGTACTACACTAGCACTAAATCATTTCTAAACCTGGTGTGTAACAAGGCTATTCCAGATCTGATCTCGAGCTAAACCAGTTCTAAAAGTGGACAGCATAATTCCAGTTCTAAACAAGAAATAATAAAAAGTAGGTCCAAAAAGTAGATTTAAAAAAAAAACACAAACTGAAGAACTGTCGAAGTCCCACCTGAAGGAGCCTGTGTACCACCAGTGAAACATGTACCACAGTTTGAGAAACACTATGACATATACTCTATTCATTTTGAACAACACTTTGAATTATAGGTATCAAATAAAGTTAAATATATTAAAAAGTAAAAATAACTATAAAAATGTATAAATGTGTTATGGTTTGTGCAGGAAAAGTGTTTGTTCAGGTTTAAACCCATAAAAATCTGGTGTTTGTGGCGAGGCAGATGTTGTTGTGATTTGCGTGGCAGGGTTGTTTACATTATCATTTGAATCAACCAAAGATAAACTAAATCCTATTGTAATTCACTTAGCCTCATTAAGCACATATTAAGGCTATTTTTACAAGACTGACAGGCACTGGGGAGTCCGGCTCTTCAAAGACATGGTTCATTTGGATCAGCTCTAAATGTGTGAGCAATTTATCTACTAAATATACAAATATAGAAGGTTTTGTGTTGTTGATTTTTTTCTTTTGTTTTTTCATTTATTAGACTTTCATGTAATTTCAAAACAAAAGATTATATCACCCAAATCTCTTTCACTCACAAATCACAACACAAATGCAAATATCAGCCTGCAATATGACTTTACACCACAAGAGGGAGCCGTTACATATTCCAAGCCATAGAATGCATTATATACTAAACTTTCAAGGTCAAAAACACATATACACATGTTTATACAGAATTTCTTGACATTGAGGGCTCTGAAAATCTCTGCTGCAGTCTGTGCAATAATGTACAGTATTCTTTACCAACACCTGCACTTGAATAAAAGATATGTTTAATGGAATACTGTGCAATGTTCCAGGCAAAGCAATAAAATCTCTATGGAGACAAGCAGAGACTGACCTTCAACCAGAAAAGTGGCATAGTGCACATTTAAACAAAGACTAAGAGATAACTCAGTTGTAATTTTTATGGGATTCACTACAAAATACACTGATTAAAATAAAGAGCTGGAGTTTTCTTTTGTTTCATTCACACATGTTTAACGCACAAACTCTACGTATTTAGGCTGAGTTCTTCTGAGTTGTTTATATACTGCATACACCACTAGAATCATTTGGATAATGTCAGACCTGGGAAAACTACCACTTCATGACGTCACAAGTTGGAACAGAGCATTTTGAGCTTAGGAGATGTAGACAGACTAAACAAAGTATTACTCATACATGTGTGAATGAAACAAAACAGAAATCCAGGTATGTTTTTGATGAGGTAACAACATCCTTTGCAAAAAACATCATGAGTTATATGAGGTAGGTGAAGCTGCCCAAGGACAAAAAGCAGATATCAAAGACTAAACATCTTACTTTTGGGTTAGAGGGCAAACTTCTCAACCAGTCTCTCTATTGCATCAAGTTAGATCATATTTTGGATGTAAGAAATTTCTTCCTTTCATGGGGCCCTTGATATCTTTGACTTTAAACTCTTTTAGCCGTGACATGACTCCACAGAGAGGCTGTTTCTGGAGCTCCCACTGGACCCTGTGTAAAACGATAAAAGCATGGACTCATTTCTCTTCATCAGGACAGTGGTCTTTAGGGACACCAGGGGGCGCATATTTCTGAAACAGGCTGCTCGGTCCCAGGGCTGAGTTATGTCTGATGAGAGGACAGACCGTTTTAGACCACAGTGCACAGGACCCTGCCAATGTCCCGAGACCATGGGCTAAATCTGTAACATGAATGAGCTTTTTTGTTATGAGAAATCATTTAAAGATCATTGTGTCCTATTTTAATATTGGCACCTGATTAAAGTGCACTTTTTAGTAGGGGTCCATTTCGTTGCTTTGCCTAGAATGTTCCACAGTATGGCATTAAACTTACCATTCTAGTAATTTCATCATGAGTGTATTTTTATTGCTCAAAACATGCATTCTTAAAGTGAAAAGGGTCGCCTGGTACATATCATTTTTGTAAAACTTCAGAACATTCCAGGCAAATGGTGACAAGCAGCTGGGAAAAGTTACATAATGCACCTTTAAAGTTGGGATGATTTTGATCCCACTCATGACCCACCTAAACTCTACAGTTCCCCAGCAGTGAGTCTTGGAGATATTTTTTTGTAAAATTAATACAACTTGTAAAACAGCATTAAAAAAAGAAATACATTTTTTTTATTAGATTTAAAAAAAATTATTTTAGTCTTAGTTTAGTCCTGGTTTAGACCAAGTTTAGACCTGGAATAGTCTTGTTATAGACCTGGTTTGGTCCTGCTTTAGTCCTGGTTTAGTCCTGATTTAGTCCTGTTTTAGTCCTGTTTTAGTCCTGGTTTAGTCCTGTTTTAGTCCTGCTTTAGTCCTGGTTTAGTCCTGATTTAGTCCTGTTATAGACCTGGTTTAGTCCTGATTTACTCCTGTTATAGACCTGGTTTAGTCCTGCTTTAGTCCTGGTTTAGTCCTGTTATAGACCTGGTTTAGTCCTGCTTTAGTCCTGGTTTAGTCCTGATTTAGTCCTGTTTTAGTCCTGGTTCACCTTGTCTAGCATAAATATGGTGTGTGCATGTGAGCGTTGGTGGTTGGATGGTGCTTTCATCAGTCGAATAATGAATGAATAATGACGACAGTGTAAAGCGCACTGGAAGTTTAAGGAATTATTATTACGTGTCAACCTTCAAATGTGTAAATAAAATCTTACCTATGTCCTTCTTGTCCCATGATTTCATAAGTTGCGTACATTGAACCATTACATCATAGACATTCGCATAAGTGTGACATAATCTCACATTATTGAGTTGTTTTCCCTTTGGACTTTGTTTTGGCTGCATTCCCAGAAATTCCAATGGAACAATTTTACCTTGACACATTTTTTCCCCCCCTCAATATAAACCAGTGACGACTTTTAGTATGATATTTGACCTCTGATTTAGTTCAAATGCACAAACACAAAGCAGATAAACAGAGAAACTATGTATCCACTGGTGTCACTGCACTTTTGAGCTTTAGTTTTGTTTGGTTAATTGGATTTTGTAGTTTAAAATCATATTGGAAAACAAAAATCGCAAACAAAAACAAATATTGCATACATATTACATAAGCAGTGGACATAGGTTACTAGAAATTTTGACAGTATGAAGCGAAACAAGCTAAAAAGACAAAGTGAGATCCTTTAAACTTGTACTACTCATTTCTGGAATGAATCCAACTGCAGCAAAAGTGAAATGGAACTTGGAATTTCAATGAGGAATATGGGATAATCGCAGAATATCACAAAAATATGAAAAATAAAGGAGGTTTTGTCAAATCGGATACATGTTAGTGATATCAAAGCCAGGTTTGAAAACATTTACCATTGGATTACTCATTTAACAGGAGATTATGACAGATACTAAGCATTTTGACAGGAAAAATCCAGAATTTTAGATTTTACAGGACAAATACCACTAAAGTTTTTCATGTCATCTACTACGCTACATATTATACATTTCAAAAATAAAATATACTGTTTGTGAAGTTCAAACCCATTTATTAACCATTATTATTATTATTTTTAATCAATTAATCATGGAAAATGCTTTATGTCTGCTCTATTTCGCCTCCACTTGGCTCCTTTCTGTAATTCTGAACATTGTAATTATAGGATTTAAAAGTGTTTATATATAAAGTGCTAGATCAATCTCAAAGTGCCTTAAGCTGACACTTTTATTGTTGGTACGAAGTGTTAACAGTCTCATTACCAGTTACCTTTGGGTGGATGTCACTGACAACGTGTTAAAAACTAACACACACACAAATAAAATGAATACTTCACCGGAGGACACTAATAATTTGGAGGAATAACAAAGATTAAAGCAACACCGCAAACTGAAGTATTCTACATTTAAAAACAAAAATCAGGTAGTCTTTATTTTAACTCATTTGAATTTAAGTTAGTTGTTTATTTGATGTGTTCTGATTTGAATTAAAGTGACTGTGGGGTTTGAGACACAGTGTGCTCAGAGCCTGTGGTGTGGACTGTGGCTGTAGAGTCATGCGTATCCCATGGTGACAGCATGAAAACAAAACAAACTCCACTCTGCTGCTCTGTCAGATCATGTCCTGTCCACTCATCCTGTGTCTGAGGAAGAGGGAATCCCAGTTTGAGTCGACACACACATGTTTAACCATCCCACTGACGAGCTGTTGACTAATATGCAACAAACAATAGCATTTTAATTCATGTCAACTTCCTGTTTACACGCACCATTTACTTTACTTTTCACTGTTTAAAAATGACACTGCTTGCAACAAATACTGTCCCCATTAATGCACTTTATACAGTTAAATTCCTGGCTTTCACCTCTGTGTTTATAGGCTCCATTTGTGCAGCATTACAGTTGCATTACATCCTACGTCCAGCAGATGGCAGCAACGTTCACCACAACCTATTATGATCTTGGTTCATGTATTTTCCACCTGAGATGTTAAATAATGAGTTTTTAAGGAAGTAAAGAGAAAATAAACACATTTTACACTTTAATGAATCACAAATAATGATTTTTAATTTTTTTTTTGTAATTGATTGGTCAATATTAAACAGCAAACGATGCAGGAATGAGACTCACCCAAGAGATTTTTTGTAAACTGAGATACATCTGCATATGTCCACCAGAGAGCAGTGCTGGCAAAGGTTGATTCTGGCAAAAGAAAGGCACTGGGTTGACTGAAGTGTCCTTAATTAAAACGCACTGGTGGTTTGATGCTGCTGTTGCATGAATATTCTGCTGGATTTAAGATACTGTTCAGTTAAGATGTTGTGTTAGGTTTGAATAAATATATAGGGAACAACTGGCTAATATGACTAATCTGGTTCAACGTTTGTGCATCTTTATTTGTATATTTTGTATGAAAAAGACATAACGCATAGAAAAAAAATGCACAAACCCACTGTCCATATGATTATAATGACTGACAGACTAGTATTTGTAACTGATAAACCTGATTTAATTCACCATATGATTCAACCTCAGTGTTGCAGCGCAGTTCCTGTATCCAGATGCGCATAGTTCCGCAGTCCCCAGTCCCCTAGAGATTTTCATTGTTGTATTGTTTGTCGTTCCTGAGACCCTAATTGCCTCTTTGTGTTGATGTTTAGTACGAGGTTCACACAGTGTGGACCTACTCTAACGTCCTCAATGTTCTCATCGTGTTTATCGTCATGACCAAATTTAGTTTCTTAGAATTAAATGCCCTTTATTATACTGTAATGCCCCGTAGTCACAGGTAAAAAGCACACGCCTTGGTCCTTGCAAACGGGTTTATGTAATAAAGTGGTGGCTCTCAATCAAGCTGCTGTTGAGCCACAGCTCACGCTAACTCTCTCAAAACACAGAACAGAACTGGACCTCCCCTTCAGTCCCTTCTTCTCAAAAACACAACCCATTCATCAAGACCCCCACAGCGCCCCCTCCTGATGCAACAGGGATAAAACAATAACACATCCCAACACAGAGCTATTACACTGCCCCCCCTTTAAGAAGCCCCTCGCCCACGAGGGGACATAATAAAATTCTCAAAACGAGGATGGCTAGCTGCTGTTGCATAGTGCGATTAAAACATTCCACTAACCCATCACTCTGGGGGTGCAATGGCGTGGTGCCCGTTTTTTGCATGTTCAACCGGTCACACAGGGCGGCAAAGACCCGGGACTCAAAGTTCCTGCCCTGATCACTGTGAATGATGTCAGGCCTCTAACAGTGCATCTGCTACTGTCTCCGCCTCCTGGTCCGTCAAAGCATAGGCCTCGGGCCACTTAGTGAAATAGTCCATTGCACACATCACATACTTGTTTCCCCGGTCTGACACCGGAAAAGGGCCCATAATGTCCACTGCTACCCTTTCCAAGGGTGCCCCTACTGCTTTCTGTTGAAGGGGGGATGAGACTGGTCCAGGGGTCCTTTGTAGTTAGCACATTCATCACAACGCCGGCAAAAGTCCTCAACATCACGGCGGTGCTGGGCCCAGTAATAATCCTGGCGTAGACGACACAGTGTCTTAGTGGTTCCGAAATGACCAGAGCCAGCACCCCCATGGCACACCCCCAGCACAGCTTCCCTGAGGGCCTTGGGGACGACCACTTACCATCTCTCTTCCCCAGTGGCAGGTTCCTTCCATGCCCGCTGCAGCACTCCATCCATGACGCGGAGTGCCCTGAATTTACTCCACAGGCCCTTAGTGGCCACTGACAGTCCCATAACATCCTCCCAGGTCGGTCTCTCACCACTAAACACCCACTGGCGCACAGGGTTTAAGTCCTTATCCTTCTCCTGCTCAGAGGCCCAATCAGCAGTACCCACAACCTCCACCGAGCAGCAAGTGGGTTCAGCTGCAGTCACCTCTCCTCTGAGCTCCTCCCGGGCATCTCTCCGGTCAATTCAATTCAGTTCATTTTATTTTTGTAACGCCCAAAATCACAACAACAGTTGTCTCGAAGGGCGTTCATGTTTTGGTTGATGGGGGAAACCGGAGTACCCGGAGGAAACCCATCCAGACACGGGGAGAAACATGCAAAACTCCACACAGAAAGGCCTGGTGACCTGGGGATTGAACCAAACCTTCTTGCTGTGAGGCATGAGTGTTGCCACTCAGCCACCGTGCTGCCTACACACAAAAACAAAACAACAGGAAAAATCAACAGTAGCTGCAACCGGCCGCTGCACATGGTCGGCGGGACAGGGCATCAGCATTAGCGTGTTGGGTCCCAGGGCGGTGGATGATCTCGAAATGAAAGGACTGCAGCTCCTCCAGCCAACGTGCCACCTGGCCCTCCGGTTCCCTGAAAGACATTAGCCAGCATAGAGCAGCATGGTCTGTCCTAATGGTGAATGGCACCCCACACAGGTAATATTTAAAGTGCCGGGCAGCTAGCACAACAGTCAACAGTTCACGCCTTGTCACACAGTAGCGTCGCTCACTTTTATTGAACACGTGGCTGAAGTACGCTACCACACGCTCACCTTCAGGGCTGATTTGCGACAGCACTGCTCCCACCCCGACGTTACTGGCGTCGGTATCCAGTGTGAAGGGCAATGTGGGGTCTGGGAGAATGAGGAGCATTAATGAGGGCCTGTTTGAGGGTGAAGAATGTGTCCTGACAGCCTGATGTCCATGTAAAGGGGTGATTGTTCTGGAGGAGGCGGAACAGGGGCGCTCCAATACAGGAAAAACCCCTAACAAACCTCTTGTAGTAAGAGGCCAATCCCAGGAAGCTCTTGAGCTGTTTCTGGTTGCCCGGCACTGGCCAGTCTCGGATAGCCTGGATCTTCTCCTGGAGTGTGCTGATGCCCTCACCGTTCACCTTGTGGCCGAGGAACTCGACCTCCCGCTGCATGAAGTGGCACTTATCTGGGTGCAGCTTCAATCCCGCAGCAGCGATCCTCCCCAGCACCAGCCGCAAGGAACTCAGGGCCGCCTCAATCGAGCTGCTGTTCAGCCACAGCTCACGCTAACTCTCTCAAAACACAGAACAGAACTCGGACCTCCCCTTCAGTCCCTTCTTCTCAAAAACACAACCCATTCATCAAAACCCCCACAGCGCCCCCTCCTGATGCAACAGGGATAAAACAATAACACATCCCAACACAGAGCTATTATAATACGTTATACAGACTTTGAAACACATTTTGGATCCCCTAGCCTGGATCATTCATGTTTTTTCACTAATATGCATGAAAAACAAGTTTATTTATCTCAACAGATGTCTTACCTTTGAGTATTGAACGCCAGCAGATGTCGCAAGGTCCCCTAACTGCTGGTTGCACTGATGAGTGATGCAGTTTTAATCAAGTGAAAAACATTAGCTGCATTTGTGGATTATATTTTGAACATTTCTTGAAGATAAGGCACGTCCTTCTATAATATGAAGGACATGAGGACTATAAAGTATCTACACATTTACTATTACTTTTATCTCGATGCAACTACTGTCAAGCTGTAAATACATAGAATACAAAAGAATACATTGCTGCTCGGGCTCAAGGACAGGACTCTGAGATCCTGTGGCCCTGCCGTTTCATGGGAGCTCACGTAGATAACACACATCACACATCTGCTCTGATACACACATAAAAACACACATAAACACATAAAAACTGCAAACATACACTCCAGGGCTCTCTCTCTGTCCTGTCTGAAGTACCTGTATCTACGCTGTTAACTTTTACCTCACTACGCCATAACTTTTCTTGTGTGAGACTCGATAAATCCTTCTTTACGTTTCAGATTCATGGTCCTCCTTGACTTTAGTTTAATTTAGTGTGGCCACCTTCTTGTCATCTTGTCTCCATGGAGATAGAGTTATATTTTATGTCATTCTGTGGAACATTCAGTTAAAGGTGTACTACGTGACTTTTCTGGTGGATGATCCGCCACCTGCTTGTCTCCATGGAGAAGTTATTGCTTTACCTTTAATGTTCCACACTCTTTATCCTGCATTTATTTAATCGCAGCTGTTTTCATTGCCAAATAAATATATATGTACGTGGCTTAATGTGGTCATCTTCTTGTGTTGAGTGGGAATTACATTTTATGCCATTCTCTGGAACCAGAAAAGTTCCACAGTGGACCTTTAAATGCACAGTAAGTCTGAGTATTATTGATGGGTTTGCAGATGTAATGTCCGCATGTCCACAGTGCAGCCGTCTTTGTCCAGATGAGGCAGAGACAAAGAGGGGAACATGTTTGATTGACAGGCTGCAGCAGCTGTGATGCCCGAGCCCACCCTTCACCTCCTGCTCCCCCTCTCACTCCTTGGCCCTCTCTCACCTCTGTCTTTCTCTATCTGTCATTCTGTCTCTCCCCCCCTCTCTCTCTCCTTTCCCCCTTTCTTCTTTTCTCTCTAGCCCTTTCCGTTCTGTCCCTCTTTCTATCCCGTTCCTCTCTCCGTCATCAGCTCTCACATCTTTACCTTCCCATATCTCCTCTCTCCAGCTTTACCTTCTCTTGTCTTCTCTCCCTCCTCCCTCTCTCTCCTTGTGTTCTCTCTCCCCTCCATCTCTCTCTATCCTTCTCCTCACTCTCCCACCCCTCTTTCCTTCTCTCTCTCCAAGAAAATGACGCTCCTCTCCCTCTCTTCCCCTTTCCTTTTTCCCTTTTCTATTTTCTTTCCTTTGCCCCTTTCTTCTTTTCTCTCTGGCATTCCTCTCAACCTCATCTGCTCTCACATCTTTACCTTCCCCTGCTCTCTCTCTATCACTCTCTTTATCTCAAGGTTTCTCTCTCTGGTCTCTTCTCCCTCTTCCCCTCCCTCTCTTGCCTGCATCTCTGTCTCACCTTTTGTCTATCTCTTCTCTATTTTCAATTTGTCCTCTCTCCTCCCTCTTGCTTATTTCTCCCTCTTGCCTCCATCTCTCTTTTGTCTCTCTCTCCTTCTTTTCAATTTGTTTGCTCTCCTCCCTCCCTCGCTCCCTCCCCCTCCCTCACCCCTTTGCTCTCTCTTCTCCCCTCTTGCTTTCTTCTCCCTCTTCCCTTCCCTCTCTTACCTCCATCGCTCTCTTTTGTCTCTCTTTTCCTTCCTTTCAATTTGTTTGCCCCCCTCCCCCCTCCCCCCTACCTCTCTCTCTTCCCCCTCACCCCTTCACTCTCTCTTCTCCCCTCTTGCTTTCTTCTACCTCTTCCCTTCCCTCTCTTGCTCCATCTCTCTCTTTTTTCTTTTTCCCCATGTTCTCTTTGTTCTCTCCCCCACCTCTCTCTCCATCTCTTTCCCTCTCTTCTCCCCTCTTGCTTTCTTCTCTCTCCCCTTCCCTCTCTTGCCTCCATCTCTCTCTTTTTTCTCTCTTTTCCCTATGATCTCTTTATTGTCTCTCCTCCCTCCCTCCCTCCCTCCCTCCCCCTCTCTCTTTTCCCTTCCTCCTCTCCTCCCCTCTTGCTTTCTTCTCCCTCTTCCCTTTCCTCTCTTACCTCCATCTCTCTCTTTTGTCTCTCTTTTCGTTCTTTTCAATTTGTTTGCTCTCCTCCCTCCCCCAACATCTCTCTCTGTCTTCCCCCCTCACCCCTTCACTCTCTCTTCTCCCCTCTTGCTTTCTTCTCCCTCTTCCCTTCCCTCTCTTGCCTCCATCTCTCTCTTTTTACCCTCTCTTTTCCCTATTTTCTCTTCGTTCTCCCTCCCTCCTTCTCTCCGTCTTGTCTGCGGGCCTGATCAGAGCCGCTCAGAGGGAGGTGTAGTGAGTGTGACAGCTGCCAGCGCCGCCCCTCCTCCTCCTCTTCCTCCTCTTCCTCCTCTTCCTCCTCTCCTCTGTCACCTCTACGGAAATTCACCAGAAATTTACACAAGAAATTTGAAAGAAATGCTTTTTTTTTCATCAAGTTTTGCAATGATACTGTGGAATAGATGCAACTCTCCAACGCCACCTGTTTTTTTACTGACCAAAAACCACAGAAAGACACAGCAAAGATTTTCAAACGTCATTTTCACTCCATAAAACAACGAATACCGCCTGTAATAGTAAAACGTAAAGTACTTTCGCATTATTTTAAACACCAAAGAGTCAAAACATCAAAGCTCATAACTGCTAATTTCACGGCTTTTTACATTCTTAGATTCTTAAATGTCCAAATCTGAAAATGTCGCTTTAGCTGTTCCTTTTATTTTAAATGGTAGAACGCCATCCACAAACAAGGTGACAGAGTGAAATATTTTCTTGTTGCAAAAAACCCCCACGAAGTGAAGTAATATTCTGCATAAAAAAAACGAGAGAATAAAAATACCACGTCCTACTTTTGTCTCAGAAGGAGAAGAGTTGGCCTTCATTACCGGCTGCATTTCGCACTTTTCCACATTCACACTTTTACTAGAATCATTTGGATAATTGCACCACTGACATTTCCAATCTCCACTGAACAAAAGGTTAAAGGTAGGTGTTAATTTGCAAACTACCACTGCATGACATCACAAGGTGGAACAGAGCACAGCAAGATGTAGACAGACTAATAATAAAGAGTTACTTAAACATGTACGAATGAAACAAAACACAACTCCTGGTATGTTTTTGATGAGGTAACTGCGTTCTAACATGGCTCGCGGCTCAACTTTGCGTAATATTGGACCTTTTGATATGGAGAAATGCAGGTTTATGCAGGAGTAGTGGCTGTTCCTCACATAGAAGGCCCTATCCTGTTGACTCAAAGCGGTTTGTCTTCATTGTTCTTGTCTTTGTGCAGAAAAACAATGGGCCATGTGTCATCTAAACAGAGGAACAATGTCCCCGAAGGTATTATGTGCTCAGAGGCTCCGGCAGCGTCTCCCAATTACACCAGCACTTCAACCTCGTTCACTTCAAAACGGCGTTGCAGAGATTGCACAATATGATGTCACACTTGGGGCTGTAGTGCTGCTAAAGACTAAAAACATGAAAAAAAGAGTTCATTTTAAATCATTTGTAGGTTATTCCTCACTTACCTTATACATTCTGAACATCCTAAGACCAGTGCAGAGTTTCGCAGAGACGGTAAAGGTAAAAACAGCTAGCATGCTAATTTGCACTTCCTGATTATCGCACAATAAAAAGGTTTTTAATTAGATGCAGAGCTGCTCATGTAATATATCTGTACTGGGGCGAGGCATATTTGGCTGAAATGGGAGAAAACAGGTACATTATTGTTACTATTAAATGAAAAGTACTATGAATACAAAGAACATCTACATAAGTGAAACGTTAGGTTTTGCTGCCCAGTATCGCTCAAATCTTGACCTCACTCCAGCGTTCTCCTTTCTACTGTTGTCCATACAAATCCTAATAAAATACCTAGTGGATAAATAAAGCATAACTGCAGTTGACTGAGACACCAGTGAGACATTACTTTAGTCAGTATATTCTGGTTATATGTCCTGTTTTGAATAAGGATTACAATTAGCAAGAAAAGTCATGACAGTTATGAAAAATTTGAATTGTTGCCAGGTATTTGGTATTTCAAAACACAAAATTCTATAGATTAATAGTCCTCAAAATGGCACCTACAGATCCGGCCCTAGCTTTCAGGGGGCCCTAAACTGAATTTGTCTCTGGCTGCCCCGACAGCGGATGCCTCCTGTCTCAGCTATTGGTGATTCATATTTGACAACATTTGACAACATCACCTTGACCAATTGTATTTGTGTTTATATGAGCAACCACCATAGTCACAAGAACGGTACAGAAACATATCAGGGGGAGTCAAGGTTTTTGAAAATGTAGACAAGTTTCTGGTGGATTGTTGTGTTGGATGTGTTCCTGTTGGTGACAGTGGGCTTACATTTACATTATGTCGGGTCCTTGCACCGGTGTAAACACATAGTTGCCCTCACCTCTGCCCGGCTCAAAAACAAATGTAGTAGCAGCAGATATTTTGCTACTATAGATATAAAACAAATGTAATTGTTTTAAAGGGATATTTAGGCTGCTGTAAACACACAAACCCTGTGTCCAATAAAACTCTACATTTTATATTATTTCCAATATAAATATATGGGCTCTTGGGGCCCCGCTGCTGGCCTCGGGGCCCAAAGCAGCTGCTTAGTCTGATTATAGGCTGGGCCGGCCCTGCTCCCAGTGTTTGTTAACAGAGTGGATACATTCTAAAGGCTGGAACCAGAAACAATTCATTTCCAAACAATGCAAACTATGAAATAACTGTGCTTCTTTATATGACTGACAACCACTGCCCACACGATAGAAAAAGGTAAGATGACTCAACTCTGTCCTTAAACTTTGCAAAACAAAAACCATAAACCATAACAACAGTTTACAGTGGTGTGACATGAAGTGTTGCATAGTGATTAGCAAAACAGTCTTGACTCTGGGCACCAGCAGGAGGCTGGTCCCTGAAGTCCTCAGAGTGTGAGATGGTTCATATGACACTAACATGTCAGAGATGTACTGTGCTGCTAAGCCATGGAGAGACTTGTACACAAACAGAACTGCTTTAAAGTCTATTCTCTGAGTCAC
Organism: Periophthalmus magnuspinnatus; assembly: GCF_009829125.3. Lineage (NCBI taxonomy): Eukaryota > Metazoa > Chordata > Actinopteri > Gobiiformes > Gobiidae > Periophthalmus > Periophthalmus magnuspinnatus. The sequence goes on from NC_047140.1 coordinate 17,647,803, forward strand.
AGGAAGCCAGTAATAAACATTTCTTAAATCAAAAATTCTATGCCTTGACCTTGACCTATGATTCATCGCACCAAAAACATAGCCACAACTGTTAAACTATTTGTTTGATGTTATTAAGCACCACAATCAATTTGAATGATCCAACTGAACTGTGGAAATTGATAAATGTAATGACATTCTGTGGAACATTCCAGGCAATGAAAAACATCTCCATGGAGTCAAGCAGGTGGCCAACCCTCCAAGAGAAAAGTTACACAGTGCCCCTTTCATTGGTAATAGTATTTGATCATTGTATAAGTTTATGTTGTTAAAGTGAGATGGCTTTGAACAGATGGAGAGGCCACACAGGGACTCACTCTCTTCGGGCTGGTTTAGTTTTAATGAGCCCCGCCCTGGACCTGTCAGTCCCCAGAGACACCACCAGGGGGACCACAGTGCAGAATGATTAGACTTTATATGAGTTTATATTAAGTGATAAGGGACATGTGACTCATGTGGGATACACGCATTCTTACACTGTGCAACAGGCAGTAACAAAGCTGGTTAACGATCAAACCTTTATGAATGTTGATAGCTGGTAAATTATTGAAAGTCTGGACAAGCTTAGGACATTAGATTAAATATAAGGCGGTCAATAGTGAATAAGGAACATGATGCAGATCAGGGGTCCTCAGTGTTTTTTGAAATTGAAAAGAAGCAGTACAGGCTGATGTGGACACTTACACACAGTCACATCAACAATTAGACTAAAACTAAACCAGACGAGGATTAAAACAGGATCAAACCAAGTCTACATCAGGACTAATCTGGGCTCAAACCAAAGACTGTATAAAGAAGTTGACTAAGGGAGTGTCATTCATAGCGACCTCGGTGAAAAAAGGCAGCTGATTTGTCTTTTATTAATGTTCATATCTTGATTTATGGACACAATAGCAAAATAAAAATACTAGGATTATGTAGAGCGGGTTAATACAAACATTTTAAGACCAAAATGATGGGCTACAGTTTTCTAATGCAAAGTGAATTGGAGCCAGATTTTATGGAGCCATAAGCGCACGGCGGGACACGGCGGCTAGCAGGTTAGCTCTGTCCATTTATGCATACAGTCTATGGCTCAAACCAAGACCAAACCAGGGAGTGTACTATGCCTTGGCTTTTAAGAACAACAAAACATATGGAATGATTGTGCCTAACTGAACTCGTCTCACGTTGTATGTACTGGGCATAACGTCTGGATTATTTCTCCTCTGTGTGGAGTTAATAGGAGTCTAATGAAAGCTTCATGCTGTGTTGACACAGACATAGATTTGCACATATTTGAATGGCTCTTATGCCAAGTACAGGTGAAACTGATGCAAATACTGTAGCACTTTCTGGGCCTGCTGCCAATTTGCATCATGTATGGGACTTATGCAGGTACTATGTCACATGGTATATCATATGGATTAACCAAACCAGAGGACTGGTATTAGTAGTATAAGTACATAATATTCATTCAGAAATAAAATAAAAGAAACACTAAAATATAATAATAATAATAATAATAATAATAATAATAATAATAATAATAATAATAATAATAATAATAATAATAATAATAATAATAATAATAATAATAATAATAATAATAATAATAATAAATACATGAAAATATATACAAAATAATTAAATAAAAATAAATCAATCTGGTAAAAAAAAACAAAAAAAAAAAAAAACTGCCATAGTACTTGTTCTATAGACCTGATTCTGCACTGCATAATTTAGGTGTTTTATGAAGTTTTTTGTGTCAAGTATACTGTGCAGTGCTTTGAACACTGTAGTTATGTTTATAAAATGCTTCTAAGGCACACTATAACTCTTCTGGTTGAGGATGTCATAGTCTCAGATGGGGGCAGGAGTCAGTTTTTCCTTAGATTACATTGTACTTTGCCATGAAATATCCAAAAGGTAAATTCACAATGGCTGAACCTGGTCATTTTTAGAACTCACTGTATTACAACAAAAACTTTTACTGATTTTAACAATATTCATTTTAGCTGCCCCTGTCTGTATTATATATTATTGCCCTATAGAAAACTGTGATGTCATCTGAAACTCAGCAGTTGCTCTGCCTGAAATGTTCCACAGTTAGTCTTCAAACTTAAAATCTCTTGTGTTTATTCAATTACAAGTTTTTATTGCTTTAAAAAAACAACTTGAAAAACATGCACTGTTACTGTGAATGGTGTCACGTCTCCACAGATCTAACTTGTAACTTGACGGCATCAAAGACATCTCCACGGCAACAAGCAGGTGCCAGACACTACCTGAAAAGTTACATAATGTACTTTTAATATAGAGAATGTTACGTGAATTACCCCACACACAAATAAACTGAGAGAGACGGAAATGGAGGTGTGGTGTCAGAGGATGCACTTTAAACGACAGCTGTGTTTTATGGTACATGACTCACACAGGACTTATTCAAACCACGGCCCTAAGTCACTGCAAAGGTATGAGCTCGCATTCACCTTATAAGCCCGTGTGAGGGTAATAAAGACACATCAAAGGTCCTGAAACACGCAAAATTGACTCTTGTGAACTTTAAGCCATGTAAGAACGTTGTTACCTCCTCAAAAAAATACCTGGAGTTGTGTTTTGTACATCTCCAAAGCTCAAAATGCTCTGTTCCACCTTGTGATGCCATGAAGCAATAGTTTTCAAATGAGCATCTACCTTTTACCTTTTGAGTAGCAATCAGCAAAACCAGAGTTGAGTACTTCCTGTATTATCACATGACATCACAAGGTGGAACAGAGTGTTTTCTGATTGAGACTCAACCTAAATGTGCAGGATTTTAGATGAGGAAGCAATCAGCGGTGGAAGGTAACAAAGTACAAGTAGTAAAATACTTCACTGAAGTTCAACCAAGTTTACTTCCACTACATTTTGAACTAGACTGAATAGTAAAAAGTACTTTTCATATGATTTGAGGGCTTATTTTTAACTGTAGTAACACCATGAGTTCAAACTTTGGCTTTGAGAAAACAAAATAAATACACAAAAGTGATAAAAAATCTATATAATTTTTAATCAATATTACTACATTTAACACTTCAACAAATTAAAAACACTAATGCGAAATACTTTTACTATTTACTCTTTTATTCTAAGTACATTTTAAAACAGGTACTTAAATACTTTTGCTTAAGTAGATTTTTTTCTCATGTGGTACTTTTACTTGAGTAACATTTTACCTCTGCGTCAGTACTTTTACTCAAGTAACAAAACTGAGTACTTCATCCAGCACTGGAAATATCAGTAAGATCAGAAAATAGTGTAATATGGGCCATAAGCAAGAGTAAAGGGTCTGTGACTCAAATATCATGATTTTTTACCATCTATGTGCCATTGGGAAATTGGAACTGAGTGAGTATTTCTTCTTTAACACTAAAGCCCCACTGCGTAACATTAAGACAATAAGTAAACTAAACAAAATAGATGAAAATAAAAAACATACAATATATTAAAGCGTGATTAGCATGGATTAGCACTTTAGTATTTTGCTTTGGTCTCCAGAAAGAGCTTTGAAAAGACAGAACGTTGTGCTGTGTTCGTATAATTATAAATCTCACAAACACATAAAAGAGCCATGTGAGTGGAAAGTTGTTCTAAATCAAGGTCCACCGTCATAAATGTGAATATTAGTGATGTGCCAAAGGGTTTATGAGAGACAGGAACAAGGTAGAAAGATTTAAACACCTACTTCCTCAATTCACTGTTTGATAATCCGGTAGGTACATAATAAAGGAATGAAACAAAACACAACTCCAGGTATGTTTTTGAGGAAGTAACAGCATTTTAGCATGACTTGAAGCTCATAAAATCCCTGGAAAAAAGTTTATTTATAGTGACAGAAAAGATAATGATCTGTGTCAGTTTTTGTTTCATGTGGATTGTGTCAGTAATTACAGTCGTATTAACCATAAACCAGGTCTGTAAGGCTGTAATCTGGTACTTTTTGGTCAATGAGAGCCCCTGTAGTTTAATAGACTGCTGCTAACTATTTGAGTCTTCATTGTGTCTTGCCTGGAAAACGTGATATTCATTCCCTCTTCCTTTTGTACAGGTTGAATGATTCACAGATGTCCTACCCAGCGGCGGCCATGACACTTCTTCTTCTTCTTCTTCTGTCTGACTCATGCCCATTATAAACTGAGTGAGACCACAGCGCAGCTACAGCCCAGAGTCCAGCTCAGAGTGAGTAAGGACCAGAGACAAAAGAACAGGGAAAATCCTATGACTGTACCACAAACATCTACTGGGACATCTGAGGAAAGTTTGGGATATTTGGATGCGTTAAACTGAATGTGCTTATTCAACTTCCTAACATCATAAAAACAAAAAACTAAACAAAAAAAATGGATATGAATTTGTACAAATGTGTTTTTCATTATGGATGTTTTTGTTACATTGAAAAACAAAAACTGGCGTCCTTTACTGCAGAAGGCCTCCTCCTGCTTGTTTCTAGGGAAATGCTGTTCCTTTGGCTATAATAAAACATATCTACCTCCGTGGAGAATATTCTGAAGTATGTTTTTAACTTTCAATTTCCATGGAATCCTGCAGTAAACTTTCCACTTTCAGTTACATACTACCACTTTAAATCCAGACACTGATAAAAGGATGTAAGCTGAATATGATTTTTTACATTTCAAAAGTCCAGTTGAAACTATAGACTGTATATAAATGGATGTAGCTAATCTGCTAAAGGATCCTGGTGTGTTTCCGGCTCCATCGACTCTTAAAATGTCCATATTAACCCGCTCAACATGATCCTCTCCATGATGAGTTTTTATTACGTTAATGTGTCTGTAAATCAAGATCTGAACATTAATAACAGACAAATCAGGCGCCTTCTTTCCCCGAGGTCACTCCCACTAGAGTTATGTCTAAAACTCAGTGTGATTTTCTATGTTTCTTTATGAATATGTTCATGTTGCACCTGCATGTTCTACAATATGGCATTAAACTTAAAAGCAGGTGACACCGTCAAGCCAATTTGCAGGTCAGATCTCAGGAGAGGCGAGCCCCCCGCACACACTGTAAAATGCATGTTTTTCAAGGCAAAATAATCATTGGGCATTACTATAAACCTTATTTACCTTATGTACCAGGAAGTCCAACTGAACACCTACACAACCATTTAGGGAGCTGACAGAAATATACTGTTGTCACGGAAACGGCTCTGTATGATTTTGGTTTTGGCCTGAGGTTCACAACATGCCATTACAAAGCCCTGTACTGTATATTTATGCTATATTTACTATACACAGAGCCCTGAGCTAACCCTGTTTACCTCAGACTCACTCACATACGTCAGTCGTCACATGTTTATCTACTCAGAACTTGAATTTGGTGGTTCAATTCCCATTATCAAAAATGTATGACGTTATTGTGCCCTTCAGCAATGTATTTCACTGGACAATATTTTCAAATGACAATCACTTTCATTTGTCCATATGAGGAAATCACTTTTCATACTTTCAAATGTTTATCAAGATATCAGTGTTCGCTTACAGATTTTAAAGTAACATACGTGAATGTTTACACAAATTATGGAGAAAAAGTCAAACAGGGAAAATGTACAAAAATACAAGTTAGAAAGCGATTAAAAGCATTAAATGAAGTTAATATTTACAAGCAAATATATTTCATTCTTACCGTTTAAGGTGCATTACGTAACTTTTGTGGTGAGATCCGCTACTTGCTGGACTGGAATGTTCAGCAGTGTGGCATTAAACCTACCTATTTTTCTATTTTCTGTTTGTCTATTTTATTCAATTTCTCATGTTTGTGTTGCTCCAAAAATACCTTGAAAAACATGCATTCTTTCTGGGAATGGGATCACCTCTCCGCAGATCTGACCTGTAACATTGCCTGATGCCGTTTCCTGGTTGTTTCCATGGAGGTAGATATGTCAAATAGTCTAAATATGCAGAGTTTGTGTGTTAAACATGTGTGAAGGAAACAAAACACAACTCCGGATATGTTTTTGATGAGGAAACGACATAATAACATAGATCAGAAAACGACGAGCTTTAGGCCTTTGTGTTTTTGCTCGACTCTGTATCATGTTTAATATTCTAAAAATGTGCTACATCTGCCACGAGAATGTAATGAGTTCTATATGAGACCGTGGGCTGTGTCATTAGGAGAGCTCATTTCAAACATGGATCATAATTACTCTATAAATTAAACACAGATTGCACTGGCTATAATTAGAGTGTAATTCATTCACTTAGAATCTCCCCTTTGAATCCCACCAGCTCAAATTAGAATGAAATGGGAATCATATGTGGAAATAATGACTTTTGATAAGCATAATGTGCTAAAAGAGAGAGAGAGAGAGGGAGGAGAGGGAGAGAGACACACAGAGAGAGAGAGAGAGAGAGAAAGAGGGAGAGAGGGAGAGAGAGAGAGACACACACACACAGAGAGAGACAGAGAGAGAGAGAGAGACAGAGAGAGAGACAGAGAGAGAGGGAGAGAGACACAGAGAGAGGGAGAGAGAGAGAGAGAGGGAGAAAGACACAGAGAGAGGGAGAGAGAGACAGAGAGAGGGAGCGAGAGAGACTAAATGAGATTGGAGAGAGAAAGAGACAGAGAGAGAGAGAGAAAGAATAAGAGAGACAGAGAGACGTGAGCGAGACAGAGAGAAAAAGACAGAGAGAGAGAGAGAGAGAGAAAGAGAGAAAGAAAGAGAGAGAGACACACAGAGAAAGAGAGAGAGACAGAGAGACAGAGAGAGACAGAGTGAGAGATAGAAAGAGAGAGAGACAAAAAGAGAGAGACAGAGAGAGAGAGAAAGAGACAGACAGAGAGAGAGAGAGGGGGGCAGGAGAGACAGAAAGAGAGCAGAGAGAGAGGGACAGAGAGAGACTGACATTCCTAAAGCTGCTACAATTTTCCAAAACACATGTTTAGAAATAGAGGATAGAAACAGTTTAAATGGTCAGCGTTTATATCATTATCGAATATAACCAGTGATGGACGAAATACCTTGTTACTTAAGTAAAGGTACAGACAGAGACAAAAATTTACTCAAGTAAAAGTATCACATGAAAAAAATCTGCTTAAGTAAAAGTATTTAAGTAAAGTGTTGTAAATGTATTAAATGTAGTTAAATATAGTGATATTAATTTAAAAAAGTTATACATACTTTGGTCAACAGTAGCAATACAAATCAATTTCTTTCTTTCTTTTCTTTCTTCTTTATCTGTCAGGGACCATGTACAAATTCATGAATCTTACGAAAGAAGAGATGATTGGGACCAGATTTAGCTACTGCTACTTTCCCTCTGCAGTCCCTGAGCAGATGAACACACATTAAAACACACATTTCATTACGATTATAAGACTAACAGTTCATCATCGACATTAAAGTAAAATAAAATGTCCTCATGTCCAGTACAGTATGTTTCCTCAAGTCCACACCAATTTTAAAAAATCTATGAAGTGCAGGTTTTTACACTGAGACAAAAAAGTACAAATGAACTAGACTGGTGTGGACACATTTGATTATCTAAAATGTACTTTTCCAAATTTCTAGTAAAATTATTCAAATCTACAGACACTTTCAGTTTGTCTGGAGCTGATTCACTGTCTGATGGTTTGAAATGAAAAAGCTGCCTGAGCAAAGGCCGAGGATCTTTTTGGAACTATGCAATTTCGGTTCAGTTTTGGCTCATTTTTCTTATGCATTTTGTGTATTTTTGTTTCCTCAAAGTCGAAGCTTAAACTTGAAAACTTTAGTCATGATGCTACCACAAACACGGTAAAGATATCCCCTCAACTGAATGTCAAATTTACTTAAAGTACAAATACCTAAAAATTCTGCTTGAGTACAGTACTTTACTACTTTTACTTGGTTACTCTCCACTGAGTGCATCAACTACAGATGTAAGTGACATGCTGTGGCTCAAGTTGTACCAGATGCCCTTCCAATCTTTTCAGTTTGATCTTGGGACTAGAACTATAAGCACAGGCATGTCGTCCCTATTATCCCAGCTATCAAACAACTTATTTTTTCATAGAATGACAACAAAAATGTTATCTTGTTTGCCAAAATAAAGTTCAAGAAAAATTTTAAAGGTCCTGTATCTCATTTTCCCCATTGTCTTTAAGTAAAATTTGTCCCAGTACAGATATGTTGTTTAAGCAGCTTTTGAGATCAAAACAAGCCCTGTGTGTACTGTCTGCATCGAATTATAAATTGTTAATAAAGAAGTCCGATAATAAGGAAGTGCATGTTGGCATACTAGTTGCTTTTAGCCTTACCATCACGGCAAATCTCCGCTTGGACCCTGAAAGTTGTAAAAAGCGCTTGAAAAACAAAATGCGGTGAACAATTAGGACTCTAGGAATAACTTTGGACCACTACAAACTGTTTAATATGAACAGTAAAAATCAGGTACAGTGTTAGACCTTTACATAAAGAACAAATATGATAAAATAATAATTACAATGATGACAAAAACACAACGCCATAAATGAAAAACATCTTAAAATCTGGACAAGTCACAAACTCATTGCAGTGCAGATATCATGTTTCAACCTACAAATCTCTACACTTACATAGAAAACAAAGGCATAAACAACAAAAATGTCCATTGCAAATATGGAGGCAGGACGAGACTAGTACTGGGATTATACCTAAAACATGTGAGCCTCGTCCGGACTCATTTACACTACAAACTGTTGAATGCTGTTTGTCACATGTGGCCCACAGTGGAATGTGAGGAATGCCTTGTCTAGTAAATGTATTTGAGTTTCAGACTGACAGTGTTTGAATACACTGTGGAGTCAACCATGAACTCAGTGAACTTAATATAGTTTTGATGTACTTTAGGGCACGTACCTAGAATGTCTGAATTGAGTCATCTTTTTAAATAATCATATGTAATAAACTTTCAAATAACTCATATTAAACAAAATCTACCATCTGGATACTTCATAGCCATGTAGTAGAATACAATTTTATATACAATTTTTTAGAAGGTAGTTGCATAATTAAGTTGGGCCTGGTTTAGTTTCGATGCGGACTTGTTTTTTTCTGTTTCTGGTCCTAGTTTAGTCCTGGTCAATTCAAGGTTTTGTAACATGAGTTTAGCCACACTTTAGATTTGAAGGTTTAATTATTGCATAGAAAGTAATATAGGTAGACAGTATAGTAAACTTAGAAAATATGTGTGTACATTTGATCTGTTTTATGTTCAAATCCTTGCCTGTACTTCCAACAATGCAACTTGCAATAAAGCAAAAATATATTTCCATTACAACACCAGTCCACACGCTGTACTACCTCTCCTCCAGCCCAAGTCTCTGTAACCACTCCGACTCACTCCGACTCACTCTAAATCCACAGAGATGATGATTAGCGAGTGGTTATGGTCATGAACCATTACTTTGGTATTTCCTCTTTTACACTAGAGGCACAGCAGCGTCCCAGAGCTTTGAATCATCACTAAATGTTCAATGAGAGAGTGGACAGAGGAGAGACAACCTGACATTTTATATTAGAATGATCCACAGTCTGGCATTATACTTATCTACTTTGCATTTACTCAACTGCAGGCGTTTCTAGTGCTTGAAAAAACACACATTCTAACGCCGGGTGGGGTCGTCGCTACACAGATCTGACCTGTAACTTGACCTGGTGGCGTAACCGGCTTGTCCCCATAGAGATAGTCAGATACATTTCAATCCATACCCGGTAATATTCCAGGCAAAGCAATAAGAGACAAGGGGAGGGAGCAGATTTCAAAAATGTTAAGCAGAAAAGTTGCACAGTGGACCTTTAAACTGTGAGATATGGGGAATGATATTTTTAATACACCAGGTTTGTTACTGCCCAGTGCGTTTGTGGTATTTAAAACCAATGAATGTCAAGTATGAGAGGAAAGGTTGAGGATATTTAGCATAGCGTCTATTCATTCCAAAGGTCTACATTCTGCGCAATTAAAATTTTTGAGATTTTAAAGGTACAATGTAAGTAATATTTCACATAGCTGTCCCCATGATGTTCCCACTACCTTGAAAAGCATGATTTGTTCTGCTGATGACACCTGCTAGTTCAGATATAGACAATTTTAATGACATATTGTGCAACATTCCAGGCAAAACAAAATCACCTCCATGCAAACAAGCAGACCACCAGAAAAGTTACATAGGGCACCATTAATCATGTCATAATGTTGTATCCTCAACTTAGTCTCATATGGCATACTAGTCGTAACTAATGTGCCTAGAATTGAGTTTTGTACGGTAGTTTTGTAAGTTTTGTAAGAGCTGAGTTTTGAAAGACAGTTTTGCAAGTTTTGTGAGTTTTGTAAGACCAGGCACGTCACAGCAGCACCAAGTGAGGAAGGCAGGAGAGTGCAGCCGAAACCGTTAAGATATGAAAAAAATATAATCTAAACTCTGATCAATACAGAAAACCTAATGAACCTAACTGGTCTATTAATATGTTTTTAGTCCATCACCTTTCCTTGACTGAAAACACTTGCTTCTCACTCCATAACAGACTGTATATATAACTGGACATAGCCAACCTGCTACACGCCACGTTCTAAATAGGAAGTGAGCCTGGGTGCGCTTCCGGCTCCATCAATGCTGGCTCAAATTCGCTTTCTATTGAAAAACTTTGGCTCTCGCTCCTTAACTGCTACTGTCAGGCTTGTCATGTTGGTCTTAAAATGTTTCGTATTAACCCGATGTACATGATCTTGGTATTTTTATTTCGGTAGTTTGTCCACAAATCAAGATATGAACATCAATAACAGACAAATCAGGCACCTCTTTCCCCAAAGTCGCTCCAGTTAGCGTTAGCAACAGATTTGATTGACAGCATTGACTGGACTCGAACGTTCCCTTAGTCCACTTCTTTATACAGTCTATGGTCAGTAAGAAGCTCCTCTGTGTTTTTAAAAGGTGCGCTGTGTAACTTTTCTGGTGGAGCATCTCCTACCTGCATGTCTCTATGGTGATTCCGTTGCCTAAAATGTTCCACGGTATGGCTTATGTATCTCAAAAGAATGGCACCACAAGGCCAAGTCACAGCAAGAAAGCACACATCTGTTCAAGGTATTGTCTGAGCAATAAAAACTCTTAAATGCTATACTGTGGAACATTCCAAAAGAAAGCAGCAGACAAGCAGGTGGCCAGAAATGTTACACAGTGCATCTTTAAATACTTCCTAGGAATTCTTTCTAATGATTTAAAGATCCATTTGCTGAAAGGGAGTGGAATATGGTCCAACATGGAGGGTGGAAAATTGCTGGATCAGATGTGTAATGCTTTTAGGGTAAATCAGGATTTCAGCATTTTCCGACATAAAATAAAATGCCTCAGCAGTCTCACAGATAAATATAGACCTATCCAGCATATGTCAGTGTTTAGATGTAGCTGCTCTGATCTTCGTTGAGGACAGATCTGGGATATATTTAGTAGCACTCACTGGGATAGAGCTGTTAAACCCAATAGCTTCCTGCATGTGAATAGTTTAGTAAATGTCAACGTGGAGCAGAAGTCACTACACCAAACAGGAAAACGCTGATGAAATATTTCACTTAGTTTGAATTTCTTGGTACAAACTAAACGTTTGGAACAGCTGTTGTTGTGTCGTTGGGCGAGGCACTTTCACACCTCGCGTACAGATGTATTGCGCAGAATGTGTCTGAGTCAGATCTGTGTCACTTGGCCCCGGGGCAGCTCTAGTGACTTGATGACGGAGTGAATGAGGAAAGCTCTAAAGTACAGGGCCTCTACCTCTGTTAGTTTAGACTTTTAGCCTTTTCCAGATGATTAAACTGCCTCTTACTCCATGAAGTATTGTAAAATACTCTACAGGGTATTGAGTCTATTGTAAAATGCATTTTGTTGGATGAGAACCATGGAGGAGGCAACTACTAGAGAGAATCAATTTTATCCTGAGAAAATATTCAGAGAAATGTGGAAACAGCAATGGAATTACACCAGACAGTTGTTTCTCTGTCATGGTTTAACATTAGACTGAACGGCTTAAGTGCGCGGGGTTTGTTCATTTTTACACACTATATTTTTTGCATTAATCCACAATATATTACAGCTTCAATTTGATCACTAATGCTTAAAAATCTATGCTTCCACCTTCAAGGCTGACAAAGTGCTTTACATCAGGGAACCATTCACAAACACATTCACTCACCAGTGTACGGAGACGCTCCCATTATCAGAAGGCGCTACTCCACAGAGCCCAGTTAACCTCCCACTACCTCATCTATGCTCATGCTCCTCTCTGATTCAAAGATAATGAGATAGACAAGACCAGGAATAAACCAGAACTGAATTAAGGACTGAATCATGCCTTCTAAATCATGACTGAACCAGGAGTGAACCAAAACTGAACCAGGACTAAACCAGGAGTGAACCAGGACTGAACCAAGACTAAACCAGGAGTGAACCAGGACTGAGCCAGGACTGAACCAGAACTGAGCAAGGACTAAGACAAGACTGAACCAGGACTGAAGATTGAACCAGAACTAAACCAAGACTGAACCAGGACTGAACCAGAACTGAGCAAGGACTGAACCAGGACTGAGCCAGGACTGAACCATGAATGAACCACGACTGAACCAAACGAAACCAGAACTAAACCAGGACTGGAATAAAACAGAACTGAATGAAGGGCTGAATTATGCCTTCTAAACCATGACTGAACCAGGACTAAACCAGGAGTGAACCAGGACTGAGCCAGGACTGAACCAGAACTGAGCAAGGACTAAGACAAGACTGAACCAGGACTGAAGATTGAACCAGAACTAAACCAAGACTGAACCAGGACTGAACCAGAACTGAGCAAGGACTGAACCAGGACTGAGCCAGGACTGAACCATGAATGAACCACGACTGAACCAAACGAAACCAGAACTAAACCAGGACTGGAATAAAACAGAACTGAATGAAGGGCTGAATTATGCCTTCTAAACCATGACTGAACCAGGACTAAACCAGGACTAAAACAAGACTACACAAAGACTGAACCAGGACTAAACCAGGACTAAAACAAAACTGAACCAGGACTAAACCAGGACTAAAACAAGACTACACAAAGACTGAACCAGGACTAAACCAGGACTAAAACAAAACTGAACCAGGACTAAACCAGGACTAAAACAAGACTGAACCAGGACTAAAACAAAACTGAACCAGGACTAAACCAGGACTAAAACAAGACTGAACCAGGATTGAAGACATGGATAAAATGAGAATGGACCCAGGACTAAACAAGGATTAAACCAGAGCTAAACCAAGACTGGAATAAACCAGGGCTGAACTGTGTCCAGTCCTAATTTAGTACTGGATCAGTTCTTGTCTATGTCCTCAGATCTGATTTAGTCTTGGTGGAGTTCTTGGTCAGTCCTACTGTAGTATAGTCCTGCTTCAGTCCTGGCTTGGAAGACCTGGCTCAGCCCTTTTTAGTTCGTTTGAGATTCTGGGCTAGTCTTTGTTCAGTCTTAGTTGAGTTTAGTCTGGGTTTAGTCCTGGTTGAGTCCTGGTTCAGCCTTGGTTAGGTCCTGGTTTAAACCTGGTTCATCCTTGGTTTAGACCTGGTTCAGTCCTGGTTCAGCTTTGGTTATGTCCTGGTTTAGTCCTGGTTCAGTCCTTGTTCAGTCCTGGTTTAGACCTGGTTCAATCCTGGTTCAGTCCTTGTTCAGTCCTGGTTTAGACCTGGTTCAGTCCTGGTTCAGTCATGGTTTAGAAGGCCTGATTCAACCCTTTTTTTCTTTGTTTAGTTCTGGTTTAGTCTTAGCTCAGTCCTGGGTGGGTCCTTGTCCTGGTTTAGTCCTGGTTCGTCCTAGTCTTTAGCGGCCTCTCTAAAGTGCTGCAGTGTTTAATAAATGTGGATTACAGAGACAATGGGGCTTCAGCTGTGAGGAGCAGAGGTCACAGATGAGCTCAACACTTCTCAAGGGTTGCTCACAGACACCAGGAACCACTGTCAAATCCTTATTAGAGCTATGTTAATGTGTATATATAAATAGGGTTGAAGAGTGAGTCATTATAGGGACTATTTTTGAACTTGAGTGAGAGACATTGCAGGCACAGAGCTTGCACTAACAACAAGAGCCACTTCCAACGTCCATGCAGCAAATCAAACAAATTAGTGAAACAAAAACGCTATATATTTTAGGATCATATCATTTTAACTTGAAGGGCCTATATTACACTATTTTCTGATCTATGTTATAATGTTTTCTCAAAAAACTAGAGCTGTGTTTTGTTTCATTCACACATGTTTAACACACACACACCCTGCATACTTCGGTTTAGTTCTTCCCTCAAACAGAAAACACTCTGTTCCATTCTGGGTATGTTTTTGATAAGGTAACAAGGTTGTAAAATGGCTTAAAGCTCACAATTTAAATCATGTTTCCCCCTTTTTGCAAATAGTTTGAACAAAAATCATTGTTTTTCCTCAATATTTTCCCTATTTTTCAATTCATGTTTAAAATGTTACAGATCTGGCATTGTGTGATGTAACATGTGTTATAAGACCCATCAAGGAAGTACAACCTATTTATTTAAGTACAATAAAATGATTAAGGCACAAAAGGTACGTGCTTAGTATTTCACCAACAATATTTTTTACTTCCTATAGTAATAACTTCTAGATTTTTGGCATGCAAATATTTGGCCATCATGAGCTAATTGTGTTCTTAAATGTGCGTTTAAAATTAACACACTTAAAACACTTAATTATTGCACCAAATCAGCATGTTTTCGTGCTTTGTTCTTTACTTTTATTCAAACAGACCCTGAGCTGCAGATGTGCACAAACCCGGATCTACCTCTCCCTGTGCCTATGTTTGCATCCGGATGACCTGATAACGCTCTCCCCCGCTGGGATGAATGTGTTTGAAGTTCAAGACAAGCTGCAGTTTGGAATAATACTGAGATAAATAACCAAGCCACAGGCAAAACTGAACATAAGTAGTTTGAGACGTTAAGTAAGATAAGATACAGGGATAAGGACCACAGTAAATACCATAGAAAGTGCAGAGACATGTACTGAAGAAGAAGAAGATCCAAGTAAGAGGACAACAAAAGTGAGATTTAATAATAATTATAGTCGCCTTTTTCTGGAAATTGTCATTCGGGTTGTATTATTTTGCATGTCTGCTAATCTTGACAGCAAATAAGTTCTATACAAACTACAAAGCTGTTTTAAAGCCTCTCAGAGAACTGGTGCATTGTTTCCTTGGTGGTGCACATCAACATTGAACATTTTACACAAATCATCCTTTCTCCCGCTTCCAGCCCTGTGGGAACACTGAATCACG
This sequence comes from Periophthalmus magnuspinnatus, assembly GCF_009829125.3. Taxonomy (NCBI): domain Eukaryota; kingdom Metazoa; phylum Chordata; class Actinopteri; order Gobiiformes; family Gobiidae; genus Periophthalmus; species Periophthalmus magnuspinnatus. The sequence continues at coordinate 17,663,165 of NC_047140.1, forward strand.
AGTCATGTCTCTTGTCGTCGAGTCTCTCGTTTATATCCACCTTGAATTGAAAATCCATTTTTTTATTTCTTGTCTCAGCTCTTCTGTTTGTTTTGTCAGGTCAGGTAGCCCCTCCTGCCATGATGGGATGCAAGCTGCTAGCATGCTTGCTTCAGTAGAGACCAAGTTTTCTTCCATTTTATCTTCTTGTGCTTTGTTTGGGGCACTTCAAATTTGCCTTTGCGTTTTCATCCAACCTTTCAGTCATTGAATTCAGATGTCTTTGTAGTTTTGTGGGGTTTAATTAGTTCTTTACTGGCAACTGCTCCAAGTTATGCTGCCTCTTTGTGATGTTCTTAATGTGTGGGATAAAAGTGAGCTCAGAGTAAAAAATTACACCCAGTTTTTTTTTACTTGTGGAAATGGGTTAAGACTGTGCTTGTAGTTTGGGTAGAAGTTTCTCTCTCTGGGCCTCAGGACCAATGATTAAAACCTCAGTTTTGTCCTGGTTAAGCTGGAGAAAGTTTTATTGGCCTGGTGTCATCAGGAGACATGGAGATGCAAAGCTGTGAATTATCTGCATGACTGTACAAGTTATTTCCATGTCTCCTGATGACACCACCAAGAGGGAGCATATAGAGGTTAAAAAGAACAGGACGTAAACTGGAACGAGCACATGTCCACACTCACCATGAATGTTCTGTCTGTGAAATAGGATGTGAACCATCTGAGAACAGCACCAGAGAGACTGACCAGGTGTTTTAGGCATTAAAACAATAGAGTTGTCTAGTGTATCAAAAATAGCGCTTAGATGCAGTAGAACCAACACCATCACCTTTTGTGAGTCATAATTTATTCTAAAATCATTTAAAATAATTTAAAATCATTGACAAGCCAGTCTTGGTGCTGTGGTTAACCCTAAAACCAGACTGATTGTTTTCTAACATGTTTTGATGATCTAAAATTCATTAAGATGGAGAAAAAAATTTAGCTTTAAAATGGTTAGACACTGGTCTGTAGTTGTTAAAGTCATTAAAATCTAAATAGCTTTTCTTCAGTGGGGGCCTCACCACTGCCATTTTAAAGGCAGCAAGAAAGACCCCTGTCTGGAGAGAGCTATCCATAAAATGACTTAATAAATGGGGTTGGAATTGTAGCTAATATCCGATGTCTATCACCTGACATAGAAAATGTGTCCTTGTCCTTCTCATTAACTAATGTAGTAAGTCTGATAAACCATGAGGCATGTATAGTGAACGCAAGCTGTTCTGCAGACATAACTTGAGAGGACACAGGTGATGAGAAAGTGACACATATTAAGACTTGGTCCCACCCCCTTCAGGAAACAAGCCAAAAACAGGTTCTGGAGTAAACAACAGCTTCACAGTAGCATCTCATAATGACGACCGCAGAGCTCTCCAGAGGGCACTTTATCACACGTTTAATCAGGTTTAGGTCATTTAAATGTCAACACTGTATGTGAGTGTAATAGACTGAAACAACAAGGCGACAAGAATCTCTCAAATGCTGGAATAAAAGCATTATTACACATGCATTTATGGTTTATGAGGTTTAGCTAATAGTAGTAGAGTAGAAGCTTGTTATTTCATTGAGCATTATCCAATATCCAGATTTCCAAACCATGTAAAAAGGAAGTAGGTATTTAAATGTATCTAACTAGTTTCTAGCTTTCACAAACCCATTGGCATATCACATATCAGTTTTCAAATATATTCAAATATATTTACCGCCAGCACACTCTGACGATGAGGGCTGGAGCCTATATAACTCTATGAGAGATTTACACAGAAGACCCTGAACCTTGTGTCACTTTTTGTTCATGTGGATAGGCCCAGTAATTACAGAGGCATTAATCAACAAATATGTAATCTGACAGTTAAACAGCAATTTACACCATAGAATCTGACCAGTCCTCCATCATACATTTAAACTATACGGATTCCTGAGTGCAAACTTCAGAAATTAAGCTTTGCCAAAGAAAATAAATATAATACAAATAAAAATGCATCATCAAAAATTACCTTCACAGTAAATGTATCCCCTGTTTCAGTTATGAGTTTGAATAGTATCCTCTTACCCCAGGACGTCTGCAGTGGTCCAGTCAAATCCTGCAGTGCTGGTGGTCTCTGCTCTATATGATTGATCTGTTAATAGGATTTGAGGCTTAGACCAGCTCTGATCTGTGCAAGGCTTCAATGAGAACAGCATAATATCTTTCTGAAAGTATCCAGATGTTACCACTGAAGCTAATTTAGCATTACAGACATTTCAAACATTTTACCATGTGTTTTCCAGTTAAAATCTTCAAATAAGTGTACTTCTTTTAACTTAAAATACCATGCTCCACCGTGAATGCAATGGTTAAATTAATTGTTGTTGGGTAAGTAGTCAACCCACATTGCCTAGATTTAATGGGGTGTGTGAGTGCTTAAGTGCTGGTAGTGGTCAGAGGGGCAGATGGTGCAGACTGGCGGCCTCGCTTGCGTCAGTCTACCATAGGGCAGCTGTGGCTTCAAAAGTAGCTTAACACCGCAGAATGAGGAGTGATTGAGTAAGTGAATGTGAAACTCTTTGGGTGTCTTGAAAGGTGCTTTATAAATCCAATGCACTGTAATAAATAAAGTCTCCTCTATCGAAGCCAAAAAACAAAACATGCACTTACAAAACTTCTTCTCGGAAAGGTCTAATCTGTCAAAAATATCAAAACGGCAAGATAACAATGGCTTTATTTCACAATATTGGTCATTTCAGTGGGGAAATATGTGTTGATACAGAGAAAATGTAGAAATGGGTAAAGGATTGCAGAGCATATGCTTCACTTAAACTGTAAATCTCCATTACCTCCAAGTAGGTGATGCTACCAGGCCAAGTTACAGGTCAGATCTGTGGGGAGGTGGGCCCGCTCACAGTGAAAATGCATGTCTTTCAAGAAATTAACTATGAAAATGTTTACAATGTTAGTAATAAAATACTAGTAATTAAATAAAAGCGTGATGATGATTTGAAACATTCCAAACAAAGTAAACACCCCCATGGAGACAGTGGACCCCTCAACACAAATATTACACGGTGCACCTTTAAAGATTTGAATTAATAAAACAGAATTAGTTCTAATCAGTAAATTACCCTTTAGAAAAACTGTGTAGTGGCATCTATAATTTGTTCAAAAGTGACAGCAGTGGGAACAAAGTTGTTTTTTGACTTGTACGTGTTTGAACAAGACCTTGATTTCCACACACCTTTGCCATTGAATCAAACGGGACCGTATAACGACTCCCTATCAGTAATGTGATTAAACCTGGAGGTGTGGTGCTAGAGCAGAGATTTCGTGTCGTTCAAATTCTATGCAAAGACCCAACACAAAAGAACAGCACATCTATAAAATGAGTCATGACCACGTGTTAGTGCTCTGTGTTCTCATGCTGCAATGAACAGGACAATAGAAACCAATGTCAAACCAGAACCACAGTGATTCAGCGCCATAGATCTTTTACAGATAAACTGAATTGCTGAATGTCTGTTTTAGCCATGCATGGCGCCTTCTGAACTATCAAAAGGCTCAGCACTGATTTTGGTACCGCAAAGATAGAAAACCCTCTTAAATCTGCAATAGAGTGTAATTTTCAGGACAGCTTTTTGATATTAGAATGTAGTCTTTATTTATACTTTTATTCAGACCATTTTAAACTGTTTTGGAAAGGTCAAACTTAGTACATTTTCTTTAGTAGCAATACTTATTCTAATGCACAGTTTTACAGTGTTGCAGTGTCTATCTATCTATCTATCTATCTATCTATCTATCTATCTATCTATCTATCTATCTATCTATCTATCTATCTATCTATCTATCTATCTATCTATCTATCTATCTATCTATCTATCCATCTATCTGTCTGTCTATCTATCTATCTATCTATCTATCTGTCCATCTATCTGTCTATCCGTCTGTCTATCTATCTATCTATCTATCTATCTATCTATCTATCTATCTATCTATCTATCTATCTATCTATCTATCTATCTATCTATCTATCTATCTATCTATCTATCTATCTATCTATCTATCTATCTATCTATCTATCTATCTCTGTCTGTCTATCTATCTGTCCATCTATCTATCTATCTATCTATCTATCTATCTATCTATCTATCTATCTATCTATCTATCTATCTATCTATCTATCTATCTATCTATCTATCTATCTATCTGTCTGCCTATTCTATCTATCTGTCTGTCTGTCTGTCTGCCCGTCTATCTATCTATCTATCTATCTATCTATCTATCTATCTATCTCTGTCTGCCTATTCTATCTATCTGTCTGTCTGTCTGCCCGTCCATCTATCTATCTATCTATCTATCTATCTATCTATCTATCTATCTATCTATCTATCTATCTATCTATCTATCTATCTATCTATCTATCTATCTATCTATCTATCTATCTATCTATCTATCTATCTATCTATCTATCTATCTATCTATCTCTCTCTCTCTCTCTCTCTCTCTCTATCTATCTATCTATCTACAAACTAAACAAAACAAAAAAACAACAACAAACAATTGGAAAAAAAAGACTGGGATAGTCACAGGGAGTTGTCTCCACATGGTTCTCACCCAGCAGTGTCTCTGGCAGTTGCTTCCTTATGGTTCTCATCCTACAAATTCCTATTAAATTCTATGGACAATATCATTTCATCTGTTTTGTTTCACAGAAATCGCTGCTTTTACAATGCACAGTATGGAGTAAAGGGTATTTTCTTGAACTGGAAGAATTAAAGCTCTCATCTGTAAATGTATTTGCTCATCATCTGCTCTCTGCTTTTCTTGTGTCAAAGCTAGTACACCATCAGACAGCAGTTACACAGATAGCATCTAGTGGTGTTATGTGAGAATACAACAGGGTCGGGTTGGTCAGTCTAATTACAAATGGTGGCTTTAAATGTCATGCACAAATCCTTTAACCTTCAAATTTAACCATTTACACTGTTCCTTTTCATTCAAACTTCACACCAGCCATTGCCAAAAACATGCATATAATCCCTCCTTAGCCTCTTCAACACAATCTTGTTTTTCTCTGGGCAACACTGGTCCACTCTGCACCAAAGCCCTGGAGGTTTGAGGCTACAGAGCAGCACAATGCAAGGACAATAGAAACAAGGAGAGACGAGTAAAGACGGCAAAGCAACTGCGTTTACTAGACATGTTTATATATTTGATGAGCAATTTGTTTTTTATTCCCCTAATGTTAAATCTAAAGATAGCAAAATGGTGGTTACCTTTTACGACAATACAAGTGGATCTGTTGTGCTATTATAACACAGTTTGGTATGGAATTGGTATGGACATTGGTATGTGTTATCAAAAACAATATTGTTATCCTGGCAATGAAAAGAATAAAGAATTTGCTAAACACGAGCCAGGAGTATGTTGGAATCTCTAAGGGAATGGTGCACTTTTCCCTTAGAAGGACAATAGGAGGGATACTTATCAACAAGGCAAAACGGAAATTTATGAAGATTGAAGGGACATTTTGATTGCTTTCCCATCAAAACTAGTATTGTGCATTATAGAAGTGTTTTTTAAAATAATTTTCGTGCTAAGAATTGCTTAATAAAATCTGCCTAATGTAAGAACAAAGGTAGACAAGTTGAAAGCAGAATGGATTTTTTGCTAGTATTGAAGTGGGAATATAAAATGGTACACACTTAAAACTGCCTGGAATGGTTTTGACTTCAACCCAACCTTTCATTCCTCCAAGAATAACAAGCAAAACACATATTCTCTGTACCCTAAAGTCAACACAGCATTCTGCACCATCCAGATAAGCATTGTTACATCTTCGCATTTATATGTTCACTGAGGTTTTCTTGTCCCTAATGAGCATGGTTATATAAAGTGCACAGCATTTATGCATTTGAAATCCTCACATTTGCTATGCTTAAGTGTATTTTCCTCCCTGTAGTGCTGCTGGCTGCCCATCCCCCCACACAGGGAGAGCAGGGAGAGCGGAGCAGGCTCGTGGGGGGAGGGGAGCTTGTCTTTCTTTGGGTTTGTGGAGCCAAGTCAACAGCTGCTCCTGAGCCAGCACAGCGTTGAAACAAGCCCCGGCCGAGCCCTTCACATCCGGGTAGATTCAAATGCACGGTCACGTAAAGAACCAGGGGCCAAACGTGAACAGAATTGGACAAAAGAAAGAAGGCCTACAACTGTTTGCACAAGCTGTTCATGTGCCATTGTAATAATGTGCTAATGCGCTAATGTGTGGGGAGTCCTGGATAAGCAATGTGTAAGAACAGACATGCTAAATCTTGGGAAATACAATTGGGAATGACCAAGCAGGTTCTAATGCTTCTGATAACCATAAAACAGAAGTTGTAAGTCATGATTAAAGATGTAATATGCAACCTTTTTGGAGTGGGAGTTATAATGTCTCCATAAAAACATACAGGTGATGGACCCTCCAATTGAAAAGCTATATCTTGGCTGTACCTATTGAAATATGCAAACTCAGCACAGAAACGATCGAATCTTAGCGCTAGAAACTCAGCCACCGAGCCACCGCAATGGCAGATGATGTCACACGTAGTTGTCTCCACATGGTTCTCATCCAACAATGTCTCTGATTGTTTCTGGCAGTTGTGTTTTTATGGTTCTCATCCTAAAAAATGCCTTTCAAGATGCCTTTCAAACATTATCTACAATCTATATGTTTCCATGGAGATATTATTACTCCCACTACAGAAACGTTACATATCGCGTATTTAATCATGACTTACAAGTTATTTTTTATGTTTATCAGCAGCATTAGAACCAGCTTGGTCTTTCCCAGTTGAAAATACCTTGGCTTATACTTTCATTTGTTCACAGTGAGTTTGTGTAAAAACAGCGGTGCTAAACCTTATTTGGTGAAAAACACAATTGAGAATGACCAAGCTCTGATCCTGCTAATAACCAGAATGTGTAAAAAGGAGTGGGAGTCTGGCAATAAAAGCATTTCCGCTGAGACAAAGAGGTGATGGAAAAGTTACATAGTGCATCTTTAACAATGGAAATATCTTGGTTTATACTTTTATTTGCACATAGAGAGGTTGCAGTGGGTTGATGGTTGGGTGGGGTTTCTTTTCCAATATAAAAAGCATGATGAAAATTAAAAACATTTGAACATCCTTTGTTTGGCTATAATTGGTTGGTTTTAAAATTGGCGCACACTGATCAGAGCTGCATTGAAACGTTTATATAAAATACGGTGAACACAGGGAAAGCGCCATGCAAACAATAGGAAGTTAGCTCAAATAAAATCCATTAGGAAAAATTATACTTTGGATGTTAACATTTTATCAGTTAATATACGTTTTAAGATCCCATATTACACTGTTTTCTGATCTATGTTATCAAAAACATGCCTGAAGGTGTGTTTTCATTCACACATGTTTAACAGACAAACGCGGCATATTTAGGCTGAGCTGAAACACTCTGTTCCACCTTGTGATGTCATGTGGTAATACAGGAAGTGCTCCCCTGTGTTTTTAAACTCCATACACCTCCAGTACAATAATTTGGATAATTTCAGCCCTGGGATTGACGATCTGCTGAACATAAGATAAAAGAGTTGAACTTGAACACTACCACTTCATCACATCACAAGGTAGAACAGAGTATTTTGAGCTTTAGAGATGTAAAGAGACTAATAATAATGATTACGCAAACATGTGAATGAAACAAAGCACAGCTGCCAGTATGTTTTAAAGGAGGTAACGAGGTTCTAACGTGGATAAATGCTCACAATAGTCAATTTTATGGCTAATACAAAAATTTGCACCATATCAGAAACATCCAGATACAGAAGAAGCAGGAAGCTAGACCTAACACTGTGGAGAAAGAGGCCATTTCCTCTGAAATGATGATTACTGACATAACATAGTTTTGACTTTCACAGAAAACGGAGCCGCGCCCATGTCCTGAAGAAATATACAGAAGAGAAAAGTGTGGGGGATGTGGAAACGAACCACCAAAAACATCTGCAATCTACGGCCTTGACGCTGGACAATTACCGCACATTAATACAGACCATAATAACAGCACAAGATCTTCTGGCATAGTTAGTGTTTTATCATTATATTTTCTCAAATACCAATAAAAATAGGTTTAAAGGTGCACTTTGTAACATTCTGGTGGGGAGTGTGCCACTGACTTGTTGTCATGGAGATGGAGTATGGCATTAAACTGATCTATCTTTCATGCATCCAAATACTGCAAAAATACATAGAATAATATGCATTTTTACTGTAAGTGAGGTTGCCTTTTCACAGATTTAACGTGTAACTTGGCGTGGATTTGTCGCCTACTTGTTTCCATGGAGATACAGTAGATATGTTTAATTCCATTCTGCAGAGCATTACAGGCAAAGCAATAATCTCTATGAAGACAAGCAACTCATGAGCCCTCAAGCAGAAATGTTTCATAGTATAGCTTTAAGGTGCAATTCATTGTCGTTGTAAGGAAATATATCTCCTGCATTTGACCCATCTTTCAATGTCTTGTCCAAATATTGAGTCTGGAACTTGGTCAGGATGTGGAGCATGACCTGTGCATGTTTTAGGCGAACGGGGGTAACTTGTAACATGAACAGAATCTGATTTTCTTGCTTTTCAGGTATATTGTCCGAGTTTTCCAGAGCATTTCCATCTTCCCTTTCTACATCTCCTTCATGGATGAGTGCAGTGTGAATCTGGGACAAAAAGCTTTCGCAATTACTGCTAATGATGCGCCTCTATGCAAGCTGTGCCCGTGGTTAGGAGGGATGGAAATTAGGAGTGCAGTAAATAAACAGCTAATGTCGTTTTAATTAATGGAAGAAGCATCAGTGCAAACCCATATAACCCAAGAGTATGTTATTCAGTGTTTAATCATGCTTTTAATTCTATATGGCATTAAAACAAATCTGAAGCATATTTTGGTACTTTGGGATATTAAATAGTGTGGATATTCTTGTGGAGAAATGAGTCCACTGCATTTGAAGGTGCAGCTTCCACTACATTTTCTCTATTGACATGTTAATACTTTGTTCGGAAAGTTCCACAGTATGGCATTAATCTCCATGGACACAGGCAGGTGACACCTCTAGACCAAGTGGCAGGTTAGATTTGTGGAGAGGCAGGTTGGCTCACACTGAGAAATATTTTTTTTTCAACACCTCTGATTAAATGAATGCAAAATAAATAAGTTATGCTGTGGAACATTCCAGGCAGAGCACTTACATCTCCATGGAGACAGACAAGTGACAGACCATCCACCAGAAAAGTTACATAATGCAATCAGAGGGAAATCAGTGTTCTAACTCAAACGCAGGGAGAACAGGATTAGGGATTGAAACAGGGAACTTCTAACTGTGAGGCAGGAATGCTTAACACTTAGCCACTTATGCTAAATGAAGTGTAACTTGTTCAGTGTATTTAAAAGTTAATGGTAAATGTGGAAAATAAATCAGGAGTTTGAGAGTTAGTTAGTAACCAGGATCATGTAGGGAGATCTAGTGCAGTCAGAGATTTTTTTTCTTTTTTTTTTTTTACCCAGACTTGGCTGCTTGGGTGGTCCTTTGAAAAACTCAAGTTTGGGCCTCACATGAAATAATGTTGACCTGTCAGGGTTTAAACTGGCCTAAATATACCCCATGAAAAGAGAGGAAGAGGTACAGACCAAAGCATGTGGGTTACGTTGGATCATTTCCACAGTGGAGTGGCCGAGTATCTGATCTGAGCTATTTAGTTTTACAGTTTATTTACTTTTTGTACAATAGTTAAATCTCTACCACAATATTTACATGACCTTTTTGCAATTCATACATTTATGTTGGCTTGCCATAATATCATTAAAACAGTACATTTACAACGCTGTACCTGATTTTCACCATCTTAAAAATGTAAAAAAAAAAACACAAGTAGTTAGTCTTAAACAGTTTGTAGTGGGCCACACCTATTCCACATTCCAAGCTTCCAATTTATAAGAGCTTTTCACAACTTTTAGAGGACAGAGCGGATCACGCCACTGCTAACAACAACTAGCATGCAAACAGAGCACCAGCATTACTTCCTGGTTTGTGGCTAATGCAAATATTTTATTATTAGATAAATATGCAACCTTCAGCAGCCAGAGTGGATCACAGCACTGCTAACAACAACTAGCATGCTAACAGAGCACCAGCAGACAATAAAAATGCTTTACAGTTCGATGCAGAGAGAGCACAGTGGTCTAATTTTCAGATGCCTTTACAAGGAAAAGGGTAAAGCAAAGTACAATACACGTCTGGAGCAGCATTTCTCCACCAACGACTCTGCTTCTGTCTGGAGAGGGCTTAGGCAAATCACCAACTACAGGCCCAAAGCCCCTCCTGCCGTGGACAACAAACAACTAGCAGAAAAGTTAAACAGCTTTTATGCGAGGTTTGAAGTTTCACACCCCTCCCCCTCCTCCCTCACCATCATGGACATTACCTCCAAACCCACCTTGGACCCCCCCTCCTCCCCCACTGCCCTCACAGTTTTGGAGCAGGACGTGACTAAGCTTTTCAGGAAGCAGAATCCCCGTAAGGCCGTGGGCCCAGATGGTGTCTCTCCTTCCACCCTTAGACACTGTGCTGAGGAACTGGCTCCTGTCTTCACGGACATTTTAACACCTCCCTGGAGTCATGTCACGTCCCAGCCTGCTTCAAGCTGTCCACCATCGTGCCCATCCCCAAGAAGCCCAGGATCACTGGACTTAATGACTACAGACCTGTGGCGCTGACGTCCGTAGTCATGAAGTCATTTGAGCGCCTGGTCCTGCACCACCTCAAGTCCCTCACCTCCCCCCTCCTGGACCCTCTGCAGTTTGCCTACAGAGCCAATCGGTCTGTGGACGACGCCATTAACCTGGCCCTTCACTTCATCCTCCAGCATCTGGACTCCCCGGGAACCTACGCCAGGATCCTGTTTGTGGACTTCAGCTCTGCATTCAACACCATCCTCCCTGTTCTGCTCCAGGACAAGCTCGCTCAGCTCAACGTGCCTGACTCCACCTGCAGGTGGATCACTGACTTCCTGACAGACAGGAGACAGCGCGTGCGGCTGGGGAAGAATGTCTCGGACACTCGGACTATCAGCACAGGATCTCCACAGGGCTGTGTACTTCCTCCCCTGCTCTTCTCCCTGTACACCAACTGCTGCACCTCCAGCCATGACTCCGTCAAGCTGGTTAAGTTTGCGGATGACACCACCCTCATTGGACTCATCGTGGACGGCGGTGAGTCTGCCTACAGGAGGGAGGTGGACCGGCTGGTGTCCTGGTGCAGCAGCAACAACCTGGAGCTCAACGCCCAGAAGACAGTGGAGATGATTGTGGACTTCAGGAAAGTCACAGCCCCCCTGCCTCCCCTCACCCTGACGGACTCCCTCATCACCACTGTGGACTCTTTCCACTTCCTGGGCACCTGCATCACCCAGGATCTCAAGTGGGAGCCGACAATCAGCTCCCTCATCAAAAAAGCCCATCACAGGATGTTCCACCTGCGGCAGCTGAGGAAACGCAAGCTGCCAGTCCAGATGATGGTGCAGTTTTACACGGCCATCATTGAGTCCATCCTCACCTCCTCCATCACTGTGTGGTTTGCTGGGGCCACTGCCAGGGACAGACAGAGACTGCAGTGCATTGTGTGCTCTGCTGAGAAGGTGATTGGCTGCAGCCTTACATCTCTACAGGACCTGTACGTCTCCAGGACTCGGGGGCGAGCAGGCCGTATAGCAGCTGACACCTCTCACCCTGGACATGGACTATTTGAGCCACATCCCTCTGGCAGGAGGCTACGGTCCATTGGGACCAGAACCTCTTGTCATAAGAACAGTTTCTTCCCCTCTGCCGTTTGTCTCATGAATACTTTATAATATTTGCACAAAACTGGACACTTTATTACACCGGCCACTTTAATAAGTCATGTTTGCACTGTTGTTCTGATGCTGCTGTTGTATATATTTTCTACCTTCTTCTAAGTATTTTGTTGGATTTTTAAGCATATCTTTTTTTAACTTTGTGCATGCCCTTATTTGTATTTGTATTTATTCGGTGTGTTTTATGTTTTATGTTGCACTTTATCACCAAAATAAGTTCCTAGTTTGTGAACTGTGTTCACAAACGATGGCAATAAAAGGATTCTGATTCTGATTCTGATATATTAGTACTGGGGCAAAACACACACACTTTACAAAAATTGGGTATAGCCCCTTTAACACAAATACAACTGCTCACAATGAACCAACCATGAAAACTATTCACTGTGGCAGTAATTTCCTTCAGCAGCTGGTTTGCTTAATATTGTTTTTCTATAGGCCTTTTAAACCTCCATTATCTTTACTTCGCAGCTCTAAATCTCTGTTTAATGGGCCGCCCCACCTGTCCCTGTGGTTATTCCGAGGAGGCCTGGGCTAGTCTCCAACTGCCTCCTGCTCCTCTGTCCTTGAGCCTGGTAATTCCTCTTTCCTGTCAGCCATATTGACAAACCCGGCTGATTTAAATTGGTTTTATTGATCTGTTTAATCATTCTGGGGTTGATCACTTCTGGAATTCTGCATTGAAATTCAGCAGCAGCAGCTTGTCTGGATATCCTTTATACCACAGGTTAATACATATTTATATGGTTCAATTATGCAACGCTTTAAGGGAGGATCGTACTCTAAAATCACTAAGACAGAGATTAACAGATGAATACACTTAAAATAAAATACTGGCTTTGATTGAATACTGTGGAACATTCCAGGCAAAGCAATATTACTATCAAAGTTGCATAATGCGCCTGTAAAGTCAAAGTAATTTTATAAAATCTGTTTACTCAACAACAGGATATAACGTGACTGGGTGAATAGCCAAATCTAAACAACATGAGGATATGGACGGGGGATAAGGAGGTCAATGGGAAGTACAAAAATAATGTAATCTTGGGAAAATGTGCAGCTTTTGGGAAATGGATTTGACTTGATCCTCATTTCCTTATAAAGAGCTGATGGTTCTTGGTAAGCGTCAGTTGTGGTTTGGGAACGATGACTAATCAGAAAATGAAATGGATATTTATGAAAAAACGATGACATAATCTTTCATTTATTCTTTAAGCTCGAAATTATCCACAAAATCCTTCCCGCTTGCCCTCTTTTGGCTCTAATTCCACAGTACGGCATAAAACGTATCTATATCAGCAGAGAATGTCCCAAAGTATGGTTTTAACATTCTCTTTCCATGGAATCATGCAGGTGATGTGCAACCCCAGACAGTTGCTTTCATTAAAAGTTGTTTTCTTTTTGTGATGCCAACAATGTGAAACTAAAACATGACAAATGGCACTGGGTTATTTTAGTGATGGCTCATGGCAAAACTCTGGTCCAAGTTATTCAGCGGATTAATCACTGAACATAGTGTGATGCCTTGTTCCAGTTACAGCAGTTACTTTTCTGTCTGTGCTCTAATGTAATGTGTTGATCTAATTATAAAGGATTTACTTCATGTTTTTGGACCCGTAAAGAGGCATGTCCCCTTGATGTGAGTGTGTGCACAGATTGTAGTCCCCACAGTGGGATAAATACGCCCTCCCCACATCACAATTATGACTGAATTAAAACCAAATCCAGAACTGAACCTGGACAAAACTAGGACTAAACCAAGACTAAACCACATATGTTTAGTATTTATATTTAGTCTATTTATATTTGTATTCTAACACTTATTTTATACATGAGTTTGATGTTAGAGTATATTTGATTGTTGTTGTGTTTTGTGTTGTGCCATATCGCTGAAGGACATTTGGATATTTGGTTCACTGCAGGCAATACAACTTTTTCAAATTCTGACTAAACTAGGACTAAACCAGGACTAAATCAGGACTAAACCAGGACTAAACCTGAAGTAAGCCAGGACTAAACCAGGGCTAAACCAGAAGTAAGCCAGGACCAAACCAGGGCTAGACCAGGACTAAACCAGGGCTAAACCAGGGCTAAACCAGAAGTAAGCCAGGACTAAACCAGGACTAAACCAGGGCTAAACCAGGGCTAAACCAGGACTAAACCAGAAGTAAGCCAGGACTAAACCAGGGCTAAACCAGGACTAAACAAGGACTAAATCAGGACTAAACCAGGACTAAACCAGAAGTAAGCCAGGACCAAACCAGGGCTAGACCAGGGCTAGACCAGGACTAAACCAGGGCTAAACCAGGGCTAAACCAGAAGTAAGCCAGGACTAAACCAGGACTAAACCAGGGCTAAACCAGGGCTCAACCACAGCTAAACCAGGACTAAACCAGGACTAAACCAGGGCTAGACCAGGACTAAACCAGGACTAAACCAGAAGTAAACCAGGACTAAACCAGGGCTAAACCAGGACTAAACTAGGGCTAGACCAGGACTAAACCAGAAGTAAGCCAGGACTAAACCAGGGCTAAACCAGGACTAAATCAGGCCTAGACCATGACTAAACCAGGGCTAAACCAGGGCTAAACTAGGACTAAACCAGGACTAATTCAGGGCTAAACCAGTAATAAACCAGGACTACAGACCAAGCCAAGTCTACAGCAGGACTAAACTGGACTTAAACGAGGACCAAACCAGTGTAAACACAGCCTGTGATGCAACCGCAGCTCTGTGCATGTGCGTGTACAGCATGTGTTCCCATCCATCAGTGACAGGAAACAAGGCCTAAAGTGGCATTTGAGAGCTGCTCGGAAACTCTGACCACGGCACGGCTTCAGGAAGAGCGGGATTAGACAGGGACAGGTTTCTTTGTTATGTAAGCACGGATCTATGCGTCTACCATCACACTACATGTTTGATGTAAACACTACGGTTGGGGCCTTAACACGGGTTCTAGCTCTTTTATTTACAACAAATAGAGGGTTATGGGTTAAAGAGCATTGTGAAAATTTGTGCTGAAATAACACCCAATTATAAGTGTGATCCAAACAATAACTTAAATCTGAACTATGTAAGGCTTTTAGTGGAGGGTTTAATACCTGTTTGTATTTTATTGCTTTGCCTGAAATATTCCTTAGTCTTCAGCCACATCCTCATGAAGACAGGCAGGTAATGTATCTGTCTTCTGTATAAAAAAGTGGGTGAAGTGAGTGTGTTCAGCTCCAGCCAAATGAAGCTCATAGAAGATAACAGTTGTAGGGGCCAATTTGGTGCCGAGTTCCATGTTTGGCATTCCGACCGCGAGTATCATAGCAACCAAAGAGCCAATTAGGAGCGAAGCTGTTGAAGCTAATGCCCCTTCCCGCCCGCACCGGTGGTTTAGCAGGCGGCGGGCGCTTAGCAACACGAGTGGAAGCGACCTTGGGGAAGAAGGCAGCTGATTTGTCTCTTATTAATGTTCCTATCTTGAGCTACAGACACAATAGCCAAATAAAAATAGCAGGATCATTTAGAGCGGGTTAATACAAACATTTTAAGACCAAAGTGACAAGCCTGACAGCAGCATTTACGGAGAGAGGGGCAACAGTTTTCAAATATAAAGTGAACTGGAGCTAGAGTCGATGGCACCTATGATCACTTTCTATTTTCATATCTAAAAAAAACATTCTTCGGAACATTTTCTATCATAATGTGAGTGAATGAAAAAGTATTTCTAAATGAACACGTTTGTATCTTGTATGAACACCTCTCTATACCTCAATACCAGCCTCGTCTAAATATATTTGAATTTGCTCAGTGAACCAGACCCACGTTAAACATTACAAGACTTCGATACAGCTTTGTCCCAGCCACAGAACAGTAAACAATAAAAGTTTTAAGAGAACCATTAACTCGCGTAGACTCGGCTGCCTTCTTCAGAGCAGATCAGAACACACTTGTACCAGATGGCGTAGTACAGACATCTGCACAAGTGGGCCCCTCCACACTTCAACAGTTTTAGTTACATAACAATTTATATCACTGAGTTTCACAGTTCACTGAAACAAAACATTTAAACTATGTCCAAAACCGTCAGTACTCTGCTCTCTATTAATATGAGGATCTTTTGAGCAAAGAATCTGGCTGTCAAGCAGAGGTGGGGAGAACAGCAAAAATTGTACTAAAGTAAGAGGAAAGTTACACCAAAAACACTAAGTAGAAGTATAAAGTAGTGGCGAATGAAATTACTAACCAGACTAACACCAGATCTTTCACTTCTACACGTTATATATGCTTCACTATCAAAACAATATCATTTTGTCTAAATGTCTAGCATCATACCTCCTGTTTATGTCTGGTACCTTGTTAGCAAGTATCGACAAGATGCTTTTGTCAGAAAAATATACGCTTTCTGCTCCTCACCTGAAGCTGTGTGGAGGGACTCGAACTGATCAGCCTGGACTGTACAAGATGGATTCTCGTGAGATTGAAAGACTGTAAGAGTTACTGTGCGTGTGCTTTTGTAACCACGTTGGCTCAAAATAATATCGAAGGTTGTAATATTGTACAGTGAATAATTTTGTATTAGTATTGGCAATCAGATACTAATTGATAATAAAACTAGCATCAAAACTAGATACTCATTTGAGCAGGTATCAATACTAAAAAGATCACATTCACAGGACAGAAATGAACCTTTCCTGAATAGAAAGAATGATTTTGAGCTGTATCAGACACAAATATAAGGCCACATAGAGTAGTATACGCCCATGGACCACTATGGAACATACCTGGACGACTGAGGGATTACACAGATATAAGACCACGTAGAAATACAAAAGAAAGGATGATTTAAGGTTGAAAATGGCATTCTGTTGACTATAGAAAGAGAATCGTTATTGAATATCAAGTCTATTCCTTAGTATCAAAAGTGAGTTTGAAGTTTCAGTATCGAGTTGACTTTATTCCTCTGATGTTGGTCGCGTACGTTTGCCTTAAACACATTTGGGTGAGGCATATTTGATCACTGTATGTTTTGTAGTCTGTTCCAGGATTCAGTGAAAGACTTCTTGGCAGCAGCAGTAGTTCTATGTAAACCAGCCCCATGACAAAGCTCCTGTGGTCACTGGCTCCTTACAACAGAAAGGCCTTTGTGCACACTTTGTCTCTCACATAGTTGTGGCTTCATAATGTTGGCTCAAGTCTCCAAATTCCCTACTTTAACCTGCAGACACAGACAAAATGCAACCTGTATGTTATTTTAAAGAGGGAAATTACACTTCTATGGGGTATTACTGCTAACACATAACATATTTAGATCACCGTGTAACTTTTTATTGTTGCTATATCTGCTATGTTTGTCAAAAACAGTGTAATAAAGAGTTTAATTAGCTTCAGTTGATGCTCCCAGGCTAAGTCACTCTCCCTACAGAGCGCTATGACAACACAATCAGTGTGCATCCCGCTAATGAAACTACATCACATCATGTCAGGTTTGTGAAGTTGTAGTGCATTGTTTTGTATCCTGTTTTTGTATAATTAGCAAAAAGTATAAGTAGGTTTGTGGGCTGAGCATTGGACGGAATCATACCAACCGCAAGGAGGTTCAAATAGGGCCCGGGAGAGATTGCAAAATTACTCAAACATGCATGGATGACATATAAAACCACTTCAGGCATGTTTTTTTATGAGGGAACAATGCTATAACATGGTAGAAAGCTAAAATGTTCTCCTTTTCCATGGAGATACAATAGCTTTGTTTATTCAGTTCAAGTGTTGCAATGTTAAAAATATCTGAACAAACTTAATGCCATACTGTGAAACATTCTAGGCAAAGCAATCTCCATGGAGACAAGCAGGAAAGTTACATAGCGCACCTTTACTCCACTGCTTACACAAATGCATTTTTTGTCTCTATTACTCACTACATAGAGCAGCATTCTGAATATACTACACCAAAGTGAATTTCCATGTATTTAAATGTCAACATAAGGTTAACACCCAGGACCCATATGGTGTGATGCACTTATAGCCTGAGTATAAGACACACTTGTGCAGAGAGCTCTACCCTGATGAAGGCCTTGGATGTTGCCATGGTTACTGTGCTGTTCTGCTCAATTGCACAGAGCAAAAGGAACATACAGTATCAGATCATATCTCTGCACTGGCATATACTAGAATAACTGCAGTCACATTTAGGTTACTGCAAAATGGACACCAATAGAAAATGGTTCAGTGAATATAACGTGTCAAGAGGGATTATTTTAGCCTGACCAGACCCAGGCAATCGGTGAAGTTTAAAATGGTAAAAAATAACATCTTTTACCTGTAGCCTAGATTCAGGGAATATGTTTAGGTATAACTAAATGATAATATTAAGAAATACACATAAAAAACTGTGTATAAGATTTTAAATTTCACAAAAGCCTATATGTTTCCTCAGATCCAATGTAAACATGTTCAAATCAAATATAGCTTTTACTGATAACAATTGTAATGTGGATTTATTCTTGATTACTGAAACATTGGACATGATGGCCACTTGGTGTTTGAGCCCTAAAGACGATTGTCCAGTCAGAAAGCAGAATGAGCTTCACACAAGTCTCTCATTTGGGTTGCCAGTTTCAATGCTGAAATCCAGTTGGTTTAAAGTAGAATCTCAATCGTCATTAATCATCACTAATACTTAATCAGAGCTAGTCTCATGTATGCGTCTACTATATACAGGCTGAGGCACTGGCAAACATACACTACATAAAGATATTTGGAATTTTTGGAATTCCGAGTAGGAGTATCATAGCAACCGAAGAGCCAATCTGGAGCGAAACTGTTGAAGGTAGGGATTGGGCACTTAGCAACGCTGTCAATCAAACCTTTTGGTGATACTAGAGGAAAGCAGGCAGCTGATTTGTCTGTTATTAATGTTCATATCTTGATTTACAGACACTATAGCGAAATAACTACCAGGATCATGTACAGCGGGTTAATACGGACATTTTAAGACCAAAATGACGAGGCTCACAGCAGCAGTTACAGAGAGAGGGACGACAGTTTTTCATTATAACGTGAATTGGAGCCAGAGTCGATGGAGCCAGAAGTGCGCCCATGATCACTTCCCATTTGAAACACGGCGGCTACAGTCTGTGCTGACAACCCACAGTTCAATTGTAATAGTAATATCTTTACTATAAAACCGCAGGCTACAGAGCGCTTCTTTAAAGGCACCTGTAAGTTTCCTGTTGAAGAGGATGTTACTGCTTTGCCTGGAATGTTCCACAGTATGATTAGTATTTGTATTTCTATGGAGATGAGCAGGTGACAACACTGGGCCAAGTTACAGGTCAGATCTGTAGAGAGGTGACCCCACTCGCAGTAAGATAGATGTTTTTCAAGTTAAACGTACTCGTAATTGAATAAATACAAGATAGATTCAATCACCAGACGCAAACTGAACCTTTAACTCTCTACATCACTACTGCTGCTTCTCTAAAGAGTTTCTGTACTTTCCAAAACCTTCATTGTATTATTTTTATTGTATAATTTTGAGTTTGGGTCAGTCGGGGTGTGTCTTCCCAGAAGCAGTTGTTTTTTTCCCCTAAATTTGTCATCCGTGTCTTATTTTAATGTCTCTATTTCAGAAACTTCCTGTTGTTTTATAAATGTTTGACAGAGCTGCAGTCATTTCGAGCTGTAAGAGGAAATGCACTGAAGGGTTTTCTCAGCCAGTCCAAACCAATGGAGCTATAATAAAATGTGAAATAAAGACATTTCGGGGTGGCTAATTTAATATAGTGTTACAAAGCATACGCCCAATGGCCTAACACAATTAAATGTACAATTTGTGTGTGAGATCAGGGCAACACCTCAGAGGTTGTGAGCTAATGTTCTCTTTGTGTGAATAAAAAAGGAGAGAACATGGTGTGGAAGGGCATCTGGCTCTAAAATCTGAATGATATCACCATCTTTGGAGCACTGTGGCGTAAAGGCACACGACGTACATACTGATAAACCTGCTTTTCTCCATGGAGATGTTAAAAAATCGATCTCCGTGGAGACAAGGTGACGCCAACAGGTAAAGTTCTAGGTAAGTTCTGTGGAGAGGCAATCCTACTTAGAATAATAACGCATATTTTTTAATGTATCTGTAAGCAATGAAAACACCTAGTTGGCTTGATCTTTGAAGACAAGTTTAATGCCGTACTGCGGAACATTTAAGACAAACTCCAAGAAAAGCTACGCCTTTGGTTTGAAAAATTCCTTTGGGACAAGTGGATGTTATGAGGGCGTAAGAGGAGCAGAGCGGGGGAGGGGAGCGCTGGGTTCAATTCACTGGTTGGAGCTTACGGTGATATGCGACATTTTGAGGACTTTTTCCCCATTCAAGATGTATTTTTTTGTTTTAAAATTTTAATCGCTATGGCAGCCGTCTTAATTTTCCTCATTCTGAACCTCATGTAAAGTATACTGCCTTGCCCAGTCACCTCCTGTGCGCAGAGTTATGCAAGAGCCAAACTTATCCCCCTATTTCTGACTGAGGGCATAAATCAGCAGATGACACTGATACGACATGGATACATCAGAGGAGGGCGGAGAATCTGCGGAGAATGAAAGGGATTTGAGGCATTTTTGGACAGATTAGTAACCTTGTCCTTGCGCGGGGGGTCAAACCTGCCTTCGGTCCAAATAAAATCTATCTTTCTCAGGGTAGTATAATATTTTGGTCATAAATAAATGCAATGAATGCTCCACAGTTTGCCATTAAACATATCTATGTCCATGAACAAAAGCATTACGAGGCCAAGTCACAGGTTAGATCTGCGGAGAGGAATGCAAGTTTTCGCAATATAACAATCAATCCAGCGTTTATTCAATTAAAGGCAAGTTTAATGCAGTGCTGTGGAACATTTCAGACAGAATCGGGACGAGCAGATGGTAAATCCCCACCCCCAACCAGAAAACTTACATAGAAAAGATTTTTATGTTATTTTTAGTGCAATATATTGTGAGAAGTAGGTCACACTCACAACCTTTCAAACCGATGATTTCATGCTCAAAACAAAACAAAATAAACTTGAATGTATATAATGGCTTGGTAATATTCGTTAATAGTGTATAATGGATCGGGTGCGAGCGTGCTGAAATCTGTACGTGGTTGTCAGGAGACCAGCTGGCTCTGCTCAGGTCCAAACACATGAGACTCATGAGGGAGAGGCGTCCTTACACGTCCAGTCAGCATTTACACTGCACTTTTCTGATTCAGCTTCACATGATAAGCACAAACCAGAGCATGTTAATAACAAAATCATGTTACAGCGTCATGAGGAAACGATTATATTCATGTTTTACAATCAGCTCTGTGTTGTGTTATGCTAGCACCCTGAATAATAACACCAATAGCTTAGATTTAAAGCCACAGTATGAGTTTTAAATGTTTGTTGTTTACTGCACTGAACGTTTGTGAGTGGGCTTGCATCACCACGAACCTGACTCTTATTTGACTTTCTTGCTTCCATGGAAATGCTGTTCATGTGGCTGTGATATTCCACAGTATGGCATAAAACTTAACTGTCTCTATAGAGAATTTTCCAAAGTCTAATTTTATTTTAACTTTGAATTTCCATGGAATACTGTGCCTATAAATGGTGGTTTACAAGTTTCTTAAATCACTATGAAAAATGCATTATTGATTCATTCCTCACATACTTTGGTGGCCATTTCTGCCCTGGTGCTGAATGACAGAAATATGGCTGCCAATCTATGCCCGCGGTGACTCCGAGCACCTCTCACTCACTCACACAGCTCTTTCACACTGATCTCACAGTGTCTTGCCACAGGACACAATAATTTACACTGGTTGGAGCTAAGATTGACTCACTAACCTTCCAGTTACGAGACAACCGCTCAACCGCCACATCTAAAGGCATTAGCATTATAAGATACATGGTCCTTATCACGGAGTTGTCTACCATAAATGTGATTGTAGACGGTCTACTACCTGCTTTTCTCCATGGAGATGCTATTGTATTACCGGGAATGTTCCACAGTATGGCATTGAACATACTTTTTATTGCTCAAATCAGGCAAAAACAGGCATTTTGTACAGTAAGCAGTCGCCTCTCCACTGATCTGACTTGCGACTTAATGCCAGATTCGAATCTAATCTGCGCAGTGGTGGATGAAGTACTCAATTTTGTTATTTAAGCAAAGGTACAGACACAGAGGTACAGAGTTACTCAAGTAAAAGTATCACATGAAAAAATTGACTTAAGTAAAAGTATTAAAGTACCCGTTTAAAAATGTACTTAGAGTAAAAAGTTACAAATCAACAATACTTCTGTGAAATGCTTTAAAGTTTTAAATGTATTGATAATGGTAAAAAAGAATAATTCAGATTTTGGTCAACAGTTGCAAAATGAATCAATTTAATTTTTTGTTATCAATTTTGTGTGTTTATTTTTGTTTGCTCAAAGCCAAAGCTTGAGTTCATCGAAACTCTTAGTCAGGATGTTTCCACGAACATGGTAAAAATAACCCCTCAAATCATACGAAAAGTACTTTTTACTTTTCAGTCTTGCTCAAACATGCAGTGGAGTAGAAAGTAGATACCTGCTCTAATATCTAGTGATGTAAAAGTGAATAGTATCTACTGTAAAATTACTTCAAAGTACAGACTCCTAAAAATTCTAGTTAAGTACAGTACTTTCCTACTTGTACTTCATTACCTTCCACCACTATATCTATTTCTCTCTAATCTGTATCTCTGTGAAGGCAAAATGACATAGCATAGTATTTAATAAAGCTCTCACTGCACCATTATTGCTTGTATATTTTATTTTATGTACAGTACATGTAAAAAAGAACAAAAAATAGCCAATAACATTGACCGACGAGGGCAACAGCAGATAGTCATGTTGCTCTATGGAAAATCCCCTGTTCAGGCATACGTACACAGACCACCACAGACCACCACACTCCTATGGTGCTATACAGGCTGTGGAGACCCCTTTAACGGTCCCATTGTGAAAGGAGGAGAGGAATATTTTATCCACTATTTCATCTTAAACAGAAACAGATGAGCCGAGAGATGCTAGGTTTAGCCATAGTGAGATTGTCCCAATGATTAACCTGCTAGCAAGAAAACAAGATAAATTCAAGATTCCTATCCAGTTTATGAACTTCGAAAGCACCTAGAATTCATTTTTGTTTCTCAAAATCGAAGTATACTGGGGAAATATTGAATGTTAACAAGCTAAGTGAGTGTTTTTGGTGCCGCAGAGTACGAAAAACGGCTTTGCAAAGTTACAACACCTAGGCCTTTCATGATAATTACGACTTATGTTTCTATATAAGCTGGAACAATATTTTTTAGAGCGGTCAATATTTATCGTGTGTACATGTTCTTTGCACTACTGGGAAATTTTGGGTTATTTTTTGGCTATATGATACGATTTGAGCCACTGTAAGTTGAATTGTTACAGCTGCAAACTAACTACTAAAGTGTTTTATTCTGATGACTATTTATTACAGCTCATGGTTTTTTAACAATATTGCAGATTTAGAATAGTTTTTGTGATTTATATCTGCACTTACTGTGTCAGTGGAAATAATTACTTTCAATATTATCAATGATCGTTTATATTTACTTCAGAAATATATCAAACTTCAACATTTTTTATCATTATAGGCCTAAGAACAACAGCTCAATGTTTGTACTTGGTTTCAGAAAACTGACTATAATGGCATAGTTAATTCATAAATGAGTTTCAGTTCATGAATGTAAGTAAAATGTATGCTTTCTCAGTGAACTATACTAACCATTTAGCCATTTCAAATCTGTTAGCAACCTGACATATTTTGAAATTCAGACATATTTATAGCGTCTTAATTTCATAGCTGCATGGACACAATTCAGTCCTTGTTTGAGCAGTGAAAAATCAATGAGTAAATCACTAATCTATTACAACACTGGGTCATTCTCAGTTCACATTTCATTTTTTTTCAGTTGACTTTTTAAACTTCATCAATGCAACCCTTTCACAAGCTGCTTCCCATCACTAGAACAACAAACCCACAATGGCCGAGACCAGCCGTCCATATTACGTTTGGTCTGTGGAGCGTAACTGCATGCAATCTTGGTTTTACTTTTAAATTCGCCAGTTTTTTTCCACTCCAAGCATTTCTACCTCTGGTTTCCCAACCCCCACCTCTCCTCCTCCCCACTCCTCCTCTGGGGACCGCTTCAACAGTGCCGCTTTCAACGCAAAGGTCACTAAAGGTCATTCCGGTCTCCAAACAAGCCAATGCACAAGCTAGCTCCAGTTCATTTCTCCCCGTTAGCATGCTCAGCAGTTGAATTCACAGTATTCTTACAGCATTTCTTTTGAAATTTATAAAGCCCAAACTAAAATGCATTCAGTGGGATGTATAAGACACCAAAGTTAAGCCTGTCCAGTGAAATGTATGTGATTTGATGTGCAATGGTTCTCAAACTGTGGTACAAGTACAACAAGAGGAAGGCCATTTTCAGTCCTAGTTGAGTTTTTGCTTTGTAAAAGGTTTAGTCCTTGTTTAGTCCTGGTTTAATCCTCATTCAGTCCTAGTATCGTCAAGGTTTGGACTTGGGTTAGTCCATCTTTAGTATAAGATTTGCTCTTACATCTACTTTTTAACAGCAAATCTCTAGCACAAGTTCTGGTTTCAGTCCCGTTGTAGTCCCGTTGTAGTCCCGTTGTAGTCCCGTTGTAGTCCAGTCTGTAGTCCAGTCTGTAGTCCAGTCTGTAGTCCAGTCTGTAGTCCAGTCTGTAGTCCAGTCTGTAGTCCAGTCTGTAGTCCAGTCTGTAGTCCAGTCTGTAGTCCAGTCTGTAGTCCAGTTCAGTCTGTAGTCCAGGTTTTAGTCCATAGATCTAGTTTTAGACCAATCCTTGTACACATTTTATAATGATTTAGCATGTTTAACTTTTATATAATAAGAAATGCTATTTTCAGTTGCTTGACAATCGTACTTGAAAAGCCAAATATTTTTAAAAGGTATTTACTTAGCGTGACAAGTTTGAAAACCACTGCGGTAGAGTTTAAGGTGTTTCCTTATGTTTAAATGCAAGAATACAGTGTACACAACCTTCATGGTATCTTCCCCTTTCAGGAAAAAAATGTACAATAAAAAATCTAATCTTTTCATCTCCAAGGCAATGGATAGTCAAACCACAACAACTTTTGAATACCCCTTCTGCCATTCAAGGGCTGTTTCTCGCAATTAGTGTTCTCAACAATTACAGCAGGCCACCAAGGTACAGAATAAAGTGCTTTTTTCTTAAAAGGTGAGTTAAATAATTGAAGAAACTAAATAAAAATGGTCGCTGGGGTACCAAAATGTCAAGACACAGCTAAACAAATGGAAGATGGTCAAAAGATGGAGCTTGTTTTTAAATATATCCACAGATTATGTTTAAGAATGAACACTCAGTCACTTGTATTGTCCGTGATGGGATACGTTCACATTTCAGAAGGATTCAAGGTAAGACTTTATCCAACCGCACTCAAAACATCGAGAAGACAAGTCCACAAAAAAACAGGTTTAAAATCCAAACGTTGCTGTGTAATCCAAAAGCATCCACAATATGTAGTGAAGACAAGGAAAATATACGAAACCATACGAATTAATAGTTTGGGGCTGGGCGATGTAGTGATAAAACTGAATCGTGATCTCATTCCTGTGTCAATATATTGAACAAAATCTATATATTGCGATTCATAAATTTTCACTTGAACCCTGAATGAGTGACAGGTGATTTTAACCAATCACAGTGAAGTATGAACTTTCAGACGACTTTAGTTTACATCCTCAAGGTAACATGAATGGTGATTTTGCCATATCGCCCACGCCTATTGGGAAGCAAATGTTTTAAATAAATGAGTCTATTTTCAGGATCAGCAATGTAGTGGGTTAAGAATATGCCCAATAACAGGACGGTAACTAGTCCTAACACTTAAGCACAAACATCGTGTGATGTGCAAGAGGTATTATCCTATTGTTACCATGGAAAACCTAATACATTTTTATTTTTGAAATGTGTTTTTCTGTTGTTCTGTCCTTGAGACCACACATGGATGTTATATTGACACATTTCCCATCAATGTCATCAAGTGATCCCAAATCTTACAACATTTCTTCCAAAGTTAGCAGTTGGAGGTTACATTGCCTGAAAATTCTGAGTCATGTTCTAGTTTGTGGTTGTGCCATTGATGAGTCACTGTTAGTCACACTGGAAAATAGATGTTTGTCACTCATGTGGAGAGGTCAGCCGAGCTATAGAAGTGGGTAGGGGTTCGGAAGAGACTATATACATGGGGAAAATATTGGGAAAGTTAGTTGTAGCTAGCTTTGGGAATAGCCAGAAAAATAGTGCAGTTTTTGGAGTTTAAGGGGTTTATTAGAGTGAGTAAAGTAGGCTAGATTCATCATAACAATTATTGTGCTTTAAAACTAAGTCTTCAAAGTACTCTTTCTTCAAATGAATCTCTAACAGATGGAGTGTTGAGGTTTGTGCTTTTTATAGCAAACTATAAATCCATACATTTGACTTTGGATTTTGTAGGTGCAGTCACACAAGACCTGGTTTAAACCTAGTTTAGTCCTGATGTAGACTTTGGTTTGGTCCTGTAATAGTCCTGCTCTAGTCCAGGTTTGCGACTTGTTTCGTCCCAGTTTCAAGTAGAGTGCATGCAAATAAGCAGGAAGAACTCATGGGACTTAAATCTATAAATACTACACATATTTTATTATGGACGGTAAAATACTTGTTCCATTGCACACTGACCGTGGAATTATCAAAAGTATTGATGCCCAAGTAGTAATTGATACCAAAAACTAGTATCGAATGTAGACCTTTTCTGAATAGTTTCAGAATAGACTTGATCTATAGAAGAACATGTATGAAACCACATGGTAATATGAAACTATAATTTGTTTGTGTTGAAAAGAACATTTGATTTTCCTTTTTTAAGTATTGAAAGTTTGAAATGTAAGTATTGTGAAAACACTATCATGGAAGGTGACAAATAAACTGTATTCCTTATTGATCCATTGGTTTATCTATTATGTCATTGGACTCAAGACTGTAGTTCAGCAATAAAATGGCACATGGCTGAGACGACACTAACCAAAATATATTGTGGATGCTATACGAAAAACACAGCATTATTTGATGGTTTAAAAACATCAGTGTGGACATGGCCTGCCTGAAGTCCAGAAAGAAAGGAGAAAGAAAGGTAGAGAAATCCAAAATGGACGCCACTGTTTATGATCCTCATGACGACGGCGAGGAGAGCAGCAAGATTCTGTGGTAGAAAGGTGGACTCAAGAGAAAGATAATAAATACATTCTGGTTCTTATAGAGTCATTATCCGATTCTACAGAAATATGAATAAAATCTAAAAAATAAAAAAGCAGGAATCGTCCATGTCAGTTCATAGTAGACCACGGAGATATTGGCCGTTTAGTTGCTCCCTTATCCTGTCTCTCATCACTCCATGTTGGCGGACATTTTCCACCAGCCTTGTGTGAAAAAAGGAAGAAAAAAAGTGTATAAATAGTAGCTGTGGCAACCGCACGTACTCTTCTTCCTGGGTCTGGGCGCACGGTGTGAGGATTGGTGACCTCTTTTGTCCCTCCTCAGCTCCTGTAGTGGACAAAAGATACATGTCAAGACAGCTGGTAAAATGTCAATGTCAAAATCGATAAATCTAGTCTTGAATTTTCGTTATTTCGGCAAGTCCATGATAAAAACGCGTTGGTCATTTTAAGAAACTCTTTGGTGGTAAGCTACTACTGAAGCCATGGCTGCCCTGGGGCGGACTGACTGACTTGCTATCAGTGAGATTGTTGGTGCAGGTTGGGAGAGGTATCAAACACTTTCACACCACAGTCAACGGTGGGGGACGTGTCTTGCCCAAGGACACAGCAATAGCATGTCCACGTCAGAGCCATAGTCCACAAAATATAGTCCTGGTTTAAACACGTGAATTAGCCCTAGCTCAATGTGGATAGGTAAAAAAAAAAATCTTATAATTACATTTTTTTCTATGACCATTTGGTTCGTTTTATTTTTAATCATTGCCATTTATCACAAACAATAGTCCAATTGAATCCCCCTTTGTCCAAACTTCTTTCCAAACCACATGCTTTTACTGAATTACTGATTTACTGAGTATTGGCTCTAGACCTCTCCAATGAAATGCCGTTCCCTTCTTTTGATTAATTTAATCCTAGTTAGTTAGTAAGAGGACAAAAATCAGGTCCCCATGACCTAAAGTCTATTATTAGATCAACTGCATGGGTCAAAATTCAAGTATGGGTTAAAATAAGTTAAGGTTGGGGAAGTAGTAACTATGGTTAAGGCTAGGATCAGTCAACAAATTAATGCAAGCCAGGTTAATGTCCCCAAGAAGCACGGGAACCCATCCAACATGTGTGAAATTATGAGTTACTTGTTGAGCAATAACAGTCAAGAACCATTTTGTAGTTTGGAGGAGAAGTTTTGGTTTAGTTCAGCTGTAGATGTGGTTTACAAGTTTGAACAAAGTTATGGTTCAGGTTTGTTCCTTTTCCTGAAAATGTGGTTCCTGACATGTCTTGTTAGCCTTTTAAACATTATGGATATCTGTTAAGTAGACGTCAGCCACTATACGGTCTGTGGAAAGCTCTCTGCGGCTGACGGAGCAAGAAAAACACTTTCTTTACGAGCTGTGGAAAAAGTACCAAATATAGTCCTGTCTTAACCCTTTATTCACTAAACTAACTGGTTCTGTTTGGTTCATAAGAGAATAAACACAGCATTCGGGAGCTGTCTCTGTCTGAGCCCCGTATCACGTTGAGACAATATTTAACTTTGGAGAACTGGCATCTTGACAACTACCCAGAGGTCAATGCACACAGACAACAGGTTTAGTGAGGTCCGGAAACCTGCTTCGGCATGATACGAGTCAGATTAAGCGCTGAAAATCACGCTGACAGACAACAGTGTTTCCCGTCAACACTGTGAGAGGACTATGGTGGCTCTTCATAGTCAAATCTTTGCCCCCATAATCCCCACAGTCTAAAAACAAGCTGAACAAAAAATAGGTCATGATCTTTAATACTTTTAGTATGTATTGTCATAAAAGTAACTACCATATATAGAATCAACAAATAAACTTTTAAAAATATATATTAATAGTATATTACGTTAAAACCATAGACTGTATGGGTGACGTCACACTCCCTTAGTCCACTTCTTTATAATGTTCGGCTCCAGTCAAATAAAGCTCATCGAGGCCGTTATAGGGGCAAATTTGGAGCCCAGTTCTATATTTGGAATTCCACCCGCGAGTATCATAGCAACCAAAGAGCCAATGCGGAGCGAAGCTGTTGAAGCACCCGTTCCCACCCGCTGGTTTAGCAGTGGGCGGGTACTTAGCAATGCTGTCAATCAACCCTGTTGCTAACACTAGTAGGAGCGACCTCTGGGAAAGAAGGCAGCTTATTTGTCTGTTACTAATGTTCATAGCTTGAGGTATGGACACAACAGCGAAATAAAAATACCAGAATCATGTAGAGCGGGTCAGTATAACAGTTTCAGACCAAAATGACGAGACTGACAGCAGCATTTACAGAGAGAAGGGCAACAGTTTTCTAAGTTTTTTTAAGTGAATTGGAGTCAGCAAGTCGATACAGTCTATGGTTAAAACTCATTGCCTCAGTGTATATAAAGAAATAAACTACTACTAATTAGTATAAAGCGAGGCAATAGTAAAGCAGAATAAACAGTTCAGTCATTCCTAATCTTCCAACTCACTCCATGCATTCTCCCTTCTGTTGTTGTGCATACAAACCATTCTGATGATAAAATAATTATTCCTCTAATAAAATTTGGGTTGTCCAACACACCATCGCCCAACTGACTAAACGACTAAATGATTACAGTCCCAATAGCAACACTAGTGTCAACATGCTGTTCTTGTAACCACCAAACCAACCAAAGTAGCCTCCCAAAAGTAAGAGAAAGTATTTAGTTAGATTGAAGTTAAATGGTAAAAGCATCATCAAGGAATTTACAGTTGTAACTTGTAAGTGTTGCAAGTAGTGGGCACTGAAGTGGCAAACTCTGGGTTAGCAGCATTAAAAGAACATTGGTCACATTTGTACAAACTAGTCATTATAACATTGTCCATTTGCTCTCCATGGTCAACAGATACACTTTGTTCAAACTTTACAAGTTTTAGTTTTATACAAAAACACCAAAAGCGACAACTGAATATTCTGATGAGTGCATGGCCCTATTATCTGTTATGCAAATATTTTACACATGTTCTTGCCTGACACTATTTCAAATGAATTATCTGCAATATAAACAGATACAATTTCAGGGAGAAGTTATGATAAACTGGTTTACATAATAACAACAAACTTTGTGAGTACTGTTTGAGTGTGCAGTGGTTCACGCCCTCAGAGTGAATGAGGAGGTCGGCTGTACTCGTCCTTGCTCAGGCATTCAGCCAAAATGACATCCATATCTCCACTTAATGTAAAACATGCCCCAGAAATGTTGAAATGTGATTACCCCAGCAAAGCAATAAATCTAATTAAGTAGTTACTGGCACTAAGGAAAGTGTAATGTTAAATCAACCATATCCAAACTACTGCCCTACTACCAATGATAAAACATTATACTCCGTTACTCATTGGAAGGGGATTCTTTTTCAATTTAACTTTCATTTATCTGGGTAGGTCGATTTGAGACCCAATTCTCATTTACAACGACATGGTCAAGAGGCAGGCTGCAAAAAGATTTCACAAAGAGCAAAACAGTGAATATAAAGCATACAATACACTTAATTTCTGGGGCAGTAGCCTTCAAATCATCTTGGTCTTGCTCTGGCTTATTCACATTTTAGACCTGAACTGGTTTAGCTGAAGTTCAGGTTCAGTCAAACTAAAATGTAAAAATAATACTGCAATAGTTTTATGAATATCTGCAAATTTAGAATATAGAGTATGCCGTCAATGTAAGGGACGGGCAAGATCTCGATATTTTATCCTGAAAAACGAAGGACAATATTATGTCAATCCAACAGAAACGTGCTAAAACATGTCTGTAAATGTTTTTGTTGAGGCTTAAGCAACAGACAATCATGAACTGTCAGAATAGTTTTCAACCGTTCGCTCAATGCTAACTACATTTTAATTGCACATAAAAACACAGCAAAATGACTGAACAGCTTGACTTTGAGCTGGAATGGTAAACAATTAATTAAGTAAATTTAACAAGCAGTTCTTGTTGACATGGTACAATCTGTGCCCTCAGCTGCCAATTAAGCTTTGGTTATGTATTCAGAGATGGACCTATTATGACACAAGTGGAGCACAAGTCACCCACCATGCAAGAATCGACAAAAGTCAGCAAGAGTTGGAGAATAAAAATCATGTGAGTTAAAAGTTAACTAATGTTTTTCAATATTGTTTCCAAACATTTCTCCATCACATCCCTTTAGTCCCTGATTCAGACCTGGTTTAGACCAAGTTTCTGTTAAAGAAACATTTGGTTAATTCCATGTTTAGACCAGGGATTAAACTGTTGATACAATCCTCAGAGAACTGTACAACTGCAAATGGATCTTGCTTTAAACCAGGGTTAGTCCAGATTTAAAAAATGGGCACGAGACTGGGGCAGCTTAGAAAGAAATATTGTTGCCAAATCTGCAATATTGGGAATTTCAGACCAATATGAGATCTGGAAAACACTGGGATGTAATGAATACGGATATTGGAATAGACATATATTGCCCATCCCTTCCTGATTTAGACCAGGTTTAGTCCAGAGTTAGGCTAATTTACCCTTTGGTAGAAAAGAGAGTAGGTCTGCTTAGAAATAGTTTGATGTTAAAAGTTCAAGTACATTGCTGTATTGTTCATTGTTATTCTATAATTTGCTCACAGTTTGACAAAGCTGTGCAGGACATTTCTATTGTTAAATTTGTTCTGGGCATGTTTATGTGAAATAAGATCCACTTCTGAGAGATTTAGTTTTGGTCCAAAAGCTTCGAGCCAAACACCAGACACAGAATATTAGGAACATGTGCTTTCTGCTGCTGGTTGGGTCCGATTGGCAAAATACATTAACACACAAACTGGAAAAGTATGGTACCGCTTGGAGCAGCAGTCCTAATGATTAATGCTATTAGAGTTGACTTTAGGCACACACTGCAAAATATGATGGCAATAAAATGACTATATTGTGTTAAAATAAACACAAATAATGACAAACCTAAATATATTCAGGCTTAGTCCAAGGTTAACCCTGTGTGCATCGATTTCTTGCAAATAGAAACTAATGCGTGTTTAATACCAGGGATGATCCAGTTTTTTTTCTCCCAATCTAATACTGATTTTTTAGCATTTGAAATTCCCGATACTGATCTCCTCCAAGTATTCTAAGGTGAATTTAGCCCCAGTTCAATAAAATTATTGCCAGCTGCAAAAAAGGCCTATACTTTTTAAAATTGCCTAATAATTTGTAATAATATAGCAAAATGTTGTCTTAAACTGCTCCACAGCAGCTTCAGAACATAATGACAGAAACATTAGGTGTTTTAGTTTTATTTCTCGGTTTCTAGAGGCAATTTTTTTTCACCATATTACTGGCCTGAAAAAAGTTGAGAAGCCTGCCGGAAGCACATGGCTAGCTACGATATGTAAGCCTGTTAGCGCATTTGGCTCTGCTCATCCGCTGATATCGTTTCGTTTTCACTCTTAAGGCTCTGTGAATACATCACAGAGGTAAAACAAACACCATCTCTGTCATTAATAATGTTTTAGTCATTTTAGAGCCTCCTCAGTCTGTGCTCAAGCTGCTCTGGGCGTTAGCTGCAGTGTTAGCAGAAGAAGTGGATAACTACAGAAATGCCCTCTTCTATTACGGTGAATGTGTTAAACACCATTTTATTGCTTTTACTTGACATTTACCTGCTTTATGTTGGGTTTCTAATTTTTATTGAAGGCACCAATAATTTTGAGAGCTTATGTCGGTGCCACAAAGCTCCCTCTTTTAGTAATCTAATCAAAGCACATTTATTTAGACTACAGCTGTGTTTACCATTAGAGCTGCAACCAGTGATTATTTTACCAGTCGATTAGTCACAGATTCTTTTTTTCCATTAGTCAACTCGTGAAATTATTACTTCTATTGTAAATTTAGATTTACAAAACACATTTTAACCCCCCAAAAAAGTTAACTATACCTAAATATGGTGGCTAAACGCTTCTAAATAGAGATTTTTAAAATATAAATAATGTGCATTATCGATGAAAATTAGAAATTGCTTATTCTTATTTTGACATTAGGATTAGGATTAATAATGTGACTGTCATAAAAGGGCATTTTCTTGTGTTTTATAATCTGTAAAGTACACCATTAATAATTTCAACCCTATTAACCATCGTGAAACATCATCTGGTAAGTGTAAAATGCATTGGTGGTACTGACCTACGTGTCGCAGTGGGACAGCAGTGATGTGATTTCGGGGCTCATGTACCCCACGGCCTTGGCTGCCTCCAGGATGGCCCTCCGGTACATGCCCTTCTTCTTTCGATTGAAGCGGGACCTGAAGAGCTCTCTGAACGGCGACAATTTGGCAACGGACAACTGCGAGGTGGTGGGCGAGCCGAACCACGCCACCTTCGCTTGGGGCCACTGCGCTTCACAAGTGGCTGTTTCCTGTTTGCGTGTCCCACTTATGCTAAGCACCCGAGCGGGCCACCAAGGGAAACCATGAATCTTCCCCCAAACTATGTCTCCCACGGCAACAGCGTGCCCCTCCTCGGTAACGCACTTGGTCATACTGCGGGTGTGCAAGCGGACCGTGAGTGGGGGGACAGTCTTGCACCCGTCCCGCGTTGGAACAGAGGAAGAGGTAACAGACAGGTCCTCCCCCGGGGCGAGATCGCAAAGTTCTGGGGAGGTACCTTCTGAGCTAAAAGACTTGGCTTCATCTAGACTATCGCTACTGCACACGGACAAGCTAGACGAATCCGCTTTACGCTTACGGAAATTTATCAAAAGAGTCAAATCGCTATGTCCTCTATCTCCCTCCTCTCCGGAACTACCAGACCACAGCTCTAGTGAGTTCTTGCCCTCTCCGGAGTCCTCAGAATGAGGCAAACACGGCCCACTAGTCGCCTGTGGTCTCCTGGTTCCATCTACTATCTCCGCTTCATATTCCACCACACTTTCCTCGCTTTCCCGTTGTGGAGGTCTCAAGCGGATTTTGGGAGAAGTTAAGTCCTGTCCCACAGTTGTATAGGGCCTGGTTAGTTTCAATTTAGGAATGGACACAGTTAAGCCAGATCTAGTGGCATCTAGGATGTGCCGTTGCTCCTTGGTTGTAAGCACTTTACCGTTTTCTCCTCCCAGTCCATTTGGAACAAGTTGTTTGGGACAGAAAGGCTTGACAGACCCATGCACTCTTGATGGGATTTTCATGACCTCACCTTTTCCTTGTGGAGTGCTGTAAGATATTTTAATAACAGGACTATGCGGTATAACGTCACTATTTGGGAACTTTTCCGTTTCAGTAGGTTCGGTCCTTTTGTCCCTTCTTAGTCTCTTGCTTTCGAGTGTTGTGCCATTTTCTCGTCTTCTAGTGTCTTTAGTCACTATCTCCTCCTTCCTCGCCAACTTTGATGCTGGTTCCTTCTCCTCTGCCTCTTCGTCGCTTTGTAGTGCATTCTCCTTCCTTGACGATTTGTTGCTAACCCCATCCTTACTGTCCTCATCACTGTTGTTTAAAGTATTCTTACATTTTTCGCATAGCACTTGTCGAGGTCGCAAACGTATCGTACTTATGGTCATACGTCCTGGTTCTCTGCCCCGCCTCTTTTTTCTTTTGATTGGACGTGGAGGAGGCTGTGGGACCCATTGGCTGTAGCTGTGCCGCACCCAAAGAGGCTGAGGAAATGGTGCTCCTTCAAAATAAGGAGGGTATGGAGGTTGTCCCGCTGGTACAGGAGTGGGTACAGGAACAGGGCAAGGTAGAGGGGCACGTGTTGGGTCATTTTCGGGGATGGAGTTCTCGTCCTTTGGTCTTGGATTTGAAGCTTGGCTCGGAGACTTGGGAACAGGCTCCTCTGAAGATCCCAGAACTTCTGTTACGTCACACTCCTGTTTGGTGAGAGAGTAGTCACCGTTTTTTGCTGTGACATCTGGGAGACAGAAGAGGCCAGTCCTAGAAAAGAAAGAGGGAAATTATATTACCATTTATGCACACATGATATTGATCTTTTTTCTCAAAATTACATGATTTGAAAATGCGATAAACCACAACTTACTTGGCTGCAAACCTATAAGAGAGCTGTGAAGTCACATTTGTGTCCTTCCTTTATTCAGGTAGTCAGCGAAACAACATATCGGCCTATGCTGGACATTTAAAGCTACCATCTGTATTTTTTTTTTTTTTTTTTTTTTTTACCAGTGCAAATGTGAAACGTTCCCCACCTCTCACAGGCCAAATCTGGCACACTAGTGGTGTTATGTGAGAATACAACATTTAATTACAGATGATAGCTTTAAGGCAGATAAAATGAAATATCAGCCGACAGGTCAGTCTATCACTAGTTAATAATCTCGATTACACCATTATAGTAATCGATTAGAACAATAATCATAAGTGTAATAAAAATTTTATACGCTTATAAATGAAGGAAAGTACAGACTGGTTGGTTATAAACTGCTAGTGTCAGTGTAACTTGAAGTGAGGACATTTTTTAGGCCTAATCTTCAGTGCATTTTATAAGGACATAACCCTGGCTCTGTGCTTTTAACAGCCCTTCCAATATAAAGCCTGCACACAGTAAAAGCTGAGACATAAAGACGAGTTCTGTTTGGCAGTGACTGGACACCCTGACGCCCCTCTCCCCGTCACCTGGATGCTGAAATTCTTCCCTGATGGTGGGGGTTGGGGACTGAGCAGCTAGCATATATCTGCCCCACTGCTGCCTCAGGCCTCTGTCTCAGCTCTGGTTTGACTGATTTTGTGTGTCCTTTTTGCAGTGTGACATTTGCAAACAGGTCCCAAGAAAACCCAGGAGTGCAGCAGTAACATGGCCGAGCAGCTTCAGTCGGAGTAGACAAAGAGCCTACAGGATGCCCCCCTCCCTCCCCAACATCTGACTGAACAAAAACAATCCCATGAATCACTCGGGATTCGGAGGTTAGGAAGGAGCCAGGAGATTTCGGTTTGTTTTTGCATCCGTGCGTACTTGGGGCTTATGTGTGGGGAGATTATTAATTAGAGCACATTTAGGGAGATTGTGTTCCTCCCCACTGTCCCCAGGAGAAGTAGTTGGCAAGCACCTCTCTATAATGGTCTCTGGTGAGGCCTGTTCCTCTCACCTTTTGGCAAAGCTCGGAGTGGGCCAGAGTCCGCCCGCACAGTGACTGACACAACTCTGTTTGTGAAGAACAGGCCGTGCTCGTGAAGCACAAGGACAGCACGTCGCCATGATTCAACGCTCTGCTGCCAGCCCACACTGTGTACACTGTAACTAGATGTGCTCAAATGATAAGTGAATAATAAGATAACAAAACCTGAGTTGGACTGCTAGACAATGACAGGAAATGATTTGGAATGAGCACAAAAAGAGAAGGCAGATTTTTGACAGCAGCAAGGCCCAAATAACAGGCCTATTTAGAGTTATTTGAGGCCTGCGTTTTCCCATTTGGGTGGGTTATTTTCAGGACAGCCTCAGCTCTCATATGAAAAACCATCTCGGCACAGTGAGGGGCAAAGCTGGTCAGATTCTGATTCTGTAAGGCTATTAATAGGCTTTCAAGCTTTCAAGGTGCACAGTGTTAGAACAACACAAGGCATTACATGTGACACTGGACACAGCAGTGGTGGGTATAAAATTCTGTTTCATCTTAACTGCAATTGTCCTATATCAAAATGAAAAACTGATTAGCAGAAAGTTACAGATGTGAGGGGTTATACCAAATGTTTTCTTCATAGTATCCACTCTATTGTCTCAGAGGTGACTGACTGACTACCAGGAGCAAGTCAATTCATCATCATTCTTTCTCATCATGATGCCTGGCAGCAGTTCACTTACACTGTATACTTCACAAATAAAACACAATGATGCAAATAAACGCATATAAATCTAAATTATAATATTATAGTCGAGGCCTCTTATCTTGACTTGAGCTGCAGTTTGATGAGGCTAACAATAAGCTACAGATGAACCCAGTGACATTTGTTATTGTTCTAAAGAAGTCAATTCTGTTCAAAAACACATGGAATACATCTCCATAGTCCGGATGAAAACGAGCTAAAAGTAGCATAATTTGCAGTTTGTTTTCCTTATAATCACACTGTTTAAACATTAGCCTGTTAGCTCATAGATAGCCACTCTGTCAGCTACAATAACCTGTATGTGTATTGTATCGAGGCCCGGTTAGCTTTCACTTAGCATCAAAGCTAAGTTAGCTGTTAGCCATTAGCACAGTTTAGCATTTCAATCAAATTCAAAATAAAAGGGCAAAATGACAAAATAAAACCTACTTCTTGTTGCAGTCAAGTAATATCCCGGTGAAGTTTCTTTCTCGGAAGGTTAGTGTCACCACCAATGTGTCGTTTATTATTTGATCGATAGTGACAGGTATCCGAGAGCCGGCCCGCAGCTCTTCGGCCACAGCCTCCATGTTTCCCGGGGAAAGGTGTCCGACAGCGCGGTGCTCTATCCCGGCCAAGGGAGCCACGGTCGCGTCGGCCCAAGATCCGTCTCCCCTTCGCAATCGGAGCAGGAGGCTACACCAGGGCATAAAATGACGCCATCACCCCCACCAAGTCAATTACAACCGCGCTGCCACCGCTGACATCACGCTCCTGTGGCTGTGTGGAGCCAGAGGACAGCTCCCCAAGACGAGGCCTACCCTTTCTCTGCTCACTGCGAGCTGTTCAGTGCTACACAACCACGTTTGACCCAGGTTATTTCAATGCAGCCATTTCTACCAAAGCACAGAGAGAGGTGGGTTCAATCTATGTGAATGCACGAGAGAATAAATGCTGGGTACACATTATGGCAAATCATCCAACAGAATTATATCATCATTTGGCTTATCCTACATAACATTTTTATTCAAAATGGGTTCATGATATAATATTGTAAATGCCTTATTTCCTCTGTTCAACTGTATTTAACCTCTACCCATATATCTCTATGCTTACTATCATAAAACATTACGAGTTTGTTCAATCCTGGTTTATTCCTGGAAGAATTTAAAGGCTATTATTCAAGTATTCCCAAATATATAATAATACAATACTGAAATTGAGAGTTGGCCCTATAATGAACAGTAAAACCATCCAGGCAAAAATGTACTAATGTAGAGGTGGATTTATTTCCATTTTAGTTCACTAAAATGCTTAGTTTTGGTTTATGTTGATTAAACTCCAATTACATATTTTTTCTCTCTTTTGAACTCTGTTCAGAATTGAAGATTGAATTTAGTTAAAGGCAGTTATTATGTGTTTAATTAATTCCATACAGAGCATAAGGGACATTTTACCCAATCAAGACTAAACAATCATACTGATTTGTAACACATAATGACCAACGCTGTTTATTATTTACAGATGAGTGACAAATTAAGAGCAACCCTTTCCCATTTCCCTATCTCAAACCAGTAATTATGTGTGATTCTGTGCCACTGCAACCAACAGAACCCTAATTATACAACATGTTTTGAAAAATAAAATAGCTTTTGTTTTCTTTAGACATTATGAGGTGCTATCTAGTATGTTGTCATTAATTTCCAGCACCTAGCAAAGTGTACTGGGGATTTTGTAGCTTAATGAGTTAATAATCACAAAATGAATCACAATTTGGGTAAGACAATCTGTTTTCATTCGGTTTTAATGACATAAAC
Source organism: Periophthalmus magnuspinnatus (assembly GCF_009829125.3). NCBI lineage: Eukaryota > Metazoa > Chordata > Actinopteri > Gobiiformes > Gobiidae > Periophthalmus > Periophthalmus magnuspinnatus. The sequence goes on from NC_047140.1 coordinate 17,702,023, forward strand.
AAGCACCTATCTCCTTTTCTCTCATGTATCTTTTTGTCTGGCATGTGCTGAGTAAAGTCCAAACACTCTTCTGCGTTTTATGTCGAAAAGTTCAGCCTGTAAACTCCTCATCTGTCAATGAAAAAAACAAATTATACACAAAAAACACACTCAAACTTAAATAACATGTAATCATAGTGTTGAGGTTAAGATGAAGAATATTTCAGACCTTTTTGATATCCAACTCTGCTTCCCAGATCAGATCTGCATTAAGCGCTGTTGGATCCCTGCGTCGCTCCTCCATTCTCTGCACAATGGCATAAATTTTCTGCTGCAGATTTTGGACGGCCCTGAGGGGTACACACAGGGCAAAGGTCAACCCCAGGACTCAATATTAATGAATAAGAAATGCATAGACTCATTATTACAGAAGTAGTAGATAATAAATGTGCACATGAAAGCTGTTGTTATATCTTCAAATATGTTCACATGAGCCTCTATCCAAGCATGTCGCAACACTATAGGGGCCTGTTGGAGATCAGTCTTGATTGTGAAACAGACATTCTTGTACAAATGTTAATATCAAATAACATGGATACACATCTGGAAACCAATATTAACATAACATAACAATAACAATAAAGACGCATATCATGGAATATTGGCTCCCATTTCTGGAGAACATTCATTGTTAGACAACAGTTACTAATCTGCTCACAAATGACTGGTTTAATGAGAGTATATAGCATAACCAACTCCAGCTATTTGGAAAATATAATTTCCTACTGTTTGTCTTAGTCATGTTGGATCAAAATCTGACTATTCATGCTTAAACTGTACTGTTTTGTCAAAGCAGCTTAATTCAAGAAGAACAAAGAATAACGTGGGTGGATGCACTTGCACAGTCTGACCACTAGCTGGCTCCAAATGGCCACATGTTTTCCTGCTTAGGAGCGTGGAATATAAAATATATGGCAGGAAAGTGTATAAATTAGATTTGCCACTAGAAGAGTGCACCCCCCCACGCACACACACACACACACACACACACACACACAAACACACACAGCACACACAGAATGTCTTGCCCAAGGACACAGTGACAGTACACTAGCTGAAACTGGAACTGAACTGCAGACCATCAGAATAGCGGGCAAACACTTACAAACAACAAACAACTACACCCCAAAAGTTATCAGCATATCAGCTGGTGTTTTTCCAACTTAAATGCTCATAACTAAGCACCTTAAATTACAGTTTTGGAAATACTGAAATGTTAATTCAAATGTTCAGATGTTGAATATTGCATTGTTCCATTTCGTCTGCCAACCACTTAAGTTGCTCTTTACCTGCTCTCCTCATACTCGATGGTGGCGTAAGCCTGGTGTTGATCTAAATCACTGTTCTCTGCTCCGGGCCTTGTATCTGGTTCTCCTTCCTGTTGATTTATTCACACAGACAGTATTAGTTTACATCAGAATAACGTTAATACTCGAGTCAAGCTGGATATGTGAGATCTATGTGTCAAATTACCCAAATAGACTTTAACATACAAGTCCCCAGTGAGTGCTTTCATAGCTGTTTGAAAATATTTCACTTTTTCGCTGAGTGCTGGTAAATAGGACTGACACCGAAATGACTAAGAAGTGTTCAGTGGAGGTTTGTGTGTGAATCATGTCAGCTGTAATAACAATATATGGCTGCTGCTGCGGTGGTTTTTATGATTTTCTTGGCTTCATTTTTCTATTAAACAGCACATTTCCCAATAGGACCACTCAACTTTTATGTGCCCCTGTATCTTCAGCTATTACAGGTCGTCCAATAGATTTTGTAATTGTTCCGGACATTGGTTTGGAAATTTTATTATTGCATTATTGATCTGGGACTAAAAGGAACATGATTTGAACTATGTAAAGTTGGGCTGCCAAAAGATTTCTAGATGGAGCATAGTTACAGGCAAACAAACAAATCAGAACCAGAAAATAATACAATATTTTTTATGGTTTTGGCTTAAAGTTGCTTCCTGCTCTTCTCCATGGAGATGTTATTGTTTTGACCTATTCCTCAGTATGGCATTAAATGCATTATTTATCTATGGAGACATGCAGTTGATGCAACCAGGCAAAGTTACAAGTTAGATCTGTAGAGCGGAGACCTGCTTACAGTAAGAATGCATTTAAGAATGTTTTTGAAGATATTTTTTAGCAATTGAAAACCTGTAATTGAATAAAATACTAAATGAATAACAATAATGTCATTGTGAAACAGTGAAATATCCCTGACAAAGTCACATCTCCTAGAAGATAAGCAGGTGGTGGACTCCCCACCATAAAAGTTACACAGTGCACCTTTAATTACTAAACTATCATGGAAATAAAACTCCTCATCACTCACAATTTATCCATATAATATTTACTCTTTACAAAATTAATCATTCATGACTTAATAATTGATTAATGTTGTTTTGATATCAACCTCTTCAATAAGACAGACTTGGTTTTCAAATATTGAGAGTCCTCCTGGTGATACACTGGCTAGAATGAGGAAAAACATTTGTCTCATTTCTTTGTTCCCCTATAAATGTTTTATTCTGTCAGAACAAACACACTGACAGAGCCCTCATGTGCTTCTAATAACCCCACCCTTAATCAATGTCATTCTTGTCATGAAGCATTAATCAGCCTGTGCTCTGTGGCAGAAGTGATGTTGTGCCGCCCCCTGGTGGTGAGTGGTGGCATCACACACTTCCATACCTCTTTCTGTCTCCGGCGTCCTGCCTTCTTCTGCCTGTGTCCTCCCTGCTGTGGGGTCTTGGCTTGTGTCCACCACTTGCGTAGAGCTTCTTGGCTCCTACAAAACAAAAACAAAACACTGTAATGGATCCTTCTACAAAGACAATTGTGCCAAGGGGTTTGTTAGTGGAAAGTTTCAGTCTGTAAACATTGATCTGTTTTTATAAACTCGACTTAAAGTTCAGTAAACAAAAAGTAGAACTATGATGAAAAGTTTGTGGTCGAAAAATGTATCTCCATAAAAATAGATATGTGATAGCTGATATCTACACTGATAATGCTAACCAAGCTAGACAAAGCATACAGTTACATTTAGGATACATTTTTTTGTATTTAATTAGATCGAACACTGGCACTGCCTGCACACATGGGAGGTTATATAACTCTCTTAGTACTTGCACCATATTTGAAAGTCAGGGAAGTTTATTGTAGTATTCCCTTAACTGTTAAGAAACTGTATTCACCAAATATTCTCTTTTCAGTAGACATAGCATGGAAACTGCAAGCATTTCAAGCTTGTAAAGACCAATGAAAATCTAATGCGTTATTATATGCTTAGGTCTACATATTTTGAACTGTGTCTCACTTCCTCCTCTGCTCCAGCATGGCCTCCTTCTCCCTCAGCTCCCTGAGTGCAGCCTGCCTCCTCTCCTCAGACCTGGTCCTCACAGGAGCGTCCAGCTGCAGTGGAGTCACTCCAGCCCGGGTCGCCTTCTTCCTGGAGAATAAATTGAAACTAAATGGTTTCTTTTTATTGCCCTCCTGAGCACAGAACCCGGGCAGAGACAGCCTGGAGGTCTTATCACTGTCCTCAGCATAGTGTCATTAAAAGGGTTTCTCTAGCCTTCCTCCGTACTGCTACAGAGCCGTATAATATAACCGCTTTGAATCTTTGCCAATAAAAATAATAGATTCTCTGCCTCTATCCGACTGTGCAGCCCTACACAGTCAGAGTGCAGTCTATTTAGAAAAATGGGAGAGTACTTGAGACTAGATTTAAACCCAGCTTCAAAAGCTGTTTGTCTCCACACTAAAATAAATACACTTTGCTTGGCCTTGGCCTGAGCCTGAAGAAGAAACATTATTATAGAACTTTTGTATTGTGAATATGTCCATGACCCAGGGACATAACACAGTATATTGTAGTTTAATATTTAAAATAAGTTATTTATCATGCATTATAAAGTAACTAACTTGGAATTACAAGCAAATATTTCGTCATATGATCCAGTCCCATAACATTCTATGTAATGTTATGTTAAACAGCACACTATGTCCACAAATGTATACCTCATGATGTTATTGTTATTTATGCATCATTCTTCATATTATTAACTTGTGGTAATTACTTCTTTTGTATATTACACACAACTTTACATTGTACATGACTCTAGACTATGGTTATTTTAAATGTACTCTATAAAGTAACTTGACTGGTGAAACTAAACTGCCTCTTCTAAAACTGAAAATGCTACTTTTTGGATACAAATCTATAAAAAATGGTGGTACCAATTTATAATAACTCCCTACCTTAATTAGCCCACATAAACAAGCCCTAACTCATAATGAACAAATAGAATGATTCAGGCTCTGGGTATTTGCTAAACCTAAATCATTCTTAAACTATTTGTTCATCATGCATTAAGTCTTTGTTCATCCTTTCTCCAGATATAGTTATTTTAAAGTGTTCCCAAACTGGGTAATGATATTAAACTTGAGGGCAGATAAAAGCTTCTATGTAATTGCATTTCTTATATTATCTGTGCATTTGTTGTTACTTACCTCAGAGCAGGCAGGGTGTGTGGTTTGGGTGGTTTGGCTGCTCTCTCCAGTTCAGCCTTCTCCATTAAACTCATCTGGAGTTTGAGCTCTCTGAACCTCCTCAGCTCTTCCTCCTCGGCGGCACCCTCCTCTTCATCATCCACTCCAAACCCCATCAGCTCCAATGGCAGCCTCTCCACCACAGGAGTCTCTACACCGCAAGCACAGGACAAGAGCATTAGAGGTTTACTAACAACTAATGCCTTTATTCAGCATCCTATAGTTTTGTGTGACTACTGATGACACTATACTGCTAAGCTGCGCTTTTCATTTTGTTTTGGGGGACGTTTTCTCAGTTTGTTTTTCTCCTGTGATGCATCAGTTCAAAATAAAACATTACCAGTATATCCTTTGAAAGCGGAAAAGTCCTCAAACTTTTGCCTGTTCCTGATTTTCAGGGACCATTACTATAGTGATGAACAAAACAAACTAAATATTATAACTTTCGATTGGGGAATAGTCCTAAAAATATTGCATATAACAGGAAGCTGAAATCCATGAATAAACAAGCCATGAATGTGTTTGCAACAGATTTTCATATTAAAATGAAAAGTACAGACAATGGATTTACAGTAACAATGATAATTACTTTCTTTATTACAGACAATGATACTTTGTTTATCTAAAGCACAAATATACTTTGAATTATATTGCATTTATAAACATCATTATTCTGTATTCAACATCCAAATATGGCTGTAAAGCAGAGGACATCTGATTTGCAGCGTGTTTATTGGTGATCACGCCAACCAAATATTCTGTTTTACTATAAAAATGGACAAAGCCAACGTTTAGATGCCTACAAACAAGTACTGCAATGCAAGAAATCTTGTATTAGCTTCACAGTTCATATTTCAGCATTCTCTCAACAAAATAATGCTCCTGTCAACTAGTTGTCAGAAAAAAGGAATTTCTCCTAAATTAATTCAGTCCTCCCATCAAATACATAGCAGTCAAGAGTAAAGTATTTTAATAATCTCTGAGGAAATTTATAATTCATGTCTTTGGACAGTGAATGTGAATGAAAAAAACCCACTAACACATGGCAGATGGATTTTTGGTGTTTGAGGTTTAGTGATTATCAAGGTCCAGGCTTACACTAATGAGTCTCCTCTAGGTGCCAATTACAGTCATTATCACTTTGACCAATTTATAAGACCTTTTATTTGTCAAATACATCCACAGACTGAACAGCATTGATAGCAGTAATAGCTCAATGTCACATCTGTTACTGGATTTGTGCTGTGTTAATGCATTTCGGGGGATTACAGAAAGTGAAAAATTGAAGTGTGATTCCACCTTTACCTTGTGGCGTCTGGGGGCAAATCTGTCCTATGTTATCTCAGCTGAAAAGAGTTGATGACAGTGCAATATGTAAATTAAGGTATATGCAAATCCCATTAAAGCTACATTTACAATATGAGCCAATTCAATAAAAGGCGGCTTCCCTGTGGAGCTCTGAGGCCTGTCTTTGTTAATAACCCGGTGTGAAGGCAGATAAATCATTTGATTGAGGGCTCTGGCTCGGCTCACTGTGCATCGGCAGCACTGCAAAAATAGAACACCCAGCCGGGTTAAAAGTACTTCAATTCAGAATATCAACCAATGTGTTTTCACTATGAGTTTATATTTTCTGTTGGAGGGTATGGCATCTGCTTTCACAGTATGGCATTAAACATTATTAAATTATAGGTGCTTTTATTGCATCTCTGTAAAATATTTCATTTTTGATGGTGGGCAGGACACCTAGAATCTAGAGATGGAAATTTAAGCTATCCTTTAGAGAAGGAAAACTTTGCACATTCTACTATAGTGTGCACAGCAGGCCAAATGTCCCGCACACTCTGTTACTTGGAACACCAGTGATTTTATTCACAAATGAACAAAGTTTCAGTTTGTTTTCAACTTTGCCAAATGAAGGCCAAGACCTGAAACATTTTGTAAATAAACACCACTGGTGCTGCAAGTAAAACAGTGTGCAGGACATTTTGTCCTTTTAAAGCCGTACTTTGGAACATTCTCAATGGAGATGGATACGTTTTGTTCTAAGCAAAACGGTGTAATTTCCATGAAGACAAGCAGATGAAGTGCCCACCACCAGGTAAAGTCAGGACAGGTCAGGACTGTGGAGTGGCAAGCTGACTCACAATATAGGATGCAGGTTTTTCAAGGCATTTAGTGCTGCAATGTTTTTTAGTCTATTTAAGTCTATTTAAGACTGAAATGTTACATATTAGGTCTTTAACTATATTTTGGACTTCCAAGAAACTAAATCTAAGCAAATTTCTTATGTCATTTCCATTAGGAATTGGAAAATGGCTTGAAATAGGAATAAATGTATTGAAACTGAGGATGCCCAAATATATAGACCCAATATTGGTATTGGGCAAAATATTAGTGACAAATTGGTGCATCCCTAATTAAAACAAGGACAAAATGTTGTAAAAGTCAAATAATAGGGGTATAGGGGTAATAATGGACTCAGATTTGAACTTTAACAGCCACATCAAATCAAAAAGATCTGTAATTTTTACATTCTAAGAAATATTGCAAACATCAGAGGTATACTGTCTAAACCACACTTGGAGAGACTTATCCATGCATTTGTCTCCAGTAGGTTAGATACAGTAACGGCCTGTTCACTGGCCTTTCCAAACGAGCGTTAAGATAGCTGCAGTACATCCAGAACGTTGCTGCTCGGGTCATGACTAGAACCAGGAAGTACGAGCACATGCGTCCTGTGTTCAGGTCTCTGTACTGGCTTCCTGTTCCTCACAGCTCTGCTTGTGACAAGTCTCTCCATGGCCTAGCACCAAAGTACATCTCCAGCATGTTAGTGCCATATGAACCATCTCACACTCTGAGGACTTCAGGGACCGGCCTCCTGCTGGTGCCCAGAGTCAGGACTAAACATGGGGAATCAGTGTTTCAGTTTTATGCAGCTAAAACCTGGAACAGTCTTTGTGAAGATGTGAGACAGGCCTCTACTTTGACAATGTTTAAATCCAGGCTCAAAACGGTTTTGTTTAGCTGTGTAAATGACTGTGAGGTTTATATTCTGCACTCTTCTGTTTTAATGTTAATTTTATGCTGATTATTTGTGATTATTTATGTTTTGATTAGTTGTATTGTAATTTGAATGTCTTTCTTATTCTGAAAAACACTTCAAATTACTTTGTGTACAAATTGTGCTGTACAAATAAACTTGCCTTGCCTCACCAAATAATATATATAATCCTGTAATACATCTTATAGTAACAACTAATGAAATTAAGATTATCCTGCATTCATGTAACTTTAACCAGTCGAGATGCTCTTTTTTTGCAGTGATCCTTTCTGGAGAAGGATTGTCTTCTCAGAAGCGTTTATCAGTGGAAAGCTTGGTGCCTCTAGGCGGCTGCTGTTGGGTTAGGGCTTGGGTTATCGATCATTTCTCATCAGGCTAAAAATATTACGGACCTGTAGCCAGGGTGGGAGCAGCCAGCCGGGTGGCATGTGCAGTTGCCAAGGGAACAGAAGTCACACTGGCGAACGGGCACCAGGGCAAGAGGAAGCTATTTTTGGGTGTCCTATCTCTGACAATGGGAGCAGATGGCTGGATAGCTGTGTTTTTAAAAGGCACACACACACACAGAGCACCTCTCCTCTGTGCATAGGGAAAGCTGATTCACCTGGCAGGCTCTTGGGGGCGCTGACCGGGCGCTGGGCTAAGGCAGCCCTCAGGTACTGCAGGACGCTGCGGACCCCCTGCTGTAGGATGTCGTGTGAAGGGTAATGGAGCGGGCAGTCACGGAGGTTCAGGCCGTTCAAGCTCAGAACGTTACCTGAATTCACAAAAAATACTTTTATTAGCGTTAGTATTAGTTAAGATAGAGTTATAGGCAAATGAATTACTCTGTGGTAATTGATATGTTACCGGTTACTCAGGTATTAGATAGTGTTTATAAAGCACTTCATGCGTATTAAAAAAAGGACTTTTGGCTGTTATGCTTCACAAAAATGGAATATATTTCAAGGAAAAGCTAAACTAGATACTTTAGTGCCAAATGTGATTTAATAATCTGGTAAAACATTTATCCTCATTTCTGCACCTGTTTTTATTGTTAAATGGACTTATTTACTTATTTGTTTTGTTTGTTTATTGTTTGTATTTTTTTGAACAGGGCACCCATGAAAAGTAGAGTCTGAGTGCCCTCATTCAGCTCTCCCTGTGTAAATAAAAAATAGATAAATAAAAATAAATAAAGAGGCTGTACCCATATTTTATCAAAATATATAAAATATTTTTTCAAAATTTGCCTTACCACAGATATAGTGTAAAAGCAATTCTTAAGGTAAAAAAATTAGGAAGTCCACTGTTAGCATGCTAGTTGGTGCTAGCATTACTGTGATGGCCAATTAGGATACGTTTGGAAAATGAATTAAAACTTTGGACTGATGTAAAAAGCTCAGTTTTTAATAGGTAAAAATCAGGTAGAACACCTTTTAAGATAACAGTTAATATCATGTCTGAGAACATCCATATGAGGGTAATAAAATAAGAGACTGAATGGAAAAAAGTTAGTTAAATAAAGTCATATGTCATAAAACATAAATAAGTACTTAATAAACAGTGTCAAAGATCTAATTAGATATTTTTTGTCTTATTCTGAAAGAGAGCTGCCCAATACATATACAGTAATGTTACCACTATCTGCTACTGCAATAACCATATTACAAGAAGTTAAAGTGCTTTCATCTGGTAAAGATTCATAGCATAAAATGAAAATGCATCCTACTTAAAATATAATTCCAAAGGCCTCAGCCTTAGTAGTGTTTTGTTCCTGGTTAAGTTTTGTTAAGATGAAGACACTGTTTGACTAGTACAAAGGGGATTTACATTTTAATTGAATACAATTTAGTTTGGCAAAATTAAATATTACAATACATTTTGATGTGAAAATGAATTTACCGAGCTCTGGAGGCAGCTCGGTGATGGGATTCCCCTCCAGTAGCAATGTTCTTAAACATCTAAAAAAAGATACATGGGACATTTGTAAAGTCGTGTGAACGCTGTGATTAGCTCCAGTCTTTAAGGAGAGCAGAGCAGGCACTGATATTTAGAGACACATCACATACACAAAGTATTTATTATTTAATTTTCAAGTGTAAATTTGTTATTATTTCTTTTTTTATTGTAATATTAGAGACAATACAAACAATAAAAGTCATTAGACATTTGAGGGAATAGTTCATAGCACACATCAAGGTTTGAAGGGGGTGACAAGACAATAAGAATGGATTCTGTTCTTCTTATATGGGAATGTGAGTGTGTGTGTGTGTGTGTGTGGGGGGGGGGGGGGGGGGTCTGTATGGGTAAGTAAGTAATAAAACAGAAAAAAACAAGAAATAAAGGGGAAGGGCAGAAAATTAAGAAAGAAGAGAAAAACTGAGTTGGGTTCCATTTTCTTCTTTTCATGTTTTTATGCAACCACTCTACAACCAGTAAAGGGTTGGTCTTATTTTTATTTGCACTCTGTAAAGCACTTGATTTTATCTGTGAAAGGTGCTATATAAATAAAGTTTACTTACTTACTTACTTACATTACACATCTGAAGAGTGCAATAATCATAACACTATAATAATTTGCCCTGAGCTTTTACTAATATAAGATACAAGGGTCGCAGGGGCAGCAGTCTAAGCAGGGACTCCCAACCTTCCCTCTCCCCAGACACATCCTCCAGCTCCTCCGGTGGGACCCCAAGGCGTTCCTAGGCCAGCGTCTCCTGGGTCTTCCCTGGGGCCTCCTCCCCATGGGACATGCCCCCAACACCTCCCTAGGGAGGCGTCCAGGGGGCATCCTGAGCAGATGCCCGAGCCACCTCAGCTGGCTCCTCTCAACATGTAGGAGCAGCGGCTCTATTCCAAGCTCCTCTCGTGTGACCGAGCTGCTAACTGTATAAAAGCAGTGGACTAAGGGACTGTCACCCATAGTGTTCGGCTCCAGTCAAATGAAGCTCATCGAGGCTAGCAGTTATAGGGGAGAATTTGGAGCCATGTAGAGAGCCAAAACGACAAGCCTGACAGCAGCATTTAGAGAGGGGCAACAGTTTTTCAGTAGAAAGTGAATTGCGTTGAGTTGATGGAGCTGGAAGCACACCCATGCTCACTTCATATTTGGACCACAGTGGCTAGCAGGATAGCTATGTCCATTTATATATACAGTCTATGCTCTCACTCCTACTTTTCTATTGTTAAATCAATACAGAAAATGCTCTATATTGTAAAGAGAGTAAACTACCTTCTTTACACTTTGTTGCTTTAAAAATGTGATACTAAACTGACTGTTTGTTAAACAAAGTTGGGTGACATCTCTTGTTCTGTGTGGGCGTATACAACCAAACTACTTTCTTTCCTCCTGGCAAAAATAAGAGATTGTTCGCGCTGGATGCTTTCCTGAGAGATACTGGAAATGACAAATTGAAATGTGTCTCAGTCACTGTATTTCGGAAATATTTCACATCAGAAAGACAAGCCACATATCCTCCTACATTTCATTTATTTTTCTGCTTTAGCCAATACGTTTAATCTGCCACATGTTGCTTCTTTATCAGAGCCACATCCAACATACAGGTTTGTATGTTGAAACCAAGCTGCCTCTAAGTAGTGGAAATTTGGTTAATCAATACTTGCAATTATTCAGATCACAATGTAATCATAAGAGCAAAAATATATATAATAGTGAGAATTTTACATGCAAAAATAATTAATTTCAGTTCAATCTATTCATGGATTTCAGAATAATAAACAATGGGACAAATAGCAAATTTTTCAAAATATGTTATATTTTTCAATGGGCAACAGTTTTCAGAATGTCACCAATAACAGCTGAAACAACATGGATGCTCCAAAAAAGTAAACCAAAATGTAACTCCTAAACCTGTCACATACAAGAGTGATCATGATCTACAGACAGTGGAAATGAGTGACTTAAGGATTTTACCATACGGTCAAGGCATCAGTAATTGTGAATAATTGCAAGATTGTGACGTTTCCTCTTACAGTAATTGCAGCACCAACCTTTGATATCATGACAAGTGTTGCCATGATACCATCATTTCAAACTTGATTTTGAATATACTTGATACTCAGCATTGATTCTGATAATACATTGGTAACACCAATAATAATTAAAAACACTCTTTATTTAGACAACAGAATCTGATTTTCAGAACTAAATCTTAGTACCTTCTTTTATGTTATCATGTGGTCTTATATCTGTGTAATCTCTCAGTTGTGCAGGCAGGTTCCATACTGGTCCATTGGTGTACACTAGTCTATGTGTCTTATACTTGTATCTGACTTGAGATCATTCTAAAGCTATTCAGGAAAGGCTAATTTCTGTTCTGTGAATGTAACTTTTTTAGTATTGATACCTGCTCAAATGAGTATCTAGCAGTAGCAGTAGATACTACTTTTAGTATCAATCAATATTGTTTTTATACTTTTGACAACCCTAATCACAACATCCCTACTTCAAACTTAATGCTACTTTAGTTGTGTTACTCTATTAATTCAGTGTAATTATTCACATTTTACAGTAAGATTATCATATTTTTGGTGGTTTATGATTTATGCATGAGTTTGACAGTACCGGATGGTCAGCCATGGCACCATTTCCATATCTGGGTCACAGAGACATGTTTGGCAGGCACCATTGGGTATTACAGCAGTTTTACCAGGCAACAGTGAGAATAAAGAGTTTTTCCAGTAAAACTCTCTAACCTTTGCTATTTTGTGTATAAACCAACACAGAACTAACCAACACGAAATGGGCTATGACCTCTGTAAAAACATTTGATCTTAAATGACGCTGCTGTGAATATTAATTTGTCCAATTAATACCACTTGAGCCAAATAAACTAATTAGTTAAAGGTATTTGAGGTATAAGAAAAAATTCTATAACCTTGCCACTAGCTAATGCAGTTATTTATAATTTACATTTTTTACTTTGCAAATAAATACTGTAGCCTTCAGTGATGCTGGAGGTGACATCGATTATGTTATTCATATTTTTTTAATTTAGTGGTAGATGTTTGTAAAATACCAAAACAAAACAATAATAAATAGTGTTGTTACTAAAATTTCAAACTCGTTTTCGATACTAAAGAATATACTCAATACTCGATTCTGATTCCGATACCACAATAATAATAAAAACACCCTCTTGTTTAGACAGTAGAATATAATTTTTGTCATTAAATCACAGTAATTTCCTCTATATTGCTGTGTAGTTTTATATCTGTGTAATCTCTCAGTCGTCCAGGTAGGTTCCATAGTGGTCCAGGTGCATATACTGATCTATGTGGTCTTATAATAGTTCTGGTACAGCTCAAGATCATTGCAAAGCTATTCAGGAAAGATTCATTTCTGTTCTGTGAATTATTTTGTATCAATATCTTCTCAAATGAGTATCCGGTTTCATTACTAATTTTAATATCGATTTGTATCTGATTTTCGACACTTTTGACAACTCTAATAACAAATCAGGTGAATTTAAAATGGCTTACCTGTGACAACCAATTTCTGCAGGAAGAGATTTGATCTGGTTATGTCTGAGGTCCAGCCACAGCAGGTTGGGTAAACTTGTAAACAGGAACTCAGGAATACTTTGCAACTCATTGCCTTCGAGGTACAAATACTACAACATAAAGGAAGATTATGGAACACGAAATCAAGGCAACATTGCATTCAAAAGGTATTAATTTTATATGGACTGCAAGTGAATAATAATAGTTTGATTGCTTTGAGGTAGCATACATTTAACTATGCATGAGATTCAGAAAAAATGAGAGTATCCATAGCAATTAACAATTCAAATCCAAGTATTCTATCTTTTCAGTGGTGCAAAGCACTCAAAATGGCACCTATAAAAAGGGAACTAAAACCCATCAATAATATTAGTGGATATTTCTTTTGGATATTCTTGAATCAGCAGAACAACCCATATTGTAAAGCTTTTCCATTGTGGCCTGGTAATATAGTGAATAGCTAGTGTGATTTATCTGGAGGACTGGTCTGAATTCTGTGGTGGAATTTGCTGTTTAACTCTCAGATTGCAGATTTGTTGACCAGTTTGTTTGTTTTTTTGGCTAATTTCTCTGTAATTACTGAGCCTATCCACATGAAACAAAAACTGTCACAGTGCCAGGAAACAAAAATCAAATTATTGCTTCACAGTAGCTTCAGAAAGTGGTGCCATAATTCAGCCCCAAAGATGTGACTGTTGTCAGTTGAAAGGACTGTAAGATTAATATGACAATAATGATAAAGTTCAACATTTATGGATTTTCAATTTGAATATTTCTGCAATAACAGTACATTTCCCATAGAGTTAAACACACCCCTGCCCTCCGTCTGAAGTTTTGACATCATCAACTTTTAGAACGTGAACGCAGCCTATTTTTCCATCTTGCTGTGGTTGTGGTGTTTTTTTGCAGAATGACATAACATTAATCTCGCTACGCCCTTCTGACAGCTGTACTCAGGCACCAGGTCAGTATGAAGGCCACAGCTGTAATGGAGTGCAGAAGTCACCCCGACCTGCCAACTCCAGCCCCGCAGGCACCTTCTCACTGGAGCCAATGGGATATTGTGAGAATAAATGAAATACAATACACCTGTTTGTTTAGTATTCTCGGAGATCTCAGGTGTACGCAAAATCCTTAACAGAGGAATGAACACAGCTGAACATTTTTATCATTGTCTTGTAGTGAAGTCTTAAGTTCTTAATCGACTGAAGACATGCACTGTGATCAATTAGTCAACTAAAGGGACAGTGGCATGGAACTGGCAAAAGCTCTCAAAACATTTCAGTATCTCTTGGATATCTAGGGCAGGGGTCACCAACCTTTTTTAAAATGAGAGCTACTTTATGGGCACTGAGTCATACAAAGGGCTACCAGTTTGAGACGCTCTTCTGAAATAACACATTTTCTCAGTTTGCCTTTAGTTATACATTATTAATAATGATAAATGATAATCATCTATGTGAACACACTGATCATGTTGCAAGACACTGATCACATTAATGATTTCTCAAAATAATTATCAACAATGAGCAAGGAGGGAAACATATCAGTATTCAGCACTTTAACTTTATTAATCTTAGTAATTGTTAAATTTCCAGATGACACATCACTACATCTCATAGGAAAAGTGTCCCATTTTCACTATCCATTCACAAACCTTTTTAACAAAACATAAATAATATACATTGCACCATGTTTCATAAAGTTATCGATTATGTAATGTTAAAGAAAAATAAGCTTACATATTTTTAAATAAATCTCGGTTGCGTTGTGTGACGTTTTCACTGGTGTCGTGAAAAAAGCCTTTTGTTTACCTAAAGCTGCGTTTAGCTCTGGGCTTGTTCTGCCCATAGTGCGCGTCCCCGTAGGGAGTGCGCGTCCCCGTGGGTAGTTAGTGTGGAGTTTTGTGAGACGTAGTGAATATGGCGTCATTTGACTATCATAGTGAAGTGTCCCTCCACATTGTGTCGCTTTGCGGTCACCACAGTCGCTCCGCAGATGAGATACACGCAGGTTTCTTTTACAGTCTTAAATCGTTGTGAAAGTGATCTCTTTATTTTCTACCATGTTTTGGAGTAAGAAACCGCTTTCAGCGCATCCTCACAGCGCTCGCGAGCGGAGCACTGGTTTTGTCACGCGCACAATACTGACCTTGGAAGTGAGTAGGTCAAAGTTCACATTAACTTATCTAAACTTCACGTATAATGAACATATGTTTAAGATATTGTCATTTTTAAATCTATATAAACGCAAGGGTGATAAAAAAAAATAGCTACAGAATAAAATTAAATTTTAGATGCAGCTCATTAGTGAGTTGTGCTATTTTTTAGAACCGGTCTGCGGGCGACTCATGTGGGGCTTGGGGGCGACATGGCGCCCGCGGGCACAGGGTTGGTGACCCCTGATCTAGGGTGACCAGACGTCTCTGTTTACCCAGGACAGTTCCAGTTTTGAGCCCTGTGCCCTGTCTCAGCAGATTTATCCCAAACCACTGATTTCTCCCAGGTGTCCCTATTTTTCACAAATTTGATACAGTAAAGAGCGATTTCTCTAGCCAAAAAAACCCAACAAAAAACGCACTTGAAAATGACCAGAACACAAAAAAATGTTCTCAATTACACTGACTGAAGTCTTTCAAATTATTTAATGACCCATGAGTAAGTCATGAATGGACCAAATGCTTAATAATTTTCCTCTTTTACGCACTCTTTTCAAAATTTTAATATTACCCACCACTCCAAACCAGGGATGTCCCAGTTTTTGATTTTGAAAATCTGTTCACCCTACTTTGACCATTTATCAAGCCTAAACTTCACTCAGAAGACGACGACTGAATGGAGTTTATACAAAAACAACAATTACAGAAAAGTAACACAGAAAGAGTAATAGATTAGTTTAGCAAAATAATCTCAGGACTAGCTCACAAATCTTGTCCAATAGAAATCCTTATAACCAAATAATTACTCACCTGAAACATCATCATTAATCTACAAAATTACAACAAGCCCACAGGCCTACTTTTTGGTTAAGGGTGGAAATGATTGTATTCTTATGTTCAAATTCGGCCAACATAAACAAGAGAACAATGGAAAACTATAAAAAGAATTGAATCCCATTATACTTTTGTGCTATACATACTTTTTCATTACAAGCAAAAGCATTCTAGATTAGAGACAGCAAAATCAAGTCAGATCATGTTAACCGCATGCATATATTATTTTAACTGTTCACAGAAAAAGGACGAGTAATTTTATCACAACACATAATCACTTAATAAATACTTCATAGTGCAACAAACTTATTAGTGTTGTCACAATACTAACATTTCAAACTTGATTTTGATACTAAGGAATTGATTCAGTACTTGATGCCAATTACAACACCAAAATGAAGATAAAAAAATGCTCTTTTTTAGTAACAGACTGTAATTTTCAACACAAAATAATAGTACATTCTTTATGTTCCCATGAGGTCTCATACTTGCCCTGGTAAAGCTCAAACACATACTAAAACTGTTCAGATTTCATCCTGTTAATGTGACTTTTTTAGTCTCGATACTTCAAATCAGTATGTAGTTTCAATATTAGGTTTAGTATCGATAGTATCTGATTTTATAAACATTTGACAACCCTAAAACCTATATGTTTATCTTTATTAATCTTGTTGGAGAGCCAAGCAATAACAACATTGCTAAATCTTCTGGAAATAGCAATATTTGTTTGCCGTCTGCAGAGAAAAATACTCTCTCTCACAGACATGCATAATATTTATAGCTCAATAAAAGTTTTCACATTGGAGGCAGATCAGATGTCCTAATGTAGCCTAATGTTCCAATTAGTTTAGCTGAAGCGGACCGTGATGCTATGAGCCTGAGTGTGGGCAGCGGGCGGGTAATGAAGTGATGAAGACTGAAGTTTGTACTGACCTTTAGTGCCCTGTTCTTCAGTAGATTCTCAGGCACTTTTTTCAGCTTGCTCCGGCTCAGAAAAAGGGTCTCTGGTGGCTGGTACGGGGGTATCTCCTTTGCCTCGTCGCTGTCAGAGCCATGGGAGGTCTGTGGTTTGTCAATGCTGTCTCCAACACAGAGGCGTAGCTGCAGGTCAGAGTCAGTCACATCTTCCTCCACTGGGAACAACATGCTGGAAGTGGGATCACTTGTTTTGGCAGGTGGAGATACCCAAGGCGAGACTGCTTCAGCATGATGTCATTTTGATTTGAGCGTCTAAAAGTGAGAGAAAGGCGCATTGCATTTACTTGTGCAGATACAAAAATACTTGAATTACTCGTTTCATAAAGCAATAACCTACTATAACACATTTTATTTTAGGACGCTACCAAAATATTACCTGTAAAACTGGATTACCTGCTTAATTTAAGACACTTGGTCTAAATGGATCAATTCTATTTTTGTTTTATGATAAATTTAATTTTTTGCTAACCTTTGCAATGTATTTCTATGTGTTAAATAAGGTAGCGTGTGTTTTTACTTTTACTTCATTTGTCATTTGTCATTACTTTTTGACTACCCAAATTAACACTATTATAAACATAATTCATGCATATTTTTAAATATTCACGCAATGTGCTCTTTCATATCGGATAGTTTAAGCTAACATTACAATACGTTTTCATCCATGTGGTTTTCGTCAACGTTAAAAACCTTATGCTAATATAAAATAATAGTTACTTAAAATTGGCTAATACGCCAGATACCTAACTGCATCTATTTAAGAGGACACGTAAGGAGGAATAAAGCGCCTATACTTACGGTTTTATAAGTTTGTCGCTTGTTTGGAGTTTTTAGTTATTTTAATAGATCCACGTTTTCGCTTCGGAAAACTCACGCTAAAGTTGCTAACAGCATTGCGTTGAGTTGTAACCATAGCAACGGAGTCAAAAATCATTTCGAGAAATTTTCTGATTGGCTGCTCAACAACATAGCAACTGATGACGCAACAAACAAAAATATCTAAAATGTTTTGGGTTTGTAATAAAATATTTTAGTATTAATCATAACGTAGCATATTTGTGACTAGTCAGTGTTATTTAGTTATTATTTATGATTTATTTTATGATTTTTATAACTCAAAATGACGCACGTGTGCATTGTGCAGACCGCATAGAATGTATAATTTATAAATTCAGTCTATGGTGCAGACAGTTTCATGAAAGGCTTGGATGCTATAAAAGAAACGTAGCCCAATAATAATAATAATAGTACTAAATCACTAGGAAACTCCTTATTTAACGTGATCATGTGCATTTCAGCTACATAACACAACAGTCTGTGTATCATTTGTTTCACAGACTAAACGTGTAGCCAAGAAAATGACCTGCAATAAGCCATACTAATGTCTTATTATATATTGATAGCCTACACAGTTCATTATAAATCTCCTGAGGCCAACATGAAACAAAGGAAATCCACATTGCCATAAAAGTGCATATGCATGATTAATAATACAGTGTGACGTGTAGTCGCTCCTTCTTGTTTAATTCATGTCTAACACAACTTTGATCACGTGATTGGGGGCATGCATTAGGTTAGGTAAGCACTATATTCTGTACGTTGATGTAACCAGTCTATGTCGCACACTTCCCATAGTTGCTTTCCATTGAGTGACTGTAATGTGATGCATTGTGTAACATATTTGTGCATATTGAAGACAAAGTGTTAAATCCTCTCTCTCTCTCTCTTGCAGTGATCTGGCACCACCCATCCATTTCCTAATGAGACAGTGGAATAATTCAGTGCATTTGGACGGCAGTAGAGCTCATGGGGCTCATATGGGACAGTCCGGTGTTAGTCCGGTTCTTGGGTCTAGCTGTGCGGTCTGGTCCATCTTTGTCCACTGTTCTTTTGTCAGCGGACACTCTCTCAAACACGTCTCCGCTTCAACTACCGTCTCCGAACACAAACTGTCACACTACTCTCACAAGCGTAAAGTGTCCCACGTCGACATAGGAGCAATTCCGGTTGTGAGTTTAAGCATAAAATGTCGAAGTAAATATGTGGAGAACAGAGAGGGAGCTGTTAATAGAAAACCATGAAATTCATTTTTAAAATATATTTTATTTGGATATTGTACATTATTGAGGAAAGTTTTTGGCCATGGCTAAAGTTTGAAATAAAGCCTTAATAAACTAAAAATGTTGGTACCTTTTTCTCTATCATAACATGTTGCCCAAGTAAGTACAGTCTGGCCTATTGTTTTCTAAGATTTTCATTGAGTTTTTCAGCACTGCATCTGTGAGCGTACATGGTGGTGCTTGGTGGCAATTGGCAAAAGGCAAAATTTTGTAAAATTTTTTACATTTAAATATTTACATTTGACTTCAATTTCTTCCCAGCTGAACCAAATCCTTATCACCTCGGCTTATAATGTCGCTGCAAAATATTACATAAAATTATTTTCTAAGTGGATGACAAAAATAGTGGTTCCTGGTGTTACCAAGACCTGCATAAATTAATGTCACACCTCTCAGACAACACAGTCTACCATTGTGAGGTATAGACTAGAAAAAAATACAATAAACATAGAACAGACTTTGACATTCTCATTCATTCATTTATTTTATTATTATTATTATTCTTTTTTTAACATATGTATCAGGTACACCTAATGCACATTTCACAAATTTGTTCTTATATAAGCTCGAAAAGGAGTGAGAAAAAGAAAACGTATTAAATCCCACACACTTCCATTAGGACATAAAATAAATGAATTTAATTACTTTATGCAAATTAAAATAATATGCATACTAGGAGCTATATTTTACCTGAATTACCATAAATAAGCCTTTACCTGGTTAATCTCCAGTACTCATTGTAAATATTGCAAACAAGCTTTTATTTTGAAGTTGAGTTTCCTGTTTACGTCCGTGCGTCTCTTTTAACTTGCCTTACGTGGCTTTACTCCGAGCCCATCCAAACATAAGTCTCGCGGTTGGGCTGTCAGGCTACGGAAGACAGCTCAACACTCTGCCTCTGCTCCGAGATTAGCCTAAACTCAGCCAACAAGCACCATTCACTCCAGATTATCATAAAGTGAAATCTACTACCCTCGCGTCATTGCTTTGCTTTGGCACAGCGGACCAAAATGCACGCGTATTATTACTCTGACAGTTTAGTGAAGAGGGAGCCCGAAGAAGCAGCGCTGTAGTTTCTTTGCAAAAGGCGAGGAATGAAATCTGAGCATCGATGTTTCACTGGGGCAAGTGGAAGAAGAGGATGGGCGCCAATAGTTCTTCTAAGAGACCAGTTTTCGACGAGAAAGAAGATGGTAAGTGCGATTATAAGAGTGAAGAAGACGTGTGTGCGCAAATATAACGGGAAACAGCGCTTCAGAGTTGAAACCAGAAGAGAGTGGATGCGTTCTGTTGAGATTTAGGCTGGGAAAAAAGGCATTGGCGATAAAAGCAAGCAGGGAAGTTGTTATCTTGCAGTTTGTAGCAGGGAAATTGGCTATAGTTTGAAGATTTACGCAGTGGAACTTATTATCAAGTGATGTGGAAGAGATGGACAATGCACGCGTAATGTGTAGTCTGTCCAGCCTGGTGATGCACAGAGATGGGAACAAAGCCTAAAGAAGATATTGTTTAAAGT
Source organism: Periophthalmus magnuspinnatus (assembly GCF_009829125.3). NCBI lineage: Eukaryota > Metazoa > Chordata > Actinopteri > Gobiiformes > Gobiidae > Periophthalmus > Periophthalmus magnuspinnatus. The sequence goes on from NC_047140.1 coordinate 17,722,793, forward strand.
TAATTCAATCTAAATTAAGCTGGTTCTGTTCATACTTTGTGAAAATTATTTAAATTATTGCATTAAAATAGGTGTTTTAATTATCGTGGGCTATGTGTTAGAGTGGGGATCACACAGAGAAAAGCGTGGTAACAAATGTATTTTAGTAGCCCTATAGAGACATTAAAGAGTGGCCAAGATTTGACTGTTTTATAAGAGCATTTTAAACTAGATTATTTAATGTTTACAGTGGAAAACACATTTTCTTGGCACACAATGTTGGCATGGTTGTTGTTGTTTTAATCAAATAGTTTTTCAGGTCTGATTAGTTGATTCTACCAATGAAGCCTAATCAAAAAGTGTGTGTAGTTGCTGTCACTTGCAAAACAAATCATCCGTGAATCACCATAAGAGCTTGTATGAATATAATTTTTTTCTATAGTGCATGTAGCATGGGAGAGTTGTGCATTGGTTAGTGTTTCGTGCCTTTGTGAAACATGTTTATTGGTCAACTTTAAAAGTGGTGTTATTTCTCCATCTCTGTGTGATCTTTCCAAGTTGCCAGTAGCAGTGTGAAATGTATTTACGCTCGTACACCCCCATAGGCATGAATGTGAAGGCTCGTCTGTCAGGCTATATAGTTCTGTGTGCTCGAGCTTCCACTGACCCTGAACAATGGTGATAAACTAAAACCATTACACATAGAGTTGTCATGCTATGACTTGGGCAATGGGCGTGATAACATTGAAAGAAATGTCAGCGCATGCAATGTATAGCTGCACACCACACATGTAACAATGTTGAATATTAGGCTGCACTATATTCAAGGTGCACTATGTAACTTTTTTGGTGGATGATCTGATATCTGCTTGTCTCCAAGGATATATTACAATTTGACACAGCGTGGCATTAAACTTGTATATCTAGCATTTATTTAAATTAGGTGTTATACCTTGAAAAATATGCATTCTTCCAGTGAGAGGGTCACCTCTCCTCTCATCTGACCTGCAACTTTGCCTGGTGGTGTCCCCTTTTTATATCCATGTGTAACAGACATGGGAAATTTCAGCTATTTTGACATGATTGACAGACAGACATGCTTAATTAATTCACAGTTGTACATGATTTGATTGATTATTAGACACATTATTATTGAGAATGGCTTTAAACATGATTGATTTGAGGTTCACTGACACCCCCCATTGTTTTTATGGTGTCATTTTCAATTTAATTTCTGAACGGTGTTATTTACAAGGTGCATTTGAATGGCCCACATAATTTAGTCCTTATGCCTTGAACTAGACTTCAGTTCTGAACAGTACCACCACGGCGAGGCACGGGCTGTGAGCAGGTGAGCTGTTGTAAGCCTGTTTTTAACTTTTTATGGCTTCTAAATTAACATTCCTTGTGAAAAAGGCAACTTAAATCATCTTCTGTGTGTAAAAATCTGTAACATATTTAGAAAAAGTTGAATGCTATTGGGAAATATTCCAGGAAAAAGCAGTAACATCTCCATAGAAGAGAAGAACAAGGTGGCGGACACACCCCCAGAAAAGTTACACTGTGAACCTTTTAAAGAAGTTTAATAAGTATAGTTTAGTTAAAATCTCCATTAAAGCTGGGCTCTTATCATAATGTTACTTCATCATGTATAGTCTCACAATTACTTTATTTCAGTATAAGTAAAAACTAAGGTAAGGTAATAATATTTCACAGGAAAATGAACTATGCTTCATTTGCTGTTGTTACATTAGCAAATCTATTATGATTGACAGCTCTAAAAGCGTTCCAATTATTCAGAGCAGACTGCACAATGCTAATCTGCCAATTCCTTTGCATATGCTGTATTGTAAACATCTTAATCAGTGTATTTTGTCTTCATGACTGTAACAAATCCACTGATAATTAAATTCATCCTTGGCTATTATGTTCTATATAAACATCACCAACTGCAAAATCTTTGACTAATCTGAGTGAGAAGCTTTGGTCATTTAATCTTGATGCAAAAAAAGTTGTACAAAGTTGTATCTGTAGGCTTGATTTTTTTTTTTTTTTGCAATGTTTCGAGTTTCAGGCGATTCTTATGTCACATTTTTCAAAAAGCTGCTATGAGTCACTGCTTTGAAAGGCTTGCATTGCACATCACTGTACAGACTGATTACGCTGCACTTTCACAGCCTGGAGTGCTATTTTATGTCCACAGTATGCCTTAGACAAATGACAAGGAGCTTCACTGCTTCAATTGTGAATCTTTGTCCAATTCATATTGTTCACAAAATGGCTACTGAAAGTCATTCTAAAACTTTTTCGACCTCAGAAATTATGCGGTCTTCTCCATAAACAATTAAGTATCATCTGAAGCACGGGTTTATCAAGTTAATCAGTTGGAATTTTTAAATTTCTTTAAACTTTTTTTAAAATTAATGAAATAACTTGTTAATCATTGGTAAAAGCTCTTCAATCTTATATATTATATATTTAGATTTGCATCTATATGGAATGGACCATCATTGTATTTAATTTGCAGTAGATAGCTGACCAATGAAATTATCTTAACCCTTTAAATTCCCTAATAGTAAAAATATAATTAGATAAATGTTAATTGGTGTTGTAAATGAAAAGATCTTGCTGCATTTATATTTCAGATTTATTAGATGTTATTCCTGTATTGCCATTTGAAATAAAGCATGATCAACCTGGGTACAACAATGTTTACAGGAATATTAAACTTAACAGAGAAACATTCAAATACAGTTTCACATATAAATGTGAAGTTTAACACTCTCAGGATTTGAGTGACTTGGTCTTGGTTCAGTAGCGTCTGACGGAGCTGGTGGTGCTGACAGAGGACCTGCTGATGCCGCCTCCCATTCCCATGGATGAACCTCCGTAGCCAAAGCCAGAGCTGGAGCTGAGGCCTCCGGCACCAGCGCTCACTCCCCTGGAGGACTCCTGCACGTGGATGGTGGCATTGATGCCTCCGCTGGCCAACCTGCTCTCCTCTCCCTCCAGCAGCTTCCTGTAGGTGGCAATCTCGATGTCCAGGGCGAGTTTGACGTTCATCAGCTCCTGGTACTCACGCACCTGCCGGGCCATATCCTGCTTGGCTCTCTGCAGAGCGTCCTCCAGTTCTTTGATGCGCAGTCTGGCGTCCCTCACAGCCAGCTCTCCGCGCTCCTCTGCCTCTGCGATCTGGGCTTCCAGGCTGGCCCTCTGTCCCTTCACGGTCTCGATCTCGTTTTGGAGGCGGGCGATCATGCGGTTCAGCTCTGCAATCTCAGCTTTGGTGGTACGGAGGTCGTCGCCTGTCTGTCCGGCAGAGGTCTGCATCTCCTCATACTTCTGCTTGTACCAGCTCTCGGCATCGGCCTTGCTCTTGTTGGCGATGTCTTCATACTGAGCGCGCACTTCCGCCACGATGGCGTCCATGTCCAAGTTGCGGCTGTTGTCCATCTCCACAATGACGGAGGTGTCTTTGATCTGGCCTTGCAGCTCGCGCAGCTCGGCCTCGTACACAGCACGCAGGAAGTTGATCTCATCCTGGAGAGCGTCCACCTTGGCCTCCAGCACCATCTTGTTCATGTAGGCAGCATCCACATCTTTCTTCAGCACAACAAACTCATTCTCTGCAGCAGCGCGCTTGTTGATCTCATCTTCGTACTTCCTCTTGAAGTCCTCCACCACACCCTGCATGTTCTTGAGCTCTCCCTCCAGCTTGACCTTCTCGTTGCCCAGGCCGTCCAGCTGTCTGCGGAGGTTGGCAATATAGGCCTCAAACATGGCATCCAGGTTGGAGCGGGCGGTGGTTTGGTCCTGCAGCAGGCTCCATTTGGTCTCCAGCATCTTGTTCTGCTGCTCCAGGAAGCGCACCTTGTCTATGAAAGAGGCGAAACGGTTGTTCAGGGATTTGATCTGGTCCTTCTCATTGGTGCGGACGGCCTGGATGGTGGGGTCGATGTCGAGCTGCAGAGGGGTTAGAAGGCTCTGGTTCACAGTGACTTGAGTGATTGGTGGAGCCACATAGCAGCCACCACCCATGCTGGAGGAGAACATGCCACCACTGCTGTAGCCACCGCCAATGCCAGCAGAACCTCCGAAGGCAGAGCCAGAGCTGAATCCACTGCCATAGGCAGAACCAGAGCTGAAGCCGCTCCTCTTCACAGTGTAGCTGGAGGTGGCTGGGATCACAGACCTCTTGGAGCTGTAGCTGGACACAGACATGGCTTTCCTGGACATGTTTGCAGCGGCTGTGAGCTGAGAGCTGAAGAGGAGATGCTTCAGTAAAGACCAGATGCCTCTGAGTGTCCTACTGCTTGCTGCTGTGGTTTATATGCAGTGGAGCGGGGGGCGGAGCATTGTGGCTGGGACCAGGGCCTACCTGCAGAACAGGTTAGGGGTGAATCCACTCTCGGCTGTGGAGCCACCGCCCGAGGGGCAGCCGATGGAGAGATAGTGGTCCAGGTCAACAAGATTCTCCTGCTCTGCATTTTAACACTAAGCCTGGGGTGCTCGTAAAGGCCTCTATCAGCCTCTGACAGGGAATATCAATGACTCAAGTAAAACACAAAATGTTTGGATTGGTTGAACTGAGCTCCGCATTAAAACACACACACATTTGCAGCTCATTTTTTGTAGCTCTTTCTAAATTCAAAATTTGTTTTGCAATGTACACGCTTGTTATAGTCGCATGACTTGTTCCTCTAATTAACTAGTTTTTCATGTGAGTTCTGGAGTCCTGTCTCAGTAGTTGCACTTGTGCATTTGTGCACTTTGAATGCACTTCACAACAAGGAGCTGAAGTTCTCAGGATGTGCCTCTGTCTCTGAAATGTTTTGATCAGTATTTCACTAAAATGTTGGAAGAGAAAGGACTGCAATCAGCAATTTGATTGTATTTAAACCTGAAGCATTATTTTCCATTGCTTTCCAACATATTCCACCCCCACTTGTACTTCCTACTGCTACTTAACTTACCTAGTTAAGTCTTGCCACTAAAATATTACATAAAGTGGGTGGATTTGTGTAAAATGTGCATATTATCTGCCTACCTTCTGCATTGATCCATAGAGAATCAATAGATAAGGATGACCAATACCAATGCTGTGCTCATTTAAAGAGCGCTTTTGTCTCCTCGTCAAGCTCGTTCTGAAAATATGGGGGACAAGTCCTTTCCAGCAGTAGCCTTCTGACTGTGTAGCATACAACTGAAGATATTTCTAATAATTCATGATTTAAGTTAACTATTGTTATATTTTTCATCCTTTGGGGTGCCCCAATGTCAGATTGTTGTGTTGTAAGCAATATAATCTGATTTAGGTATATAAAATTCATATTGATTATTTTTACACACTGTAATGCATTCAAGCGTGCAAGATGCCATAAACCCACCACTAGGGGGCACAAGTCAGCAAGGGGGCAAGTCACGGTATGTTTCAGTCCCAAGTATGGGGAAACAGAATGTGATGTCATAAATGTGTTGTGTTAACCAATCTGCAAACCATTAAGTGGAATAGCAGCAGAAGTTTTGTTGTGGCAATCTAATGTTCAAAAATGGATAAGGTGTGTTCTACGTACATATAAGAACAACTGAAATGGTTTCTGAATTATCAGGAAAAACAACACTTTTTCACAGCTTTTAGATTTTCTAAAATGTGAGTACAGGGGTTAAACCTTCATTTCTTGTAGAGTGTTGCCAAAAATGCATGAATCATTAATCATGATTATGGATGTCACAGTGTAATGGTGCAGATATTGCATTGTAAAAGCAATTTTAGAAGCAAAATGTCTGTGAAATGTAATGTAGGCCACTAAAAATAAACTTGCATATAAAGGGCCTCTAAACTCTCTCAATTTTGTAGATGTAAAACATTAATGTTATTTTTACCAAATCTAATTCATTTTCAAATATGCCTTTTCTATTACTATGAGGGACCAAGAACAAGATGTACATTTTTTCTTACACTAACATAAGTGAAAATAAATGTGCACATCGAGACATAACCAAGATATACACAAGTGCAATGTTTATATCACTTAGAAGCCATCAGATATTTGGGATTATTGGTTCATTATATTTTTTTAAGATCTAATTTCAGTTTCCTGTTAAAAATCAACAAAGATGAGAGAACTTTGATGCTTCTTTACAGCTCATTCTAGAGCTGTGGGCATACATACTAATACCATATTCTGAAATACATCTTATGCATTTCAGAATAGGGTTGGCAAATGTATCGAAAATCAGCTACTAATCAATACTAAAACTAGTATCTAAACTATACTCATTTGAGCATGTATTGACACTAAAAATCACAGTATACCTGACCTGTCCCACTAAAGAGTATTGAGCCTCATTCATGAATGGTTTCTTAAAAAATCTTTCAACTTTAAGAGGAAGCTGTGAGAACTCTGAACTAGAATCACAGTGTGTTCTTAAGCAGCCAAATTTCTTCTTAAATGACAGTTGTGCCTTATTGACCAACATCCAGATACAGACACCACAACATTCATTAACATTTCATTTACATCTCCCTCTAAAGTTTCCATATGTGGCCAATATGGGCTTGGCATTCTGACATGTGAAAATGTGAGGGAGAGACGGAACAAGGAAGTCATTTAGAGCACGTCTATGGACTACCACTGTTTTATTTGTTTAAAATGTCCAAACAGACATGAGCCCACTCAGTGAGGGTATATTTAAGTCACCAACTTATCGAGCTAAGCGAGCACTTTTATCTCATTTATTGCGCTTTCTCCTAGAAACGCTCTCACGATGAGTAGAGCAGGAGCATCTAAGTGTGTTTTGGTCATGAAGGTTGATGGGGTTGCAGAAGTGTTGAGTCCAGCACACTGACCAGGCACAGGGCCGTAACATATGAAGAGCACTGGGGCTGGGACAGGCTGAGGCTGTCACTGCAGCCTGTAAAGGTGGTTAGATCAAATAGGCAATATGCTCTACAAAACTCCTCATAAATGTAATTGTATTGTATAGAAATATTTTTTACAAGAAATATTGTAAGAAAATGCATAACTTTCAGTCAGGAGGAATTAGATTTTTTTTTTTTTGCATTATCATAGCAATAATATTAAACAGCACAGTTTTGGTGCTTGTGAGTGCTCCTGCCTGTTTGTAAAATTAGTTTTTCCAGAAGAACATTTTCAGTTAAGAAAATGTTTGTAAGAAGGCTTTAAGTACAAATTTGTTGGTAATAACTCTTCATGAGTGAGGCCCAATGAGATTGACTGAGGCTGAGCACATACTGTAAGTCTATGCTCAGGTCTCTGCTCTAGCTCCTGTGGCTCAGAGAATGGACTTTAAAGCAGCTCTGCTTGTGAACAAGTCTCTCTATGTGTGACATGCTAGTGCCATATGAACCATATGGCACTCTGGGCACCAGCAGGAGGCTGGTCCCTGATGTCCTCAGAGTCAGGACTAAACATAAGGAATCAGCATATCAGTTTTATGAATTACTTTGTGCACAAATTCTGATATACAAATAAATTTGCCTTGCCATTGTGAGCAGTTTTGTATATCTTTTGCACAAACTTTGATGCTCAACTCAACTTCCTAATGAATGATCAGAATGTGTTAAGCTTCTGCTCACCAGGGGGCACTGCAGTGGCAACAAAGTAAAAAAAAAAAAAAGTCTTTTTGTGTATTATTGGGGAGGCAGAGGGGACTGGAATCCTGTTTTATAATTAACCCAGTGTATTTTATTTTTTGCTATGGCTACTGCTATGTTTCTATGATGTCCTTGACAGAGAATGATTTGGGTGTGGGAGTAAATAAATCTGACTTCTTCCTGAGCATAATACATTTGTCTTGCTTTTTGATATTGTACTGTGTCAAAAGTATTAACAATCAATACTAAAACTAGTGTCAAAAGTAGATACTCATTTGAGTATTGTAAATATTGATATTAAAAGTCACCTTTCAATAGCTTTATCTTGAGCTGCCTCAGCTACTCTAACGTCCCCAATATATACCCCCATCGACCACTATGGAACATACCACGACAACAGAGGGACACGCAGATACACACACATAGATATAAGGCCACATGGTAATATACAAGAAAGTACAAAGATTTAATGCTGAAAATGACATTCTGTTGTCTTAATAAAGATTATTTCCTTAGTATTGAAATTGCATTTGAAATGATAGTAATGTGACAACATTATACTCAAAATTGTTTGCAGTAATACTTTGGTAGTTATTGATCTTAGTTATATTATTATTAGATTCTATATTTATGTCTGGAAATTTTACTAAACTTGTGATATTTTTACATGGTAGTGAACCAAAGATTAATTTCTACCATCAAGATGTTTTGTGTCAGTGTATATATAATAACACTAGATATGTTTGTAGAGGAAATTATGTTTCTTATATAACTGCAGCCATAGCGACTTTTCAAACTGCAATTTTAGCTTTGTTTCAATAAATCTTGCAGTCCTATTCAGCACCCAACTCCTTCAATATAAAACATTTAAATGTTAGCACAGTGTAAATGGTCATTTATTAGCTGTTTTGCACTGCTGCAGTAGAGTTCAATAGACTATTAATTCAAGCATTTCCTGTCCTATAGATCCCCAAAATAACATCTATATAATATTTGTGTTAACTCCTGAGAAGAAAGAAATAGTCAGTTAGTAATGTTTATCTCAATGAGAAGGACTTGGAGGTTGAATCTCAGATTTATTTGGCGTCAGTTCTAAATAAATCTGGTCTGAGAAGCTTTACAGGAATATTAAACTTAACAGAGAAACATTCAAATACAGTTTCACATTTAAATGTCCTCCCCTCTAAGTTTAACACTCTCAGGATTTGAGTGACTTGGTCTTGGTTCAGTAGCGTCTGACGGAGCTGGTGGTGCTGACAGAGGACCTGCTGATGCCGCCTCCCATTCCCATGGATGAACCTCCGTAGCCAAAGCCAGAGCTGGAGCTGAGGCCTCCGGCACCAGCGCTCACTCCCCTGGAGGACTCCTGCACGTGGATGGTGGCATTGACGCCTCCGCTGGCCAACCTGCTCTCCTCTCCCTCCAGCAGTTTCCTGTAGGTGGCGATCTCGATGTCCAGGGCGAGTTTGACGTTCATCAGCTCCTGGTACTCACGCACCTGCCGGGCCATATCCTGCTTGGCTCTCTGCAGAGCGTCCTCCAGTTCTTTGATGCGCAGTCTGGCGTCCCTCACAGCCAGCTCTCCGCGCTCCTCTGCCTCTGCGATCTGGGCTTCCAGGCTGGCCCTCTGTCCCTTCACGGTCTCGATCTCGTTCTGGAGGCGGGCAATCATGCGGTTCAGCTCTGCAATCTCAGCTTTGGTGGTACGGAGGTCGTCGCCTGTCTGTCCGGCAGAGGTCTGCATCTCCTCATACTTCTGCTTGTACCAGCTCTCGGCATCGGCCTTGCTCTTGTTGGCGATGTCTTCATACTGAGCGCGCACTTCCGCCACGATGGCGTCCATGTCCAAGTTGCGGCTGTTGTCCATCTCCACAATGACGGAGGTGTCTTTGATCTGGCCTTGCAGCTCGCGCAGCTCGGCCTCGTACACAGCACGCAGGAAGTTGATCTCATCCTGGAGAGCGTCCACCTTGGCCTCCAGCTCCACCTTGATCATGTAGGCAGCATCCACATCTTTCTTCAGCAGAACAAACTCATTCTCTGCAGCAGCGCGCTTGTTGATCTCATCTTCGTACTTCCTCTTGAAGTCCTCCACCACACCCTGCATGTTCTTGAGCTCTCCCTCCAGCTTGACCTTCTCGTTGCCCAGGCCGTCCAGCTGTCTGCGGAGGTTGGCAATATAGGCCTCGAACATGGCATCCAGGTTGGAGCGTGTGATGGTTTGGTCCTGCAGCAGGCTCCATTTGGTCTCCAGCATCTTGTTCTGCTGCTCCAGGAAGCGCACTTTGTCTATGAAAGAGGCGAAACGGTTGTTCAGGGACTTGATCTGGTCCTTCTCATTGGTGCGGACGGCCTGGATGGTGGGGTCGATGTCGAGCTGCAGAGGGGTTAGAAGGCTCTGGTTCACAGTGACTTGAGTGATTGGTGGAGCCACATAGCTGCCACCACCCATGCTGGAGGAGAACATGCCACCACTGCTGTAGCCACCGCCAATGCCAGCAGAACCTCCGAAGGCAGAGCCAGAGCCGAATCCACTGCCATAGGCAGAGCCAGAGCTGAAGCCGCTCCTCTTCACAGTGTAGCTGGAGGTGGCTGGGATCACAGACCTCTTGGAGCTGTAGCTGGACACAGACATGGCTTTCCTGGACATGTTTGCAGCGGCTGTGAGCTGAGAGCTGAGAGCTGAAGAGGAGATGCTTCAGTAAAGACCAGATGCCTCTGAGTGTCCTACTGCTTGCTGCTGTGGTTTATATGCAGTGGAGCGGGGGGCGGAGAATTGTGGCTGCTGGGACCATGAGCTACCTGCAAAACAGGTTAGGGTGTGTCCACTCTAAGCTGTGGAGCGTCCGCCCTTGGAGCAGCCAATCAAGACATAGTGGTCCTGGTCCACACGATTCTCCCGCTCCACCCCAGGCCTCTGTCACCTTCTGACAGGGAACATCAATCACTCAAGTCAAACACAAAATGTATGAAATGGTTGAACTGAATGCATTTTTACATCATATATCATACATGCATCATATTGGAATAACTGAGTCAATAATATTGAAGGTAAATATAGAGGAATAAAACATAATTATTGAAATTGAAATAGCCAGAGCCTTGAAAGAAGAGGGATGAGGAGTTATAACGCAGGAGAGGTTTATTTAATGTCGGAACCTAGGACCTGGAGACACCCTGAACACATTGCGGTAGTATTGTTTAGTCTAGTTCAGTCCAGTCCACCTATGCTTCATCTGTAGGGAGTATTATACCTCTGATGACATAGGCCAAGCTGAGATAAGGACTGAGCTGGGGTCTGGCACAGTAAAAAAATGCAATTTTTCATCAATAATCTTAATCAAAGTACTGCTCCACAGATGTAGAAACCTCTGCGAATGTGGAGTGGACTTGTATTGTTTCTGTAAAAACACATCTGCTGTCATTTTATTATGCAATGACTGAAGGAATGAGAGGAATGAGAGTAACTTAAACATTTGTATTCTCCTCACAAACTGCAGCCACTGTACACACTCTACAGTGCAGCCTACACACCAGAACTCATGTGCAGATACTGTATAATGCATTTCACTGTGATTAATTGAAAAATGCTGAAGTCTGATTGAGCTGTTTGAAATATGGACGATTTGAGACACAGCTAATGGAGTAATTAAGACTAGATTAACGTCATGCTTCGGAGTAATTTTATTCCATGGTAGCACACAGGAAATAAGCCTCTTGGAAGTGAACCAAATGTGATCATGGGGAATCAGTCAAAATCTTTAAAAATCAAATGATGATCCAAAGTCACAGCAGAAAAAGCTAAGTAAATGGGTCACTTCACTGCAGGAATGAGGGATAAATTCTGTATGTATGAAGCCTTCATTGCCCAGATAACCTAGATATGATGTCTTTGGACCATGGCTAGATGTAATGGAATGATTTAGTGTTTAATGCTGATAGGTGCTTTCTGAAACTGGAATTTAAAAAAGTTGTATTTATATATATATATATATATATATATATATATATATATATATATGGGAATAAAACTCAGAGTACTTCTGAAATAGTTTGGATTGAAGGGAATGGATTTTGTGCTTCAGGCCAGAAACAAAAAGGTCTTATGCAAGTTTGAAGTTTTCATAACATTTCTGGTATGCCCTTAGATTTAAAATACACAAAACAATAAAGATAAAACTATTTTAGCACTTTTTATGATCAAAATACAATCTTTTTACTGAAACTGGAATATTACTAATAAGGCATTTATAGTTTATTTTAAATTCATTTTTTATTTACTTTAAAAGGCCCAAAACTAAGTAAAAACAGAAAGGTGGACCTGATGAGGCGGCCAAACAGAAAAAAAGGACCTGGCACTGGGCCATCCCCGTACAGGGCCGTAGAAGCCTGTGCTGACATCGCTAACCTAACGAAAACATCCCCAAACTAATCTTATCAAACAAAAGGCGAAAACAAGACAGCCGGTCCCACCAGGTCAAACACAGAAAGGCTAACCAGCCACGCCCCAAAACAAGCATAAATATAGAAATCGTGTAAATAATGGGTCAAAGAAGCGTCAGCACGTAACAAAGACCAGCACACAGCACCAAGTGGAAGTTCTGTGGTCAGGAACACAACTCTGAACTTCCATTCTAAATACAGAACTTATTTGAAATATACATTTGTAAAATAAACTGAAAATTAACTAAATGTATTAAAAATTACATGTTGACCCAAATAAATTGAGAAAAAACATAGAGGAATAATATTGTTAAAACTTATCCACTCGTACTTCTTCAAGTGACTCAAAGATATTGAGAAGCTGAAGACCACTGAAGTGTAGAGTGTTGTGTACATGTGGAGGGTCAAGTGGAGTGTGTAAATGACATCACCTGCTGTGGTATGTAGAAATAACTTTTGACCTTTCTGCATATACTTATGTCACGTTAATTGATTTGATGTCAGGTACATTGCAAGGCAGATGCAATCAATAATTTGCAAAACATATTATTTTTTTTTTATTTAATCAGGAAACTTCCACTGAGATTATGATTTAATTTGAAATAATAATGTTTAAATAGTTTGTCTTTAGTAGGGGGAGGACATCTAGACCGACACAGGAAGTCCCCCCTGCCCAGGAATTGAGCCCAGCATCTTCTTGCTTTAAGGCAAGAGCACTACTGCGCCTGTATAATGTTGAATAAGGCAGTGTTTCCCAAACTTTTTTGTGTCGAATATCCCCTAAAATTTGTCTCACAATCCAACTACCCCTTTCAACTCACCTACCAGGCAAAAAAATTTGTTATATTGTCTTTAGTATATAATCTTTTTTTTTTTTTCTTTTTTTTTAATAATATTGATGTCTAGAATCCGCTTAAATTATTCTTAAATATGTCAATAAAATGGAATAAGGTGCCACATACACATTAAAGGTGCCCTGCAAATGCAAATTATTCTGAAAATTGTGAGGGAAAAAAATAAAACAACCTGAAATAAATCTTACATTGGCATTATCTTTCATCTTGTTTATTTCTTCCTTGATTTCTTCTCGATTGTGGTCTCCTTAGAAACTGCTTTTGGACTGTGGCATATGGGCTCCATTATACAGACATTATAACATGTGATATTAGAGCCTCCTCAGTGCAGAACCGTCCAAACATAATCAGGTCGCAGTCCAGACCAGCTGCCACAGGGCTTCTGGGTAAATGCTGTTTTTTTTACTGAAATCTGTGCAAGTGATTGGACTGCACTTCTCAATGCCTTTTCAGTCACCAAAATCAACAGATGGTGCGTAAATGGAGACTACTTGATATTTCTTTCTGCATTTTAGTGAATTGTAGCAGCATTTTTAAATATCATAAATGTGTTCGTTTTCTTCTCGGGTCTTCAGCCATTTGAAAAGGGTTGAATATCCTTTTTTACAGGTTGGTTTTGAAGTTTTGCATGTGGCGTATTGTTCTTGTTAACATAACTGTAGTTGTGTTTTATTTCATTCACACATGTCTAACACAAATCCGGCATATTTAGGCTGAGTTGTCTCAAGCTGAAAACACTCTGTTCCACCTTATGATGTCATGTGGTAATACAGGAAGTGCTCGCCTGTGTTTTTAAACTTAATTCACTAGAATCATTTGGATGATTTCAACCCTGGAATTGCCGATCTAGAATGAATAAAAAGGTAAAAGGCAGCTGTTAACTTGAAAACTACCACTTCATGACATCACATTGAACAGAGCATTTTGCACTTTGCAGATATAGGCAGACTAATAATAAAGGGTTACTCAATCATGTGTGAAGGAAAATTCCAACTCCAGGTATGTTTTTGCGGAAGAAACACAATTATAATATGGATTAAAGTGCACAACAGTCAAATTTGCGTGATATAGGACTTTTCATTCCAGCTTTTGTTGTGTCATTGGACAAGACATTTCACTCGCTTTGCTATATACGAATGTGTTAGTGCGCGATTGGTCCTGATCAGAGGAGCCAGTGGCAGAGATTGACAGATTTTTGTTAGTCTACCCCAGGGCAGCTGTGGCTACAAGTGGTCACTTACAGTCATCAGGTGTAGAGACATGTTTAGGCCTGCACAATATATTGCAATTGAAATAGCAATTTGAATAGATGCAATTATCAAATCGCAATGACTGCAGTTATTTAGGTAATAGCTGTTAACAACAAAATCCAGAAGTCCTGAATTTTTATTGCAAAAATAAAACCCTTTTTTGTTGTTCTCTACAAATATGTCCTGAACTGCATGGGATTCTTGAATTAGTTTAGCAATTTAGATTTCAGTCTTTTCTCAAATATTGTGCAGGCCTGTATCGACTTATCGTTGAGTATATGATAGCTGGAACAATATATTTTTATCCTCAGTATATATCATGTGTACATTTTCTTTGCAATGATGGGAAGAATAAGTATCTTCTATGGCTAATTATGGCTTCATTCTGGTACTAATCTTTTAATGATTCTGTCTATTTCAAAGTTGTTTACTGGGATTATCCTGCATTATTTTTTATTGTATCAATGGCATAAAGTAGTTTCAATATTATCGTTTATCGTTGTATTTCTCTTATATATTGTGCTTCAAAATGTGTTAGCGTGACAAGTCTTTAATGTTGGGTTTGGAAGTGTGTGAAATGAGCACGCATTATAGATTTGCATACATGTTCACATGCAAATAAACCCAAAGCATATACTATAGATTTATTGACAACTTACTACAGCTTTACAAGTCTTATGCAACATTTATGCCATGTCAAGTGTTACTTCTCTGTGTTTGTAAGCTGCTGTAGTTTCCAGCAGGTTTTCACTGGCCAGTTTCAGCGACTGGTCTGACGGGCTTTAGTAGGTGAGAGGAGGATTTCAACACTTGTTTTATGTAGGATTTCAGCACCTGTTTTATGTTGTTGAGTGAAAAGGGACTGGCCTGATTACATTTCTGCACCTAAAGGCATGCCTTTTAGCTCTTTATAGAGTACGTTTACTTGGTTGAAAGTGAGTGCTGCCACACTTCTGGTTGGGTGGAGCAGAAAGGAGCAATGACCTTTTGTTCTGAAAAGTAAGACCAGTAAAACCACTCATGGAACAGGACTTCAAACTGAGATATATAAAGTTTATTGTAGATGTGTATGTTTCAGAGTAGTAGGGGGAGGAGTAGTATTAAGAGGAGTAGTATTAAGAGGAGTAGTAGTAAGAGGAGTAGGAGTAGTAGGAGTAGTAGGAGGATGAGTAGTATTAGTAGTAAGAGGAGTAATAGTAAGAGGAGTAATAGGAGGATCAGTAGTAGATGTAGTAGTAGGAGTAGTAGTAATAAGAGGAGTAATAGGAGGATCAGTAGTAGATATAGTAGTAGGAGTAGTAGTAAGAGTAGGAGGAGGGAGAGGGGTTGGAGTTGGAGGAGTAGGAGGAGCAGTGGTAGTTGTGGTAGTAGGAGTTGTAGTAGTAGTAGTAGGAGGAGGAGTTGTAGGAGTAGGAGGAATAGTGGTGGTGGTGGTAGGAGGAGTAGTAGCAGGAGTAACAGTTGTAGTAGGAGGAGGAGTAGGAGTGACGAGTGCCTGACGTGAATAACAGCACTAGTCCATTTTAAACAGCGCTCCACTGTTATTCCTCACTTGCCCATGATTCCGAGCCTTCTAAGTATTCACAGTGATGCTTTTATAAGC
The DNA here is from genome assembly GCF_009829125.3 of Periophthalmus magnuspinnatus. Taxonomy (NCBI): domain Eukaryota; kingdom Metazoa; phylum Chordata; class Actinopteri; order Gobiiformes; family Gobiidae; genus Periophthalmus; species Periophthalmus magnuspinnatus. Next base: position 17,738,540 of record NC_047140.1, read on the forward strand.
TATTTCTCAGCTCTTTTGTAAAAGTACAAATTAACTTGACTCATGTTGACACTCTTGATTATCCAAAAGTCTACAAACAATTTCAAACTGTCTGCAAGCTGGGACACAACACACACACAAGAGTTCGCAATGTTTTTCAATCCAAGGTGTAATTATTTTATTTTCACACATAAACCGCCATGTTTGTTTTGACCTAGACCACATGTGTCAAACTCAAGGCCCGTGGGCAAAATGTGGCCCTATCTACAGCCATATCGAGGCAAATGCATATGCAATATTTGTAACTTGAATAAGTAATAAATATAGAAACAGTTAATTAAAAAGTTAAAAAAGTATTTAGATTTGTTTTACATCTGGCCCTTTGAGAGCAGCCATTTTGCTGGTGAAAATGCGTTTGACACCTCTGAGCTAAACTGACCTAGGACTGTCACGATAAACACTATATTGATTTATTGCTTTATGCCTTTACTTTATGGTTTGGTTTCAGTATATTATCATTTATCATCTATAATTACTCCAGCAATATATCGCACTTCAAAATGTGTTATCATGACAGGAGTAGACTGACCATGTATTTCTCTGATTGGTTAATCCGCCTGTCAGTCACGCCAATCCGAGCTTGAAAATATATGAGTGTTTCTCTAATATAAGGGATCTTGTGTGTCTTAGCTGGCTCTGCATACGCTTTCCACCCCCACAAAATATGCAGGGATGTATAGACTAGACTTTCTTACATAAACCATCATATTGTGTAGATTCAGATCCGCCTAAATCCTTCAGTGACAGCGGCGATACTTTCTGCGCACATCCAGTCTTGTTCATGTAGTCTCCTAACCTTATTATCACATCTTTTTGTCTGTTTGCTATGAGGAGTTGTTCTGCAGAAATGAGTCTCTGATTGGTTTTGACAGACCACAGCTGACAGTGGAGTACTCTGTCTGTCACATGGAGCAGGGTTAAGACACTGGACTCGGGGAGGGGGAGTAGAGTGATCATTCGAAGTTTTATTTCTTAATATTAAAGGATCTGTGTCATATTTTCCATTTCACAGAGTAAAATGAGCTTTGCACCATTACAGATATATGGTAAAAGCAGCTCTAAGGGTCAAACTGAGACCGCTGTGTGTGGAACATGAGGGGGACATTTGAACTCTCACCTTTTGACCCGATGAATGGTTCGTTGATAGAAATGTACTTCAAAGTTCAAAGTAGTAGTAGTAATAGTATCAGGGGTAGGAGTAGGAGTAAGAGGAATGACCTTTTGTTCAGTGAGACCAGTAGTAGTGGTAGGACTAGTAGTAAAATGTAGGAGTAGTAGAAGTAATAGGAGTAGAAGTAGGAGTAGAGGTAGAAGTAGGAGTAGTAGTAGTAGGAGTAGTAGAAGTAGTAGGAGAGTAGGAGTTGTTATAGCAGTTGTTGTAGAGTAGCAGTAGAAGGAGTAGTAGTAGAAATAGTAGTAGAAGGAGCAGTAGAAGGAGTAGGAGTAGTAGTAGGAGTAGGAGTTGATGTAGGACTAGTAGGACTAGTAGGAGTAAGAGGAATGACCTTTTGTTCTGAACAGTGAGACCAGGAGTAGGAGTAGTAGTAGAAGGAGTAGGAGTAGTAGTAGGAGTAGAAGTTGGTGTAGGACTAGCAGGGGATAGAAGTAGTAGGAGTAGTAGTAGAATTAGGAGTAGTAGTAGAAGGAGTAGGAGTAGAAGTAGTAGGAGTAAAGTAGTAGTAATAGGAGTAGTAGTAATAGGAGCAGTAGAAGGAGTAGGAGTAGCAGTAGGAGTAGTAGGAGTAAGAGGAATGACCTTTTGTTCTGAACAGTGAGACCAGGAGTAGGTGTAGTAGTAGAAGGAGCAGTAGGAGTAGTAGTAGGAGTAGAAGTTGGTGTAGGACTAGCAGGGGGTAGAAGTAGTAGTAGTAGGAGTAGTAGTAGAAGTAGTAGGAGTTGTAGTAGAAGGAGCAGTAGTAGGAGTAGTAGGAGTTGGAGTAAAAGGAGTAGTAGCAGAAGTAAGCGAAGTAGGAGTTGGTGTTGTAGGAGTTGGTGTCGTGGGAGTAGTATTAGTTGGCGTAGTAGTAGGAGTAAGAGGAGTAGTAGGAATAGTGGCAGGTGTTGTTGTAAGAGTTGTAATAGCAGTATAATAGTTATAGATGAAATAGTAATTGTTTGTAGGCATAGTAGTATAGTTGTAGGATAGTAGCTGTAGTAGTGTGGTTGTAGTAATTGTAGATTGATGACAGGTTACAAAACGCTTCACAAAGCAGACCTAAAATGCAGCAAATCCAGTAAGACCTCATAGAAAAAGGAGTGTGGAGAGAAGTTTTTCTGCTGGAATGTACTTTTGAACCAAGCCTCCTAAAACCTTGTCACTTGTATTTTAATCCCATATACAAACACACAGGTGGATTCCTTTGTCTAATCCAACCACCAAACCCTCACTAATAGTAAGAAAAATGTACTTGAAAATGAGAGTTTACTTTACATACATATCTTGAAAGGTATGGTGCAGTTGTGGAAAGTATTGTGAATGTTTTGAAGACAAGCAACACTGGAGTAAATAGTTTATAATGAGAACACAGGAATTTAAACCATGAGATTATTACTGACTTAATCCCTAAAAGATTAGATGAGTATTTGTGGATTTTCCTTTCGGTTATTTTTTTTTTTTAACATTGAATCTCCCGTAGTGTTGTACAAGCTCCTGCTTTCCATTTGAAATGAGACATCACACATCAGATTGCTGTGAAGGAAATGTATTCATTCTATGTTACTGTCCTTGTGTCTTATAGCTGCAGGTAACCGACATCTTCATCTCTAGTAAAGGAGTAAAAGTAGTTTCCCCATAAGAAGGATATTGAAAATCTGCACAGTCGGATCTCTGTGCACTACCTGCGTCTAGTTATTAAACATTTTATTGATCGCATACACTGAAGTCAGAGCTATATGCTGTAACACTTTGGGATGAGCTGTATACAGGTGATCTTATTTATTTATTTGTTTTTACCACAGTTTCACAATCATAGTTTGCTTTACTTCTGAATTAGTATAATTTAATTAATTGGAATTAACCATTGGATTTATGAAGCACATTACAAGACATCCTTTACAATGTATTAATCATGCATTCCACATCCACTAGTAAGCCACAGCTGCCCTGGGGCAGGTTGACAATCTGCACCATCAGCATCTCTGACCACTACTAACACTCACAACATTCATACTAGGCAATGCAATGTGGGTGTAGTGTCTTGCCTAAGGACACAACAGCAGTTTTGGTCATTGGCGCCCCACTGCGGCCCCTGCTATTCCCATCGGTCTCCCATCCAAGTACTAACCAGGCCCGGCCTTGCTTAGCTTCTGAGCTCTGATGAGATCAGGAGTTGACAAACCTGAATTTAATTTAGTTGTAACTAGAGATCGACCTATGCCGTGGCTGGTGCTGATACTGATTGTTTTGAATTTAGAGCAACCGATACGCTCTGTTGATATTTTTGGGCCCATATATGGGTCGGTTTTGATCATTTCTACGCAAGTTATATGATTTGAAATGGCAACAAACTTATCCACGACTTTATTTCACTGCAGACCCATCAGAGAGAGCAGTGTAGTCACATTTTGAGCAGTACCATCTTCACATTAAAATGTTCAGATTAAGCTGAGCATCTCTTGTTCTGTCAGATGGTCAACTGAAACATATCGGCCCATCACACTGTCCATCTCTAATTGTAACCTTTAAGTGTTGAATTTGTGACTAATTTAGTTCAGAAATTTAAAAGGACTATAGACAGTGTATTCTTATTCTTACAATGCACTTTAAGCTAAATATATTTGTCTACCATTACTCTGCAATTTGTTTGTAATATCTAGACCTCCTACCTGCCTAATAGTAACTGCCCCGACTGGTTTTAAATGTCAAAAAGAACTGTTGAGATATTCAGACCCAAACTCTACAAAAACTGTGTGGTTTATAGAATGAGCTGAAATCACAGTTACAGGTGTTTTAAAAGTGAAAAGTATTTATGGTTGGTTTTGCTTCTCATCTTCTGCTTATGTGACGACAGACAAACTGCTTGGTATTTCAGGCTTGTTTAAAATGTGTTGTGTTTAGTTAAAGACTAGATCCTGAGAAGTCGGTGGGCCTGTCCTCCCTGTAAAGTAAGTTTTTACTCTAAGAACTACAGTCAAATAATCAATTGCAACAAAACACTTAAATAAATAAGCTGTATAAATGCATCGAGAAGTTATATTAAAGCTACAGTATGTAACTTTGTGGAGGTGGAATGTCACCTGGATTAGTCCATGGAAATAAGTTAAAACCATACTTCATTCTCCATGGCGATACTGAGGCCAAATAAGAGCCAGGTTTGTGGAGATGCAAGCCTGAGTACACAAGTAAGGACGCACGTTTTTCAGTACAATAAACATAATTCAAATAAGAAATAAAAGCTTTTATTGTACTTGATTTTTTGGCAAAAAGATTACGTACTGTTGCTTTAACTGGTACATACATGAGTTTATATTTACACGCGTTTTTATTTGAAGTTCATGTTGAAGTAATGCTTTGTAATTTTTTTTTTTTATCATGATGAATTCAAACAGACAAAGTAAATATTTTAAACTTTATATAACTATCAAATTTACTGTTTCATTATTATGTGCCAAATAAATGAAAGCTTTAGTGTTGACCAGTGTGTTCACCCTCACATTACAAATGCCTTTGACTTAAAAAATATAACAGCTTAAATGAGCTGTGGGCTGCAGGAGCACAATAATGTGGAAAAATAATTATTTCTACATTACCGTGTGCACTGCAGGCCAATTTGATTTTCTGCCCACAATCCAAAAAAATTCTCAAACAACCTTCAAAAGTCGTGATAAAACAGGCTAACGCGAGCAGCTCCTCTCCTCTTATGCTCATTTTACACAGCACATTTAGTTTTGCATAGCTGCTCTTTAAAATGGAGTGTACTCGTTATAAAGTTGTAGTTTTTTGTTAATTTTGGTTGTTTAATAATTATATTTCTAAAGTCTCTAAGCAACTGCACTTGCACTTTTCACATAAAGATTAATTTAAAGTACTAGGGGCATAACTCACAAAACTTAAATCTTTCATCATTCTGGTCCTGTCTCTTTCTGCATACTTCTAAGGGAGGGGCCCATTTGTTTCTGTGCAAGCTTCAAATACCTAACATTTGTTTTAGATGCAAGCCACAGGTCTGCATCAGTCTTTTTTATAACTTATTTTAAAGCAACAATTAAAATTTATGATCTACAAAGTCAATTTAAACTTCTATACACCTTTATTATTCAAAAAGTTGCGATAAAACAGGCTAACGTTCGCGTATATCCAACAGTGCTCCAGGTCATTGTGCATATTACATGAGTTTTTTCAAAGCAACACTTTAAAATTTCATCTGTATTTATAATGTTGTAGGTTTTTAGCAATTGTGACTCTTTGGTAACTATATTCCTAACGTATAAATAAACTATAGAAAAGTGCATAACTCGCACTTGTCACTCAAAAATGCACTTAATCTGATGCCGTTTGTCTTTACGTTGTCCTGAGGGAGGGACCCGTTGGTTCTATGCAAACTTCAAATACCTCACATTTGTAGATTAGACACAGGTCTCCATCAATCCTTTTCACTGATCCATCCATAACCTGGACAATCTTGTCACTAGGCCTGTCGCAATAAGGCAGGGCAAGGCAAGTTTATTTGTATAGCACAATTTTGAGACAATAAGTAATTCATAGTGCTTTACAGAATAAGAAAGACATTAAAATAACAATATAACTAATCAAAAATAATCCGCAAATAATCTTCATAAAATTAACATTAAAAGAGAAGAGTGCAGAATATAAACCTTTCAGTCGTAACAAAACCGTTTTGAGCCTGGATTTAAACATTGTAGAGGCCTATCTCACATCTTCAGATAAACTGTTCCAGGTTTTAGTTGCATAAAACTGATACGCTGATTCTTCATGTTTAGTCCTGACTCTGGGCACCAGCAGGAGGCCGGTCCCTGAAGTCCTCAGAGTGTGAGATGGTTCATGTGGCACTAACATGTGGGAGATGTGCTTTGGTGCTGGTCCCTGGAGAGAATTATTCACAAGCAGAGCTGCTTTAAAGTCTATTCTCTGAGCCACAGGAGCCAGTGCAGACACCTGAGCACAGAACACATGTGCTCGTACTTCCTGGTTCTAGTCAGGACCTGAGCAGCAGCATTCTGGATGTACTGCACTTGTATAAATAAATATATATCGACTTATGTTGGTTAAAAAATGATAGATTGAACTTTGATGTTTTAGCACTATGATTAAGCACTAAGATACTATATTGTGCTATTTACAATATTTATTGCAGCTCATACTTTTTAACAAAATAACATTTATCAGGCTTTCGATGGCATAAATTTGTTTCAGTATTATCATTTATTGTCTATATTTTTTCAGCAATAAATCACACTTCAAAATGTGTTATCGTGACACACCTACCTGTTACTACTGTATTGTAAGTCAGTTTTGCTTCAAGTTAACTTACTATTTAATGAAGTAGCTGGAGGTTAAGCGACACTTTATTGCCCCCATAGGAAAACGTGTCCTGTGTGTTTGGCTCATGTTCCAGTGCCGCTCTCAGGTTCAGTTCATGAGGCTGTTTTTTGGTCAGGACTACCTTAGCTGGAGGATTTTACCTATTATGCACGTTATAGGTTGAAACTGAGAACCAGGAAGAAAGCCACAAAGACACAGGGAGAACATGCAAACTTCACACAGAAAGATCCCACCAAAAAATTTAAACAGGGCCTTTCTGTTGTGAGGCAAAATTGTTAGACCCTTTTATTATTCACATTTTAAAGAACCAAAAGTGTAACACAATTTTAAAGGCAGAATTTTCAGTACTACTACTACTACTACTACTGCTACTACCGAAGTGTTCATAGGTGTATAGCTTTCTCTTGATTTGACCCCTGATCCTCGTAACTTTTTTCACGTTTTCTGCATGCTTGTTGTCTGAGGGTGTCGACTGAGCTGGTTGCTATGCAAGCTATAGGTCGCTAAATAGACAAAGGACATAGGTCAACTTCAAGCCACACCTTTTGTAGTGCAGCTTATGTGAGAAACTAGAGTTTATCTAGTACATTCCAACATTCTATCAGTCAATTTCGTCTTTATTAAGGTCCAAATATTGCACAAAAAATGATTGGACCATACTTAACGTTATATGCGATACGTTTATGTTCTTTTATTTTATTTTTGCAGTCATTTAATCTGCCAAAGCACAGGTAGCACACACATGATTTATATTTACAAGCCTTGTCTTGTGCACGGACGTGATAGAGAAGAAGAGGAAAAAGTGAATGAACTCTGCTCTAAAACTCAGGGCGAATCCGCACTCATCTTCAATTAGAAATGTGGACAGAGACAGAAGTTTTGAAGGCTTGTCTCCTGTTGCTCTCGCTTTTTCCACACTATTGTTCAATCCATAAACTCACAGAGGAGCGTATCACAGTAGGATTCATATCTTCCTCACTGTTTAACGGATACAGACAGTTCATGCCACTGGATTTATTTTCTCAGATAAAGTGATAGTTTTGCTGCAAGACGTGTAAACAAACAGTGCTGATGGGGGGCAGCTAACATGAAGATTTCAACTTTTGTGAATTTACTTTCCGAATAGTTCTTTTTTTTTCTTTTTTTTTTTTTCAAAATACTAGAAAATCTGGTTCTTGGCCCTCACCACATTTTAGAATTTGAAAACCACCAATCTTCTAATTTAGCATTTTTACAAGTTGCAAGTAAACTCAGTGCCTTTCTCTTCTCATAACAGCAGCCTGTGTGTAATCCATTATCCCGTCTAATTTTGTTAAATGATTGATTATGCTTGTACCTGTTCACTTTTGTTTGGCGCTCTGCTGCAGTTAATAAACCATCAATTACAATCAGCGCGAGACAAATGAGTCCAAGAGCGGTAAAACAGAGAGGTGCCCAGATGCTGCTGTTGTATGTGAAACCGTGATTCTTTGATGCTCATTCGCTGCTCAGGTTTTGTGGGTTTTTCATGTTTTGTCAAATGCTTCACTGAGTCAGATGATGTGCGTTCAGTAGTAACAGGTATTTCTGCTGCTACAAAGTGTGCAACAATGCCTTTTTGACAGGGAATTGTCTATAGTATTTCATTTTATAGTGTTCACTGTCAGACGTCATGTGAAATTATCTAATAAAATATTTAGCTTTACAGGAGCAAAACAGAACAATATGAGGACTATATCATGCGTAAACATGGGTAGGACCAAACTAAAATGTGAATTCAGTCTAAAAAATGCATCCAACTTAATTAAGAACGTGTTTGTGAAAGAAAACTAAAGGACTACACTTGAACTGACCTTGAATGTTCCACAGTATGGCATTAAATGTATCCATCTCCGTGGTGACATCAGTGACACAGTATGAATTTATCCATGTAAAAAAAACTGTATTTCAATAAATGCAACATAAATCAATTTAATGCCAAACTGTGGAACACATCAGCAAAGTTACATAATGAAGCTAAATCTGGAAATCAATGTCAGGAAACATTCAGTTTTCATTTTTTTTTGCACATTTTAGTTTTTCCCTTTTCACTTATTTTTACAAAATGAAAAAAAAAAAACTTTATTTGTTCTGTTGCTCATTTGAAAAGAGACAGTTGATGTTCTCCACGGGGGCAGGACAGGTCGTGTTATGGGGTCAGCTGCAGAAGCCAAAGGTGGAACAGGGCGTCCCACAAATGAGAGCTGTCCTGCTCTAGTAATGAGACGGAGAAAGAGAGAGGGAGCACGGGGAGAGATGGAGATGGATGGAGAGAAAACCACATGAGAGGGTGGGGGAGAGATGGAGAGGTGAGAGAGGGAGAGAAAGGCATGCAGAGATGGAGAGAGATGAGAGAGAGAGAGGGGAGGGGGATAGAGAGAGAGATAGGGGATGAGAGAGAGAATGTTAGCAGAGCTAGAGAGTGATGGAGAGAGAAAGGGGAATAGAGAGAGGGGGAAGGAGAGATGGAGAGAGAATTGAGAGTTACTGAGAGAGACGTGGGAGAGAGGGAGCAAAAGGGGGATGAGAAGGAGAGAGTTAGCAGAGGTAGAGTGCGATGGAGAGAGAACGAGAAAGAGAGAAAGGGAGGGAAGGGGATAGGGAGAGGGGGAGATGGAGAGAGGAATGAGAGCGAAAGAGAGGGGGAAAAAGATGGGGAAAGAGAGGACGCGAGAGAGTACAAGTGAGAGAAAGCATGATGAGAGGGTGAGAGAGTGAGAGAAATGGGGGATGAGAGAGAAATTTAGAGAGGTAAAAAGAGATGGAGAGAGCGAAAAAGAGAGAAGGGGAGCGAGGGGCATATAGAGAGGTAGAGAGAGAGAAAGAGACAGATGGAGAGAGACAGAGTGATAGAGAGAGAGATTGAGGGAGAGAGAGGGAAAGAGAGAAAGCAAGATGAGAGAGAGATAGAGGGACGAGAGAGAGGGAGAGAAAGGGATGCAGAGAGATGGAGAGAGTGAGAAAGAGAGAAAGGGGCTGTAGTTTCTGATGGGACCAGCTTTAATTCTCTAGTTACACTGTGTCCAAAACAAAAGGAAAAAAAAACACCAAAAGCTAAATGACACTTAGTAGAGAAAATCCTGAGTAAATCTATATTTTTACATTTGAATCTAAAAAGCTGTGAGATTGAGTTAGGGTTGTCAAAAATATCGGAAGAATCAGATACTAATCGATACTAAAACTAGTATCGAAACTAGATACTCACATTCACAGGACAGAAATGAACCTTTAGTGTTGATGCAGTACTTTAATTTCTTTCTATGGCCTTATGTTTTGAAAATAGTCTTCCTGCTCGATAGGCCCAGTCTATATTCTCCTCTCTCATGACTCTTTCACACATTTTACCCACGATTCCATTGCCTAACCTGGTTTTGACCACAGGCCCTGAGGCTCTGTCTACAATAAGAAATAAGCTAAACTGCAGACTGTGATGGAGGGATAAAGGTCTTGTCTGCTCATATTTGCTTTAGGTGGAGGCTGAGAATAGAACGACTGCAGTGAAGGGAGGTAGAAACAAGATGGAGGAGTCTATGGGTGTGTTGATAGCTCTGAGTTGTGTTGGTACCTACTTGACCTTTTTCAAATGGGGAGTGGAGGGCTTGACTTTGGGTGAAGAAATTATGAGAGAGACAGATGAGAGCGGTAGAGAGAAAGTGAGAGAAAGCCAGATGAGAGTGTGGGAGAGAGAGATGGAGATGGAGAAAGGGGGCTTCAAAATTGAATATAGAAAGCTGATTATCTAAGTAGAGGTAGAGCATTGAATTGTGCAATGATCGTGTTAGAGATATGCAAAATTAGAATATTGTATATAATCTGCAAATGAAACTAATGAAACAGGCTGCAAAAAGAACGGATTTGAACACATGTCTGGCTGCAAAAAGAACGGATTTAAACACATGTCTGGCTGCAAAAAGAACGGATTTATACACATGTCTGGCTGCAAAAAGAACGGATTTATACACATGTCTGGCTGCAAAAAAGCGGATTTAAAAACATATCTCCGGTATAATTTTTTTTTGCAATTTCTGGTTCATTTTACTAGCGATGTAGGCGTGGCAAACTTTTACAACTATTACATATACCTATGTATCAGACCCAAACTGCACTCACAAGACAACACCGGTACAGTTTTTATGCATAAAACAAGAATTTATACATAAAAAAGAACTAGGAAGCCTCGTTTATATGTAAAAATACATATTAAACTCCATTTTGCTGTTGTTCATATAACTCCTTATAATACTACAATGATCTGATATTTTGTGTTTAGTTCAGAGCTGACACCATTTGTTGTTCTTGTAACTGTTTGTGTTGTTGTAAGTCCTGTCACGATAATTACTATATCAACTTATCATTCAATATATAAAAGGTGGAACAATAGCTGGAATAATATTTTGGGGCTCAATTTTTATCAGTGTGTACAATTTCTTTGTAAAAATTGTGAGATTTGGGGTATTTTTGTTGTAATAAAAATAGATCTGAGCTGTAGAAAGTTGAATAAGTCACTTCTACGGCTAATTATTGGTTCATTTTGCTATTTATCTGTTGCAGCAGTGTTGAAGTAGTTTCAATATTATCGTTTATCTCAATATCGCTTTGTAGCAATATAAAGTACTTCAAAATTTGTTATCGTGACAGGCTTAGTTATTTATGTTACTGGTTTTATATGTGACACTTGGTTGCTATGCCGACAAATTGATATGAAGGCTTTAGTCGTGAGTTACTGGTCTGTTTTGGAGACTGCCGTTGGTGAGTTGAAACTGCTTTTGACTTGTTTTGGCGTGGGTTACAGCCTACAGTAGCCCTTGTGTTCAGAAAAGAAACAACCAGAAGAAATTTGACGTGTTTCCTTACACTAGAACGCAATAATATAAATAAAATGCATAGTCGATTAACTGATTGATCGATTAACGCATTCATTCATAATTTGTGCGATGTCGCCTTCTTAAACCTCAGCCATGACTTTAACATGCAAATTGGAACTCATTTGTGAGGAATTCTTATACTGATGACTGAAATTATACCGCCATCAAAATACGATTAAAGCTACAAGGGTAATCATCGTATCACCCAGCGCCATCTGAGTTTATACAACTACTTAATGTGTGTTTTAAATGCGCAGCAGCTGTCCAATGGCATACAAGAATTTACCATCACATACAAATCAGGATAAATTTTCAGTTGTAGGTTAAAGTTACATAATGCTGTTTGAATCACTTGAATTGTGGACCAGAGGGAACCAGCTGTTTTTACTCAACAATGCTGTTTTGGTGACATCTAGTGGCGAGAAAAGTGGGATCTGTTGGCCAAACTCCACAGGGTCTAATATTTATCTTTTCAAATGAGGTTCTGCGCTAATTTGCTTTGTACGTCGACTTGAGTCATCTTATTTTGAAGTATTACTTGTGTACGTTTTTTGGCTACTCTACATATGCCAATTTTAAAGGACACATATTATACAAATTTGACTTTTTTGTGCTTTTAACCATGGTCTAAAAATTTTCCCTCATTAAAAACATACCTGGAGCTGTATCACTTCATTCACGCTGGTTTCAGTAATCCTCCGTAAAAAGTCCTTTGTCTCTGAGCCTCACCAAACGCTCCGTTAGAAATTCCAAAGCAAACTTACTCAAGAGCACGTATAAAGGCCAATAATGTACAAGTAATGCATCATATTTTAAGAGTTTAAGTGATCACAAAGGGAGTTGGTTAAGTATTATTGAAAAAAAAAGTTTTGAAAATGCTTGAAACTTTCACAGTACTGGACGTTCTGTTCTAACTGATCGAATCCCTTGTGCAGTGCCTGAGTGTGCCTGCAGGCTATTGACATAAACCAGCTCTTGCATAGATGCGGACGTGCTTCTGAAATGCCAGTATTGAACATGTTTCTGTCTCCAATCATTTCTTTGAAGTTACACAAACAGTAACAGCTCTGCAGCTCTGTATCTGCCTCTCCTCTGAGCCCGTTCAATATTTGCCAGTCTGCTCCTTTTATAGAGTATTATATCTTTTTACCCTCCATCTCATTGCTTTCCATTACAGTCAGTTCCCTCTGCTCTTGTGGGTATTTGAATAGAGCTGCAAGTACATCTTTTCAAAGCAACTGCAAGATAAAGTTGAGGATTAAGACTTTAATCTCAAAGTCAACACAAGTTTTATTTGTCATGGAGTTTGTGGATAAAAGTCTTATCATTGTAGATTATTGAGAATAAAATGAATCAAAATTGAGGTTTTTCAAATAAATTGTTCCAAACATGGCAGATATAGTCGACACAATTATTATTACTACTACTACTACTACTACTACTACTACTACTACTACTACTACTACTACTACTACTACTACTACTACTACTACTACTACTACTACTATTTTACTAGTATTAATGCTACTACTATGAATGTGACTATTACTACTACTGCTACTATACTACTAGTGGATTGGATTACCATGCAAAATACATTTTCTCAATATAATATTAATTCATGTTGTCATTTCACAAAAAAACTATGACTACTTCTACTACTTTTTGTCCATATACTACTATTACTTCTACTACTACCGCCACTATAGCGGCTTATGCTATTAGTAGTAATTTTGCTAATATTAACAGCTAGTTTTGATTGCTCTGCTGTTACTACTTCAATTAACTGAACTCATAGGTTTTTTGTACTACAACTACTTCTAATACTTCCTGTCCATATACTACCACTACTATTACAGCAACTACTACTACTACTGTTCTACTGTCTTGTTGCCATTACACTAAAATGGACCTCCACTGCTAGGATTGGTGTAGCACTGTCTATCATAATAAGGATAATACTATTACTAGTACTTCTACTACTGTTAACAACTAGTTTTGATTATCCTGCTGTTACTACTACTACTAGTAATTGAGCTTATACCTTTTTTTGCAACTACTTCTCATACTTGCTGTCTCTACACTACTGCCACTACTGCCACTACTACTACTACTACTACTACTACTACTACTACACTACTGCTGTTGTACTGTTCTGTTGCTCTATTGCCACTACACTGAGACCTCTACTGCTTGGATCAATGTAGCACTGTCTATCATATTAAGCCTGCCTCATGCTCTTACACTGGGGATTTTGATTAGAAAGTAGATCTTTTCAGAGCAACTTCAGAGCAGAGACACGGATAAAGACTCCAATCTCAAAGTCAACAGCAGTTTAAGACCTCGTGACACTGTACTTTGTCGTGGTGTTAGCAGAAGGACTTATGTATCGATGACAGGGTAAATACAGGATTAAACAGCACTGGGACGAGGTAACACTGCTATTGAAGGATGTAGGTCAAACGCAGACGGAGGCTATATGGGGACAATGCCGTATAAACTAACTTCTATTGATAACACTGAGCTGCTGCTGATGCTGCTGCTGAGACACTAAAATATCCACTATTGTGACATATAGTGTTGTGGTGTCGCAATACAACAATTTAAAGTACGATTTTGATACTAAAAGGCTTAATACTCGATTGTGATTTTAAGATGGTAATGACGCTAACTAACTCTACACAGAAAGGCCAGGGAGTCGCACCTACAACCTTTTTACTATGTGCTGCTTACCCACTGTGCCACCATAATACCATGTGGTCCTCTATTAAATCAAGACAATCATGAAACTCTTTAGTAAAGCTTATAGATGTTTGTCATATTTATATAATTTCTTCATCACTGATACATGCTCAGATCAATATGTATTTACTTTATATATTCATTAACCATCTTTGTCTGTGACCCAAAACTGTGTTGAAAAAGAGGTCAGAAACACCTGTAATGAGGATTAAAACAACTTCACTTATCCAGCTGGTCTTTACCCCGCTCTGCTTATGTATCATTTAACACAATGTCCAGACTACAGCCCTCAGAAACCAATTAACAGCATTTGTGTTTTTAATCTCTGCATCTGCTTTACCTCTGAGCCAGGAGGGCTTCCATTTTTCATCTGGGCCCCGTCTGCTCCAGCTTTAGCCGCTGTGAATAAGACTTTAATGAAGAATTATTCATTTTGAGAAAGCTGCTGGCAGAAAATGCTATTGATCTAAATCCTATTAATACACCCAGAGCAGAAACAGTTAATTTAGGATTGGGGAAAAAAATATCATGTTTACGTCACTACTTCGGCTTTGGGTAATTCTTCAGATTTCTTCGTTGAGTGTAGAGCCAATCCTCTGTCAGTAAAAGCAGGAGGCAGTTCAGATGTTTTGTGTTAAAATAGTCATAAAACCTTATTTTTGGTAAGTGCTACTGTTATTTCTATTACCTTTATATTTGCAACTGTTGTTACTACTACAAATACTACTACCTCAGACACTACACCATTGGATGATGAGCTTCAGAACAGAAATTGCAATTTGAACGGATGCAATTATCAAATAGCGAAGGTGGACATTTAAAAATTTCCTTCACCAACAACAAAATATCCCATCTTTTTCTGCATAAAGGCGGCTGACCTGTAGTTTAAACCTGTGCAAACATGTTCTGAAATGTGCACTTGAACAAAATCCTGCTATTGCAAAAGGAATCACAAATCTAATCGCAATACTTGAAAAATTGCAATTACTGTATATATTTTCCCCAAATCGTGGGGTATTGTATGATCTTTGCTTGTCTTGGATCCAGACTCGTTCTTTCACCACCTCCTCCTTTTTCTCCTATTGATCAACTGCAATACTTGATTCCATTTTATTTAGTCTTTATAAACAAATAGAACTTTCCGAACACACATTTGTCATAATCACTGGCATTAAAAACTGGTTGTTGACCTCTCCATTGGAATTTTTTCTCAATCTCTATCAACATTTGATTAATCGCACAATCCTATTTTCAGTTCACTATGTTTTTGTCTTTTCTCTGTTTCCTCATAAGCCGCCAGCTAGATCATGCACGTCCCTGATTGGCTAATGCCCCTGTCAATCACACTCATCTGAACTCATTGTCGTCTGGACTGTAGTTATACGTCAAAGTAAAGTATAGGAGAAGCTCTTGCTATTGCTCTTGGTTCTTATTACCACTTGTACATTGTATTTCGCTCCTTGGCACAAAGAGCTGTCTTGAAATTACACTTTCTCTGTTTCTGTTTTGCTCCAAGCCTTTTACCTCCAATATCACAGCAGCAGGCCTACCTCAGCTGTTTTTGTTTTATTAACACTTTTATAACTGCAGGACCAGGGGCAGAGGACAATAACTCTACAATATCTTCTAAACCCCAACCACCCGTTATTTGGAGGATCTGTCGAAATCATATTAGTGTTGTCACGATACTAAAATCGATCTCGATACTCAAATTTTGATTCTACGCAATAGACGGGATACTCAAATTGCGATTAATCTCACAGCCCTGTCTTAACCCCACCCAGGAGTTATTTGGAGGATCTGTCAAAGTCATATTACTGCCTGAGACGGACAAGGTTACTGCTGAAATGAGGTTATACAGGAAATGGGAGGGGGCGGGACATGGGAGGGTGCCGTAGGTCCTTGTTTACACAGACACAGCCTCGGTAATCGCATCACTCTCCACACAGGCCTGTTCTTTAACCAGAAGATGATTGGATTAGAGCAGATCTATGCAGCCAGACCGGACACACAAGTGCATATAGACACAGGAAGTTCACCAGTTACCTATTGTATATATAAGCACCAGACGTCGTAGTTTGTTGGGAGTAGAACATTTTGACAAACAGATATTACAGCAACTCAACAGAAATGATCAAAATGTGACTGTAAATGTATTGGCTAATGTACAGGGATAGTGTGAGTCTGAAATTACCAATAAAATGTCAAATCGATCGTCTTTTCTTAAACAGTATAAAGCCATTTTTAACAGAAAATGATCATAGTTTCTTTAAAAGTGTACTACGTAACTTCTACTGGAGGGTCCACCACCTGTTTATCTCCGTGGAAATGTTATTGCTTTGCCTAATGTTGCACAGTATGACATTATCTCCATGGAAACAAGTAGGTGGCACTACTTAGAGGTCAAGATTTGTTGAGAGGGGAGCCATAAATACACATGACATAAATGCAGGATGGGTAGGGTTTTAGTGCCGTACTGCTGGACGTTCAAGGCAAAAGCAATAATTTCATTAGAGACAAGCAGGACGACCCTCCACCAGAAAGATGGCATTGGTTTACTGTTTCTGATCAATAATGCATCTTCTTTTAAAACAATTTGCGTTTTCCTCAAAAAGAAAACAAAAAATGGGGTCTATTTTATATTAGCACTTGATTTTACCCAATAAATATGAATAAATACCCATGACGACAACAATTTTTCTGAAACTTATGTACAGCCTCGTCCCTATTTGTGACGTACAGCTTCTTTGTTGAGGTGTAGTATTTAGCCTGTTCCACGGTGGGCCCATTGACTCAGTGCTGAACCCGCTGAGAGGTGCAGTTTTCGCTCTTGTACTCCGCTGTGGGCTATGGAGTAAAGGAGTGAATGGCCAGTCAAATGTGACACAATTAGAAGTGACAGTCTCCGCCCCTCCAGATGGTCAGAGCCGCCCCGGGGCTCAAAACAAACAAACCTCCTCTGAGCCCAAGAGCTGCCAGTCTTTTCACACAGCGTTTTATGCTCTGACGACATGCTCATGGGGTAGAGCTGTTTTGACATCTTAAACAAATATATTTATATGCATGTTTTCAGGGATGGGCTCATACGGATTTTTTTTCCCAATCTCCAATATTTGGCCTGCTGCTGTGATTGATATATTTATTTATTTATTTCAAGCACATGTATCGGGTACACTTAAAGTACATTTCACAAGTTAATTCTTATATAAGCTCAAAAAGGAGTTGGAAGAAGAAAACTTATGAAATCCCACCCCTGTCTTCATTTAAGACATAAATTCAATGCTTTGTTTAAGCTTCCTATTCCATTGAAAAAGAAAAAAAAAATTATTATATTTAGTTTTAGTTTAGTTTTTTCCTTTTTTTTTTTTTTTTTTTTTTAAGTTATAGTAAAATTAACGTTTGCTTTTTGTAAAAATAATAACAAAATGCCACAGAACGTTCTATTTCTATTTATTTACTTACATTGCATGATCCATTCACTCCACAAACTTGGTGGTCATCTACTTTAGCCACATCTGCCCTGGGTTAGACTGATGAAAGCGAGGCTGCCAATTTGCGCCAACGGCATCTCAGATTTACAACCAATCACTTAGACAAGGTTGTAGATGTGTCTTGCTCAAGGACACGGGAACGGCATGCATTCATCAGAGCTGGGACTGAACCGGCAAACTATTTGTTAAACTACTACTGCTTTACCACATTTGCCCTGTCTGTGCTCATAGTGGTATTCTTCTGCTACATCTAAGCCAAACCGGCGACCTTCCAGTTATAAGGCACTGTACCACCTGAGCCACCGTCGCCCTTCAGTCCTGATTGCTACATATCTAATCCAATGTTATGTTTTAATAGCTCTTCTGATTAATTACTTAGCCCTGGTTCTGAGGTTGCGTAACTGAGTGATGTGGGTTTTAGCTCTGTCCTGGATACACCTGTAGGACTCAGGAAGGACAGGTGTATGTGGGACACTACGGGACGTCCTGGTTCAGCAGCACAAACAAACACTGCCTAAAGAAGAGAGGAGGAGGAGGAAGAGGGAGAAGAGAGAGAGAGAGGGGACAGAGAGGTGTAATGAAGGACACAGGGGAGAGGGAGATCAGGTAGAGAAAGAGACAGAAGTGGGAGAGAGAGTGAGGGGAAGGACAGATAGAGAGATCAGATGGGAGAAGAGAGCAGAGATAGAACTGAAAGAGGGGGATAGATAGAGAGAACTGTGATAGAAGAGAGAGAGACACAGAGGAGAGACAGGAGACTATGAGGGGAGAGTGAGAAGTGTAAGAGGAGAGAGGGAAAGGAGAGAGAGGGAGAAAGAAAGAAAGACGAGTGAGAGAGGTGGAGACAGGAAGAAGAGAGAGAGAAGGAGAAAAAGACAAAAGGGGAGAGAGACAGGAGAGGGGTAAGAGAGGAGAGAGAGAGGGGAGAAGGAAAGTGAGAAAAATGAGTGAGAGAAGGAGAAAAAGGAGAGAGATAAGAGAGGGATATATGGAGAGTAGGACAGAGGAGAGAGGAGAGAAAGAGGGGCGAGTGAGAGAGGTGGAGACAGGAAGGAGAGAGAGAGAGCAAGAGAGAGAAGGAAAAAAAGACAAAGGGAGAGAGACAGGAGAGGGGTAAAAGAGGAGGGTGGGAGAAGGAAGGAGAGAAAATGAGAGGGAGAAGGAGAAGAATGGGAGCGATAAGCGAGGGAGAGCTGAGGAAAGAGGTTAGAAAGGAGAGAGGGAGAGGAAAAGAGACAGAACTAGGCCATGGAGTCCAAATGTTTTGCTGGTGCAGTGCCATAGATGCATTACCTGGACAAAGTTAGCTCAGTGTTTGTTAGTGAGGCTGAAGTCAGGCCCAGGTGGTGTGCACTACAGACACTGCACAGGTGGAGCAGAGAGGATGTATAGAAGCTACAACAGCCCTCAGTGTGTTTACTCAAGCAGAAAGAAAAAACAAATACAATCCTTCTCCGCAAATGAGCTGCAAGGGTTTTAGTCTCAACTCCATCTGATGTCTCTATGATTAAGTATTGCAATTTATACAAAACCCAGTTTCGTTTTCATAGACCAAAAAGAATCCATAAATTAAGAAGAGAGTGAACTATTTTATCCACTAGTGGGAAAACACACACACACACACACACACACACACACAAAACAGAGGAAAGGTTCCCATTATCTGCACCAACAAACATTGCACAAGGCTTGTAATTGAGGTTAATACAAAAGCGTATGGTGCAACTGAGAATAAATGCCAAGAAGGATCAGAAATTTGCGAATCAAAACATAAAGAAAATAAAAGAAAATACGTAATGTGACTACTTAAAATAAAAGTCATTTAGCGGAGAAGGTTGTGTGTGTGTCTAGTGTAACGGCACCTTACAGGAATGTTACAATGTCAACTTTTTTTTTTTTTTACAATTACTGTAAATCCAAAAGAATCACAACTTACGACTCAAAATTATTCACTTGCTTCCAAAAAAGACCAGTGTTGAAACGTGTAAACTATCGTGCTATATTAAAGGACTTTTAACTTAAAGGTACAAAAACATTATATAAAAATTGGACCCATGTGACCAATTGCAGTCTGTTTTTGAACTAGTCTAAAACTATTCAGTAAAGAAACAATTTGCAATTTGTGCTAATTATGACAATCACATTTACTGCATAATTTACTACTGAAGCTGCCCAAAGATTTCATTTATTTTCCTGACAACCAACTAAAATGCCTGAGAAAGGAAAAAGAGAGTTTATATGTTGAGAGACGTGTATTCTTAAAGTTTGTTTTTATTTACTTACCATTTCTTTCTTCCTCTGTGTCTTGTGTCTGACATCTGATTGGCCGCTGACAGCTGGAGTTATTTCTCAGGACACAGCAGCACTTTATCACTGACAGACAGGAGGAATTTCAAATGTGCTTTTGAAGACACTGCTTCCACTGTTTCCTTGTATTATCGTTTTGCTCTGTGCTATATCTAAAAAGTCTTTTCGTAGCTCCTATTTTTCATCTTCTTTATAGTAAATGGTCCAACCCTTTCATCAAACTTCATGTTCACTATTTCAGTACATCCACAAATCTCATTCTGGACTTTTCTGACTTTGTTTATCAAAACTAACATAAGCTGATTCACAATAAAGTGAATGTCTTTTAGTATTACCGCAAAGACAATATTCACTAAATATTCTGAAATATGTTGCGTTTAAGAGTACAGTATTGCAAAAACGTGAATGATTTCTGGTGGGAGTCTATCACCTGCTTGTCTCCATGGATGCTGATGCTTTGTCTGCAATGTTCCGTAGTATGGCTTTAGACTATCTTGGATTTATTAAAACTGATATTTTATTGCTCAAAAATACCTTACAACATTCTTAGTGTAAGCGGGGTCACCTGTCATACTCAATATTTAAATGTAGCATATCCCTAAAACAATAAATTGTGATATTATCAATATATCTCCAATATATATCTTGAGGTACTGGGTATCAAGTATCTAGTCAATTCCTTAGTATCAAAATTAGTTTTAGTATTATGACAACTAGGGATGCACCAATACTACTTTTTACAAAACAGTGGTAACAGTATTTCATTTTGATATAAATACATTGTTTTTACAGGGTCTTATTACAGTGGTAAATCCAGTTCATTATTTTATTGTATAATTTATGTATAATTTAGTATAGCCCCCTTTGAGGGTCTGTTTTAAATTTCTACTAAAATCACTGTAGTTAGGTATAATTCCAATATAATTTACATCAGTACCTTTAATATTTAATACTTTCTTGCTGCAGACTGCACTCCATACTGCTAAGGAGCCACTTTTAGCATAACAGTGGGTGTTGTCTTACTTTTACCACATACACACTTTGACCAATATGGACAAGCAAAGAATCCCCAGCACCTCTTAGCTACGTTAGCGTGCTACTATTGTAAACACAAGCACTGCGCTGATATCTTCTGAACTATAAAAACCTAAATATTTTCATAGTTCATGTGACAGTCACATATGATTAAAGCTGAACTTAATGTGCACAACAGTTAATGTGCTTCTTTATGATCATGTCCTTTCTGCTCAGAGCTCACTGCTCAGCTGAGAGGTGTTGTGAGCATAAAATAAAACACAGCACGATTATAGTGGTGTCAGCTCTGGTATCTGCAGCACGTTGACGGGTACGAGTACAAGTCCTAGAGCCTGGTATCAGATCGATACCCATGCTGGTATCCAAGGAGCAATTTGCCCAAAAAGGAGAAGGGGAGATGATTTTTTTGAATATTTAAATATTTATTTAGGATATTAGGTTATTAAATACAGTTGCAAAACCACCATGACCATAAATCCAGCACCTCTTGAGTTCCTTCCCTAATAGTCAACAGTGCATCATCAGCCCTGGTGCCACTGTCCACTTAATCAATAAACTCCGCCCTGTGGTGCACTGAGGAATCGTGCAAATGTCACGCAGTCAAATATAAACATGAAACGTCCCTTCCCTTCCAAGATACGCCTGCTGCACGCAACCTGTCAGCACTGGATAATTTCCACGTTTGTGTCTCTTTGTGTATCTGTGGCACCCCAGCTCCAAGCACTGGGTGATCAAAACAGAGCCGACAATGACAATGCATCCCTCAATAAAGCAAAGGACGGGTCAGCTGCCGCCGGCCGCTCCTAAAGAAGCCCCCCCCCACACACACACACCCGTAGAGGGAGGGATTGCAAAAACAGAAGCAGCGGTAGGGACAGACAAACCAGACGCGAGGAATATCTCCACCACCACTCTGAACTAATCGCACTCTGACGGTATCCTTCCCCAGACAACCTTATTACAATTTAAACCAAGATAAATGAAGCTTGCATTCACACTGGCTTGTACATCCTACTACTGACAAACTAATATTATTATTATTATTATTATCTAAATATAGTGTGTTCTGACCTGTCGACCCCACACTTCCTCTGAGCATTCACTTTGCTATGAGTTTGAGTGACTTGTATTCCTGCTCAGTTTGGCCGCAGCTTTCACTCTCCTCGTGTTTGGCTTGTTCTGGTGCAGACAGCTGCTGCAGAGGGAGATGCATAATTCAGGCCCCACTGTACTTTTCACCCTCCAAACAGACACTTACACTCTGCTACGGCACAGTATAAAGCAGATCTGTCTGTGTAACAACGACTGAAATGCTCTGGAATTGGGCTGTGAACTGGGGTAAAAAGCGATGGTTTTATTGCAGCTGAAAAAATGTTGGGATCCTGGATTTTAATAAAGTTATTCTTCTCAAATAAGTAGCCTATTAAAGTCTAGAGACAGTGCTTTAGAAAGTTACTCGACTGTCCAAGCACACTTAGGACAGGAACTTCTCCAATACTTTTAAGAGGATGTGAGTCTGGTCACCGGTCTCTCTCTGAGTTTAGATGGGTGTGATTGACAGGTGGATTAGCCAATCAGGGATGCACATGGTCTCTATGTTTGTATCAAAACAAATGCGGCTGCTTACAAGGAGGAAAAGAAAAGTGAAGCACCAAAAGATCTAAAGTTTGATTTTATTAAAAAATGATGGGTGAACAATGAGGTCCAGATACTGGGTTTAGAAATCTAAACTCAACTTGAAGGACGGAGGTTCAATTTCCACTTGGATCAAGGTTTGTAGTTGTTTTTTAAGGCTAGACACTTCACTGGTGGTCGGAGGTGCCGATGGTGTAGATTGGTAGCGATACTTCCATCAGTCTACCTCTCGGCAGCTGTGGCTGCAAAAGTAGCTTGCCTCCATTGAGTATTGTGTGAATGAATAATGACTACAGTGTAGTGCTTTAAGAGGCTTCGACAAGCCTGTGACGCTTTATAAGTGTAATGCATTATTATTAATATTATTATTTCTTGCTGTAAGCCAACAGTCTTTCTCCCATACAAACATGCTTTTTTCTTGCTACAACCTTCTACTCTCCCAGTCCTAGTACCTCCACCTATAGCTCTATTTCCTCCCTCCATCTCTCTAAATAGTCTCCTAATGTATTCCCATGTGGACTATGAAAAGGTTAGGATGGCATTTTAACCCTGCGGCGCATCCCACATTTCCAGTGCAGAGGGTCACAGTCCAATGAATGGTGAAGCTCCATCCCCCAGAGGCCCACTAGAGGGAGCAGGGCAAAAAATGGGCCAGGGCAGAGACACTGGGATGGGGTAATGGGCTGGTTAATGTAAGATTCATTTTGAAGGGTTCTGAATGACTAAGTTTATGGTTAAGGAGCAGACATTCACATTCATAAGGCTGATACCACAAGGGTTTATGGCATACAAGTTTAATGTGGTGTGTCTAAACAATTCATGGTATTTTTAAGCAAGGATATAAAGGTGTAATGGTCTCGGTCTTGTAAGGTATAAAATGTGGCATTTCATTGTAGTATTAAAAAATGAATAAATATGAAGTGTCATGTTTATTATTTTATTAGTGTCATGATCGTAAGTGAAGTTATTTTGATTAAACTTGATATTACAGTACCTAACAATACAAATCATATAATTTATTTTCATTATGCTGTTTTAAATTGTGCAAATTGTGACACTTAAGTATTTGGTCTATTCCTTACATTGGGTTACAGTGAGGCCAGGGATGACATTTGGCATAAAAACCTCCCTGTGCGACTGATTTGCTCTAACAACCCCAATAAGAACTTACACAGGCCCATCTCAACTAACCAAAAGGTAAAAGGGTAGCTATTAATATGAAAACTACTGCTTCATGACATCACAAGGTGGAACAGAGCATTTTGAGCTTTGGACATGTAGACAGACTAATAATAAAGGGTTACTACACATGTGAATGAAACAAAACTCAACTCCAGGTATGTTTTTCATGACATTATAACATGACTTAAAGCTCACAAGTGTCAATTTAGTGTAATATAGGACTTTTTAAAACAAGCATGTAGTCAATATATTGATTAGAGTTGTCAAATGAATCAATACCCAGACATTAAAACCAATATTGCAACAAGATACTCATTTGCACTTGCCTGACCAGCCAGTCCCTCTTCCTGTTCGGACGCTGAATCAAAATTGAGTTTGAAATCTTAATATTGTGATAACATTAATATTGATCACAAAAAACAAAACAACAAACTACAGGTTAGACACAGTATGTAACTTTATGGATTTGGCACCTCATCTGTACGATTCCATGGAAATATAAAGCTAAAATCATACTTTGGAAGATTCTCCATGGAGATAAGTTACATGAGGACATCAGAATCAGAAAATCTTCCTATGAGACTGACTGTTTTTACTGCACCGCTCTGAGACTTGACCTTTTCATCAGCACTGCCCCGTTACAAAATCAAACGCCCCTCTTCACTGCAGCACATAGTATTAATCCAGCTCATGTTTAAGATGATAGATGTGGAGTGTGCCTAAAGCTACATTATTAAAACATTAGTGCAAACGTCACTCAAAAGATACATGGATGCTGGATATTGATTTTAAAACATGGCAACTATTTATTACCTGTCATTTCAACCAGGAGACAAAGACAAATGTGCACGATGGATAGTTTATTGAATGCGTTTAAATCCTGGCGGGTAGAGACGTCAGTGATGAGATGATAGGAGAGTAAGATAGATTTGTTGGGGAAATAGCTCCATTCAGGGTCTGGACATTGGTGGGGGTGAAGAGGAAGAGGTGGAGAGGAGGAGGAGGAGGCTGTTAGTTCTTTTGTAGAGGATTGTTGTGGTAATTGCTTGAGAGTTGATTGATAAGGAGAGGTAGGAACAAGGTAGTGCCCACCGTTGTAATTTGGTGTTTGGGTCTCTCATTTGTGTTGCCAGTTTCAATGCTGTAATCCAGTTCGTTTGAACCTAAAATAACTCTCCAGTTTGAATCGTCAGTACCTAAACCGCAGCTCAGTGAGTGAATTCTGGGGGTTCTGAGCTTTCACATACAGCATGGCCTGTCCAAATACTGAGAATGAGAAAAACTTGTATGTGTCCTCAATATTTTATTTATTGACCTTTATATAACCAGGAAAGTCCCGCTGAGATTTGGAATTTCTTTTTAAGGGGAGCCCTGGCCCAGAGGGGACTCTATTGTACATGCTTTTAGTGGTTGGGAAAGAGTTGAACCCTTCATGCTGTGAGGCGAAAGAACTAACCCCTGTGCTACTGTGCCCACATAGGTTAAAGACCCAGCAACCCAGGTTCAGCTGTGATTGCAGTACTATACAGTTCCTTATTTTGCATTGAATATTGCATTATATTGTCAACAAAAAGGTGTTTTTATTATAATTGTGGTATCAAAATCAATTTTGAGTAATGAGCTTTCACCTTAGTCTTGAAATCACGGTTGAAATTCTAGTATCATGACAACACTACTGTCCTCCTTCTCTAATGTCGCTTCAGCTGTGGATCCAGGATAGTTCCTTTTGTGTTGTAATAGTAATGTGTGAGTATTGCTTGTTTTAGTCATTGATCTAACATTACAGGTTGGGAAGGTTGTGGGTTGGATTCCTGGGACATTCCTTCCATATGTGTACAGTCCTTCTATATGTTGACTATAGTTCCTTCCCGGCTGAATGATAGTGATTGATTGCTGGTTTGTTCCAGATTGGAAAAAAATTTAAAGTATGCAAAACTAGCAACACATAATTACTAATGGCAAATGATGCAATAAAGTACATGTATTTCATTAGTGACTTTACAGAGGAGATAATATATGCAATTTAGTTTTCGATGTGCCCAGGCCATATGCTGCTTTTAACTCATCCATATGGAGAGACCTACGGAGAAAGTCTTTTAAAGGTTACACACTAATGGAACGCGATGGGGAAGCTACTGCTACCAACCAGCTTTTTTTGGTTAGCGACGTCCATCTTATCAAAGAGTCTTCATTTTGTTTGCAATATACAAAAACTTGTCAATTACACTCAAAACATTGCACCATATTCTTTTTGATTTTGGTGCAAAATTTGAAGGTAAACAAATGTGTCATTTACAGATTTAAGCTAAAGTGTTTTACAGCAACAACGTTAGTAATATAATTTAAAACAAAAATGTGTAAAGTGTTGCTGTCTATGTCTCTTGGCTGATCTGGAAACGCCTTAGAATCCCAATGGAGGAGCTGGAGGAAATGTCTGGGGTGAGGGAAGTCTGTGAGTCCCTGCTTAGACTGCTGCCGTTGCGACTCGGATAAGTGGAATAAATTGGATGGTTGGATGGACAAAACAGTGTTTATTTTAGTTTATTTTCTGTGCCATATTGGCTACAAACTGCAGCCACAAGAGGTCACTAAAGAATCAAACTTTTTATTTTTATTTTTCAGGTTATAACCCTATAACACACCATTCACACCTGAAATTACCTGGTTTCTCATACCTGGGTTTGTTCAGGGTTTGGCACTAATCTTATCATTATGTGTTCGTGTCAGTGCCTTTGTGGAGGTCTATAGTTTCTAACAATAGTGACCAGGATTACAGTATATTTACAACAGTCTGAGCTCTACTGTAAATCCTGTGCCAGCCTCTTTAGCCCTCCTCTCTTCCCCTCTCTGCTTCTCCCCCTTTCTTTTCTCTCTCTACTATCCCCTTTCCCCCCTCTGTCTTTCCCTTCTGTCTCTCTCCCTGCTTCCCCTTTCTCTCACTCTACCCTCTCCCTTTCTTCCTCTCTGTCTCTTTCACTTGCTCGCTCCCATTTTGTCTTTTTCCCTCCTCTCAATGCTTCTTTCTCTCCCTTCCCCCCTCTCTCTTTCCCTCCTCTCTCTATACTTTCCATCTTTCTATCTTTATTTTTGTCTCTCTCCCTGCTTCCCCCTCTCTCTCTACTCATCCAGTTTCTTCCTCTGTCTCTTCTCACCTTCCCTCTCCCTCTCCCTGCTTCCACCCTCTTTCTTCTTTCCACTTTCTTCCTCTCTCTTTCTTTCTTTCCTTTCCCCTTTCCTCTCAATGCCCCCTTTCCCTCTCTACTCTCCCCCTTTCCCCCTCTTTCTCTTTTCTCTCATCTCAGTGCTTCTCTATCTCTACTCTCCCCCTTCCCCCCTCCCTCTTTCCCTCCTCTCTCTCTCCCTGCTTCCCCCTTTATCTCTCTCTACTCTCCCCCTTCTATCTCTCCTTTTCTCTCTCTCCCCATGTCCCCCTTTCTCTGTACTTTCTGTATTTCTTCCTCTGTCTCTTCTCGCCTTCTCTCTCCCTCTCCCTGCTTCCACCCTCTTTCTACTCTCCCTCTTTCTTCCCTTTCTCTCTTCCTCTCCCCGTTCTCTCTCTGTACTCGCCCCCTTCCCCCCGCTCTCTTTCCTTCCTCTCTCTCTCTCTCCCTGCTTCTCCCTCTCTTGCTACTCATCCCCTTTCTTCCTCTTTCTCTTCTCAACTTCTCTCTCCCTCTCCCTGCTTCCACCCTCTTTCTGCTCTCCCTCTTTCTCTCTTCCTCTCAATGCCCCCCTTTCTCTCTCTCTACTCTCCCCCTTTCCTCCTCTCTCCTATCTCTCTGTCCTCTCCACCAGAGTCTCACTTTCCTCCTTCCTCCCCCTCTCTTTCCCTCCTCTCTCCCTCTCTCTTTCATATGCTTTCCTCTCAGTACCTGAACAGTATGTGAACAATGTGTGCTTTGTCTTTTATTAATGAACACAGACTCACACAGAGACTCGGTGATGCTCCAGGACTGTGTGATCTCGCTGAATGAGGATGGAGCTGATGGGGTTTAGCAGCAGTGACAGTGGTTTAGTCGCGTGTAATGTTCGGCGCCGCGGAGGGGGGAGTCGCCATGGCAACCTCTGAAGTTTCGCACGGTCACATGACTTACTCTCCCCCCTCTCTCTTCGTTTCAAAGCTTCATTCAACTGTAAACATCTCCTCCCGATATTGACAGTCTCACCTGAATCTCTTCAATGTGTTTTAAAGGTTCAATTGTTTGTGAAGATGGTGACATAATTTTGGGCAAGAGCAAGAAAAGATTAAATACCTATATTATTATGTTGTTGTTCTTCTTCTTTTTGTTCTTGTTCTTCTTTTTGTTCTTCTTGTTCTTGTTGTTCTTCTTTTTGTTCTTGTTCTTCTTCGTCTTGTTCTTTTTCTTCGTGTTCTTCTTTTTGTTCTTTTTCTTCTTCTTGTTCTTCTCCTTCTCCTCCTTCTTCTTTTTGTTCTTCTTGCTCTTGTTCTTCTTCTTGTTCTCCTCCTTGTTCTTGTTCTTCTTCTTTTCTTCCTTCTTGTTCTTCTTCTTGTTATATATATCTTACATTTTATATTGTTCCTATGAGCCGTTTGTTGTAAGAGAGAGCCAAACAAACTGAATAAACGATGCTATTCGATGCTCAAAGGGAGTAAGCAGAAGTACAGATACTGTCAGTACTGATATAAGTATTACGTAACCTAAGTGAGTATAAAGTTCAAATAGGTGTGATTGACAGGAGGATCAGCCAATCAGGGACACGCATGGTCTGTTTGTGTCAAAACAAATATGGCTGCTTAAGAGGCAAAAATATCACTGGAGACATAAAACTTTGCGTATTTCTGCAGGATCAAAGAGCGAAACACAAAACTCTGTGACCAATGAGCTCCTTGGTTTCACATGTGTCACTGAAATAAAGAAATCTGACTGTACAGTTGTGTTTGACGTAAATGTACTACTTTTATTTGTCGTAAATGTACTGTCCTCTGTTGGGAGTTTACTGTGGCTCAAACATGGGGCTAATAAAGTGCATTATCAGATCAGACGGGAGCACATGTGACACACGGGACATTACATTGTACTGTAGCTGAATTATTTACGTGTTAAGTGCATTTCACACCCGTGTTGTTTAAACTTTAGGTCAGAGCCGAACATAGGAAGCAGCGGGTTTAAACAGTTCATGGACAGCGATCGGCTCAAGAAAAATAAATAGCAAGATAATGAGGCAGATCTATATATGGCACACATGGAGGAGCAAGGCCATTTCAGAATCAGGGTCAGGGAAAATCTATTGGCAATGCGATTTCCACATGTGCAATTTATAGCCGGCTTAACCCCTATAGTCAGTCTGAAATAGGTCCGCAAGAAAACATAAAGCGGGAAAAAGAAGTGATATTCTACAACTAACAAGGAGGAGGTAGAACGTTACCTGCAAGATTCTACAGGAATAAAGTAGAAAGTTAAAATCATACTTAGTGATTTTGCAGCTTATTTTATGAGTTATAAAAGACTCCAGCCTAAAACATGAAATGCTAATGCTCCAGCTAGGTACTCCTGACCTGGAAGGATTATAAAATACAGACATAAAGTTCTCCTTAACCTTCACGTGCAATTGCTGAGTGCTTTTTGCCTCAACAACAAGAAGGTTCTGGGTTTGGTGGGGCCTTTCTGTGTGGAGTTTGCACGTTCTGCCTAATCCTGGGTGGGTTTTTTATGGGTTCTCAGTTTCCCTCATCAACCGAAAACATGCACAATATAACCCTGTACTGTCCAGGTACTCGTTTTCAACCTAAAACATGAACATGGATAATTCTACCTGGTACTTTTGACCAATCATTGCTCATGATGTGGAAATGGTCCTGGTTTATCACTTGAAGTATGTGTCAAATGCAGAGAGTGACTTATGGGAACAATAACCATAACCATAACATTTGCTTTTCCACTGCAC